>NC_079171.1:70027915-70686635 GCF_947568905.1 Ostrea edulis
GTTTATGCATCAGAAATCCTATAAAAATAATTAACGACTTTAAGGCTTAATAAAAAATTAACGGCTAATGGCAAAAATAGTTCTTCTAATGACAAAAACGTCTACATGTCAGAGCTCTTCAAATCTGTATTAATATTTATCATTGGGGGTGAGGTTAAGAAGTTGTCCCGTGAAAACCTCACCCAGCCGGAACTACTTTCGTGTTTATGCATCAGAAATCCAATAAAAATAATTAATGACTTTAAGACTTAATAAAAAATTAACGGCTAATGGCAAAAATCAGAAATCCAATAAAAATAATTAACGACTTTAAGGCTTAATAAAAAATTAACGGCTAATGGCAAAAATATTTCTTCTAATGGGAAATAGTGCTACATGTCAGAGCTCTTCAAATCTGTATTAATATATATCATGGGGGGTGAGGTTAAGAAGTTATCCCGTGAAAACCTCACCCAGCCGGAACTACTTTCGTGTTTATGCATCAGAAATCCTATAAAAATAATTAACGACTTTAAGGCTTAATAAAAAATTAACGGCTAATGGCAAAAATCAGAAATCCTATAAAAATAATGAACGACTTTAAGGCTTAATAAAAAATTAACGGCTAATGGCAAAAATAGTTCTGCTAATGACAAAAAGTGCTACATGTCAGAGCTCTTCAAATCTGTATTAATATTTATCATGGGGGTGAGGTTAAGAAGTTATCCCGTGAAAACCTCACCCAGCCGGAACTACTTTCGTGTTTATGCATCAGAAATCCGATAAAAATAATTAACGACTTTAAGCCTTAATAAAAAATTAACGGCTAATGGCAAAGATGTTTCTTCTAATGGCAAAAAGTGCTACATGTCAGAGCTCTTCAAATCTGTATTAATATATATCATGGGGGGTGAATTTAAGAAGTTATTCCGTGAAAACCTCACCTAGCCGGAACTACTTTCGTGTTTATCCATCAGAAATCCTATAAAAATAATTAACGACTTTAAGGCTTAATAAAAAATTAACGGCTAATGGCAAAAATCAGAAATCCTATAAAAATAATTAACGACTTTAAGGCTTAATAAAAAATTAACGGCTAATGGCAAAAATAGTTCTTCTAATGACAAAAACTGCTACATGTCAGAGCTCTTCAAATCTGTATTAATACTTATCATTGGGGGTGAGGTTAAGAAGTTGTCCCGTGAAAACCTCACCCAGCCGGAACTACTTTCGTGTTTATGCATCAGAAATCCTATAAAAATAATTAATGACTTTAAGACTTAATAAAAAATTAACGGCTAATGGCAAAAATCAGAAATCCTATAAAAATAATTAACGACTTTAAGGCTTAATAAAAAATTAACGGCTAATGGCAAAAATAGTTCTTCTAATGACAAAAACTTCTACATGTCAGAGCTCTTCAAATCTGTATTAATATTTATCATTGGGGGTGAGGTTAAGAAGTTATCCCGTGAAAACCTCACCCAGCCGGAACTACTTTCGTGTTTATGCATCAGAAATCCGATCAAAATAATTAATGACTTTAAGCCTTAATAAAAAATTAACTGCTAATGGCAAAGATGTTTCTTCTAATGGCAAAAAGTGTTACATGTCAGAGCTCTTCAAATCTGTATTAATATATATCATGGGGGGTGAATTTAAGAAGTTATTCCGTGAAAACCTCACCTAGCCGGAACTACTTTCGTGTTTATCCATCAGAAATCCTATAAAAATAATTAACGACTTTAAGGCTTAATAAAAAATTAACGGCTAATTGCAAAAATAGTTCTGCTAATGACAAAAAGTGCTACATGTCAGAGCTCTTCAAATCTGTATTAATATTTATCATGGGTGGTGAGGTTAAGAAGTTATCATGTGAAAACCTCACCCAGTCGGAACTACTTTCGTGTTTATGCATCAGAAATCCTATAAAAATAATTAACGACCTTAAGGCTTAATAAAAAATCAACGGCTAATGGCAAAAATATTTCTTCTAATGGCAAAAAGTGCTACATGTCAGAGCTCTTCAAATCTGTATTAATATTTATTATTGGGGGTGAGGTTAAGAAGTTTTCCCGTGAAAATCTCACTCAGCCGGAACTACTTTCGTGTTTATGCATCAGAAATCCTATAAAAATAATTAATAACTTTAAGACTTAATAAAAAATTAACGGCTAATGGCAAAAATCAGAAATCCTATCAAAATAATTAACGACTTTAAGGCTTAATAAAAAATTAACGTCTAATGGTAAAAATATTTCTTCTAATGGCAAATAGTGCTACATGTCAGAGCTCATCAAATCTCTATTAATATTTATCATGGGCGGTGAGGTTAAGAAGTTATCCCGTGAAAACCTCACCCAGCGGGAACTACTTTCGTGTTTATGCATCAGAAATCCTATAAAAATAATTAACGACTTTAAGGCTTAATAAAAAAGTAACGGCTAATGGCAAAAATATTTCTTCTAATGGCAAAAAGTGCTACATGTCAGAGCTCTTCAAATCTGTATTAATATTTATCATGGGGTGAGGTTCAGAAGTTATCCCGTGAAAAGTTCACCCAACCGGAATTACTTTCGTGTTTATGCATCAGAAATCCTATAAAAATAATTAACGACTTTAAAGCTTAATAAAAAATTAACGGAATTGTCAAAAATCAAAAATCCTATAAAATATTTAACGACTTTAAGGCTTAATAAAAAATTAACGGCTAATGGCAAAAATATTTCTTCTAATGGCAAAAAGTGCTACATGTCAGAGCTCTTCAAATGTATATTAATATTTATCATGGGGGTGAGGTAAAGAAGTTATCCCGTGAAAACCTCACCCAGCCGGAACTACTTTTGTGTTTATGCATCAGAAATCCTATACAAATAATTAACGGCTTTAAGCTTAATAAAAAACTAACGGTTAATGGCAAAAATATTTCTTCTGATTGCAAAAAGTGCTACATGTGAGAGGTCTTCAAATGTATATTAATATTTATCATGGGGGTGAGGTTAAGAAGTTATCCCGTGAAAACCTCACCCAGCTGGAATTACTTTCGTGTTTATGCATCAGAAATCCTATAAAAACAATTAACGACTTTAAGGCTTAATAAAAAATTAACGGCTAATGGCAAAAATATTTCTTCTAATGGCAAAAAGTGCTACATGTCAGAGCTCTTCAAATCTGTATTAATATTTATCATGGGGGGGGGGGAGGTGAGGTTAAGAAGTTATCCCGTGAAAACCTCACCCAGCCGCAACTACTTTCGTGTTTATGCATCAGAAATCCTATAAAAATAATTAACGACTTTAAGGCTTAATAAAAAAATAACGGCTAATGGCAAAAATCAGAAATCCTATCAAAATAATTAACGACTTTAAGGCTTAATAAAAAATTAACGGCTAATGGCAAAAATAGTTCTTCTCATGACAAAAAGTGCTACATGTCAGAGCTCTTCAAATCTGTATTAATATTTATCATTGGGGGTGAGGTTAAGAAGTTGTCCCGTGAAAACCTCACCCAGCCGGAACTACTTTCGTGTTTATCATCAGAAATCCTATAAAAATAATTAACGACTTTAAGGCTTAATAAAAAATTAAAGGCTAATGGCAAAAATAGTTCTTCTAATGACAAAAACTTCTACATGTCAGAGCTCTTCAAATCTGTATTAATATTTATCATTGGGGGTGAGGTTAAGAAGTTGTCCCGTGAAAACCTCACCCAGCCGGAACTACTTTCGTGTTTCTCATCAGAAATTCTATAAAAATAATTAACAACTTTAAGGCTTAATAACGAAATTAACGGCTATTGGCAAAAATCAGTAATCCTATCAAAATAATTAACGACTTTAAGGCTTAATAAAACATTAACGGCTAATGGCAAAACTATTTCTGCTAATGAGAAAAAGTGCTACATTTCAGAGCTCTTTAAATCTGTATTAATATTTATCATTGGGGTGAGGTTAAGAAGTTATCCCGTGAAAACCTCACCCAGCCGGAACTACTTTCGTGTTTATGCATCAGATATCCTATAAAAATAATTAACGACTTTAAGGCTAAATAACGAAATTAACGGCTATTGGCAAAAATCAGAAATCCTATAAAAATAATTAACGATTTTAAGGCTTAATAAAAAATTAACGGCTAATGGCAGAAATATTTCTGCTAATGACAAAAAGTGCTACATGTCAGAGCTCTTCAAATCTGTATTGATATTTATCATTGGGGGTGAGGTTAAGAAGTTATCCCGTGAAAACCTCACCCAGCCGGAACTACTTTCGTGTTTATGCATCAGAAATCCTATAAAAATAATTAACGACTTTAAGGCTTAATAAAAAATTAACGGCTAATGGCAAAAATATTTCTTCTAATGACAAAAAGTGCTACATGTCAGAGCTCATCAAATCTCTATTAATATTTATCATGGGCGGTGAGGTTAAGAAGTTATCCCGTGAAAACCTCACCCAGCGGAAACTACTTTCGTGTTTATGCATCAGAAATCCTATAAAAATAATTAACGACTTTAAGGCTTAATAAAAAATTAACGGCTAATGGCAAAAATATTTCTTCTAATGGCAAAAAGTGCTACATGTCAGAGCTCTTCAAATCTGTATTAATATTTATCATGGGGTGAGGTTCAGAAGTTATCCCGTGAAAAGTTCACCCAACCGGAATTACTTTCGTGTTTATGCATCAGAAATCCTATAAAAATAATTAACGACTTTAAGGCTTAATAAAAAATTAACGGAAATGTCAAAAATCAGAAATCCTATAAAATAATTAACGTTTTTAAGGCTTAATAAAAAATTAACGGCTAATGGCAAAAATATTTCTTCTAATGGCAAAAAGTGCTACATGTCAGAGCTCTTCAAATGTATATTAATATTTATCATGGGGGTGAGGTAAAGAAGTTATCCCGTGAAAACCTCACCCAGCTGAAACTACTTTCGTGTTTATGCATCAGAAATCCTATAAAAATAATTAACGACTTTAAGCTTAATAAAAAACTAACGGCTAATGGCAAAAATATTTCTTTTGATTGCAAAAAGTGCTACATGTGAGAGCTCTTCAAATGTATATTAATATTTATCATGGGGGTGAGGTTAAGAAGTTATCCCGTGAAAACCTCACCCAGCCGGAACTACTTTCGTGTTTATGCATCAGAAATCCTATAATAATAATTAACGACTTTAAGGCTTAATAAAAAATTAACGGCTAATGGCAAAAATATTTCTTCTAATGGCAAAAAGTGCTACATGTCAGAGCTCTTCAAATCTGTATTTATATTTATCATGGGGGGGGGGGGGGAGGTGAGGTTAAGAAGTTATCCCGTGAAAATCTCACCCAGCCGAAACTACTTTTGTGTTGATGCATCAGAAATCCTATAAAAATAATTAACGACTTTAAGGCTTAATGAAGAAAAAAACGGCTAATGGCAAAAATCAGAAATCCTATAAAAATAATTAACGACTTTAAGGCTTAATAAAAAATTAACGGCTAATGGCAAAAATATTTCTTCTAATGGCAAAAAGTGCTACATGTCAGAGCTCTTCAAATCTGTATTAATATTTATCATGGGGATTGAGGTTAAGAAGATATCCCGTGAAAACCTCACCCAGCCGGAACTACTTTTTGTTTATGCATCAGAAATCCTATAAAAATAATTAACGACTTTAAGGCTTAATTAAAAATTAACGGCTAATGGCAAAAATATTTCTCCTAATGGCAAAACGTCCTACATGTCAGAGCTCTTCAAATCTGTATTAATATTTATCATGGAGGGGGATGGGTGAGGTTAAGAAGTTATCCCGTGAAAATCTCACCCAGCCGAAACTACTTTTGTGTTTATGCATCAGAAATCCTATAAAAATAATTAAGGAATTTAAGGCTTAATAACGAAATTAACGGCTATTGGCAAAAAACAGAAATCCTATAAAAATAATTAACGATTTTAAGGCTTAATAAAAAAATAACGGCTAATGGCAAAATTATTTCTTCTAATGGCAATAAGTGCTACATGTCAGAGCTCTTCAAATCTGTATTAATATTTATCATGGGGGGGTGAGGTTAGGAAATTATCCTGTGAAAACCTCACCCAGCCGGAACTACTTTCGTGTTTATGCATCAGAAATCCTATGAAAATAATTAACGACTTTAAGGCTTAATAACGAAATTAATGGCTATTGGCAAAAATCAGAAATCCTATAAAAATAATTAACGACTTTAAGGCTTAATAAACAATTAACAGCTAATGGCAAAAATACTTCTTCTAATGGCAAAAAGTGCTACATGTCAGAGATCTTCAAATCTGTATTAGTATTTATCATGGGGGGTGAGGTTAAGAAGTTATCCCGTGAAAACCTCACCCAGCCGGAACTACTTTCGTGTTTATGCATCAGAAATCCTATAAAAATAATTAACGACTTTAAGGCTTAATAAAAAATTAACGGTTAATGGCAAAAATATTTCTTCTAATGGCAAAAAGTGCTACATGTCAGAGCTCTTCAAATCTGTATTAATATTTATCATGGGGGGGTGAGGTTAAGAAGATATCCCGTGAAAACCTCACCCAGCCGGAACTACTTTTTGTTTATGCATCAGAAATCCTATAAAAATAATTAACGACTTTAAGGCTTAATTAAAAATTAACGGCTAATGGCAAAAATATTTCTCCTAATGGCAAAAAGTCCTACATGTCAGAGCTCTTCAAATCTGTATTAATATTTATCATGGAGGGGGGGGGTGAGGTTAAGAAGTTATCCCGTGAAAATCTCACCCAGCCGAAACTACTTTTGTGTTTATGCATCAGAAATCCTATAAAAATAATTAACGAATTTAAGGCTTAATAACGAAATTAACGGCTATTGGCAAAAATCAGAAATCCTATAAAAATAATTAACGATTTTAAGGCTTATTAAAAAAATAACGGCTAATGGCAAAATTATTTCTTCTAATGACAATAAGTGCTACATGTCAGAGCTCTTCAAATCTGTATTAATATTTATCATGGGGGGGTGAGGTTAGGAAATTATCCTGTGAAAACCTCACCCAGCCGGAACTACTTTCGTGTTTATGCATCAGAAATCCTATAAAAATAATTAACGACTTTAAGGCTTAATAAAAAATTAACGGAAATGTCAAAATTCAGAAATCCTATAAAATAATTAACGACTTTAAGGCTTAATAAAAAAAATAACGGCTAATGGCAAAAATATTTCTTCTAATGGCAAAAAGTGCTACATGTCAGAGCTCTTCAAATCTGTATTAATATTTATCATGGGGGTGAGGTTAAGAAGTTATCCCGTGAAAACCTCACCCAGCTGAAACAACTTTCGTGTTTATGCATCAGAAATCCTATCAAAATAATCATCGACTTTAAGCTTAATAAAAAACTAACGGCTAATGGCAAAATATTTCTTCTTATTGCAAAAAGTGCTACATGTCAGAGCTCTTCAAATGTATATTAATATTTATCATGGGGGTGAGGTTAAGATGTTATCCCGTGAAAACCTCACCCAGCCGGAACTACTTTCGTGTTTATGCATCAGAAATCCTATAAAAATAATTAGCGACTTTAAGGCTTAATAAAAAAATAACGGCTAATGGCAAAAATATTTCTTTTAATTGCAAAAAGTGCTACATGTCAGAGCTCTTCAAATGTATATTAATATTTATCATGGGGGTGAGGTTAAGAAGATATCCCTTGGAAACCTCACCCAGCCGAAACTACTTTCGTGTTTATGCATCAGAAATCCTATAAAAATAAATAATGACTTTAAGGCTTAATGAAGAAATTAACGGCTAATGGCAAAAATCAGAAATCCTATAAAAATAATTAACGACTTTAAGGCTTAATAAAAAATTAACGGCTAATGGCAAAATTCAGAAATCCTATAAAAATAATTAACGATTTTAGACGTAATAAAAAATTAACGGCTAATGGCAAAAATAATTCTTCTAATGACAAAAACTGCTACATTTCAGAGCTCCTCAACTCTTTATTAATATTTATCATAGGGGGTGAGGTTCAGAAGTTATCCCGTGAAAACCTCACCCAGCCGGAACTACTTTCGTGTTTATGCATCAGAAATCCTATCAAAATAATTAACGACTTTAAGACTTAATAAAAAATTAACGGCTAATGGCAAAAATATTTCTTCTAATGGCAAAAAGTGCTACATGTCAGAGCTCTTCAAATCTCTATTAATATTTATCATGGTTGGTGAGGTTAAGAAGTTATCCCGTGAAAACCTCACCCAGCTCGAACTACTTTCGTGTTTATGCATCAAAAATCCTATAAAAATAATTAACGACTTTAAGGCGTGATAAAAAAATTAACGGCTAATGGCAAAAATATTTCTTCTAATGGCAAAAAGTGCTACATGTCAGAGCTCTTCAAATCTTTATTAATATTTATCATTGGGGGTGAGGTTAAGAAGTTGTCCCGTGAAAACCTCACCCAGCCGGAACTACTTTCGTGTTTATCATCAGAAATCCTATAAAAATAATTAACGACTTTAAGGCTTAATAAAAAATTAAAGGCTAATGGCAAAAATAGTTCTTCTAATGACAAAAACTTCTACATGTCAGAGCTCTTCAAATCTGTATTAATATTTATCATTGGGGGTGAGGTTAAGAAGTTGTCCCGTGAAAACCTCACCCAGCCGGAACTACTTTCGTGTTTCTCATCAGAAATTCTATAAAAATAATTAACAACTTTAAGGCTTAATAACGAAATTAACGGCTATTGGCAAAAATCAGTAATCCTATCAAAATAATTAACGACTTTAAGGCTTAATAAAACATTAACGGCTAATGGCAAAACTATTTCTGCTAATGAGAAAAAGTGCTACATTTCAGAGCTCTTTAAATCTGTATTAATATTTATCATTGGGGTGAGGTTAAGAAGTTATCCCGTGAAAACCTCACCCAGCCGGAACTACTTTCGTGTTTATGCATCAGATATCCTATAAAAATAATTAACGACTTTAAGGCTAAATAACGAAATTAACGGCTATTGGCAAAAATCAGAAATCCTATAAAAATAATTAACGATTTTAAGGCTTAATAAAAAATTAACGGCTAATGGCAGAAATATTTCTGCTAATGACAAAAAGTGCTACATGTCAGAGCTCTTCAAATCTGTATTGATATTTATCATTGGGGGTGAGGTTAAGAAGTTATCCCGTGAAAACCTCACCCAGCCGGAACTACTTTCGTGTTTATGCATCAGAAATCCTATAAAAATAATTAACGACTTTAAGGCTTAATAAAAAATTAACGGCTAATGGCAAAAATATTTCTTCTAATGACAAAAAGTGCTACATGTCAGAGCTCATCAAATCTCTATTAATATTTATCATGGGCGGTGAGGTTAAGAAGTTATCCCGTGAAAACCTCACCCAGCGGAAACTACTTTCGTGTTTATGCATCAGAAATCCTATAAAAATAATTAACGACTTTAAGGCTTAATAAAAAATTAACGGCTAATGGCAAAAATATTTCTTCTAATGGCAAAAAGTGCTACATGTCAGAGCTCTTCAAATGTATATTAATATTTATCATGGGGTGAGGTTCAGAAGTTATCCCGTGAAAAGTTCACCCAACCGGAATTACTTTCGTGTTTATGCATCAGAAATCCTATAAAAATAATTAACGACTTTAAGGCTTAATAAAAAATTAACGGAAATGTCAAAAATCAGAAATCCTATAAAATAATTAACGTTTTTAAGGCTTAATAAAAAATTAACGGCTAATGGCAAAAATATTTCTTCTAATGGCAAAAAGTGCTACATGTCAGAGCTCTTCAAATGTATATTAATATTTATCATGGGGGTGAGGTAAAGAAGTTATCCCGTGAAAACCTCACCCAGCTGAAACTACTTTCGTGTTTATGCATCAGAAATCCTATAAAAATAATTAACGACTTTAAGCTTAATAAAAAACTAACGGCTAATGGCAAAAATATTTCTTTTGATTGCAAAAAGTGCTACATGTGAGAGCTCTTCAAATGTATATTAATATTTATCATGGGGGTGAGGTTAAGAAGTTATCCCGTGAAAACCTCACCCAGCCGGAACTACTTTCGTGTTTATGCATCAGAAATCCTATAATAATAATTAACGACTTTAAGGCTTAATAAAAAATTAACGGCTAATGGCAAAAATATTTCTTCTAATGGCAAAAAGTGCTACATGTCAGAGCTCTTCAAATCTGTATTTATATTTATCATGGGGGGGGGGGAGGTGAGGTTAAGAAGTTATCCCGTGAAAATCTCACCCAGCCGAAACTACTTTTGTGTTGATGCATCAGAAATCCTATAAAAATAATTAACGACTTTAAGGCTTAATGAAGAAAAAAACGGCTAATGGCAAAAATCAGAAATCCTATAAAAATAATTAACGACTTTAAGGCTTAATAAAAAATTAACGGCTAATGGCAAAAATATTTCTTCTAATGGCAAAAAGTGCTACATGTCAGAGCTCTTCAAATCTGTATTAATATTTATCATGGGGATTGAGGTTAAGAAGATATCCCGTGAAAACCTCACCCAGCCGGAACTACTTTTTGTTTATGCATCAGAAATCCTATAAAAATAATTAACGACTTTAAGGCTTAATTAAAAATTAACGGCTAATGGCAAAAATATTTCTCCTAATGGCAAAACGTCCTACATGTCAGAGCTCTTCAAATCTGTATTAATATTTATCATGGAGGGGGATGGGTGAGGTTAAGAAGTTATCCCGTGAAAATCTCACCCAGCCGAAACTACTTTTGTGTTTATGCATCAGAAATCCTATAAAAATAATTAAGGAATTTAAGGCTTAATAACGAAATTAACGGCTATTGGCAAAAAACAGAAATCCTATAAAAATAATTAACGATTTTAAGGCTTAATAAAAAAATAACGGCTAATGGCAAAATTATTTCTTCTAATGGCAATAAGTGCTACATGTCAGAGCTCTTCAAATCTGTATTAATATTTATCATGGGGGGTGAGGTTAGGAAATTATCCTGTGAAAACCTCACCCAGCCGGAACTACTTTCGTGTTTATGCATCAGAAATCCTATGAAAATAATTAACGACTTTAAGGCTTAATAACGAAATTAATGGCTATTGGCAAAAATCAGAAATCCTATAAAAATAATTAACGACTTTAAGGCTTAATAAACAATTAACAGCTAATGGCAAAAATACTTCTTCTAATGGCAAAAAGTGCTACATGTCAGAGATCTTCAAATCTGTATTAGTATTTATCATGGGGGGTGAGGTTAAGAAGTTATCCCGTGAAAACCTCACCCAGCCGGAACTACTTTCGTGTTTATGCATCAGAAATCCTATAAAAATAATTAACGACTTTAAGGCTTAATAAAAAATTAACGGCTAATGGCAAAAATATTTCTTCTAATGGCAAAAAGTGCTACATGTCAGAGCTCTTCAAATCTGTATTAATATTTATCATGGGGGGGTGAGGTTAAGAAGATATCCCGTGAAAACCTCACCCAGCCGGAACTACTTTTTGTTTATGCATCAGAAATCCTATAAAAATAATTAACGACTTTAAGGCTTAATTAAAAATTAACGGCTAATGGCAAAAATATTTCTCCTAATGGCAAAAAGTCCTACATGTCAGAGCTCTTCAAATCTGTATTAATATTTATCATGGAGGGGGGGGGGTGAGGTTAAGAAGTTATCCCGTGAAAATCTCACCCAGCCGAAACTACTTTTGTGTTTATGCATCAGAAATCCTATAAAAATAATTAACGAATTTAAGGCTTAATAACGAAATTAACGGCTATTGGCAAAAATCAGAAATCCTATAAAAATAATTAACGATTTTAAGGCTTATTAAAAAAATAACGGCTAATGGCAAAATTATTTCTTCTAATGACAATAAGTGCTACATGTCAGAGCTCTTCAAATCTGTATTAATATTTATCATGGGGGGGTGAGGTTAGGAAATTATCCTGTGAAAACCTCACCCAGCCGGAACTACTTTCGTGTTTATGCATCAGAAATCCTATAAAAATAATTAACGACTTTAAGGCTTAATAAAAAATTAACGGAAATGTCAAAATTCAGAAATCCTATAAAATAATTAACGACTTTAAGGCTTAATAAAAAAAATAACGGCTAATGGCAAAAATATTTCTTCTAATGGCAAAAAGTGCTACATGTCAGAGCTCTTCAAATCTGTATTAATATTTATCATGGGGGTGAGGTTAAGAAGTTATCCCGTGAAAACCTCACCCAGCTGAAACAACTTTCGTGTTTATGCATCAGAAATCCTATCAAAATAATCATCGACTTTAAGCTTAATAAAAAACTAACGGCTAATGGCAAAATATTTCTTCTTATTGCAAAAAGTGCTACATGTCAGAGCTCTTCAAATGTATATTAATATTTATCATGGGGGTGAGGTTAAGATGTTATCCCGTGAAAACCTCACCCAGCCGGAACTACTTTCGTGTTTATGCATCAGAAATCCTATAAAAATAATTAGCGACTTTAAGGCTTAATAAAAAAATAACGGCTAATGGCAAAAATATTTCTTTTAATTGCAAAAAGTGCTACATGTCAGAGCTCTTCAAATGTATATTAATATTTATCATGGGGGTGAGGTTAAGAAGATATCCCTTGGAAACCTCACCCAGCCGAAACTACTTTCGTGTTTATGCATCAGAAATCCTATAAAAATAAATAATGACTTTAAGGCTTAATGAAGAAATTAACGGCTAATGGCAAAAATCAGAAATCCTATAAAAATAATTAACGACTTTAAGGCTTAATAAAAAATTAACGGCTAATGGCAAAATTCAGAAATCCTATAAAAATAATTAACGATTTTAGACGTAATAAAAAATTAACGGCTAATGGCAAAAATAATTCTTCTAATGACAAAAACTGCTACATTTCAGAGCTCCTCAACTCTTTATTAATATTTATCATAGGGGGTGAGGTTCAGAAGTTATCCCGTGAAAACCTCACCCAGCCGGAACTACTTTCGTGTTTATGCATCAGAAATCCTATCAAAATAATTAACGACTTTAAGACTTAATAAAAAATTAACGGCTAATGGCAAAAATATTTCTTCTAATGGCAAAAAGTGCTACATGTCAGAGCTCTTCAAATCTCTATTAATATTTATCATGGTTGGTGAGGTTAAGAAGTTATCCCGTGAAAACCTCACCCAGCTCGAACTACTTTCGTGTTTATGCATCAAAAATCCTATAAAAATAATTAACGACTTTAAGGCGTGATAAAAAAATTAACGGCTAATGGCAAAAATATTTCTTCTAATGGCAAAAAGTGCTACATGTCAGAGCTCTTCAAATCTTTATTAATATTTACCATGGGGGGTGAGGTTAAGAAGTTATCCCGTGAAAACCTCACCCAGCCGGAACTACTTTCGTGTTTATGCATCAGTAATCCTATAAAAATAATTATCGACTTTAAGGCTTAATAAAAAAAAATTAACGGCTAATGGCAAAAATATTTCTTCTAATTGCAAAAAGTGCTACATGTCAGAGCTCTTCAAATCTGTATTAATATTTATCATTGGGGTGAGGTTAAAAAGTTATCCCGTGAAAACCTCACCCAGCCGGAACTACTTTCGTGTTTATGCATCAGAAATCCTATAAAAATAATTAACGACTTTAAGGCTTAATAAAAAATTAACGGAAATGGCTAAAATCAGAAATCCTATAAAAATAATTAACGACTTTAAGGCTTAATAAAAAATTAACGGCTAATGGCAAAAATATTTCTTCTAATGACAAAAAGTGCTACATGTCAGAGCTCATCAAATCTCTATTAATATTTATCATGGGCGGTGAGGTTAAGAAGTTATCCCGTGAAAACCTCACCCAGCGGGAACTACTTTCGTTTTATGCATCAGAAATCCTATAAAAATAATTAACGACTTTAAGGCTTAATAAAAAATTAACGGCTAATGGCAAAAATATTTCTTCTAATGGCAAAAAGTGCTACATGTCAGAGCTCTTCAAATCTGTATTAATATTTATCATGGGGTGAGGTTCAGAAGTTATCCCGTGAAAAGTTCACCCAACCGGAATTACTTTCGTGTTTATGCATCAGAAATCCTATAAAAATAATTAACGACTTTAAGGCTTAATAAAAAATTAACGGAAATGTCAAAAATCAGAAATCCTATAAAATAATTAACGTTTTTAAGGCTTAATAAAAAATTAACGGCTAATGGCAAAAATATTTCTTCTAATGGCAAAAAGTGCTACATGTCAGAGCTCTTCAAATGTATATTAATATTTATCATGGGGGTGAGGTAAAGAAGTTATCCCGTGAAAACCTCACCCAGCCGGAACTACTTTCGTGTTTATGCATCAGAAATCCTATAAAAATAATTAACGACTTTAAGGCTTAATAAAAAAATAACGGCTAATGGCAAAAATATTTCTTCTAATGGCAAAAAGTGCTACATGTCAGAGCTCTTCAAATCTGTATTAATATTTATCATGGGGGTGAGGTTAAGAAGTTATCCCGTGAAAACCTCACCCAGCTGAAACTACTTTCGTGTTTATGCATCATAAATCCTATCAAAATAATCATCGACTTTAAGCTTAATAAAAAACTAACGGCTAATGGCAAAATATTTCTTCTTATTGCAAAAAGTGCTACATGTCAGAGCTCTTCAAATGTATATTAATATTTATCATGGTGGTGAGGTTAAGATGTTATCCCGTGAAAACCTCACCCAGCCGGAACTACTTTCGTGTTTATGCATCAGAAATCCTATAAAAATAATTAGCGACTTTAAGGCTTAATAAAAAATTAACGGCTAATGGCAAAAATATTTCTTTTAATTGCAAAAAGTGCTACATGTCAGAGCTCTTCAAATGTATATTAATATTTATCATGGGGGTGAGGTTAAGAAGATATCCCTTGGAAACCTCACCCAGCCGAAACCACTTTCGTGTTTATGCATCAGAAATCCTATAAAAATAAATAATGACTTTAAGGCTTAATGAAGAAATTAACGGCTAATGGCAAAAATCAGAAATCCTATAAAAATATTTAACGACTTTAAGGCTTAATAAAAAATTAACGGCTACTGGCAAAATTCAGAAATCCTATAAAAATAATTAACGATTTTAGACGTAATAAAAAATTAACGGCTAATGGCAAAAATAATTCTTCTAATGACAAAAACTGCTACATTTCAGAGCTCCTCAACTCTTTATTAATATTTATCATAGGGGGTGAGGTTCAGAAGTTATCCCGTGAAAACCTCACCCAGCCGGAACTACTTTCGTGTTTATGCATCAGAAATCCTATCAAAATAATTAACGACTTTAAGACTTAATAAAAAATTAACGGCTAATGGCAAAAATATTTCTTCTAATGGCAAAAAGTGCTACATGTCAGAGCTCTTCAAATCTCTATTAATATTTATCATGGTTGGTGAGGTTAAGAAGTTATCCCGTGAAAACCTCACCCAGCTCGAACTACTTTCGTGTTTATGCATCAAAAATCCTATAAAAATAATTAACGACTTTAAGGCGTGATAAAAAAATTAACGGCTAATGGCAAAAATATTTCTTCTAATGGCAAAAAGTGCTACATGTCAGAGCTCTTCAAATCTTTATTAATATTTACCATGGGGGGTGAGGTTAAGAAGTTATTCCGTGAAAACCTCACCCAGCCGGAACTACTTTCGTGTTTATGCATCAGTAATCCTATAAAAATAATTAACGACTTTAAGGCTAAATAAAAAAAAATAACGGCTAATGGCAAAAATATTTCTTCTAATTGCAAAAAGTGCTACATGTCAGAGCTCTTCAAATCTGTATTAATATTTATCATTGGGGGTAAGGTTAAAAAGTTATCCCGTGAAAACCTCACCCAGCCGGAACTACTTTCGTGTTTATGCATCAGAAATCCTATAAAAATAATTAACGACTTTAAGGCTTAATAAAAAATTAACGGAAATGGCTAAAATCAGAAATCCTATCAAAATAATTAACGACTTTAAGGCTTAATAAAAAATTAACGGCGAATGGCAAAAATATTTCTGCTAATAACAAAAAGTGCTATATGGCAGAGCTCTTCAAATCTGTATTAATATTTATCATTGGGAGTGAGGTTAAGAAGTTATCCCGTGAAAACCTCACCCAGCCGGAACTACTTTGGTGTTTATGCATCAGAAATCCTATAAAAATAATTAACGACTTTAAGGCTTAATAAAAAATTAACGGCTAATGACAAAAATATTTCTGCTAATGGCAAAAAGTGCTACATGTCAGAGCTCTTCAAATCTGTATTAATATTTATCATGGGGGGGGGGGGTGAGGTTAAGAAGTTATTCCGTGAAAACCTCACCCAGCCGGAACTACTTTCGTGTTTATGCATCAGAAATCCTATAATAATAATTAACGACTTTAAGGCTTAATAAAAAAATAACGGCTAATGGCAAAAATATTTCTTCTAATGGCAAAAAGTGCTACATGTCAGAGCTCTTCAAATCTGTATTAATATTTATCATGGGGTGGGGGAGGTGAGGTTAAGAAGTTATCCCGTGAAAATCTCACCCAGCCGAAACTACTTTTGTGTTTATGCATCAGAAATCCTATAAAAATAATTAACGACTTTAAGGCTTAATGAAGAAATTAACGGCTAATAGCAAAAATCAGAAATCCTATAAAAATAATTAACGACTTTAAGGCTTAATAACGAAATTAATGGCTATTGGCAAAAATCAGAAATCCTATAAAAATAATTAACGACTTTAAGGCTTAATAAACAATTAACGGCTAATGGCAAAAATACTTCTTCTAATGGCAAAAAGTGCTACATGTCAGAGATCTTCAAATCTGTATTACTATTTATCATGGGGGGTGAGGTTAAGAAGTTATCCCGTGAAAACCTCACCCAGCCGGAACTACTTTCGTGTTTATGCATCAGAAATCCTATAAAAATAATTAACGACTTTAAGGCTTAATAAAAAATTAACGGCTAATGGCAAAAATATTTCTTCTAATGGCAAAAAGTGCTACATGTCAGAGCTCTTCAAATCTGTATTAATATTTATCATGGGGGGGGGGGGGTGAGGTTAAGAAGATATCCCGTGAAAACCTCACCCAGCCGGAACTACTTTTTGTTTATGCATCAGAAATCCTATAAAAATAATTAACGACTTTAAGGCTTAATTAAAAATTAACGGCTAATGGCAAAAATATTTCTCCTAATGGCAAAAAGTCCTACATGTCAGAGCTCTTCAAATCTGTATTAATATTTATCATGGAGGGGGGGGTGAGGTTAAGAAGTTATCCCGTGAAAATCTCACCCAGCCGAAACTACTTTTGTGTTTATGCATCAGAAATCCTATAAAAATAATTAACGAATTTAAGGCTTAATAACGAAATAAACGGCTATTGGCAAAAATCAGAAATCCTATAAAAATAATTAACGATTTTAAGGCTTAATAAAAAAATAACGGCTAATGGCAAAATTATTTCTTCTAATGGCAATAAGTGCTACATGTCAGAGCTCTTCAAATCTGTATTAATATTTATCATGGGGGGGGGTGAGGTTAGGAAATTATCCTGTGAAAACCTCACCCACCCGGAACTACTTTCGTGTTTATGCATCAGAAATCCTATAAAAATAATTAACGACTTTAAGGCTTAATAAAAAATTAACGGAAATGTCAAAATTCAGAAATCCTATCAAATAATAACGACTTTAAGGCTTAATAAAAAAGATAACGGCTAATGGCAAAAATATTTCTTCTAATGGCAAAAAGTGCTACATGTCAGAGCTCTTCAAATCTGTATTAATATTTATCATGGGGGTGAGGTTAAGAAGTTATCCCGTGAAAACCTCACCCAGCTGAAACTACTTACGTGTTTATGCATCAGAAATCCTATAAAAATAAATAATGACTTTAAGGCTTAATGAAGAAATTAATAAAAAAAAATAACGGCTAATGGCAAAATATTTCTTCTTATTGCAAAAAGTGCTACATGTCAGAGCTCTTCAAATGTATATTAATATTTATCATGGGGGTGAGGTTAAGATGTTATCCCGTGAAAACCTCACCCAGCCGGAACTACTTTCGTGTTTATGCATCAGAAATCCTATAAAAATAATTAGCGACTTTAAGGCTTAATAAAAAATTAACGGCTAATGGCAAAAATATTTCTTCTAATGGCAAAAAGTGCTACATGTCAGAGCTCTTCAAATCTGTATTAATATTTATCATGGGGTGAGGTTCAGAAGTTATCCCGTGAAAAGTTCACCCAACCGGAATTACTTTCGTGTTTATGCATCAGAAATCCTATAAAAATAATTAACGACTTTAAGGCTTAATGAAGGAATTAACGGCTAATGACAAAATTCAGAAATCCTATAAAAAAATTAACGACTTTAAGGCTTAATTAAAAATTAACCGCTAATGGCAATAATATTTCTTCTAATGGCAAAAAGTGCTACATGTCAGAGCTCTTCAAATCTGTATTGATATTTATCATGGGGGTGAGGTTAAGAAGTTATCCCGTGAAAACCTCACCCAGCCGGAACTACTTTCGTGTTTATGCATCAGAAATCCTATAAAAATAATTAACGACTTTAAGGCTTAATAACGAAATTAACGGCTATTGGCAAAAATTAGAAATCCTATAAAAATAATTAACGACTTTAAGGGTTAATAAAAAATTAACGGCTAATGGCAAAAATAGTTCTTCTAATGGCAATAAGTGCTACAGGTCAGGGCTCTTCAAATCTGTATTAATATTTATCATTGGGGGTGAGGTTAAGAAGTTATCCCGTGAAAACCTCACCCAGCCGGAACTACATTCGTGTTTATCATCAGAAATCCTATAAAAATAATTAACGGCTTTAAGGTTTAATAAAAAATTAACGGAAATGGCTAAAATCAGAAATCCTATAAAAAATACTTAACGACTTTAAGGTTTAATAAAAAATTAACGGCTATTGGCAAAAATAGTTCTGCTAATGACAAAAAGTGCTACATGTCAGAGCTCTTCAAATCTCTATTAATATTTATCATGGGGGGTGAGGTTAAGAAGTTATCCCGTGAAAACCTCACCCAGCCGGAACTACTTTCGTGTTTATGCATCAGAAATCCTATAAAAATAATTAACGACTTTAAGGCTTAATAAAAAATTAACGGCTAATGGCAAAAACAGTTCTGCTAATGACAAAAAGTGCTACATGTCAGAGCTCTTCAAGTCTGTATTGATATTTATCATTGGGGGTGAGGTTCAGAAGTTATTCCGTGAAAACCTCACCCAGCCGGAACTACTTTCGTGTTTATGCAACAAAAATCCTATAAAAATAATTAACGACTTTTAGGCTTAATAAAAAATTAATGGAAACGGCAAAAATCAAAAATCCAATCAAAATAATTAACGACTTTAAGGCTTAATAAAAAATTAACCGCTAATGGCAATAATATTTCTTCTAATGGCAAAAAGTGCTACATGTCAGAGCTCTTCAAATCTGTATTGATATTTATCATGGGGGTGAGGTTAAGAAGTTATCCCGTGAAAACCTCACCCAGCCGGAACTACTTTCGTGTTTATGCATCAGAAATCCTATAAAAATAATTAACGACTTTAAGGCTTAATAACGAAATTAACGGCTATTGGCAAAAATTAGAAATCCTATAAAAATAATTAACGACTTTAAGGGTTAATAAAAAAATTAACGGCTAATGGCAAAAATAGTTCTTCTAATGGCAAAAAGTGCTACATGTCAGAGCTCTTCAAATCTGTATTGATATTTATCATGGGGGTGAGGTTAAGAAGTTATCCCGTGAAAACCTCACCCAGCCGGAACTACTTTCGTGTTTATGCATCAGAAATCCTATAAAAATAATTAACGACTTTAAGGCTTAATAACGAAATTAACGGCTATTGGCAAAAATTAGAAATCCTATAAAAATAATTAACGGCTTTAAGGTTTAATAAAAAATTAACGGAAATGGCTAAAATCAGAAATCCTATAAAAAATACTTAACGACTTTAAGGTTTAATAAAAAATTAACGGCTATTGGCAAAAATAGTTCTGCTAATGACAAAAAGTGCTACATGTCAGAGCTCTTCAAATCTATATTAATATTTATCATGGGGGGTGAGGTTAAGAAGTTATCCCGTGAAAACCTCACCCAGCCGGAACTACTTTCGTGTTTATGCATCAGAAATCCTATAAAAATAATTAACGACTTTAAGGCTTAATAAAAAATTAACGGCTAATGGCAAAAATAGTTCTGCTAATGACAAAAAGTGCTACATGTCAGAGCTCTTCAAGTCTGTATTGATATTTATCATTGGGGGCGAGGTTCAGAAGTTATTCCGTGAAAACCTCACCCAGCCGGAACTACTTTCGTGTTTATGCAACAAAAATCCTATAAAAATAATTAACGACTTTTAGGCTTAATAAAAAATTAATGGAAACGGCAAAAATCAAAAATCCAATCAAAATAATTAACGACTTTAAGGCTTAATAAAAAATTAACCGCTAATGGCAATAATATTTCTTCTAATGGCAAAAAGTGCTACATGTCAGAGCTCTTCAAATCTGTATTGATATTTATCATGGGGGTGAGGTTAAGAAGTTATCCCGTGAAAACCTCACCCAGCCGGAACTACTTTCGTGTTTATGCATCAGAAATCCTATAAAAATAATTAACGACTTTAAGGCTTAATAACGAAATTAACGGCTATTGGCAAAAATTAGAAATCCTATAAAAATAATTAACGACTTTAAGGGTTAATAAAAAATTAACGGCTAATGGCAAAAATAGTTCTTCTAATGGCAATAAGTGCTACAGGTCAGGGCTCTTCAAATCTGTATTAATATTTATCATTGGGGGTGAGGTTAAGAAGTTATCCCGTGAAAATCTCACCCAGCCGGAACTACATTCGTGTTTATCATCAGGAATCCTATAAAAATAATTATCGGCTTTAAGGTTTAATAAAAAATTAACGGAAATGGCTAAAATCAGAAATCCTATAAAAAATAATTAACGACTTTAAGGTTTAATAAAAAATTAACGGCTATTGGCAAAAATAGTTCTGCTAATGACAAAAAGTGCTACATGTCAGAGCTCTTCAAATCTCTATTAATATTTATCATGGGGGGTGAGGTTAAGAAGTTATCCCGTGAAAACCTCACCCAGCCGGAACTACTTTCGTGTTTATGCATCAGAAATCCTATAAAAATAATTAACGACTTTAAGGCTTAATAAAAAAATTAACGGCTAATGGCAAAAATAGTTCTGCTAATGACAAAAAGTGCTACATGTCAGAGCTCTTCAAGTCTGTATTGATATTTATCATTGGGGGTGAAGTTCAGAAGTTATTCCGTGAAAACCTCACCCAGCCGGAACTACTTTCGTGTTTATGCAACAGAAATCCTATAAAAATAATTAACGACTTTAAGGCTTAATAAAAAATTAACGGAAACGGCAAAAATCAAAAATCCAATCAAAATAATTAACGACTTTAAGGCTTAATAAAAAATTAACGGCTAATGGCAAAAATAGTTCTGCTAATGACAAAAAGTGCTACATGTCAGAGCTCTGCAAATCTGTATTAATATTTATCATTGGAGGTGAGGTTAAGAAGTTATTCCGTGAAAACCTAACCCAGCCGGAACTACTTTCGTGTTTATGCATCAGAAATCCTATAAAAATAATTAACGACTTTAAGGCTTAATAAAAAATTAACGGCTAATGGCAAAAATAGTTCTTCTAATTGCAAAAAGTGCTACGTGTCAGAGCTCTTCAAATGTATATTAATATTTATCATGGGGGAGGTTAAGAAGTTATCCCGTGAAAACCTCACCCAGCCGGAACTACTTTCGTGTTTATGCATCAGAAATCCTATAAAAATAATTAACGACTTTAAGGCTTAATGAACAAATTAACGGCTATTGGCAAAAATCAGAAATCCTATCAAAATAATTAACGACTTTAAGGCTTAATAAAAAATTAACGTCTAATGGCAAAAAAATTTCTTCTAATGGCAATAAGTGCTACATGTCAGAGCTCTTCAAATCTGTATTAATATTTATCATGGGGGGGAGGGGGGTGAGGTTAAGAAGTTATCCCGTGAAAACCTCACCCAGCCGGAACTATTTTGGTGTTTATGCATCAGAAATCCTATTAAAATAATTAACGACTTTAAGGCTTAATAAAAAATTAACGAAATTGGCTAAAATCAGAAATCCTATAAAAATAATTAACGACTTTAAAGCTTAATAAAAAATTAACGGCTAATGGCAAAAATAGTTCTGCTAATGACAAAAAGTGCTACATGGCAGAGCTCTTCAAATCTGTATTAATATTTATCATTGGGGGTGAGGTTAAGAAGTCATCCCGTGAAAACCTCACCCAGGCGGAATTACTTTCGTTTTTATGCATCAGAAATCCTATAAAAAAAATTAACTACTTTAAGGCGTAATAAAAAATTAACGACTAATGGCAAAAATAGTTCTTCTAATGGCAAAAAGTGCTACATGTCAGAGCTCTTCAAATCTCTATTAATATTTATCATTGGGGGTGAGGTTAAGAAGTTATCCCGTGAAAACCTCACCCAGCCGGAACTACTTTCGTGTTTATGCATCAGAAATCCTATAAAAATAATTAACGACTTTAAGGCTTAATAAAAATTAACGGCTAATGGCAAAAATATTTCTTCTAATTGCAAAAAATGCTACATGTCAGAGCTCTTCAAATGTATATTAATATTTATCATGAGGGGTGAGGTTAAGAAGTTATCCCGTGAAAACCTCACCCAGCCGGAACTACTTTCGTGTTTATGCATCAGAAATCCTATAAAAATAATTAACGACTTTAAGGCTTAATGAAGAAATTAACGACTAATGGCAAAAATCAGAAATCCTATAAAAATAATTAACGACTTTAAGGCTTCATTAAAAAATTAACCGCTAATGGCAAACATATTTCTTCCAATGGCAAAAAGTGCTACATGTCAGAGTTCTTCAAATCTGTATTAATATTTATCATGGGGGTGAGGTTAAGAAGTTATCCAGTGAAAACCTCACCCAGCCGCAACTACATTCGTGTTTATCATCAGAAATCCTATAAAAATAATTAACGACTTTAAGGCTTAATAAAAAATCAACGGCTAATGGCAAAAATATTTCTTCTAATGGCAAAAAATACTACATGTCAGAGCTCTTCAAATCTCTATTAATCATTATCATGGGGGGTGAGGATAAGAAGTTATCCCGTGAAAACCTCACCCAGCCGGAACTATTTTGGTGTTTATGCATCAGAAATCCTATTAAAATAATTAACGACTTTAAGGCTTAATAAAAAATTAACGAAAATGGCTAAAATCAGAAATCCTATAAAAATAATTAACGACTTTAAAGCTTAATAAAAAATTAACGGCTAATGGCAAAAATAGTTCTGCTAATGACAAAAAGTGCTACATGGCAGAGCTCTTCAAATCTGTATTAATATTTATCATTGGGGGTGAGGTTAAGAAGTCATCCCGTGAAAACCTCACCCAGCCGGAATTACTTTCGTTTTTATGCATCAGAAATCCTATAAAAAAAATTAACTACTTTAAGGCGTAATAAAAAATTAACGACTAATGGCAAAAATAGTTCTTCTAATGGCAAAAAGTGCTACATGTCAGAGCTCTTCAAATCTCTATTAATATTTATCATTGGGGGTGAGGTTAAGAAGTTATCCCGTGAAAACCTCACCCAGCCGGAACTACTTTCGTGTTTATGCATCAGAAATCCTATAAAAATAATTAACGACTTTAAGGCTTAATAAAAATTAACGGCTAATGGCAAAAATATTTCTTCTAATTGCAAAAAATGCTACATGTCAGAGCTCTTCAAATGTATATTAATATTTATCATGAGGGGTGAGGTTAAGAAGTTATCCCGTGAAAACCTCACCCAGCCGGAACTACTTTCGTGTTTATGCATCAGAAATCCTATAAAAATAATTAACGACTTTAAGGCTTAATGAAGAAATTAACGACTAATGGCAAAAATCAGAAATCCTATAAAAATAATTAACGACTTTAAGGCTTCATTAAAAAATTAACCGCTAATGGCAAACATATTTCTTCCAATGGCAAAAAGTGCTACATGTCAGAGTTCTTCAAATCTGTATTAATATTTATCATGGGGGTGAGGTTAAGAAGTTATCCAGTGAAAACCTCACCCAGCCGCAACTACATTCGTGTTTATCATCAGAAATCCTATAAAAATAATAACGACTTTAAGGCTTAATAAAAAATTAACGGCTAATGGCAAAAATATTTCTTCTAATGGCAAAAAATACTACATGTCAGAGCTCTTCAAATCTCTATTAATTATTATCATGGGGGGTGAGGATAAGAAGTTATCCCGTGAAAACCTCACCCAGCCGGAACTACTTTCGTGTTTATGCATCAGAAATCCTATAAAAATAATTAACGACTTTAAGGCTTAATAAAAAATTAACGGCTAATGGCAAAAATAGTTCTTCTAATTGCAAAAAGTGCTACGTGTCAGAGCTCTTCAAATGTATATTAATATTTATCATTGGGGGTGAGGTTAAGAAGTTATCCCGTGAAAACCTCACCCAGCCGGAACTACTTTCGTGTTTATGCATCAGAAATCCTATAAAAATAATTAACGACTTTAAGGCTTAATAAAAATTAACGACTAATGGCAAAAATATTTCTTCTAATTGCAAAAAATGCTACATGTCAGAGCTCTTCAAATGTATATTAATATTTATCATGAGGGGTGAGGTCAAGAAGTTATCCCTTGAAAATCTCACCCACCGGAACTACTTTCGTGTTTATGCATCAGAAATCCTATCAAAATAATTAACGACTTTAAGGCTTAATGAAGAAATTAACGACTAATGGCAAAAATGAGAAATCCTATAAAAATAATTAACAACTTTAAGGCTTCATTAAAAAATTAACCGCTAATGGCAAACATATTTCTTCCAATGGCAACAAGTGCTACATGTCAGAGCTCTTCAAATCTGTATTAATATTTATCATAGGGGGTGAGGTTAAGAAGTTATCCCGTGAAAACCTCACCCAGCCGCAACTACATTCGTGTTTATCATCAGAAATCCTATAAAAATAATTAATGACTTTAAGGCTTAATAAAAAATTAACGGCTAATGGCAAAAATATTTCTTCTAATGGCAAAAAATGCTACATGTCAGAGCTCTTCAAATCTCTATTAATATTTATCATGGGAGGTGAGGATAAGAAGTTATCCCGTGAAAACCTCACCCAGCCGGAACTACTTTGGTGTTTATCCATCAGAAATCCTATAAAAATAATTAACGACTTTAAGACTTAATAAAAAATCAACGGCTAGTGGCAAAAATCAGAAATCCTATAAAAATAATTAACGATTTTAAGGCTTAATAAAAAATTAACGGCTAATGGCAAAAATAATTCTTCTAATGACAAAAACTGCTACATGTCAGAGCTTCTCAACTCGGTATTAATATTTATCATTGGGGGTGAGGTTAAGAAGTTATCCCGTGAAAACCTCACCCAGCCGAAACTACTTTCGTGTTTATGCATCAGAAATCCTATAAAAATAATTAACGACTTTAAGGCTTAATAAAAAATTAACGTATAGTGGCAAAAATATTTCTTCTAATTGCAAAAAGTGCTACATGTCAGAGCTCTTTAAATGTATATTAATATTTATCATGGGGGTGAGGTTAAGAAGTTATCCCGTGAAAACCTCACCCAGCCGAAACTGCTTTCGTGTTTATGCATCAGAAATCCTATAAAAATAATTAACGACTTTAAGGCTTAATTAAAAATTAACGGCTAATGGCAAACATATTTCTTCTAATTGCAAAAAGTGCTAGATGTCAGAGCTTTTCAAATGTATATTAATATTTATCATGGAGGTAAGGTTAAGAAGTTATCCCGTGAAAACCTCACCCAGCCGGAACTACTTTCGTGTTTATGCATCAGAAATCCTATAAAAATAATTAACGACTTTAAGGCTTAATAAAGAAATTAACGGCTAATGGCAAAAATCAGAAATCCTATCAAAAAAATTAACGACTTTAAGTCTTAATAAAAAATTAACCGCTAATGACAAAAAGATTTCTTCTAATGGCAAAAAATGCTACGTGTCAGAGCTCTTCAAATCTGTATTAATATTTATCATGGGGGGTGAGGTTAAGAAGTTATACCGTGAAAACCTCACCCAGCCGGAACTACTTTCGTGTTTATGCATCAGAAATCCTATAAAAATAATTAACGACTTTAAGGCTTAATAAAAAATTAACGGAAATGGCTAAAATCAGAAATCCTATAAAAATAATTAACGACTTTAAAGCTTAATAAAAAATTAACGGCTAATGGCAAAAATAGTTCTGCTAATGACAAAAAGTGCTACATGGCAGAGCTCTTCAAATCTGTATCAATATTTATCATTGGGGGTGAGGTTAAGAAGTTATCCCGTGAAAACCTCACCCAGCCGGAACTACTTTGGTGTTTATGCATCAGAAATCCTATAAAAATAATTAACGACTTTAAGGCGTAATAAAAAATTAACGACTAATGGCAAAAATAGTTCTTCTAATGGCAAAAAGTGCTACATGTCAGAGCTCTTCAAATCTCTATTAATATTTATCATTGGGGGTGAGGTTAAGAAGTTATCCCGTGAAAACCTCACCCAGCCGGAACTACTTTCGTGTTTATGCATCAGAAATCCTATAAAAATAATTAATGACTTTAAGGCTTAATAAAAAATTAACGGCTAATGGCAAAAATATTTCTTCTAATGGCAAAAAATGCTACATGTCAGAGCTCTTCAAATCTCTATTAATATTTATCATGGGGTGTGAGGATAAGAAGTTATCCCGTGAAAACCTCACCCAGCCGGAACTACTTTCGTGTTTATGCATCAGAAATCCTATAAAAATAATTAACGACTTTAAGACTTAATAAAAAATCAACGGCTAGGGGCAAAAATCAGAAATCCTATAAAAATAATTAACGATTTTAAGGCTTAATAAAAAATTATCGGCTAATGGCAAAAATAATTCTTCTAATGACAAAAACTGCTACATGTCAGAGCTTCTCAACTCGGTATTAATATTTATCATTGGGGGTGAGGTTAAGAAGTTATCCCGTGAAAACCTCACCCAGCCGAAACTACTTTCGTGTTTATGCATCAGAAATCCTATAACAATAATTAACGACTTTAAGGCTTAATAAAAAATTAACGTATAGTGGCAAAAATATTTCTTCTAATTGCAAAAAGTGCTACATGTCAGAGCTCTTCAAATGTATATTAATATTTATCATGGGGGTGAGGTTAAGAAGTTATCCCGTGAAAACCTCACCCAGCCGAAACTGCTTTCGTGTTTATGCATCAGAAATCCTATAAAAATAATTAACGACTTTAAGGCGTAATTAAAAATTAACGGCTAATGGCAAACATATTTCTTCTAATTGCAAAAAGTGCTAGATGTCAGAGCTTTTCAAATGTATATTAATATTTATTATGGAGGTAAGGTTAAGAAGTTATCCCGTGAAAACCTCACCCAGCCGGAACTACTTTCGTGTTTATGCATCAGAAATCCTATAAAAATAATTAACGACTTTAAGGCTTAATAAAGAAATTAACGGCTAATGGCAAAAATCAGAAATCCTATCAAAAAAATTAACGACTTTAAGTCTTAATGAAAAATTAACCGCTAATGACAAAAAGATTTCTTCTAATGGCAAAAAATGCTACGTGTCAGAGCTCTTCATATCTGTATTAATATTTATCATGGGGGGTGAGGTTAAGAAGTTATACCGTGAAAACCTCACCCAGCCGGAACTACTTTCGTGTTTATGCATCTGAAATCCTATCAAAATAATTAACGACTTGAAGGCTTAATGAACAAATTAACGGCTATTGGCAAAAATCAGAAATCCTATAAAAATAATTAACGACTTTAAGGCTTAATAAAAAATTAACGTCTAATGGCAAAAATATTTCTTCTAATGGCAATAAGTGCTACATGTCAGAGCTCTTCAAATCTGTATTAATATTTATCATGGGGGGGTGAGGTTAAGAAGTTATCCCGTGAAAACCTCACCCAGCCGGAACTACTTTGGTGTTTATGCATCAGAAATCCTATAAAAATAATTAACGACTTTAAGGCTTAATAAAAAATTAACGGAAATGGCTAAAATCAGAAATCCTATAAAAATAATTAACGACTTTAAAGCTTAATAAAAAATTAACGTATAGTGGCAATAATATTTCTTCTAATTGCAAAAAGTGCTACATGTCAGAGCTCTTCAAATGTATATTAATATTTATCATGGGGGTGAGGTTAAGAAGTTATCCCGTGAAAACCTCACCCAGCCGAAACTGCTTTCGTGTTTATGCATCAGAAATCCTATAAAAATAATTAACGACTTTAAGGCTTAATTAAAAATTAACGGCTAATGGCAAACATATTTCTTCTAATTGCAAAAAGTGCTAGATGTCAGAGCTCTTCAAATGTATATTAATATTTATCATGGAGGTAAGGTTAAGAAGTTATCCCGTGAAAACCTCACCCAGCCGGAACTACTTTCGTGTTTATGCATCAGAAATCCTATAAAAATAATTAACGACTTTAAGGCTTAATAAAGAAATTAACGGCTAATGGCAACAATCAGAAATCCTATCAAAAAAATTAACGACTTTAAGTCTTAATAAAAAATTAACCGCAAATGACAAAAAGATTTCCTCTAATGGCAAAAAATGCTACGTGTCAGAGCTCTTCAAATCTGTATTAATATTTATCATGGGGGGTGAGGTTAAGAAGTTATACCGTGAAAACCTCACCCAGCCGGAACTACTTTCGTGTTTATGCATCAGAAATCCTATCAAAATAATTAACGACTTTAAGGCTTAATAAACAAATTAACGGCTATTGACAAAAATCAGAAATCCTATAAAAATAATTAACGACTTTAAGGCTTAATAAAAAATTAATGTCTAATGGCAAAAATATTTCTTCTAATGGCAATCAGTGCTACATGTCAGAGCTCTTCAAATCTGTATTAATATTTATCATGGGGGGTGAGGTTAAGAAGTTATCCCGTGAAAACCTCACCCAGCCGGAACTACTTTCGTGTTTATGCATCAGAAATCCTATAAAAATAATTAACGACTTTAAGGCTTAATAAAAAATTAACGGAAATGGCTAAAATCAGAAATCCTATAAAAATAATTAACGACTTTAAAGCTTTATAAAAAAATAACGGGTAATGGCAAAAATATTTCTGCTAATGACAAAAAGTGCTACATGGCAGAGATCTTCAAATCTGTATTAATATTTATCATTGGGGGTGAGGTTAAGAAGTTATCCCGTGAAAACCTCACCCAGCCGGAACTACTTTCGTGTTTATGCATCAGAAATCCTATAAAAAAAATTAACTACTTTAAGGCGTAATAAAAAATTAACGACTAATGGAAAAAATAGTTCTTCTAATGGCAAAAAGTGCTACATGTCAGAGCTCTTCAAATCTCTATTAATATTTATCATTGGGGGTGAGGTTAAGAAGTTATCCCGTGAAAACCTCACCCACCCGGAACTACTTTCGTGTTTATGCATCAGAAATCCTATAAAAATAATTAACGACTTTAAGGCTTAATAAAAATTAACGGCTAATGGCAAAAATATTTCTTCTAATTGCAAAAAATGCTACATGTCAGAGCTCTTCAAATGTATATTAATATTTATCATGAGGGGTGAGGTTAAGAAGTTATCCCGTGAAAACCTCACCCAGCCGGAACTACTTTCGTGTTTATGCATCAGAAATCCTATCAAAATAATTAACGACTTTAAGGCTTAATGAAGAAATTAACAACTAATGGCAAAAATCAGAAATCGTATAAAAATAATTAACGACTTTAAGGCTTCATTAAAAAATTAACCGCTAATGGCAAAAATATTTCTTCTAATTGCAAAAAATGCTACATGTCAGAGCTCTTCAAATGTATATTAATATTTATCATGAGGGGTGAGGTTAAGAAGTTATCCCGTGAAAACCTCACCCAGCCGAAACTGCTTTCGTGTTTATGCATCAGAAATCCTATAAAAATAATTAACGACTTTAAGGCTTAATTAAAAATTAACGGCTAATGGCAAACATATTTCTTCTAATTGCAAAAAGTGCTAGATGTCAGAGCTCTTCAAATGTATATTAATATTTATCATGGAGGTAAGGTTAAGAAGTTATCCCGTGAAAACCTCACCCAGCCGGAACTACTTTCGTGTTTATGCATCAGAAATCCTATAAAAATAATTAACGACTTTAAGGCTTAATAAAAAATTAACAACTAATGGCAAAAATATTTCTTCTAATGGCAAAAAGTGCTACATGTCAGAGCTCTTCAAATCTCTATTAATATTTATCATGGGGGGTGAGGATAAGAAGTTATCCCGTGAAAACCTCACCCAGCCGGAACTACTTTCGTGTTTATCCATCAGAAATCCTATAAAAATAATTAACGACTTTAAGACTTAATAAAAAATCAACAGCTAGTGGCAAAAATCAGAAATCCTATAAAAATAATTAACGATTTTAAGGCTTAATAAAAAATTAACGGCTAATGGCAAAAATATTCTTCTAATGGCAAAAAGTGCTACATGTCAGAGCTCTTCAAATCTGTATTAATATGTATCATGGGGGGTGAGGTTAAGAAGTTATCCCGTGAAAACCTCACCCAGCCGGAACTACTTTCGTGTTTATCCATCAGAAATCCTATAAAAATAATTAACGACTTTAATGCGTAATAAAAAATTAACCGCTAATGGCAAAAATAGTTCTTCTAATGGGAAAAAGTGCTACATGTCAGAGCTCTTCAAATCTGTATTAATACTGATCATGGGGTGTGAGGATAAGAAGTTATCCCGTGAAAACCACACCCAGCCGGAACTACTTTCGTGTTTATCCATTAGAAATCCTATAAAAATAATTACCGACTTTAAGACTTAATAAAAAATCAATAGCTACTGGCAAAAATCAGAAATCCTATAAAAATAATTAACGATTTTAAGGCTTAATAAAAAATTAACGGCTAATGGCAAAACTAATTCTTCTAATGACAAAAACTGCTACATGTCAGAGCTTCTCAACTCTGTATTAATATTTATCATTGGGGGTGAGGTTAATAAGTTATCCCATGAAAACCTCACCCAGCCGAAACTACTTTCGTGTTTATGCATCAGAAATCCTATAAAAATAATTAACGACTTTAAGGCTTAATAAAAAATTAACGTATAGTGGCAAAAATATTTCTTCTAATTGCAAAAAGTGCTACATGTCAGAGCTCTTCAAATGTATATTAATATTTATCATGGGGGTGAGGTTAAGAAGTTATCCCGTGAAAACCTCACCCAGCCGAAACTGCTTTCGTGTTTATGCATCAGAAATCCTATAAAAATAATTAACGACTTTAAGGCTTAATTAAAAATTAACGGCTAATGGCAAACATATTTCTTCTAATTGCAAAAAGTGCTAGATGTCAGAGCTCTTCAAATGTATATTAATATTTATCATGGAGGTAAGGTTAAGAAGTTATCCCGTGAAAACCTCACCCAGCCGGAACTACTTTCGTGTTTATGCATCAGAAATCCTATAAAAATAATTAACGACTTTAAGTCTTAATAAAGAAATTAACGGCTAATGGCAAAAATCAGAAATCCTATCAAAAAAATTAACGACTTTAAGTCTTAATAAAAAATTAACCGCTAATGACAAAAAGATTTCTTCTAATGGCAAAAAATGCTACGTGTCAGAGCTCTTCAAATCTGTATTAATATTTATCATGGGGGGTGAGGTTAAGAAGTTATACCGTGAAAACCTCACCCAGCCGGAACTACTTTCGTGTTTATGCATCAGAAATCCTATAAAAATAATTAACGACTTTAAGGCTTAATGAACAAATTAACGGCTATTGGCAAAAATCAGAAATCCTATAAAAATAATTAACGACTTTAAGGCTTAATAAAAAATTAACGTCTAATGGCAAAAATATTTCTTCTAATGGCAATCAGTGCTACATGTCAGAGCTCTTCAAATCTGTATTAATATTTATCATGGGGGGTGAGGTTAAGAAGTTATCCCGTGAAAACCTCACCCAGCCGGAACTACTTTCGTGTTTATGCATCAGAAATCCTATAAAAATAATTAACGACTTTAAGGCTTAATAAAAAATTAACGGAAATGGCTAAAATCAGAAATCCTATAAAAATAATTAACGACTTTAAAGCTTTATAAAAAAATAACGGCTAATGGCAAAAATAGTTCTGCTAATGACAAAAAGTGCTACATGGCAGAGCTCTTCAAATCTGTATTAATATTTATCATTGGGGGTGAGGTTAAGAAGTTATCCCGTGAAAACCTCACCCAGCCGGAACTACTTTCGTGTTTATGCATCAGAAATCCTATAAAAAAAATTAACTACTTTAAGGCGTAATAAAAAATTAACGACTAATGGAAAAAATAGTTCTTCTAATGGCAAAAAGTGCTACATGTCAGAGCTCTTCAAATCTCTATTAATATTTATCATTGGGGGTGAGGTTAAGAAGTTATCCCGTGAAAACCTCACCCAGCCGGAACTACTTTCGTGTTTATGCATCAGAAATCCTATAAAAATAATTAACGACTCTAAGGCTTAATAAAAATTAACGGCTAATGGCAAAAATATTTCTTCTAATTGCAAAAAATGCTACATGTCAGAGCTCTTCAAATGTATATTAATATTTATCATGAGGGGTGAGGTTAAGAAGTTATCCCGTGAAAACCTCACCCAGCCGGAACTACTTTCGTGTTTATGCATCAGAAATCCTATCAAAATAATTAACGACTTTAAGGCTTAATGAAGAAATTAACGACTAATGGCAAAAATCAGAAATCCTATAAAAATAATTAACGACTTTAAGGCTTCATTAAAAAATTAACCGCTAATGGCAAACATATTTCTTCCAATGGCAAAAAGTGCTACATGTCAGAGCTCTTCAAATCTGTATTAATATTTATCATAGGGGGTGAGGTTAAGAAGTTATCCCGTGAAAACCTCACCCATCCGTAACTACATTCGTGTTTATCATCAGAAATCATATAAAAATAATTAACGACTTTAAGACTTAATAAAAAATCAATAGCTACTGGCAAAAATCAGAAATCCTATAAAAAATAATTAACGATTTTAGGGCTTAATAAAAAATTAACGGCTAATGGCAAAAATAATTCTTCTAATGACAAAAACTGCTACATGTCAGAGCTTCTCAACTCGGTATTAATATTTATCATTGGGGGTGAGGTTAATAAGTTATCCCGTGAAAACCTCACCCAGCCGAAACTACTTTCGTGTTTATGCATCAGAAATCCTATAAAAATAATTAACGACTTTAAGGCTTAATAAAAAATTAACGTATAGTGGCAAAAATATTTCTTCTAATTGCAAAAAGTGCTACATGTCAGAGCTCTTCAAATGTATATTAATATTTATCATGGAGGTAAGGTTAAGAAGTTATCCCGTGAAAACCTCACCCAGCCGGAACTACTTTCGTGTTTATGCATCAGAAATCCTATAAAAATAATTAACGACTTTAAGGCTTAATAAAAAATTAACAACTAATGGCAAAAATATTTCTTCTAATGGCAAAAAGTGCTACATGTCAGAGCTCTTCAAATCTCTATTAATATTTATCATGGGGGGTGAGGATAAGAAGTTATCCCGTGAAAACCTCACCCAGCCGGAACTACTTTCGTGTTTATCCATCAGAAATCCTATAAAAATAATTAACGACTTTAAGACTTAATAAAAAATCAACAGCTAGTGGCAAAAATCAGAAATCCTATAAAAATAATTAACGATTTTAAGGCTTAATAAAAAATTAACGGCTAATGGCAAAAATATTCTTCTAATGGCAAAAAGTGCTACATGTCAGAGCTCTTCAAATCTGTATTAATATTTATCATGGGGGGTGAGGTTAAGAAGTTATCCCGTGAAAACCTCACCCAGCCGGAACTACTTTCGTGTTTATGCATCAGAAATCCTATAAAAATAATTAACGACTTTAATGCGTAATAAAAAATTAACCGCTAATGGCAAAAATAGTTCTTCTAATGGGAAAAAGTGCTACATGTCAGAGCTCTTCAAATCTGTATTAATACTGATCATGGGGTGTGAGATTAAGAAGTTATCTCGTGAAAACCTCATCCAGCCGTAACTACTTTCGTCTTTATGCATCAGAAATCCTATAAAAATAATTAACGACTTTAAGGTTTAATAAAAAAATAACGGCTAATGGCAAAAATATTTCTTCTAATGACAAAAAGTGCTACATGTCAGAGCTCTTCAAATCTGTATTAATATTTATCACAGGGGGTGAGGTTAAGAAGTTATCCCGTGAAAACCTCACCCAGCCGGAACTACTTTCGTGTTTATGCATCAGAAATCCTATAAAAATAATTAACGACTTTAAGGCTTAATAAAAAATTAACGTATAGTGGCAAAAATATTTCCTCTAATTGCAAAAAGTGCTACATGTCAGAGCTCTTCAAATGTATATTAATATTTATCATGGGGGTGAGGTTAAGAAGTTATCCCGTGAAAACCTCACCCAGCCGAACTGCTTTCGTGTTTATGCATCAGAAATCCTATAAAAATAATTAACGACTTTAAGGCTTAATAAAGAAATTAACGGCTAATGGCAAAAATCAGAAATCCTATAAGAATAATTAACAACTTTAAGTCTTAATAAAAAATTAACCGCTAATGAAAAAAATATTTCTGCTAATGACAAAAAGTGCTACATGTCAGAGCTCTTCAAATCTGTATTAATATTTATCATGGGGGGTGAGGTTAAGAAGTTATCCCGTGAAAACCTCACCCAGCCGGAATTACTTTCGTGTTTATGCATCATAAATCCTATAAAAATAATTAACGACTTTAAGGCTTAATAAAGAAATTAACGGCTAATGGCAAAAATATTTCTTCTAATGGCAAAAAGTGCTCACATGTCAGAGCTCTTCAAATCTGTATTAATATTTATCATGGGGGGTGAGGTTAAGAAGTTATCCCGTGAAAACCTCACCCAGCCGGGACAACTTTCGTGTTTATGCATCAGAAATCCTATAAAAATAATTAACGACTTTAAGGCTTAATAAAGAAATTAACGGCTAATGGCAAAAATATTTCTTCTAATGGCAAAAAGTGCTCACATGTCAGAGCTCTTCAAATCTGTATTAATATTTATCATGGGGGGTGAGGTTAAGAAGTTATCCAGTGAAAACCTCACCCAGCCGGAACAACTTTCGTGTTTATGCATCAGAAATCCTATCAAAATAATTAACGACTTTAAGGCTTCATAAAAAATTAACGGCTAATGGCAAAAATATTTCTTCAATTTGCCAAAAGTGCTACATGTCAGAGCTCTTCAAATCTGTATTAATATTTATCATGGGGGGTGAGGTTAAGAAGTTATAACGTGAAAACCTCACCCAGCCGGAACTACTTTCGTGTTTATGCATCAGAAATCCTATAAAAATAATTAACAAATTTAAGGCTTAATAAAAAATTAACAACTAATGGCAAAAATATTTCTTCTAATGGCAAAAAGTGCTACATGTCAGAGCTCTTCAAATCTCTATTAATATTTATCATGGGGGGTGAGGATAAGAAGTTATCCCGTGAAAACCTACCCAGCCGGAACTACTTTCGTGTTGATCCATCAGAAATCCTATAAAAATAATTAACGATTTTAAGGCTTAATAAAAAATTAACGGCTAGTGGCAAAAATAATTCTTCTAATGACAAAAACTGCTACATGTCAGAGCTTCTCAACTCTGTATTAATATTTATCATTGGGGGTGAGGTTAATAAGTTATCCCGTGAAAACCTCACCCAGCCGAAACTACTTTCGTGTTTATGCATCAGAAATCCTATAAAAATAATTAACGACTTTAAGACTTAATAAAAAATCAACGGCTAGTGGCAAAAATCAGAAATCCTATCAAAATAATTAACAATTTTAAGGCTTAATAAAAAATTAACGGCTAATGGCAAAAATAATTCTTCTAATGACAAAAACTGCTACATGTCAGAGCTTCTCAACTCGGTATTAATATTTATCATTGGGGGTGAGGTTAATAAGTTATCCCGTGAAAACCTCACCCAGCCGGAACTACTTTCGTGTTTATGCATCAGAAATCCTATAAAAATAATTAACGACTTTAAGGCTTAATAAAAAATTAACGTATAGTGGCAAACATATTTCTTCTAATTGTAAAAAGTGCTACATGTCAGAGCTCTTCAAATGTATATTAATATTTATCATGGGGGTGAGGTTAAGAAGTTATCCCGTGCAAACCTCACCCAGCCGAAACTGCTTTCGTGTTTATGCATCAGAAATCCTATAAAAATAATTGACGACTTTAAGGCTTAATAAAAAATTAACGTATAGTGGCAAAAATATTTCTTCTAATTGTAAAAAGTGCTACATGTCAGAGCTCTTCAAATGTATATTAATATTTATCATGGGGGTGAGGTTAAGAAGTTATCCCGTGAAAACCTCACCCAGCCGAAACTGCTTTGGTGTTTATGCATCAGAAATCCTATAAAAATAATTAACGACTTTATTGCTTAATTAAAAATTAACGGCTAATGGCAAACATATTCTAATTGCAAAAAGTGCTAGATGTCAGAGCTCTTCAAATGTATATTAATATTTATCATGGAGGTGAGGTTAACAAGTTATCCCGTGAAAACCTCACCCAGCCGGAACTACTTTCGTGTTTATGCATCAGAAATCCTATAAAAATAATTAACGACTTTAAGGCTTAATAAAGAAATTAACGGCTAATGGCAAAAATCAGAAATCCTATAAGAATAATTAACAACTTTAAGTCTTAATAAAAAATTAACCGCTAATGACAAGAATACTTCTTCTAATGGCAAAAAGTGCTACATGTCAGAGCTCTTCAAATCTGTATTAATATTTATTATGGGGGGTGATGTTAAAAAGTTATCCCGTGAAAACCTCACCCAGCCGGAACAACTTTCGTGTTTATGCATCAGAAATCCTATAAAAATAATTAACGACTTTAAGGCTTAATAAAGAAATTAACGGCTAATGGCAAAAATATTTCTTCTAATGGCAAAAAGTGCTCACATGTCAGAGCTCTTCAAATCTGTATTGATATTTATCATGGGGGGGTGAGGTTAAGAAGTTATCCAGTGAAAACCTCACCCAGCCGGAACTATTTTCGTGTTTATGCATCAGAAATCCTATCAAAATAATTAACGACTTTAAGGCTTCATAAAAAATTAACGGCTAATGGCAAAAATATTTCTTCAATTTGCCAATGGCAAAAATCAGAAATCCTATAAAAATAATTAACGACTTTAAGGCTTAATAAAAAATTAACGGCTAATGTCAAACATATTTCTTCTAATGGCAAAAGTGCTACATGTTAAAGTTCTTCAAATCTGTCTGAATATTTATCATGGGGAGTGAGGTTAAGAAGTTATCCCGTGAAAACCTCACCCAGCCGAAACTACTTTCGTGTTTATGCATCAGAAATCCTATCAAAATAATTAACGACTTTAAGGCTTAATAAAAAATTAACGGCTAATGGCAAACATATTTCTTCTAATGGCAAAAAGTGCTACATGTCAGAGCTCTTCAAATGTATATTAATATTTATCACGGGGGTGAGGTTAAGAAGTTATCCCGTGAAAACCTCAAACAGCCGGAACTACTTTCGTGTTTATGCAACAGAAATCCTATAAAAATAATTAACGACTTTAAGGCTTAATAAAGAAATTAACGGCTAATGGCAAAAATCAGAAATCCTATAAAAATAATTAACGACTTTAAGGCTTAATAAAAAATTAACGGCTAATGGCAAAAATCAGAAATCCTATAAAAATAATTAACGACTTTAAAGCTTAATAAAAAGTTAACTGCTAATGGCAAAAATATTTCTTCTAATGACAAAAAGTGCTACATGTCAGAGCTCTTCAAATCTGTATTAATATTTATTATGGGGGGGGGGGTGAAGTTAGGAAGTTATCCCGTGAAAACCTCACCCAGCCGGAACTACTTTCGTGTTTATGCTTCAGAAATCCTATAAAAATAATTAACGACTTTAAGGCTTAATAAAAAATAAACGGCTAATGGCAAAAATATTTCTTCTAATGGCAAAAAGTGCTACATGTCAGAGCTCTTCAAATGTATATTAATATTGATCACGGGGGTGAGGTTAAGAAGTTATCCCGTGAAAACCTCACCCAGCCGGAACTACTTTCGTGTTTATGCAATAGAAATCCTATAAAAATAATTAACGACTTTAAGGCTTAATAAAGAAATTAATGGCTAATGGCAAAAATCAGAAATCCTATAAAAATAATTAACGACTTTAAGGCTTAATAAAAAATTAAGGGCTAATGGCAAAAATCAGAAATCCTATAAAAATAATTAACGACTTTAAGGCTTAATAAAAAATTAACTGCTAATGGCAAAAATATTTCTTCTAATGACAAAAAGTGCTACATGTCAGAGCTCTTCAAATCTGTATTAATATTTATTATGGGGGGGGGGTGAGGTTAGGAAGTTATCCCGTGAAAACCTCACCCAGCTGGAACTACTTTCGTGTTTATGCTTCAGAAATCCTATAAAAATAATTAACGACTTTAAGGCTTAATAAAAAATGAACGGCTAATGGCAAAAATATTTCTGCTAATGGCAAAAAGTGCTACATGTCAGATCTTTTCAAATCTGTTTTAATATTTTTCATGGGGGTGAGGTTAAGAAGTGGTTTTACCGCCATTTAAACTGACCTTATAACAAATGACTTTGATGTTAACAGGGAGCAAGTTTCAATCTAAGATGCCCTTGTATGTAATAAAAGTTTGATTTGTTATATGTCCAAAGCCTAGGAACCTGAAAATTCGTATTTGAAACCCACCCACCCTATCTTCAGATGTAAAATGCTGATCTGAACATAAACAGGAGGAAGTCCTTGAAATATATTGAAAACATTATTCAGTCTAAGCTGATTTTCTCTCTCAGATACAGGTAGCATAATTAAAGAATTACAAATATCCCAAGTAATATGGGTCCTGGGTTTTAGATTAAGAATAAATCTGATAGTCTCATTCTGCAAGATTTGCAGGTTTTTTTTTATGTTTTCTAAGGACTTTCAGACCAGGATGATTACGAATAATCAGAGTAACGCTGGATTAATTAAAGCAGAGGCGAGGGTTGACCTCGGCCTTTTATCTAACCATCTACCTATACTTTGGAACATATCAGCCCTTTTGTCATAATTTTATACATAATTCTAGCACTAGCATTATCTGCATAGCACTTGTTAGTTTCATAGGGTTAATAAAATCATTGAACACAATTCAAAAGAAAAAAAACCATAATTCACAAATCTCTCCAAACCACAATCTGGTTTTAGGGCAGATGTTAAAAAAAATTCTTGATGCAGCATATTCTAAATAAGATGCACATCAAAGACGTTCTAACATTGCACAATGCAACATCCAATGCTAGAGAAGTGGCATTTACTCTTTTAGTTCTAGTTTCGTACAATTACATCTTGTTACATTTTAAAGTTTAAAACGCTATTAAATTATCACGTTAAGATCAGGCAGTTGTAATTAAAAGATTTATATAGCGCCCTATCAACATGAGGTCGAATGAACGAAATCATCAAAACCTGTGAGTTTTCGGGTTGTATGGAGCTTTAAGGAATATGTGGACACAAGTATAGTAGGAAAATATGTTAGGAATTGTTTAATGTTGAATCTATGAGACAACACAAGAATAAAACGATATCAGGCCTCAACCGTGCGCAACTTTTTGTGCGCCGTAAATCGAAGGGGTGGATCTGTAGCTCTCTGTTCCATCACAATATTTTTTTTCAGAGAGCTACGGTTCTGCAGCTACAAAATGAAGAAGATAAACATCGCAATTCATCAGAAGAGTGTTGGAGGTGAAAAATCTGACTGACTATTGATGTACAAACAATATCGTTTTTCGTACATTTTTTTTCAGGTTTTGTGACTGGTACTTTTGTTTTAAGATTTGGAACAAGGATATGCGGGTGTTGTGGTGCTCTGTTATAAGCGATCGGAATTGGTGTTTGTTTCCTACCGACAGGTCTGGAGTTATTTTCATAGGGGTCATGGCAGGTTAGAAATACTGATTTTAAATCAGCATTTAGACAACATATTTTATATGAAGTAAATTACAATCTATTGCTGTTATATTAACTATTTTTCATCTATAGGTATTGGATTACCTCTTAATGCCATTAGTGCATCTACGAGTATATCCCAAAACTTCTCCGGAAACATTCAAAGTATAAGAATTTTTTGAGAAAGATGGAGCAAGAATGTATACGATGTTATATCAATGTTACAAAATAACTCATCTGTAGAATGTCAAAATATGACCGAGGTCGACCCAGAAATGAGATTGGGTATATTTAATAGGAGTAATTGAAATAATGGTAATGGTCTCCAGTCAGTATTAGGGTGAGAGTTGGTCCTGTCTCGTGCGTCCACATCACGCAGAGCTCCGGTTTGGTTCCGAATCCTCTTTTTGACAACAAACCTAGCAACTCAGTCTTAAGCTGACCTAACTTGTCTTGTTGGATCTTAATAGTCATTTTGATAGTGTTAATTTCTAAGCCTAGATAGGTCAGGACTGATGTAGGACCTATTGTCTTTCCATGTGCCAAAGGTACACCTATATCTGAGGAGATAGAACAAAAACACAACATGGGATTTACACAGTCTGTAGTACCAGGTATCCCTGCTAACAAAAGTCATCTAAATAATGTATCACATTGTCACTTGCAGACTTTTCCTTTAGGGTCCACTCTAAAAAAGTAGAAAACTTTTTCAAACTTAGCACAATTGACTGCACAGTCAAATGGTAAGCACATATCAATGTAGACATTGCTTTGAACTTTAAATCCCAACAGGTTAAAATCAGATGGGTGTACTGGCAAAAGTCTAAATGCACTTTTAATATCAAGACGTGCTACGAGGGCCCCCTTTCCTAACTTAGCCAACATATTGAGGGCCTGGTCAAAAGACGTATAAGTTACTGAGCAACAATATTTATCAATGTAGTCGTTAACGCTGGATCCTGTGGGGTATGATAGATGACAAATAAGCCTAAATGATCCATCCTTCTTGGGGACTAACCCGTTAGGTTAGACAAAGGGGGATGGGGAATGGCCCCGCCACTCTGCCAAGATGGATTTCCTTATTCATTATTTCAATTGCTTGATCTTCAAGCCCCTCCAAGGATCGAAGGTTACGACAAACTGTCGCATATCTTGGACCATTGTAAGTAAGTCGAAAACCTAGTGAAAACCCTTGTAATAGTTCCCCCTGCTGTACTTTTATCCGGGTAATGCTTTAAATAATTTTCTAAATGTGCAGTTTGTATTGGCGTAGTTGCTAAAATATTAATCTCTAAATGACTGGCCTGGTTTTAGATTGTTGGGTGTCGATTGTGGGACACGTTCAGATGTCTGTGGCGTGTTGGGTCCAGAACTGAAACGATTTGATGAAAAACACTTGATACAGGGATGATTGCGTGAACATCGCATACAGAGATCTTTATATGGACAGGGCTTCTCTTGACAATTTTCCCGGAAATTGAAATCGTAACACTTGTTGATTTGGTCCCTGTTCTTGTTACTGGGGGTACTAATGGGGCTTGCATATACAACAACCACAGTTCCTGATCGACACTAACAAATGACATACCGGGGTTTTGCTCTTTCTTTAAACGAAACTAAATATCATAATCACGCCAGGTGATCTACTACCGCCCAAACGAATTGTGTGCATATACTTAAATAATGAAGTGTTGCATTCTGGATTCACAGTGGCAAATATTGAAACGTAAACAAGGAATACATCTATCCAGACTTGGATATCTGTGATAGATTTGACCTTAGATTTTCTGGCCATTGCTAAGTTACCATCTTGAAGTGCTATGTATTGAGTTTCATCATCGGGGTCAGAGTAATTATGCATTAATTTGGCTAGATTGACATATTGCTCATTAGAAATTTGCACTTTTATTTTGTTGGGCACATTGTAGCCCAGTTCGAGATTATAACTAGGAGCTTGCTCAGGCGAGTAACTATTACCCCCAGTTTCATTGAAAATAAAGTCCTGCAATCCTTTTCACAAAATATCTTACGATAAATAATCATCGTAAGAGAAAACATACGATTATTTCCCTTTTCACAAAGAAACTTACGAAAATCGTAAGATTGATTTTCCTCGTAACTTTAAGAGAGCCTCTACCCTCTCTTAAGTGTAAAATATTTCTCGTAAGTGCAAAATAATTGTCGTAAGATAGAAATAAATGACGTATCAATATGAATGGTTGCGTTTTTTTTTTATCCTTTTCGAAAATGAAAGAGCTTTGCGTCGTGAAAGAGTTTTTCGGGACCGAATTAACCCATTAGATACGTACAATCACACAGATTTGATTGCAAGGTATCGATTTCCAAGGCAAACCATCCTAGAACTGACAGATGTAGTCAGGAACTGCATTCAACACCCTACCTCCAGATCGTGTCCGATTCCTTCTCACATACAAGTAAGTTTTTAAATCGAAAGTTAGGTCTTTGCTAACTTCAATAACGAAGAGTGCATACGGTTCTTGTTTATATTGTACTATCACTATGTTCGGTCCCCAGGTTATTTAGTTCCACGTTGATGGTATTATTTAGCTACTGTGACCGACATACAAATATATATATTTTTTTAATTAATAAGAATATGTTTCAGCATTTTTACATACTTTCATTTACATACATAGAACATTGAGTAATGAACCTTTTAATTAAATGGTCATTAACATTGTAGTGTATTACCACCCCACCAAAAAATCATAATACTTCATTTAATTATGGTAAGCTGGCAAACAGCAAATTAATTTTTTGGGATTAGTTGCAATGTTTGCATTTTTCCCACTAAACTAAAAAAAATATGTTGATTACACAATTAAAAATTACTGAATTTTGCAACTCTAAATAAATCACAAGAAAATATTAGAATGTATGAGAAATAAAATGATCCCGATGGTAAGGAAAACTATTTACTGTGCATGAAATTCATTATATTTTCAAGGAAATGGTGAGACCTAAAATTCAATATTATATAATTTGAGTAAATTTTTGACTGGGTAATTATTTTGAATGATAAATTCATTTTCAAAACCATTCACTCTTTCCAAACAGTTCAGGAAACTTGAAGTAAAATGTTGAATACAATTTCTTGAAATTTTGTGCAAAAATTTACAAAATTATCACATTCATAGAATATATAATTAAACTTACACCCCCCCCCCCCGTTTTGAATGAACACTGGTAGAAGAATACATTATATATCAAATTGTATCCCAGCCAAAATGAATTAGAGAATTAGAATCATTAAGGAAAGTTAATGTTATAACATATATTTATGCCACTGGTGAAATCCATATCTATCCTTCTCCATTTCCCCACTTTGAAAAAAAATATGGTACAATATATATCCACATGTGCTTGTTGATAAGACTTCCCATATCTGCATATATATGCAATGTTCAATGTCAGAAAATCATAACCCCAATAAAAACCCAAGGTGGGGAGGGGGAGTCATGTCCACATGCATCTAAGGTGGTAACTTGAAAATCATAATCCCAATAAAAACCCAAGGTGGGGAGGGGGAGTCATGTCCACATGCATCTAAGGTGGTAACTTGAAAATCATAATCCCAATAAAAACCCAAGGTGGGGAGGGGGAGTCATGTCCACATGCATCTAAGGTGGTAACTTGAAAATCATAACCCCAATAAAAACCCAAGGTGGGGAGGGGGAGTCATGTCCACATGCATCTAAGTTGGTAACTTGAAAATCATAATACCAATAAAAACCCAAGGTGGGGAGGGGGAGTCATGTCCACATGCATCTAAGGTGGTAACTTGAAAATCATAACCCCAATAAAAACCCAAGGTGGGGAGGGGGAGTCATGTCCACATGCATCTAAGGTGGTAACTTGAAAATCATAATCCCAATAAAAACCCAAGGTGGGGAGGGGGAGTCATGTCCACATGCATCTAAGGTGGTAACTTGAAAATCATAATCCCAATAAAAACCCAAGGTGGGGAGGGGGAGTCATGTCCACATCTAAGGTGATAACTTCAAAATCATAATCCTAATAAAAACCCAAGGTGGGGAGGGGGAGTCATGTCCACATCTAAGGTGATAACTTGAAAATAATAATCCCAATAAAAACCCAAGGTGGGGAGGGGGAGTCATGTCCACATCTAAGGTGGTAACTTGAAAATCATAATACCAATACAAACCCAAGGTGGGGAGGGGGAGTCATGTCCACATCTAAGGTGGTAACTTGAAAATCATAATCCCAATACAAACCCAAGGTGGGGAGGGGGAGTCATGTCCACATCTAAGGTGATAACTTGAAAATCATAATCCCAATAAAAACCCAAGGTGGGGAGGGGGAGTCATGTCCACATCTAAGGTGGTAACTTGAAAATCATAATACCAATACAAACCCAAGGTGGGGAGGGGGAGTCATGTCCACATCTAAGGTGGTAACTTGAAAAGCATAATCCCAATACAAACCCAAGGTGGGGAGGGGGAGTCATGTCCACATCTAAGGTGATAACTTGAAAATCATAATCCCAATAAAAACCCAAGGTGGGGAGGGGGAGTCATGTCCACATCTAAGGTGGTAACTTGAAAATCATAATACCAATACAAACCCAAGGTGGGGAGGGGGAGTCATGTCCACATCTAAGGTGGTAACTTGAAAATCATAATCCCAATACAAACCCAAGGTGGGGAGGGGGAGTCATGTCCACATCTAAGGTGGTAACTTGAAAATCATAATCCCAATACAAACCCAAGGTGGGGAGGGGGAGTCATGTCCACATCTAAGGTGATAACTTGAAAATCATAATCCCAATACAAACCCAAGGTGGGGAGGGGGAGTCATGTCCACATCTAAGGTGATAACTTGAAAATCATAACCCCAATAAAAACCCAAGGTGGGGAGGGGGAGTCATGTCCACATCTAAGGTGATAGCTTGAAAATCATAACCCCAATAAAAACCCAAGGTGGGGAGGGGGAGTCATGTCCACATCTAAGGTGGTAACTTGAAAATCATAATCCCAATACAAACCCAAGGTGGGGAGGGGGAGTCATGTCCACATCTAAGGTGGTAACTTGAAAATCATAACCCCAATAAAAACCCAAGGTGGGGAGGGGGAGTCATGTCCACATCTAAGGTGATAACTTGAAAATCATAACCCCAATAAAAACCCAAGGTGGGGAGGGGGAGTCATGTCCACATCTAAGGTGATAACTTGAAAATCATAATACCAATACAAACCCAAGGTGGGGAGGGGGAGTCATGTCCACATCTAAGGTGGTAACTTGAAAATCATAATCCCAATAAAAACCCAAGGTGGGGAGGGGGAGTCATGTCCACATCTAAGGTGGTAACTTGAAAATCATTAATCTGGACACTTTGTTCTTGTGATATATAGGTGTTGACAACTTTACGATTTCTGGCAAAGGGAGATTATCTATCAGAAGTAGCAGATAGTCATGGCATTTCCATAGCATCAGCATCAATAATTGTGCACAGAGTATGTTCCACTTTATGTCTGAGACTAGGGAATATAAATTTCCCCACTTCAGTGCCAGAGCTCGTCCGCATTAACCCCTTCTCTACCGTACCGGTCAATTTGACCGGTGGCGCGTAAAAACGGGACAGCGCAAAAGGAGTTCCTCTAAATCTTTCAAACTACGGTCATAAGATATATGGTCTATATATCATATTTTTGGAAATTTTCTCTATTTTTTAACTATGTAAAAATCAGTTAAGTAAATAAAGCTATTAAATTAATAAAAGCATTTAAAGCGAAAGATGGCTTCGTCTAAATATGACACAACGCTTTGTCGCAAGGCCATTTCCCCCCTCGATACGATTTTTTTAATCTCCTGTATGAATGCACTATTTTTTTTTATTTTTGAAAAGCATATATTCCCTGCTTTCAGAACATATAAACATTATTTCTAATGTCTGGCAAAGTTATAAGAAAATAGCTATTTTTTGCACATGTACGCTTTCTTACAATTTTATTTCTCAATGTTTAAACAGATCGGCGTTTTACCAATATTCATATATGGAAATAGTTAAAAGTAAATACAGCTTGTACAAGTGCAGGAAATTTTCTTTTTGATGGGCCTTTATTCGTGTTGTAATTCTTGTTAGTTTTTATATTACGATAAAATGAAATTGGGACATGCTGCGCGGTTTTCTTTAAAATTAGCGATAAAACGTCGGTGCTGAAAACGATCGACGCGCATCGCACAATAAAGTACACAGGCAAATGTGCCTCACGTGAATTTCACGTGAAATTCACATGAATTTCACGTGAAAATTTCTATGTGAAATTCACGTTAAAAGAGCATCAAATGTGAATTCACACGAAAAAAAATCACGTGAAATTCACATGAATTTCACGTGAAATTCACATAAAATTCACGTGAATTTCACGTGAATTTTTTAACATGAATTTCACATAAAATTCACGTGAATTTCACATAAACTTTATAACGTTAAATCTTACATGGGTATTTTGATACTCTGAATCTCCGGTTCAGATGAACACAAAAAAGGAGTACAAATCTGCTTTCAATCTGCTGATAATTTAATTGATTGAATTTGTTTTTACATGTTGTCTTCATTGTCTTTTTTTCTTTCTTTTAATCTCTGAAAAAGAAATATTTATGCATTAGAAGGACTGTTCAATATACAAAAGGAGTCATATTAAGCCTTATGTACACATACTGTACTATGAATAAAATTGCACGTAGATGTAGCAGAAACGAAGAAAACAAAAGTTGCAAAATTATCAATAATTTGTGTTTGAAAGAAACATAACCTTTTATATATCATCATACAGAATAGAATAGAATTATTATACAAGATACAGAAGGAAGTCATGGAATATGTTTTCAAATTGTCATGTTCTAATCCAGAGGCGATTTGAAAATGACTTTGCATTCCTCATTATCTAGATTAAATCTATATAAATGCATTGCTTAAAATGATAGCTGCAGAACTGTAGCTCTCTGAAAAAATATGTTGACATATCTCTGTTATGTCAAAATATTTTTTTTCAGAGAGCTACAGTTCTGCAGCTATTAAAATGAAACGATTGACATTGATAGAGCTTTCAAGCTTACATTCTTCTCATTCAAAACTATAGTTAAAGGGGGGAGCAACCAATATATATATATACATTTTATTGGCATTACGATATATATAACAATCGATGGACATTGTTACACATCACCCCCCCCCCCTTCAACGTGCCTGATCTCGATGATGCCTCTATGAAGGTAATATAGAACGTTACTTAGCACCCCTAATCAATATATAGATCAATTAAATTATAAAAATTATGTTCTGAATTACGATTACCATGTTCTCTGATGAATAAGGAAAGATTAACAAACCGTGTAGAGTTATGCGATTCTGCGACACGTCCCCGAAGTGACTTCCGTATTTTCGCTGTCGTGCCTATTCGTTGACGTACCCCGTCTAAAGTAATTCTCATCAGTCTGAAATAAGCGGTTGCATCAGGAACTTTAGATCACATAAATGTAATAAGCCTAATGGCTTGAATTTACACTGAACATTTATAATTACAATGCTCAATCTCATCTTACCTGTAGAGTTTCTATGTACTTTCACATTCGCTGTCTTACATACGTCAGACGCGTCAGACGGCTTACGCGAGTGTGACGTCACAGTCTTGTAAATATTACCGGAATCTGACTGTTACAGTGTAAAGCTTTATAGATATTTTTTAAAAGTTATCTAAATATACATGGACAGTAATGTTAAGGATTGTTTATGTTTTTCGCTTTCTTCCGAGTGCTAGAAATCTGTGTTTTCCTTTTGATTGACGATCTACAAATTCGGGATAGTGAATACGGCTATACGGCTGATAGAAAATTTTCATTTCTACATGCGTGTATCAGCAATTTCCAGTAGGTCTAACTTTATGCATACACCAGCTTCCAAGGTATCACACCGGTAATTATTCTCGATGTATCTAATAAGGAGGGGGGGGGGGGGGGGGTAATTAAAATTGATGCCAAACTACCGACAGCGGAAAACAATATCATGGCATTTTTTCCCACCTGCACAATACTACCCTCAAATCACATGTATGTAAACAGCCCAAGTGCACCCCGACAAGTAGCCTGTTACTAACATCATAAAGCAGGGAGATAAAAAATTTAACTCATCTTCAGTAGTTTTACAAAACTGACCAAAACAACAATCTTTTGGAATGCATGGTTTTGAATATTAACCAGTTTCAATTTCTAAAGGGTGGGCAAATATTCTTAGCTATTTTAAAAAATGTGCTACTCTCACAAATGGAAATTTCAAATGGTCTTATTAGTTTTAATTCATAGTTCTTTCTGATTTTACTGTAAAATAGTAATTTTCCATGTTTAGAAAATTTCGTGGTTTTGAAGTTGCATATTCTAACTCTATCAATATAGTGATTCTTCAAGTAGTTGGAAAATATGCTTTCATTAATATCTATGATGATGGGAGATTTAATTTATATTTTAATTCTTAAGAGAAAATATAATGGGAAATGAGAGAAATCAGGTGTGGAAAGTACATGTAATCATACTGCGTACAGAACTACAATGCAAGTTAATAATTTCGTAAATAAACGAGGAGAGGGAGGCGTGAGCAGGATCTACTTTATTGGTCGTTTGCCTACATTTTATAAATGTACTCTAACTTTTGAATTGCCTAATCTCCATATCGTTTTATATTTTACCTTAATTTTATTTATTTTTTCGCTTGAATATATTAAGAAGTGTGAATATTTCACTTTAATCGCTTTTCTTGTGAAATGTTTAACGTGAATAGCTTTTCACTTGAAATTCGTGTGAAATTGTTCGTGTGAATTTCACATGAAGAAATTTCACGTGAAATTCGTGTGAATCTTTTCACGTGAAATTCACGTGAATCAACGTTCACAGTATTCCCTTGTGAAAATCAAATCACATTAAAATTTTCGCAAGGAACTAATGTGAAAAGTGATATAATGCTTTTCACGTGAAATTCATGTGAAAATTTTAACGTGAATTTCATGTGAATTGCTGTTCACATGAAATTCATGTGAATATTTTAACGTGAATTTCACGTGAAAAGGGATTCACGTGAAATTCATGTGGACATATTAACGTGAATTTCACGTGAATCACTTTTCACGTGAAATTCACATGAAATTTACGTGAATTTCACGTGAAAGGTTCATGTGAATTTCACGTGAACAGCATTTCACGTGAAATTCACGTGAGGCACATTTGCCTGTGTAGTGAAAACTATTTGTATTGTCCTCTGTTGGTAATATGGATACTTTTTGATACACTAAAACAATATACATATATGTATGAAATAATCAACCAGGTATTTTCTGCTTTTAAAAAAAAAAGAAGTATAAAAACCATTATTGGTAAATAACAGTTACACCACCTACTTGAACTGTAACTTCATAAAACACCTAATGAGAATGTTACATCGGCAGAGTGAATAAAAAAAAATACTTCAAATTCAGATATAAACGTTATGTAATATTTATTCGGTATAGAAATATTTTTTTCTGCCAAACAAAGAAAACAAAAAGACCAGTCTGCATATTGTATATATAATACTTTTTCCCCCGTGATCCGGATCTCGGCCGCGGGGTTTTCTGAAAGTGTCCACGGGCAACACACGTGTTTCCGTTTCAACGAAAACAACAACACAACAAACGCTTGTATTGTATTTTACATCTTGAAAACGACCTGATGTCAGATGAAGAAGTCTGAAGATACCTTGGATATCCTGTTGCAGGATGACCCAAACGATCATGCATTCAGTATAAACATGTAAGTTGATGTCGCCACATAGGACGACTAGAAGAAAAAAAACGTTCGCGGTTATGTCATGTTATGAAAAATGCACGATTAATATATTAACCGCGATTTGATGGCATAATTTGTCGTTTCATGAAAGAAAATATTTATATTTTATGATATCTAAACCAAGTGTATAACACACAATTGTTTATTAAGAGCTGAACATATCTGACATCAATTAATCTGTCCTGGCCCGGCATTAATCAGTCTGAACCCCCCCCCCCCTTTTGGTATCTCCTCACCTGACGCGTGAGTGTAAGAAGAGGGTGGATTTAGTGTACGATGAGAAAAGGGTGGGATGGTTTTAATCAGACTGGGCATTTATGACCATTGGTGCGGAGACTATTTTCCAAGATTTTCTATGTTTATAAAAAAAATTATCTTTCTATGAAAAGAAAACACAATCTGTTAGGAAAGCATATACTGCATTATTGTATTACCGTAATAATATAATTTATTACCGTAATTTGAGGTTTTTCTTCATATTGTAACAGAAATAAAAACAAAATGTGTGTTTGGGACAAAAGGTGTGTGCGTGGGGGGGGGGGGGGGTAACATCAATCAAAATCTGGTTATGACAGGCTTTTGATAAAGCATTTAATTATATGATCCATACATGCTGGTGTGCTTTGAGCTGATGGGCATCTACCCACTTCTTGCTTAGATTTTCTCTAATTTCGACTAAATCCACACCCCATCAGAGTACCATTCCAGGGGATTTAGACACTGTGTACAATGAAGAACCAATTCAATTCTACTTTAAATCTGGGGCCATTCAATTTCCCTCAGAGGCACAATATTTTCGCTGGACACTGTATATTTTAACCTGAATTTCTTCAGTATTTGCTCCCATGTATATGTTGGGCATAATGCTAACACCTCCATGATGTATAGTGGGTTTTTTTCAATACGCACTCTGCTACACTCGCAAAGTATAATGAAATATTCCATTCATTTGATTTCTAACATATGTATGTAAAACTTATACGGTACCAATTTTGATGCACCAGATGCGCATTTCGACAAATAATGTCTCTTCAGTGATGCTCAAACGAAATCTTTGAAACCCGAAATAACTATGTATGTAATCCCTTACCAAATAGCACTTCAAATATAGGACATCTCTATCTTTAAATAAATATGATCAGTACTTTCGTACGAAACTGTCCCTTACTATCATGAAGCTTATATTCTGCTTTAAAACACAAACCAATAATTCTTAATTGTATTTTTTCATCTTTAAAAAGGTTATTGACATCCCAATATTTAGTGGGAAGCTTCCAGGTATCTTCCACTAGTGGCAGTCTACTGGCAAATCCAGACATGCATTGGGAGTATGTTGATGTGGAGGACACAGGGACACCTGATCCAAGAACTGTGGCATTTCATTCGAAGTGACAACCTGGCATGCAGTTGGTATGACTCTTTGAGGTTGAATATAGGGTTAAATCCATATACATTTAGTTAACATTCAAATGAATCCAGATAATACATTCACAAATGGAATCATGGCATTATGGTACACTGATATGCATGTACCATTTTACTGTTTGTCGTTGCATTACTAGATATAACATGCATACAAAAAGAGACAAAACACGGAAAATCATTATTCTGTTTCTAATTATAAGGTATGCTAAGTGTTTTAAATGCTGACAAATAAGGTATGATGGCCAATACTGATTTTATTTGCATTTTTATTTTCAGATATGGGACCTGGTTATTCAGATAATTGCAGATTTTATGAAGCTGTTTTTGACAGAAGATTTGGTTTTCTCCATCTGTGTTGCCACCAACCATTATACTGTGATGGTCATATCTAGGGGGAAGGATTGTCATATGCTTCCCAAGGAAGTTCGAAGCCTCTCACTGAAGAGGAACTGTACAGGTATTACTAGTTTTAAAGTACCGATATTGTGACAGTGATTCCTAGTTTAAAACGAATAATAAAATGTATTTTATAAGATTACCTTTACCAAAATTAATCTGGCTGTGCATCTAACACATTTATTAAATGTGTATTACAATTACCCCAGATAAAATTTTACAAGTAATTAAACGCATAATTTTCAGAGGGCCTTGATTATAGAAAACATTTACAAAGCCAATTGAGTATTCAAAAGCTTTGAGAATACATCAGTATATTGGGGCTAAGTATAAACACTCTTTCTCTTTTTCTTCAGATTTTTGGGCATTATCTTATACATTTCTGCTGAGAAGTTCCAGTCGATAGACAGATATTGGTCAACGCATGCCCCTATCGGAACAACCTAGTATCAAGAATTATGTCTAGAAATATGTTTTAAGAGGTTGAATATAAGAAGAACAATTTTTATTAAATATAATGCAAGTACATTTAAATTTAGTGATTGAAAGTAAGTACTTGAACATTCGTATACATGTACAATGAACTTGAGGAGAAAAAACGGGTATTATTTTCGCATAGCATTTGATATCATAATGCTGTTGTTGCTTAGCAACCACATATATTTGAATATAAATTTTTTTTATTTTTTTTTTTAGATTTTAACAGGAAAGATCTTTGTTTTAATGTTGCAATATTTATACTATTTAGTGGGATACAATGGCAAAACGTCATATTATTAGAAAATGATGAATATGTATATGAAGTACGAAATTTTCATTTTATGACCTTTGACCTTAATTCTCTTCATTATGTTTTTTGTTAAAAACCTTTTAAAATGATTAAGATCTAGTCAAAGATTATATTTTTAAAATAATGTGACATTGACTAATCATCATGGAATGTAATTATGTTTGAATTGTGTCGAATGGATGTAGAAAGGCAAACTATGGTCAAAATTACACCATGAGTGTTGTTACTTAGCAACCAAAAATATTTGTTTGTCCATAAAATTGATTAATTTGATTGTGATGTTTTTGTAGTATCTCATACATTTAGAATTTCCTATTTTTGACTCGAATCCAGTGAGAGGGGTCGTAATATATATATATTCCAGAGAAAAAAGATTGCAAAAATGTGTACTTAAATGACCTTTGACCCCGTAGAACTATTTGGGTCATGGGATAACATGACAAACTTTATGAAAAAAATGTCCCCTGTCCAATTCATAACAAAATTATATATCACATGCCTAGCTAAAATCGTGATACATGCAGATGTATCTCGATTCAAGAATATTGTCATTTAGTCTTAAAAACCTCTAAAATGTACCGGTAGAGAAAGGGTTAAGGAAGGGTTTCATAAAATTGCGAATTTTCCCAATGTGGTCGGAGCCATCGATGGAACCCTGATTCCCATTCAAGGGATGGCAGGTGATGAGGAGCCCACATTCATCTGTAGGAAGGGATTCCATGCCATCAACGTGCATGCCGTTGTGGATGTAAATCTCAGGTAAAACGTTATCACAGATACATAGGTGACAAGTAATGTGACCACGACAAAAATGAACTTTTTGAAATTTAAAAAAGAATTGTAGCAAAATTATATACATATATTCATTTGCCTATGAATTGTACATAAATATTTAACAATTTAATGAAAATATTTGCTAATTTCCTTTAGCTTTACAAACATAGTGGTGAGATGGCCTGGGTCCACACGTGACTCCTTCATCGTAACAAATTCCTTTCTCCCAAACATTATGGAAGGAACTGATGGATGGCTGTTGGGGGATTCTGGGTACCCTTTGAAGAAGTGGCTTCTGACACCTTTTGCTCAGCCATCAAATCAGCAGGAGCAGAGGTACAACCGTGCCCACTGTTCCACTAGAAATACAGTGGAGAGAGCTTTTGGTGTACTCAAGAGCAGGTTTAGGTAATTTAAAAGAAATTTCAAATAGTTTGTTAAAAATTGATTTAGACATCAAATTTGAATTACACCTACTTTGGTCAATTAGTTGGCTTCAAATCACTGAATGGTTACACATTATGTGAAATATTTGGACAAAGAAGGTATAAGGGGAGGTCAGAATCCACAAACATGTAGATGTGTAGTAATTAAAAGCAAAACTATAAGAGGCAATTATTTTCTTTATAATTTAAGATGTATGCACAAGATTGGTGAGACTTTACAATTTGGTTCGGAGAAATGCATCAAAATCATTGAATGCTGCTTTCGGCTCCACAACAAGGCTATCCTCGACAAAATACCCCTGCAAGCCACAAATGAGGCAGCTGTGCCAGTGTTTCACCACCATGCAGCATATCAAGGAAATGACAATGATGGTCTTACTTTGAGACATAGGATAACACAGAGATTTTAATCTTGCAAGTTCTTAATGTTGTATTTGGATTAAATTTCCAAAAGTAAATTTCTATAAGTATCATAAACCAAAATATTTGTTCTCTTTGTATAGTTTTTACATCCGATTCATAATTTCATGTGCATCTTCAGTGTATATAATTTACTCCTTTTTGGCATTGTTTTAAAGTAACACAAAATTGAGTTGAAGGAACGAGAACAGCAAACTTTATTATTTTACTGATATCAATAATACCATTATGTTGAAAGTAATATGTTTCCAGAACCTTCTCTCTCTCTCTCTCTCTCTCTCTCTCTCTCTCTCTCTCTCTCTCTCTCTCTCTCTCTCTCTCTCTCTCTCTCTCTCTCTCTTTACATGTTTGATTAATATTTCAGGTTTTCACATGATTCAATGATTATAGTACAATGTACATGTATTAATGCTTTAAAAAAAAAAAAAAAGATAGTACATCTAAAAACAACTCTGCTGTTTCCATGTTATAGTTATATATATATATATATATATATATATATATATATATATATATATATATATATATATATATCTGTGTGTGTGTGTGTGTGTGTGTGTGTGTGTGTGTGTGTGTGTGTGTGTGTGTGTTCGCGCACTATGCCGACACTTACGACACGTATAAGGTTACACACGAGCAACCTACGACATTTTCAGAACCTACGACACAAAAGTGTGTCGTAGGTTTGGAGACCCCTTGAAATCGGAATTTTTCATCGTGTTTTACCCAGAAAATACAAAATTTTGTATAGTGTGAGTTTCCAGGTTACACACGACTTTTGTTACACACAACACCGAGCCATAATGGGGTGCTTACACACTTTGCATCCTTGCCACATTCTCGCGCATGCGCAAATTCAACTTCCTAAGGAAACGAGGTCGAGTGGATGACAATGCAAATGTAAGTGTTTTTGTTTATTTACTTGAATATAAGTAGTCAATTAATGATTTAAAATTGATATTTTTGTTCCCGTCCGTTTAGTTTGAATACATTGGGGTATGTGATGTATCGTTATTCTGCAGTAATGGTGAGAAAAAGTAAGTTGACCTTTGACACGACTAAGATACAATTAGATGCGTGTAAGCTTAAATAGTTCAATGGTTTTCATTTTCTGTATGTTTTTGTGTTTGTTTTATATCATCATGATTATCTTCAGTATTTTGGTTTATCATTGATTTGACAAAATGTTTTACAAATACAGAATCAAGGAATAGTTAGAATTTCCTCTTCAATACAATATCGGTGTACACGTTTTTTTTTTTAGATATATGAACATCGTTAAAAGCAACAATTCTCTAAATATTAAATGAGAATTGAATTATTATACACAGTATATTTGTCATTCTTTGATGAATATGCGTATCTTAATGTATAACATTGATATATAACAAACTGACGAACAACTGGAATTTCCTCTTTAGAATATTCTATCTTAGCTTGGCAAAATATTGTCAATATTTTCAAAGATATAAACCCCGTTTCAAAGCGACAATATCAAAGAAAATTAAACAAGTACATAGCTCCAAAAAATTGGGTCTTTATTACCACTATTTTTGGATATTATTAACTGGTAACCGGTGGATAGCTCCAGCCTCTTTCCCCTTAATAAGGAAGGTGTGGTCAAGCGCGGTTAAACAAGTTCTTGGGGAAAATATTGTTTACCTTATTTTAAGAAATTGTTTAGATTTCATTTTGTTCCAACATCGACCAGTTGCAAAGATTTTGGGTTAATTTATCTGATGGTTGACTTTACGCCATGGCTATAAACAACTTTATATAATATGTTGATTTATAGGCGTTGAAAGAAATTTCCAAATAAAGGGTGTTGAAATCAAATGGGACAAGGACATTTAAAGTATGTGCGGTTCAAGTGTCTCTCATCAATATGAATAGAATGAAAAATAAAGTAATTTGTCCCAAAATGAAGTCCCCCCCCCCCTTTCTTCTCTCCAACCCCATCCCCATTTGTGCATGCAGCTAGATCCAGTGTTTTCATACCAGACCAAATTCATGTTAAATTATCAATGTTTGTCCTGTTAAGAACATATACTTTTTAAGTAAATGGAAACTCCAATCTAGTTCACTGAATTTATGAAAAGGCAAGAGCAGATCCGGATTTCTCTCTCTCTCTCTCTCTCTCTCTCTCTCTCTCTCTCTCTCTCTCTCTCTCTCTCAGAGTGTTGCCAAATCGGTGTAACTTACATTAAAAAAAATAAAGGGGTTTCGGTCAAGGGCTACCTCTATTTTTAGAGCGACCCTGAACACTAGCGACAGCGATCACCGCAACACCGGCACCAGAACATGTACAGACTGTTCAATCGAGTGGGGAAGATCCCCAGGGCTTTTTGTAAATTTCATATAAAGTTGCAGAAATGACATTTTTTATCTTTGTTTATTTTTTTACTTATTCAATTGTAAGAAATCAGATACTATTTATATGTATTTCTAAAAATAAAATCGAAAAAAAATAATAAATCCATTACGAGATTCGAACTGGGTACATGTTATCGTGAGTTTCATAGACATCTCTAACGATTACGTAACAGTGTTTTAATCTTCACACTCTTGTTATTTCACACTCTCAAATAAATGAAGTTATGTAAATCAATTTTGTGTAGCCTATGTTTCAAAATATTATCTGTATTTTGCACCATTTACAAATGTAAAATAGTATTGTTAAAAATTCAGAAGTTTTTGAATATGTCAGCACTCGGAGATTATTTTTCTCGTGCCGTAGACCGACTGAAGAAGAAAAAAAAGGGGTCAGATTATTTTCTTAGTGCTGTGTTTAAAGTTATGTATTAGTAAGTATAAAATGAGAATATCATTGTTTATAGACATCAGTCAGTACTGCATATACATGTATTACCATTGTCTGTCTGTCTGTTTACCAGTATTTACAGGTATCTGAATTTTTAATCAGCTGTTAATCTGTAAATGGATACAAATAGAAAAATGGGAGGGGGGATGCATATAGATAGATATATAGTGTATTTATCATCTATTTATAGAGATAGAGTTTTTTCCTTTTATTTATTTATATATATTTATTGATTAAAATACCTGTGCAGTATAATGAGTATTACCCATGTCTGTTGTAGGGGTAGTGGTAAAATAGTATGATGTATGTATGATATTTTAATAATATTAACAATGAACCTACATTGTAATATTTTTGCCATAGTGTGTATATGAATTCTAGGTATCAGGACAACTCGCCCCCAAGACAACTCGTCGTCAAGACAACTCACCCCCTCATCGGGACAACTCGCCCCTAAGACAACCCGCCCTCAAGACAACTCGCCCCCTCTTCGGGACAACTCGCCCCCTCTCTTGAGATAATTCGCTCCTACATATCATACATGTTTACAATTATTATTTTTGGTCTAAATCCAAGAGGTGTATTACCAAAAATTAATGAATTTCTTATAGATAGTATATACATCACAGACAATAAGACGTGTTCACATTAACACCGAACTTCATGTCTTTTTATGCAAGACGAACGATTTTAGTGGAAATCCAGTGTTTGGGTTCAGTAAATTCATCATCACTTTTATGTACATGTAAAATATATAATTTCAGCGGAAACAAGTTAGCGTTTGGTATAGGGAGAGTATTAGCTTGGTCTACAGCTGACGTAGTATAATTATCAATAATCTGCGTCTGTTGTTAAATCTAATTGTTTCATTTCCCCCAAGCTGTTATAAATTTACTTCAAACGTTATGAGTTACTCATCATCAGAGTTCTTTACACTTTGAAATCACCGCGTAAAAAGAATCACACTGCGTAAAAAGAATCAGTAAAGCAAAGCCGTTATAAAATTTCTAAAATGGGAATTTTATTTTTCAACGGGTATTAGTTGAGAAATGCATTAAAAGATAATTACATGTATCAGAATATTCATGCTTCACCTTTACACTTATGTATACTATATCGATAAAAGAAACACCCACACCCTCAAAATTTTCTCAGTATTAGAGACATTTAATCAATTACCTGAAGATCAGTAAATATAATTTTCCTTGCCAATTGATTTATGAAAAATATAACTTTTTCTGAAATGCAATAATTAAATATATGTATAATTCTATTAGAATTTACCATTCGTGTTAAAGTATGAAAGAAAAAGACGTATCTTTATAATTGTAATTGTAATTAAAAGATTTATATAGCGCCCTATCAACATTAGTTCTCTAAAGCGCTTTACAAATGTGAAAGAAAAGATAATATAAAATCGATGTGCACATACATGTGAATAAAATATTCATAGTGTCAGAATTAAAATGCATAAATATTATTATTAATATATAGCGATATGATATGATTACCATAATAACATATGAAACAATTTAAAACAACCCTTAGGAATAATTAAATACATAACAAGGACATAGGCATAATAACAAACAGCAGGGTTTTTTTTTTTTGGGGGGGGGGGTGTTTGTTTTTTGTTAACAGCACTGTAAGAGCTGTATGTAAGAGCACTAAGTATATAAAAATAATCACAAATTAAAAGCTAATTTAAAGAGATGCATTCTGAGGTCCACTTTAAAATTAGACAATGAAGTACATTGTCTGAGTTTAAAAGGCAGAAAATTCCAGAGACTCGATGCAGCTTTGTCCAAACGTCGATCCCCATATGTTTTCGTACGTGTCCGAGGTACCTGGAGAAGATGCAGAGATTCGGATCTTAGTGATCGTGTGGGATTGTAAACTGTAAGGATATCCTTTATGTAAACTGGAGACAGGTTGTTGGGAGATTTGAAAGTATGAAGGAAGTATCTTATATTGAATTCTGTACTCAACTGGGAACCAGTGAAGATCTATTAGAACAGGAGTAATATGGTCGGATTTTTTTGAGCGTGTTATTAATCTTGCAGTTGTGTTTTGTGCCCTCTGAAGTTTGCTGGTGTGTTTAGAATGAACACCATAAAGCAATGCATTTCCGTAATCTAATCTGGATGTAACTAGCGAGTTTACTAGAGTTTTACATGCTTCATCATTGATAAATGTTAAAAGTGTAAATAACACACACAAAATAAAAATAAAATGTGATAATATATTTATATATAATATTGGGGGCAGGGTTTGACACTAAGGCACGCCCGACCGACCGAGACTACTAAATGATAGGTCTGGTTGGGTAAAATGTTTATTTACTAGTCCGACTGGTCGTGTTAAAAATATGAACAAATTTAAGAAACTTTACTTTAAATCATAAAATATTTTATTCATAAAAAAAATAACTGTAAAGAGTTTGCGAGCAATTTAATGAACCGCATGATGACATAATCTCTATCTTTAGTTCTAATAAGTCGCGGTCGTAAGTGATGTTCTACGACATCTACACATTGTTAATGTGTGTAAAGTTATGTTTTGGTTAAATAGAATTATTGAATTCACTTTCATTAAAAAAAAACACCAAAACAGTTCATTTGAATTGAATATAAGAAAGTGTTTATTAAACATATGTGCGGGAATGTCTATATAATCAAATATGAAATCTCGTCCTCAATGAAAGCAAAAGATGTCTCAAGAAAGAAAAAAAAGGAAAACATTGGGAAGAAACAAAGCAGCTAGGGCTTATGAAATAGAAATTAAAAAAAAAATATTGAGGTCAATTTATTCTAAATGGATTAAAGAATTTCCGTGCCGGTAAAAATTTAATGAAACTGAAAATAGGGTTGAAAGTAAAAGCATCAAATTGAATGACGAGATTAAAGATTTTTTTGAGACAATTAAATGCATTTTAGTTCAAACTTAACGTTTTTCATTTAAATTAAGTACATGTATTTAGATATGGAGAATCTTATAAAAAAAATTTCTGGAACGTTGGTCAGGGCTAGTGGATGTAAGGTCAGGTCTAGCAAAAATCATTTTAAGTAGCCCGATTGGTCTAGTGCCCCAAAAAGTTAATGTCAAACCCTGGGGGGCGAGTGTCTCAAGAGAAGGGGGCGACTTGTCCTGAGAGAGGGCGAGTTGTCCTAAGAGGGGGCGAGTTGTCTTGGGGGCGAGTTGTCCAGCATTCGAATTCTATTGGTATCAATTATATAGTAGGCCTAGTAAGAATACTATTCTACTTCTATTCAGTAGAAATAGAGCAACACATACAAGAATATTTAAGCTTACATTTATGTATAGTAGTCTGGTACCACTAAATATATTAAGTTGAGTGTTCATAATATGTTAAAAATTCAGATCATGATGTTTATTTACATGTCAGAGGGCATAAACATGCACCATACTTTTCATGAAGCACCAACACTCTTCATGAAGTATGCTGGCGTAAAGCGCAGCAGTTCAGGGTACCTGTAAAGTGCGAAACGAAACGAAATATACCGAAACGAAACGAAATCCAACGAAACGAAATATGTCGAAAGGAAACGAAACGAAACCTACCTAAGCGAAATGAAACAAATTGTATAACCAAACTCTTTTAATTATAATAATTAAAAATGGCATCTTAGGCCCCTGTGAAAGTTACCACATATCAATAAAATTCGCCTCCCCTTTGATGTAGGCCTTCGGCTTAACTGATATAATTAAAAGAGATCGGTTATACAATCTGTTTCGTTTCGGTAGATTTCGTTTCGTTTCAGCGGATTTCGTTTCGTTTCGATTTCGTTTCGCACTTTACAGGTACCCAGCAGTTCATGCCCTTAAATACTTTTAAAAATTAAACTTATTTCTTAAATATGCATACATGTATTTGTACTTTAATAATCCATGTTTAGGAAATATTTCCATGTTATATATGTTAATCATATGTGTCACCATGCAATGTTAGATTGAAAAATAATATAAATACATGTGTATATGCAAGCTAATGTTTCATTAGATTCTTTGCATTTGATTTTAATGTCAAGTTTCTTTTTCATAGTTGACGCAACAGATTATGAGATACAGATGAAACATGCAGGGAACCATGTAAATGATTCTGAAAGTGGCTACCCAGGTGTTGTTTAAGGAAGCTTGTAATAGGAGTGGAAAACCACCCAAAAACTATGTGTCTCAAAATGCCAGTAGAGACATAGAAAGAAGAGAGGAACTAGCTGGGATATCATTATGAAGAACCTAACCTCCTTGGAGTCAAGTATGTGACAAATTATTCATATAAATAATCATCCATGTCACCATGAGATCGAAATTAACTTTTTAACCACAAGAAATTTTAGGTACTGTATTCTTTTCCTACTAGGCTCCAATTCGAAATTTAACCAGCATTTTTCTATCGATTGCTTTTTTTCAGGAATTTAATAAACTAAGCACCCCTTTTATCAAAATAAATGAGAAGAAAGTGCAATATCAAAAACAAGATTGGAATTTCTTTCCTTTAACATTTTTAAATGAATTATCAGGCAATGTATCATTGGTGGGGGTCATAGGGAACATCTATGCAGCATGTACTCACTATCCAGAGGTCCTCCACCTACAATTTACAGCATTATGTGGCTTGAACCTTAAGACTTAGTGTGTATTTAATTCTCTCTCTCTCTCTCTCTCTCTCTCTCTCTCTCTCTCTCTCTCTCTCTATATATATATATATATATTTCTATTTACTCAATCCTGTGTGTAATCATGCTTAGCAACTATCCAGTATGTTTCTGTGTAACATATTCTCAGCCATGCGGATGTTTTTCGTTAGATGTCATTTTTTTCCCGACGAGTGAGGGGAAACCATCCCCTTACGAAACAGCCTGTAGAGAAATAAATGTTATGTGATTGAACTCCATCTGATCATCAATTTATATATATATATATATATATATATATATATATATATATATATATATATATATTTCATCACAGTGGCTCATCACAAATTAACCCTCTCTCTTCTATATTTACAGGGGGGGGGGGGGATCTGGTATCCCAATAATCACTCCTTCAAATTTCTATTATGTCTCCTTTATTTTACTGACATAAGATTTTACGACCCCTCTCAATCGATCAGAGAAAGACCATAGTTTGTAAAAATACTTAGAATATCTGTTCGCACCAACAATATATTTGAAGGAACAATGCATTTTCTATCGTTTTTAAAACCACAGGAACTTTTCATCAATCGCTCAGAATGGAAGACAGACTTGCATTGGTCAGTTCAAGTTGCTCTTCAGTTAGGATGTGTGAGAGTAGTTTAAGCAAACATCCCCCCATTTAAGAAATTATGTCATTGTGCTTCTGCACAACTAATCATAATCTTACGTTCTAAGTTTTTATAGTATGTACCTGGAATATGTCAATATAATTCCATTTTTTTCATTCATAAGAGATTTACCAGTTATCTAAATATTACGTATGCAACTAATCAGAATGAAATGCTTGACGTGTGCATGTGTAGGTATTCATATTGTAAATCAACAGCAAAAAATCATTTTAATTTAATTACCCTTTAATAAGAAAGTTGTGGTCATTTCAGTACCAAAAAATGAAAGAAAGCAATGCACGTTATGTGCATATGTCAATCTGTAATTCTGTTGATGTCATCCAACAGGTATTTGTATCATGTACATATGATTAGCATAATTAGTTTGAATTTCATGTTTGCATCATATATAAGAAAGCTGTGGAGATTTTGAAATTGTCTAATCAAAATTTAGCACAATTGTGCATGCACATGCTGGCTAGTAATTTTAACCATACCAATTTGTAAGTGCCAAGACATACTAAAATCCTCAACTTCAGAAGAATTTAATGAAAAACATAAACATTATGGTCCTTGAAATATAGAAAAAATATAGAATCTTCAAAAGACAGGATATGCATATACTGAGTGTTGGCATTTTTGTATTACACCAATCTATATAGATACACATACTATCTACTATGCTGTGATATCAACTCATTCACTTTATTCATAAGAAAGTTACAGACATTTTAGTATTAAATCCAATCAAAATGAAATTTTGCATGCATGTGCAGATTGGTCATTTTGAACATGCAGATCAGTTAATAAATATCTTAAAAATATCTTAAAAATAAAAATCTTAAAAATTACAAGTCTTAATTAATAAATGCCTACAATATGAATATTAAACAATCTCAAAGAACAAAAAAAAATTTAGACTGATTCCCAAGTTAGTGTACCAAAATCCAATGCATGCACATTCAGACTAAAATACTATCTTTCTGCACATCCAAATGATATACATGTACGTACAATCATCTTAAAAAGATTGCATATAAAGGATCTCTTGTATAGTTATTGAGAACAGAGTATACCCTAAGTTCTGGGAACATAAATATAAGGAATCACTGTCTAGTTTGTCAGGGTATATGAGGTGATTAACAAATTAACATCAACTGAAAATATGAGAATTCATGCATAACAGCTTCACCGTTTATATAGTTTGCATGCATGTATCATGTTCATGCTTTTATGGGATCTTTGTGAATTATGTCAAGGATTTGGATGATTTGAATATATTATAAAAGTGGCAAGAATGAAAATAACATGTTCTGGCATATTTTTGTTTTCGACAGTTTATTTTATTTTTCAATGCGTTGTTTTACACCAGTTTTATAACGTATGCAATGCAGTGTACACCAGTTTTGGACAAATGAAATTGGCCTTTAGTTTGCTTCATCAATATACAGACTCTATTTCAATTGATTATATATTAATAGTGAGTCTCATGCCAGTATAAGGCAATATACATCTTTCTCACATAATCACTAGTGTGAGACCAACTCAACCCATGTGAGACAGCCATACAAGATTTTTCTGTCTTACACTGCTAAGACATATCTTTGCTTGTGATGTACATATGTATGTCGTATATTTTCTGATTTACATTACACGATAAAGAAAAATAGTTTGTATTGTTTTCTTCAAATTTCAATTTGATATATATTATGTATAGCTTTTTTATGGACAACCTTGGGTTTTGTACTTTACACTTATATTGTAAACCATTTTCAGGTATGCTGAGATCTTCATACTGTGTAATTAATTTTTGCATATATTCAAAGAAGGATTTCAATAATTTTGAATTTTCTCAAAGCTCTTGAATTAAAATACTGAACTGATAAAATGTGAGAAAAATAACACTTTATTATTTGCTCATGTGGGATAGGGAAATTCCACCTCTGGAACAAGATTCACTGCTTAAGACTCAGCAAAGTCTCGTCCTAGACTGCAAATCTTGTCCCCTCGGTGGAATTTCCCTATCTCCCATTCATACGAATGAAGGATTCCATTTATCACACACATGCAATGCACACGTGATATCATGCCAATATACATATGCATTTATCACACATGTAGCAAGTTTCAATGTTAGAACACATCTGATATATGCAGTGAGTTTTATGTCAATATATATTTATCACACACATGCAGTGAGTTTCAGTGCCAGTACACATTTGCACACATGTAATGAGTTTCAGTGCCAGTACGCATTTATCACATGCGTGTAGTGAGTTTAAATGCCAGTACACATCACACACATGTAGTGAGTTTCAATGTCAGTACAGATCAATACACATGTAGTGAGTTTCAATGCCAGTACAGATTTACCACACACATGTAGTGAGTTTCAATGTCAATACAGATTTATCACACACATGTGAGTTTCAATGTCAATACATATTTATCACACACATATATTGAGTTTCAATGTCAATAGAGATTTATCACACACATATATTGAGTTTCAATGTTAATACAGATTTATCACACACATGTAGTGAGTTTCAATGTCAATACAGATTTATCACACACATGTAGTGAGTTTCAATGTCAATACAGATTTATCACACACATGTAGTGATCGAGTTTCATTGTCAATACAGATTTTTCACACACTTAAACTGTTAAGTGAGTTTCAATGTCAATACAAAGTGATGAATTCTTTTGAGAAGCCTGTAGTAACCAACCATGTTGATATCCAAGAACTTTTTAACATTGTTATCTCTTTCTAAAATATTCAAAGTTTATATTTGGATTTCAAAAATCTTTTGTCTCTCAATCAACATCACCCCCCCCCCCCCCCCATGATAAATATTAATACAGATTTGAAGAGCTCTGACATGTAGCACTTTTTGCTATTAGAAGAAATATTTTTGCCATTAGCCGTTGATTTTTTATTAAGCCTTAAAGTCGTTAATTATTTTGATAGGATTTCTGATGCATCAACACGAAAGTAGTTCCGGCTGGGTGAGGTTTTCACAGGATAACTTCTTAACCTCACCGCCCATGATAAATATTAATACAGATTTAAAGAGCTCTGACATGTAGCAATTTTTGCCATTAGAGAAGAAATATTTTTGCCATTAGCCGTTAACTTTTTATGAAGATTTAAAGTCGTTAATTATTTTGATAGGATTTCTGATGCATAAACACGAAAGTAGTTCCGGCTGTGTGAGGTTTTCACAGGATAACTTCCTAACCTCACCCCCCATGATAAATATTAATACAGATTTGAAGAGCTCTGACATGTAGCAATTTTTGCTCTTAGAGAAATATTTTTGCCATTAGCCGTTAATTTTTTTTTAAGCCTTAACGTCGTTAATTATTTTGATAGGATTTCTGATGCATAAACACGAAAGTAGTTCCGGCTGGGTGAAGTTTTCACGGGATAACTTCTTAACCTCACCCCCCATGATAAATATTAATACAGATTTGAAGAGCTCTGACATGTAGCAATTTTTGCCATTAGAAGAAATATGTTTGCCATTAGCCGTTAATTTTTTATTAAACCTTAAAGTCGTTAATTATTTTGATACGGATTTCTGATGCATAAACACGAAAGTAGTTCCGGCTGGGTGAGGTTTTCACGGTATAACTTCTTAACCTCACCCTCCATGATAAATATTAATACAGATTTGAAGAGCTCTGACATGTAGAACTTTTTGCCATTAGAAGAAATATTTTTGCCGTCAGCTGTTAATTTTTTATTAAGCCTTAAAGTCGTTAATTATTTTGATAGGATTTCTGATGCATAAACACGAAAGTAGTTCCGGCTGGGTGAGGATTTCACGGAATAACTTCTTAACCTCACCCCCATGATAAATATTAATACATATTTGATGAGCTCTGATATGTAGCAAATATATTTGCCATTAGCCGTTAATTTTTTATTAAACCTTAAAGTCGTTAATTATTTTGATACGGATTTCTGATGCATAAACACGAAAGTAGTTCCGGCTGGGTGAGGTTTTCAAGGGATAACTTCTTAACATCACCCCCCCCCCCCCCCCATGATAAATATTAATACAGATATGAAGAGCTCTGACATGTAGCACTTTTTGCTATTAGAAGAAATATTTTTGCCATTAGCCGTTAATTTTTTATTAAGCCTTAAAGTCGTTAATTATTTTGATAGGATTTCTGATGCATAAACACGAAAGTAGTTCCGCCTGGGTGAGGTTTTCACAGGATAACTTCTTAACCTCACCGCCCATGATAAATATTAATACAGATTTAAAGAGCTCTGACATGTAGCAATTTTTGCCATTAGAGAAGAAATATTTTTGCCATTAGCCGTTAACTTTTTATGAAGCTTTAAAGTCGTTAATTATTTTTATAGGATTTCTGATGCATAAACACGAAAGTAGTTCCGGCTGGGTGAAGTTTTCATGGGATAACTTCTTAACCTCACCCCCCATGATAAATATTAATACAGATTTTGAAGAGCTCTGACATGTAGCACTTTTTGCCATTAGAAAAAAATATTTTTACCATTAGCCGTTAATTTTTTTATTAAGCCTTAAAGTCGTTAATTATTTTGATAGGATTTCTGATGCATAAACACGAAAGTAGTTTCGGCTGGTTGAGGTTTTCACGGGATAACTTCTTAACCTTACCCCCCATGATAAATATTAATACAGATTTGAAGAGCTTTGACATGTAGCACTTTTTGCCCTTAGAAGAAATATTTTGCCATTAGCCGTTAATTTTTTATTAAGCCTTAAAGTCTTTAATTATTTTGATAGGATTTCTGATGCATAAACACGAAAGTAGTTCCGGCTGGGTGAGGTTTTCACGGGATAACTTCTTAACCTCACCCCCCATGATAAATATTAATACAGATTTGAAGAGCTTTGACATGTAACACTTTTTGCCATTAGAAGAAATATTTTTGCAGTTAGCCGTTAATTTTTTATTAAGCCTTAAAGTCGTTAATTATTTTTATAGGATTTCTGATGCATAAACACGAAAGTAGTTCCGGCTGGGTGAAGTTTTCACGGGATAACTTCTTAACTTCACCCCCATGATAAATATTAATACAGATTTGAAGCGCTCCGACATGTAGCACTTTTTGCCTTTAGAAGAAATATTTTTGCCATTAGCCGTTAATTTTTTAATACGCCTTAAAGTATTTAATTATTTTGATAGGATTTCTGATGCATAAACACGAAAGTAGTTCCGGCTGGGTGAAGTTTTCACGGGATAACTTCTTAACCTCACCGCCCATGATAAATATTAATACAGATTTAAAGAGCTCTGACATGTAGCAATTTTGGCCATTAGAGAAGAAATATTTTTGCCATTAGCCGTTAACTTTTTATGAAGCCATAAAGTCGTTAATTATTTTGATAGGATTTCTGATGGATAAACACGAAAGTAGGTCCGGCTGTGTGAGGTTTTCACAGTATAACTTCCTAACCTCACCCCCCATGATAAATATTAATACAGATTTGAAGAGCTCTGACATGTAGCACTTTTTGCCATTAGAAGAAATATTTTTGCCATTAGCCGTTAATTTTTTATTAAGCCTTAAAGTCGTTAATTATTTTAATAGGATTTCTGATGCATAAACACGAAAGTAGTTCCGCCTGGGTGAGGTTTTCACAGGATAACTTCTTAACCTCACCGCCCATGATAAATATTAATACAGATTTAAAGAGCTCTGACATGTAGCAATTTTTGCCATTAGAGAAGAAATATTTTTGCCATTAGCCGTTAACTTTTTATGAAGCTTTAAAGTCGTTAATTATTTTGATAGGATTTCTGATGCATAAACACGAAAGTAGTTCCGGCTGGGTGAAGTTTTCATGGGATAACTTCTTAACCTCACCCCCCATGATAAATATTAATACAGATTTGAAGAGCTCTGACATGTAGCACTTTTTGCCATTAGAAAAAATATTTTTACCATTAGCCGTTAATTTTTTTATTAAGCCTTAAAGTCGTTAATTATTTTGATAGGATTTCTGATGCATAAACACGAAAGTAGTTTCGGCTGGTTGAGGTTTTCACGGGATAACTTCTTAACCTTACCCCCCATGATAAATATTAATACAGATTTGAAGAGCTTTGACATGTAGCACTTTTTGCCCTTAGAAGAAATATTTTGCCATTAGCCGTTAATTTTTTATTAAGCCTTAAAGTCTTTAATTATTTTGATAGGATTTCTGATGCATAAACACGAAAGTAATTCCGGCTGGGTGAGGTTTTCACGGGATAACTTCTTAACCTCACCCCCCATGATAAATATTAATACAGATTTGAAGAGCTTTGACATGTAACACTTTTTGCCATTAGAAGAAATATTTTTGCAGTTAGCCGTTAATTTTTTATTAAGCCTTAAAGTCGTTAATTATTTTTATAGGATTTCTGATGCATAAACACGAAAGTAGTTCCGGCTGGGTGAAGTTTTCACGGGATAACTTCTTAACTTCACCCCCATGATAAATATTAATACAGATTTGAAGCGCTCCGACATGTAGCACTTTTTGCCTTTAGAAGAAATATTTTTGCCATTAGCCGTTAATTTTTTAATACGCCTTAAAGTATTTAATTATTTTGATAGGATTTCTGATGCATAAACACGAAAGTAGTTCCGGCTGGGTGAAGTTTTCACGGGATAACTTCTTAACCTCACCGCCCATGATAAATATTAATACAGATTTAAAGAGCTCTGACATGTAGCAATTTTGGCCATTAGAGAAGAAATATTTTTGCCATTAGCCGTTAACTTTTTATGAAGCCATAAAGTCGTTAATTATTTTGATAGAATTTCTGATGGATAAACACGAAAGTAGTTCCGGCTGTGTGAAGTTTTCACAGTATAACTTCCTAACCTCACCCCCCATGATAAATATTAATACAGATTTGAAGAGCTCTGACATGTAGCACTTTTTGCCATTAGAAGAAATATTTTTGCCATTAGCTGTTAATTTTTTATTAAGCCTTAAAGTCGTTAATTATTTTGTAGGATTTCTGATGCATAAACACGAAAGTAGTTCCGGCTGGGTGAAGTTTTCACGGGATAACTTCTTAACCTCACCCCCCATAATAAATATTAATACAGATTTGAAGAGCTCTGACATGTAGCACTTTGTGGCATTAGAAAAAAATATTTTTACCATTAGCCGTTAATTTTTTATTAAGCCTTAAAGTCGTTAATTATTTTGTAGGATTTCTGATGCATAAACACGAAAGTAGTTTCGGCTGGGTGAAGTTTTCACGGGATAACTTCTTAACCTTACCCCCCATGATAAATATTAATACAGATTTGAAGAGCTTTGACATGTAGCACTTTTTGCCCTGAGAAGAAATATTTTGCCATTAGCCGTTAATTTTTTATTAAGCCTTAAAGTCTTTAATTATTTGTATATGATTTCTGATGCATAAACACGAAAGTAGTTCCGGCTGGGTGAGGTTTTCACAGAATAACTTCTTAACCTCACCCCCCATGATAAATATTAATACATATTTGAAGAGCTCTGACATGTAGCAAATATATTTGCCATTAGCCGTTAATTTTTTATTAAGCCTTAAAGTCGTTAATTATTTTGATAGGATTTCTGATGCATAAACACGAAAGTAGTTCCGGCTGGGTGAGGTTTTCAAGGGATAACTTCTTAACATCACCCCCCCCCCCCCATGATAAATATTAATACAGATTTGAAGAGCTCTGACATGTAGCACTTTTTGCTATTAGAAGAAATATTTTTGCCATTAGCCGTTAATTTTTTATTAAGCCTTAAAGTCGTTAATTATTTTGATAGGATTTCTGATGCATAAACACGAAAGTAGTTCCGGCTGGGTGAGGTTTTCACAGGATAACTTCCTAACCTCACCCCCCATGATAAATATTAATACAGATTTGAAGAGCTTTGACATGTAACACTTTTTGCCATTAGAAGAAATATTTTTGCAGTTAGATGTTAATTTTTTATTAAGCCTTAAAGTCGTTAATTATTTTGATAGGATTTCTGATGCATAAACACGAAAGTAGTTCCGGCTGGGTGAGGTTTTCACAGGATAACTTCCTAACCTCACCCCCATGATAAATATTAATACAGATTTGAAGAGCTCTGACATGTAGCACTTTTTGCCATGAGAAGAAATATTTTTGCAGTTAGCTGTTAATTTTTTATTAAGCCTTAAAGTCGTTAATTATTTTGATAGGATTTCTGATGCATAAACACGAAAGTAGTTCCGGCTGGTTGAGAATTTCACGGAATAACTTCTTAACCTCACCCCCATGATAAATATTAATACATATTTGAAGAGCTCTGACATGTAGCAAATATATTTGCCATTAGCCGTTAATTTTTTTATTAAACCTTAAAGTCGATAATTATTTTGATACGGATTTCTGATGCATAAACACGAAAGTAGTTCCGGCTGGGTGAGATTTTCAAGGGATAACTTCTTAACATCACCCCCCCCCCCCCATGATAAATATTAATACAGATTTGAAGAGCTCTGACATGTAGCACTTTTTGCTATTAGAAGAAATATTTTTGCCATTAGCCGTTAATTTTTTATGAAGCCTTAAAGTCGTTAATTATTTTGATAGGATTTCTGATGCATAAACACGAAAGTAGTTCCGGCTGGGTGAGGTTTTCACAGGATAACTTCTTAACCTCACCGCCCATGATAAATATTAATACAGATGTAAAGAGCTCTGACATGTAGCAATTTTTGGCATTAGAGAAGAAATATTTTTGCCATTAGCCGTTAGCTTTTTATGAAGCTTTAAAGTCGTTAATTATTTTGATAGGATTTCTGATGCATAAACACGAAAGTAGTTCCGGCTGGGTGAGGTTTTCACAGGATAACTTCCTAACCTCACCCCCCATGATAAATATCAATACAGATTTGAAGAGCTCTGACATGTAGCACTTTTTGCCATTAGAAGAAATATTTTTACCATTAGCCGTTAATTTTTTTATTAAGCCTTAAAGTCGTTAATTATTTTGATAGGATTTCTGATGCATAAACACGAAAGTAGTTTCGGCTGGGTGAGGTTTTCACGAGATAACTTCTTAGCCTTACCCCCATGATAAATATTAATACAGATTTGATGAGCTTTGACATGTAGCACTTTTTGCCCTTAGAAGAAATATTTTGCCATTAGCCGTTAATTTTTTATTAAGCCTTAAAGTCTTTAATTATTTTGATAGGATTTCTGATGCATAAACACGAAAGTAGTTCCGGCTGGGTGAGGTTTTCACGGGATAACTTCTTAACCTCACCCCCATGATAAATATTAAAACAGATTTGAAGAGCTCTGACAGGTAGCACTTTTTGCCATTAGAAGAAATATTTTTGCCATTAGCCGTTAATTTTGTATTAAACCTTAAAGTCGTTAATTATTTTGATACGGATTTCTGATGCATAAACACGAAAGTAGTTCCGGCTGTTTGAGGTTTTCACGGAATAACTTCTTAACCTCACCCCCCATGATAAATATTAATACATATTTGAAGAGCTCTGACATGTAGCAAATATATTTGCCATTAGCCGTTAATTTTTTATTAAGCCTTAAAGTCGTTAATTATTTTGATAGGATTTCTGATGCATAAACACGAAAGTAGTTCCGGCTGGGTGAGGTTTTCAAGGGATAACTTCTTAACATCACCCCCCCCCCCCCCCATTATAAATATTAAAACAGATTTGAAGAGCTCTGACATGTAGCACTTTTTGCTATTAGAAGAAATATCTTTGCCATTAGCCATTAATTTTTTATTAAGCCTTAAAGTCGTTAATTATTTTGATAGGATTTCTGATGCATAAACACGAAAGTAGTTCCGGCTGGGTGAGGTTTTCACGGGATAACTTCTTAACCTCACCGCCCATGATAAATATTAATACAGATTTAAAGAGCTCTGACATGTAGCAATTTTTGCCATTAGAGAAGAAATATTTTTGCCATTAGCCGTTAACTTTTTATGAAGCCTTAAAGTCGTTAATTATTTTGATAGGATTTCTGATGCATAAACACGAAAGTAGTTCCGGCTGGGTGAGGTTTTCACAGGATAACTTCCTAACCTCACCCCCCCCCCCATGATAAATATTAATACAGATTTGAAGAGCTTTGACATGTAGCACTTTTTGCCATTAGAAGAAATATTTTTGCCATTAGCCGTTAATTTTTTATTACGCCTTAAAGTCTTTAAATAATTTGATTGGATTTCGGATGCATAAACACGAAAGTAGTTCCGGCTGGGTGAAGTTTTCACGGGATAACTTCTTAACCTCACCGCCCATGATAAATATTAATACAGATTTGAAGAGCTTTGACAAGTAGCACTTTTTTCCATTAGAAGAAATATTTTTGCCATTAGCCGTTGATTTTTTTATCAAGCCTTAAAGTCGTTAATTATTTTTATAGGATTTCTGATGCATAAACACGAAAGTAGTTCCGGCTGGGTGAGGTTTTCACTGGATAACTTCTTAACCTCACCCCCATGATAAATATTAAAACAGATTTGAAGAGCTTTGACAAGTAGCACTTTTTTCCATTAGAAGAAATATTTTTGTCATTAGCCGTTAATTTTTTTATTAAGCCTTAAAGTCGTTAATTATTTTTATAGGATTTTTGATTTTTGCCGTTAGCCGTTAATTTTTTATTAAGCCTTAAAGTCGTTAATTATTTTGATAGGATTTCTGATGCATAAACACGAAAGTAGTTCCGGCTGGGTGAAGTTTTCACGGGATAACTTCTTAACCTCACCCCCCCCATGATAAATATTAATACAGATTTGAAGAGCTTTGACATGTAACACTTTTTGCCATTAGAAGAAATATTTTTGCAGTTAGCTGTTAATTTTTTATTAAGCCTTAAAGTCGTTAATTTTTTTGATAGGATTTCTGATGCATAAACACGAAAGTAGTTCCGGCTGGGTGAGGTTTTCACAGGATAACTTCCTAACCTCACCCCCATGATAAATATTAATACAGATTTGAAGAGCTCTGACATGTAGCACTTTTTGCCATTAGAAGAAATATTTTTGCAGTTAGCCGTTAATTTTTTATTAAGCCTTAAAGTCTTTAATTATTTTGATAGGATTTCTGATGCATAAACACGAAAGTAGTTCTGGCTGGGTGAAGTTTTCACGGGATAACTTCTTAACCTCACCCCCATGATTAATATTAAAACAGATTTGAAGAGCTCTGACATGTAGCACTTTTTGCCATTAGAAGAAATATTTTTGCCGTTAGCTGTTAATTTTTTATTAAGCCTTAAAGTCGTTAATTATTTTGATAGGATTTCTGATGCATAAACACGAAAGTAGTTCCGGCTGGTTGAGAATTTCACGGAATAACTTCTTAACCTCACCCCCATGATAAATATTAATACATATTTGAAGAGCTCTGACATGTAGCAAATATATTTGCCATTAGCCGTTAATTTTTTATTAAACCTTAAAGTCGATAATTATTTTGATACGGATTTCTGATGCATAAACACGAAAGTAGTTCCGGCTGGGTGAGATTTTCAAGGGATAACTTCTTAACATCACCCCCCCCCCCCATGATAAATATTAATACAGATTTGAAGAGCTCTGACATGTAGCACTTTTTGCTATTAGAAGACATATTTTTGCCATTAGCCGTTAATTTTTTATGAAGCCTTAAAGTCGTTAATTATTTTGATAGGATTTCTGATGCATAAACACGAAAGTAGTTCCGGCTGGGTGAGGTTTTCACAGGATAACTTCTTAACCTCACCGCCCATGATAAATATTAATACAGATGTAAAGAGCTCTGACATGTAGCAATTTTTGCCATTAGAGAAGAAATATTTTTGCCATTAGCCGTTAGCTTTTTATGAAGCTTTAAAGTCGTTAATTATTTTGATAGGATTTCTGATGCATAAACACGAAAGTAGTTCCGGCTGTGTGAGGTTTTCACAGGATAACTTCCTAACCTCACCCCCCATGATAAATATCAATACAGATTTGAAGAGCTCTGACATGTAGCACTCTTTGCCATTAGAAGAAATATTTTTACCATTAGCCGTTAATTTTTTTATTAAGCCTTAAAGTCGTTAATTATTTTGATAGGATTTCTGATGCATAAACACGAAAGTAGTTTCGGCTGGGTGAGGTTTTCACGAGATAACTTCTTAACCTTACCCCCATGATAAATATTAATACAGATTTGAAGAGCTTTGACATGTAGCACTTTTTGCCCTTAGAAGAAATATTTTGCCATTAGCCGTTAATTTTTTATTAAGCCTTAAAGTCTTTAATTATTTTGATAGGATTTCTGATGCATAAACACGAAAGTAGTTTCGGGTGGGTGAGGTTTTCACGGGATGACCTCTTAACCTTAACCCCCATGATAAATATTAATACAGATTTGAAGAGCTTTGACATGTAGCACTTTTTGCCCTTAGAAGAAATATTTTGCCATTAACCGTTAATTTTTTATTAAGCCTTAAAGTCTTTAATTATTTTGATAGGATTTCTGATGCATAAACACGAAAGTAGTTCCGGCTGGGTGAGGTTTTCACGGGATAACTTCTTAACCTCACCCCCCATGATAAATATTAAAACAGATTTGAAGAGGTCTGACAGGTAGCACTTTTTGCCATTAGAAGAAATATTTTTGCCATTAGCCGTTAATTTTGTATTAAACCTTAAAGTCGTTAATTATTTTGATACGGATTTCTGATGCATAAACACGAAAGTAGTTCCGGCTGGTTGAGGTTTTCACGGGATAACTTCTTAACCTCACCCCCCATGATAAATATTAATACAGATTTGATGAGCTCTGACATGTAGCACTTTTTGCCATTAGAAGAAATATTTTTGCCGTTAGCTGTTAATTTTTTATTAAGCCTTAAAGTCGTTAATTATTTTTATAGGATTTCTGATGCATAAACACGAAAGTAGTTTCGGCTGGGTGAGGTTTTCAAGGAATACCTTCTTAACCTCACCCCCCATGATAAATATTAATACATATTTGAAGAGCTCTGACATGTAGCAAATATATTTGCCATTAGCCGTTAATTTTTTATTAAGCCTTAAAGTCGTTAATTATTTTGATAGGATTTCTGATGCATAAACACGAAAGTAGTTCCGGCTGGGTGAGGTTTTCACAGGATAACTTCTTAACCTCACCGCCTATGATAAATATTAATACAGATTTAAAGAGCTCTGACATGTAGCAATTTTTGCCATTAGAGAAGAAATATTTTTGCCATTAGCCGTTAACTTTTTATGAAGCCTTAAAGTCGTTAATTATTTTGATAGGATTTCTGATGCATAAACACGAAAGTAGTTCCGGCTGTGTGAGGTTTTCACAGGATAACTTCATAACCTCACCCCCCATGATAAATATTAATACAGATTTGAAGAGCTCTGACATGTAGCACTTTTTGCCATTAGAAGAAATATTTTTGCCGTTAGCCGTTAATTTTTTATTAAGCCTTAAAGTCGTTAATTATTTTTATAGGATTTCTGATGCATAAACACGAAAGTATTTCCGGCTGGGTGAAGTTTTTACGGGATAACTTCTTAACTTCACCCCCATGATAAATATTAATACAGATTTGAAGCGCTCCGACATGTAGCAATTTTTGCCATTAGAAGAAATGCTTTTGCCATTAGCCGTTAATTTTTTATTACGCCTTAAAGTCTTTAAATAATTTGATTGGATTTCGGATGCATAAACACGAAAGTAGTTCCGGCTGGGTGAAGTTTTCACGGGATAACTTCTTAACCTCACCGCCCATGATAAATATTAATACAGATTTGAAGAGCTTTGACAAGTAGCACTTTTTTCCATTAGAAGAAATATTTTTGCCATTAGCCGTTGATTTTTTTATCAAGCCTTAAAGTCGTTAATTATTTTTATAGGATTTCTGATGCATAAACACGAAAGTAGTTCCGGCTGGGTGAGGTTTTCACAGGATAACTTCCTAACCTCACCCCCATGATAAATATTAATACAGATTTGAAGAGCTCTGACATGTAGCACTTTTTGCCATTAGAAGAAATATTTTTGCAGTTAGCCGTTAATTTTTTATTAAGCCTTAAAGTCTTTAATTATTTTGATAGGATTTCTGATGCATAAACACGAAAGTAGTTCTGGCTGGGTGAAGTTTTCACGGGATAACTTCTTAACCTCACCCCCATGATTAATATTAAAACAGATTTGAAGAGCTCTGACATGTAGCACTTTTTGCCATTAGAAGAAATATTTTTGCCGTTAGCTGTTAATTTTTTATTAAGCCTTAAAGTCGTTAATTATTTTGATAGGATTTCTGATGCATAAACACGAAAGTAGTTCCGGCTGGTTGAGAATTTCACGGAATAACTTCTTAACCTCACCCCCATGATAAATATTAATACATATTTGAAGAGCTCTGACATGTAGCAAATATATTTGCCATTAGCCGTTAATTTTTTATTAAACCTTAAAGTCGATAATTATTTTGATACGGATTTCTGATGCATAAACACGAAAGTAGTTCCGGCTGGGTGAGATTTTCAAGGGATAACTTCTTAACATCACCCCCCCCCCCATGATAAATATTAATACAGATTTGAAGAGCTCTGACATGTAGCACTTTTTGCTATTAGAAGAAATATTTTTGCCATTAGCCGTTAATTTTTTATGAAGCCTTAAAGTCGTTAATTATTTTGATAGGATTTCTGATGCATAAACACGAAAGTAGTTCCGGCTGGGTGAGGTTTTCACAGGATAACTTCTTAACCTCACCGCCCATGATAAATATTAATACAGATGTAAAGAGCTCTGACATGTAGCAATTTTTGCCATTAGAGAAGAAATATTTTTGCCATTAGCCGTTAGCTTTTTATGAAGCTTTAAAGTCGTTAATTATTTTTATAGGATTTCTGATGCATAAACACGAAAGTAGTTCCGGCTGTGTGAGGTTTTCACAGGATAACTTCCTAACCTCACCCCCCATGATAAATATTAATACAGATTTGAAGAGCTCTGACATGTAGCACTTTTTGCCATTAGAAGAAATATTTTTGCCGTTAGCCGTTAATTTTTTATTAAGCCTTAAAGTCGTTAATTATTTTTATAGGATTTCTGATGCATAAACACGAAAGTAGTTCCGGCTGGGTGAAGTTTTTACGGGATAACTTCTTAACTTCACCCCCATGATAAATATTAATACAGATTTGAAGCGCTCCGACATGTAGCAATTTTTGCCATTAGAAGAAATACTTTTGCCATTAGCCGTTAATTTTTTATTACGCCTTAAAGTCTTTAAATAATTTGATTGGATTTCGGATGCATAAACACGAAAGTAGTTCCGGCTGGGTGAAGTTTTCACGGGATAACTTCTTAACCTCACCGCCCATGATAAATATTAATACAGATTTGAAGAGCTTTGACAAGTAGCACTTTTTTCCATTAGAAGAAATATTTTTGCCATTAGCCGTTGATTTTTTTATCAAGCCTTAAAGTCGTTAATTATTTTTATAGGATTTCTGATGCATAAACACGAAAGTAGTTCCGGCTGGGTGAGGTTTTCACAGGATAACTTCCTAACCTCACCCCCATGATAAATATTAATACAGATTTGAAGAGCTTTGACAAGTAGCACTTTTTGCTATTAGAAGAAATATTTTTGCCATTAGCCGTTAATTTTTTATGAAGCCTTAAAGTCGTTAATTATTTTGATAGGATTTCTGATGCATAAACACGAAAGTAGTTCCGGCTGGGTGAGGTTTTCACAGGATAACTTCTTAACCTCACCGCCCATGATAAATATTAATACAGATGTAAAGAGCTCTGACATGTAGCAATTTTTGCCATTAGAGAAGAAATATTTTTGCCATTAGCCGTTAGCTTTTTATGAAGCTTTAAAGTCGTTAATTATTTTGATAGGATTTCTGATGCATAAACACGAAAGTAGTTCCGGCTGTGTGAGGTTTTCACAGGATAACTTCCTAACCTCACCCCCCATGATAAATATTAATACAGATTTGAAGAGCTCTGACATGTAGCACTTTTTGCCATTAGAAGAAATATTTTTGCCGTTAGCCGTTAATTTTTTATTAAGCCTTAAAGTCGTTAATTATTTTTATAGGATTTCTGATGCATAAACACGAAAGTATTTCCGGCTGGGTGAAGTTTTTACGGGATAACTTCTTAACTTCACCCCCATGATAAATATTAATACAGATTTGAAGCGCTCCGACATGTAGCAATTTTTGCCATTAGAAGAAATACTTTTGCCATTAGCCGTTAATTTTTTATTACGCCTTAAAGTCTTTAAATAATTTGATTGGATTTCGGATGCATAAACACGAAAGTAGTTCCGGCTGGGTGAAGTTTTCACGGGATAACTTCTTAACCTCACCGCCCATGATAAATATTAATACAGATTTGAAGAGCTTTGACAAGTAGCACTTTTTTCCATTAGAAGAAATATTTTTGCCATTAGCCGTTGATTTTTTTTATCAAGCCTTAAAGTCGTTAATTATTTTTATAGGATTTCTGATGCATAAACACGAAAGTAGTTCCGGCTGGGTGAGGTTTTCACAGGATAACTTCCTAACCTCACCCCCATGATAAATATTAATACAGATTTGAAGAGCTCTGACATGTAGCACTTTTTGCCATTAGAAGAAATATTTTTGCAGTTAGCCGTTAATTTTTTATTAAGCCTTAAAGTCTTTAATTATTTTGATAGGATTTCTGATGCATAAACACGAAAGTACTTCTGGCTGGGTGAAGTTTTCACGGGATAACTTCTTAACCTCACCCCCATGATTAATATTAAAACAGATTTGAAGAGCTCTGACATGTAGCACTTTTTGCCATTAGAAGAAATATTTTTGCCGTTAACTGTTAATTTTTTATTAAGCCTTAAAGTCGTTAATTATTTTGATAGGATTTCTGATGCATAAACACGAAAGTAGTTCCGGCTGGTTGAGAATTTCACGGAATAACTTCTTAACCTCACCCCCATGATAAATATTAATACATATTTGAAGAGCTCTGACATGTAGCAAATATATTTGCCATTAGCCGTTAATTTTTTATTAAACCTTAAAGTCGATAATTATTTTGATACGGATTTCTGATGCATAAACACGAAAGTAGTTCCGGCTGGGTGAGATTTTCAAGGGATAACTTCTTAACATCACCCCCCCCCCCCATGATAAATATTAATACAGATTTGAAGAGCTCTGACATGTAGCACTTTTTGCTATTAGAAGAAATATTTTTGCCATTAGCCGTTAATTTTTTATGAAGCCTTAAAGTCGTTAATTATTTTGATAGGATTTCTGATGCATAAACACGAAAGTAGTTCCGGCTGGGTGAGGTTTTCACAGGATAACTTCTTAACCTCACCGCCCATGATAAATATTAATACAGATGTAAAGAGCTCTGACATGTAGCAATTTTTGCCATTAGAGAAGAAATATTTTTGCCATTAGCCGTTAGCTTTTTATGAAGCTTTAAAGTCGTTAATTATTTTGATAGGATTTCTGATGCATAAACACGAAAGTAGTTCCGGCTGTGTGAGGTTTTCACAGGATAACTTCCTAACCTCACCCCCCATGATAAATATCAATACAGATTTGAAGAGCTCTGACATGTAGCACTTTTTGCCATTAGAAGAAATATTTTTACCATTAGCCGTTATTTTTTTTATTAAGCCTTAAAGTCGTTAATTATTTTGATAAGATTTCTGATGCATAAACACGAAAGTAGTTTCGGCTGGGTGAGGTTTTCACGAGATAACTTCTTAACCTTACCCCCATGATAAATATTAATACAGATTTGAAGAGCTTTGACATGTAGCACTTTTTGCCCTTAGAAGAAATATTTTGCCATTAGCCGTTAATTTTTTATTAAGCCTTAAAGTCTTTAATTATTTTGATAGGATTTCTGATGCATAAACACGAAAGTAGTTTCGGGTGGGTGAGGTTTTCACGGGATGACCTCTTAACCTTAACCCCCATGATAAATATTAATACAGATTTGAAGAGCTTTGACATGTAGCACTTTTTGCCCTTAGAAGAAATATTTTGCCATTAACCGTTAATTTTTTATTAAGCCTTAAAGTCGTTAATTATTTTGATAGGATTTCTGATGCATAAACACGAAAGTAGTTCCGGCTGGGTGAGGTTTTCACGGGATAACTTCTTAACCTCACCCCCCATGATAAATATTAAAACAGATTTGAAGAGGTCTGACAGGTAGCACTTTTTGCCATTAGAAGAAATATTTTTGCCATTAGCCGTTAATTTTGTATTAAACCTTAAAGTCGTTAATTATTTTGATACGGATTTCTGATGCATAAACACGAAAGTAGTTCCGGCTGGTTGAGGTTTTCACGGGATAACTTCTTAACCTCACCCCCCATGATAAATATTAATACAGATTTGATGAGCTCTGACATGTAGCACTTTTTGCCATTAGAAGAAATATTTTTGCCGTTAGCTGTTAATTTTTTATTAAGCCTTAAAGTCGTTAATTATTTTTATAGGATTTCTGATGCATAAACACGAAAGTAGTTTCGGCTGGGTGAGGTTTTCAAGGAATACCTTCTTAACCTCACCCCCCATGATAAATATTAATACATATTTGAAGAGCTCTGACATGTAGCAAATATATTTGCCATTAGCCGTTAATTTTTTATTAAGCCTTAAAGTCGTTAATTATTTTGATAGGATTTCTGATGCATAAACACGAAAGTAGTTCCGGCTGTGTGAGGTTTTCACAGGATAACTTCATAACCTCACCCCCCATGATAAATATTAATACAGATTTGAAGAGCTCTGACATGTAGCACTTTTTGCCATTAGAAGAAATATTTTTGCCGTTAGCCGTTAATTTTTTATTAAGCCTTAAAGTCGTTAATTATTTTTATAGGATTTCTGATGCATAAACACGAAAGTATTTCCGGCTGGGTGAAGTTTTTACGGGATAACTTCTTAACTTCACCCCCATGATAAATATTAATACAGATTTGAAGCGCTCCGACATGTAGCAATTTTTGCCATTAGAAGAAATGCTTTTGCCATTAGCCGTTAATTTTTTATTACGCCTTAAAGTCTTTAAATAATTTGATTGGATTTCGGATGCATAAACACGAAAGTAGTTCCGGCTGGGTGAAGTTTTCACGGGATAACTTCTTAACCTCACCGCCCATGATAAATATTAATACAGATTTGAAGAGCTTTGACAAGTAGCACTTTTTTCCATTAGAAGAAATATTTTTGCCATTAGCCGTTGATTTTTTTATCAAGCCTTAAAGTCGTTAATTATTTTTATAGGATTTCTGATGCATAAACACGAAAGTAGTTCCGGCTGGGTGAGGTTTTCACAGGATAACTTCCTAACCTCACCCCCATGATAAATATTAATACAGATTTGAAGAGCTCTGACATGTAGCACTTTTTGCCATTAGAAGAAATATTTTTGCAGTTAGCCGTTAATTTTTTATTAAGCCTTAAAGTCTTTAATTATTTTGATAGGATTTCTGATGCATAAACACGAAAGTACTTCTGGCTGGGTGAAGTTTTCACGGGATAACTTCTTAACCTCACCCCCATGATTAATATTAAAACAGATTTGAAGAGCTCTGACATGTAGCACTTTTTGCCATTAGAAGAAATATTTTTGCCGTTAGCTGTTAATTTTTTATTAAGCCTTAAAGTCGTTAATTATTTTGATAGGATTTCTGATGCATAAACACGAAAGTAGTTCCGGCTGGTTGAGAATTTCACGGAATAACTTCTTAACCTCACCCCCATGATAAATATTAATACATATTTGAAGAGCTCTGACATGTAGCAAATATATTTGCCATTAGCCGTTAATTTTTTATTAAACCTTAAAGTCGATAATTATTTTGATACGGATTTCTGATGCATAAACACGAAAGTAGTTCCGGCTGGGTGAGATTTTCAAGGGATAACTTCTTAACATCACCCCCCCCCCCCCCCATGATAAATATTAATACAGATTTGAAGAGCTCTGACATGTAGCACTTTTTGCTATTAGAAGAAATATTTTTGCCATTAGCCGTTAATTTTTTATGAAGCCTTAAAGTCGTTAATTATTTTGATAGGATTTCTGATGCATAAACACGAAAGTAGTTCCGGCTGGGTGAGGTTTTCACAGGATAACTTCTTAACCTCACCGCCCATGATAAATATTAATACAGATGTAAAGAGCTCTGACATGTAGCAATTTTTGCCATTAGAGAAGAAATATTTTTGCCATTAGCCGTTAGCTTTTTATGAAGCTTTAAAGTCGTTAATTATTTTTATAGGATTTCTGATGCATAAACACGAAAGTAGTTCCGGCTGTGTGAGGTTTTCACAGGATAACTTCCTAACCTCACCCCCCATGATAAATATTAATACAGATTTGAAGAGCTCTGACATGTAGCACTTTTTGCCATTAGAAGAAATATTTTTGCCGTTAGCCGTTAATTTTTTATTAAGCCTTAAAGTCGTTAATTATTTTTATAGGATTTCTGATGCATAAACACGAAAGTAGTTCCGGCTGGGTGAAGTTTTTACGGGATAACTTCTTAACTTCACCCCCATGATAAATATTAATACAGATTTGAAGCGCTCCGACATGTAGCAATTTTTGCCATTAGAAGAAATACTTTTGCCATTAGCCGTTAATTTTTTATTACGCCTTAAAGTCTTTAAATAATTTGATTGGATTTCGGATGCATAAACACGAAAGTAGTTCCGGCTGGGTGAAGTTTTCACGGGATAACTTCTTAACCTCACCGCCCATGATAAATATTAATACAGATTTGAAGAGCTTTGACAAGTAGCACTTTTTTCCATTAGAAGAAATATTTTTGCCATTAGCCGTTGATTTTTTTATCAAGCCTTAAAGTCGTTAATTATTTTTATAGGATTTCTGATGCATAAACACGAAAGTAGTTCCGGCTGGGTGAGGTTTTCACAGGATAACTTCCTAACCTCACCCCCATGATAAATATTAATACAGATTTGAAGAGCTTTGACAAGTAGCACTTTTTGCTATTAGAAGAAATATTTTTGCCATTAGCCGTTAATTTTTTATGAAGCCTTAAAGTCGTTAATTATTTTGATAGGATTTCTGATGCATAAACACGAAAGTAGTTCCGGCTGGGTGAGGTTTTCACAGGATAACTTCTTAACCTCACCGCCCATGATAAATATTAATACAGATGTAAAGAGCTCTGACATGTAGCAATTTTTGCCATTAGAGAAGAAATATTTTTGCCATTAGCCGTTAGCTTTTTATGAAGCTTTAAAGTCGTTAATTATTTTGATAGGATTTCTGATGCATAAACACGAAAGTAGTTCCGGCTGTGTGAGGTTTTCACAGGATAACTTCCTAACCTCACCCCCCATGATAAATATTAATACAGATTTGAAGAGCTCTGACATGTAGCACTTTTTGCCATTAGAAGAAATATTTTTGCCGTTAGCCGTTAATTTTTTATTAAGCCTTAAAGTCGTTAATTATTTTTATAGGATTTCTGATGCATAAACACGAAAGTATTTCCGGCTGGGTGAAGTTTTTACGGGATAACTTCTTAACTTCACCCCCATGATAAATATTAATACAGATTTGAAGCGCTCCGACATGTAGCAATTTTTGCCATTAGAAGAAATACTTTTGCCATTAGCCGTTAATTTTTTATTACGCCTTAAAGTCTTTAAATAATTTGATTGGATTTCGGATGCATAAACACGAAAGTAGTTCCGGCTGGGTGAAGTTTTCACGGGATAACTTCTTAACCTCACCGCCCATGATAAATATTAATACAGATTTGAAGAGCTTTGACAAGTAGCACTTTTTTCCATTAGAAGAAATATTTTTGCCATTAGCCGTTGATTTTTTTTATCAAGCCTTAAAGTCGTTAATTATTTTTATAGGATTTCTGATGCATAAACACGAAAGTAGTTCCGGCTGGGTGAGGTTTTCACAGGATAACTTCCTAACCTCACCCCCATGATAAATATTAATACAGATTTGAAGAGCTCTGACATGTAGCACTTTTTGCCATTAGAAGAAATATTTTTGCAGTTAGCCGTTAATTTTTTATTAAGCCTTAAAGTCTTTAATTATTTTGATAGGATTTCTGATGCATAAACACGAAAGTACTTCTGGCTGGGTGAAGTTTTCACGGGATAACTTCTTAACCTCACCCCCATGATTAATATTAAAACAGATTTGAAGAGCTCTGACATGTAGCACTTTTTGCCATTAGAAGAAATATTTTTGCCGTTAACTGTTAATTTTTTATTAAGCCTTAAAGTCGTTAATTATTTTGATAGGATTTCTGATGCATAAACACGAAAGTAGTTCCGGCTGGTTGAGAATTTCACTGAATAACTTCTTAACCTCACCCCCATGATAAATATTAATACATATTTGAAGAGCTCTGACATGTAGCAAATATATTTGCCATTAGCCGTTAATTTTTTATTAAACCTTAAAGTCGATAATTATTTTGATACGGATTTCTGATGCATAAACACGAAAGTAGTTCCGGCTGGGTGAGATTTTCAAGGGATAACTTCTTAACATCACCCCCCCCCCCCCATGATAAATATTAATACAGATTTGAAGAGCTCTGACATGTAGCACTTTTTGCTATTAGAAGAAATATTTTTGCCATTAGCCGTTAATTTTTTATGAAGCCTTAAAGTCGTTAATTATTTTGATAGGATTTCTGATGCATAAACACGAAAGTAGTTCCGGCTGGGTGAGGTTTTCACAGGATAACTTCTTAACCTCACCGCCCATGATAAATATTAATACAGATGTAAAGAGCTCTGACATGTAGCAATTTTTGCCATTAGAGAAGAAATATTTTTGCCATTAGCCGTTAGCTTTTTATGAAGCTTTAAAGTCGTTAATTATTTTGATAGGATTTCTGATGCATAAACACGAAAGTAGTTCCGGCTGTGTGAGGTTTTCACAGGATAACTTCCTAACCTCACCCCCCATGATAAATATCAATACAGATTTGAAGAGCTCTGACATGTAGCACTTTTTGCCATTAGAAGAAATATTTTTACCATTAGCCGTTATTTTTTTTATTAAGCCTTAAAGTCGTTAATTATTTTGATAAGATTTCTGATGCATAAACACGAAAGTAGTTTCGGCTGGGTGAGGTTTTCACGAGATAACTTCTTAACCTTACCCCCATGATAAATATTAATACAGATTTGAAGAGCTTTGACATGTAGCACTTTTTGCCCTTAGAAGAAATATTTTGCCATTAGCCGTTAATTTTTTATTAAGCCTTAAAGTCTTTAATTATTTTGATAGGATTTCTGATGCATAAACACGAAAGTAGTTTCGGGTGGGTGAGGTTTTCACGGGATGACCTCTTAACCTTAACCCCCATGATAAATATTAATACAGATTTGAAGAGCTTTGACATGTAGCACTTTTTGCCCTTAGAAGAAATATTTTGCCATTAACCGTTAATTTTTTATTAAGCCTTAAAGTCGTTAATTATTTTGATAGGATTTCTGATGCATAAACACGAAAGTAGTTCCGGCTGGGTGAGGTTTTCACGGGATAACTTCTTAACCTCACCCCCCATGATAAATATTAAAACAGATTTGAAGAGGTCTGACAGGTAGCACTTTTTGCCATTAGAAGAAATATTTTTGCCATTAGCCGTTAATTTTGTATTAAACCTTAAAGTCGTTAATTATTTTGATACGGATTTCTGATGCATAAACACGAAAGTAGTTCCGGCTGGTTGAGGTTTTCACGGGATAACTTCTTAACCTCACCCCCCATGATAAATATTAATACAGATTTGATGAGCTCTGACATGTAGCACTTTTTGCCATTAGAAGAAATATTTTTGCCGTTAGCTGTTAATTTTTTATTAAGCCTTAAAGTCGTTAATTATTTTTATAGGATTTCTGATGCATAAACACGAAAGTAGTTTCGGCTGGGTGAGGTTTTCAAGGAATACCTTCTTAACCTCACCCCCCATGATAAATATTAATACATATTTGAAGAGCTCTGACATGTAGCAAATATATTTGCCATTAGCCGTTAATTTTTTATTAAGCCTTAAAGTCGTTAATTATTTTGATAGGATTTCTGATGCATAAACACGAAAGTAGTTCCGGCTGGGTGAGGTTTTCACAGGATAACTTCCTAACCTCACCCCCCATGATAAATATCAATACAGATTTGAAGAGCTCTGACATGTAGCACTTTTTGCCATTAGAAGAAATATTTTTACCATTAGCCGTTATTTTTTTTATTAAGCCTTAAAGTCGTTAATTATTTTGATAGGATTTCTGATGCATAAACACGAAAGTAGTTTCGGCTGGGTGAGGTTTTCACGAGATAACTTCTTAACCTTACCCCCATGATAAATATTAATACAGATTTGAAGAGCTTTGACATGTAGCACTTTTTGCCCTTAGAAGAAATATTTTGCCATTAGCCGTTAATTTTTTATTAAGCCTTAAAGTCTTTAATTATTTTGATAGGATTTCTGATGCATAAACACGAAAGTAGTTTCGGGTGGGTGAGGTTTTCACGGGATGACCTCTTAACCTTAACCCCCATGATAAATATTAATACAGATTTGAAGAGCTTTGACATGTAGCACTTTTTGCCCTTAGAAGAAATATTTTGCCATTAACCGTTAATTTTTTATTAAGCCTTAAAGTCGTTAATTATTTTGATAGGATTTCTGATGCATAAACACGAAAGTAGTTCCGGCTGGGTGAGGTTTTCACGGGATAACTTCTTAACCTCACCCCCCATGATAAATATTAAAACAGATTTGAAGAGGTCTGACAGGTAGCACTTTTTGCCATTAGAAGAAATATTTTTGCCATTAGCCGTTAATTTTGTATTAAACCTTAAAGTCGTTAATTATTTTGATACGGATTTCTGATGCATAAACACGAAAGTAGTTCCGGCTGGTTGAGGTTTTCACGGGATAACTTCCTAACCTCACCCCCCATGATAAATATTAATACAGATTTGATGAGCTCTGACATGTAGCACTTTTTGCCATTAGAAGAAATATTTTTGCCGTTAGCTGTTAATTTTTTATTAAGCCTTAAAGTCGTTAATTATTTTTATAGGATTTCTGATGCATAAACACGAAAGTAGTTTCGGCTGGGTGAGGTTTTCAAGGAATACCTTCGTAACCTCACCCCCCATGATAAATATTAATACATATTTGAAGAGCTCTGACATGTAGCAAATATATTTGCCATTAGCCGTTAATTTTTTATTAAGCCTTAAAGTCGTTAATTATTTTGATAGGATTTCTGATGCATAAACACGAAAGTAGTTCCGGCTGGGTGAGGTTTTCACAGGATAACTTCTTAACCTCACCGCCTATGATAAATATTAATACAGATTTAAAGAGCTCTGACATGTAGCAATTTTTGCCATTAGAGAAGAAATATTTTTGCCATTAGCCGTTAACTTTTTATGAAGCCTTAAAGTCGTTAATTATTTTGATAGGATTTCTGATGCATAAACACGAAAGTAGTTCCGGCTGTGTGAGGTTTTCACAGGATAACTTCCTAACCTCACCCCCCATGATAAATATTAATACAGATTTGAAGAGCTCTGACATGTAGCACTTTTTGCCATTAGAAGAAATATTTTTGCCGTTAGCCGTTAATTTTTTATTAAGCCTTAAAGTCGTTAATTATTTTGATAGGATTTCTGATGCATAAACACGAAAGTAGTTTCGGGTGGGTGAGGTTTTCACGGGATGACCTCTTAACCTTAACCCCCATGATAAATATTAATACAGATTTGAAGAGCTTTGACATGTAGCACTTTTTGCCCTTAGAAGAAATATTTTGCCATTAACCGTTAATTTTTTATTAAGCCTTAAAGTCGTTAATTATTTTGATAGGATTTCTGATGCATAAACACGAAAGTAGTTCCGGCTGGGTGAGGTTTTCACGGGATAACTTCTTAACCTCACCCCCCATGATAAATATTAAAACAGATTTGAAGAGGTCTGACAGGTAGCACTTTTTGCCATTAGAAGAAATATTTTTGCCATTAGCCGTTAATTTTGTATTAAACCTTAAAGTCGTTAATTATTTTGATACGGATTTCTGATGCATAAACACGAAAGTAGTTCCGGCTGGTTGAGGTTTTCACGGGATAACTTCTTAACCTCACCCCCCATGATAAATATTAATACAGATTTGATGAGCTCTGACATGTAGCACTTTTTGCCATTAGAAGAAATATTTTTGCCGTTAGCTGTTAATTTTTTATTAAGCCTTAAAGTCGTTAATTATTTTTATAGGATTTCTGATGCATAAACACGAAAGTAGTTTCGGCTGGGTGAGGTTTTCAAGGAATACCTTCTTAACCTCACCCCCCATGATAAATATTAATACATATTTGAAGAGCTCTGACATGTAGCAAATATATTTGCCATTAGCCGTTAATTTTTTATTAAGCCTTAAAGTCTTTATTATTTTGATAGGATTTCTGATGCATAAACACGAAAGTAGTTCCGGCTGGGTGAGGTTTTCACAGGATAACTTCTTAACCTCACCGCCTATGATAAATATTAATACAGATTTAAAGAGCTCTGACATGTAGCAATTTTTGCCATTAGAGAAGAAATATTTTTGCCATTAGCCGTTAACTTTTTATGAAGCCTTAAAGTCGTTAATTATTTTGATAGGATTTCTGATGCATAAACACGAAAGTAGTTCCGGCTGTGTGAGGTTTTCACAGGATAACTTCCTAACCTCACCCCCCATGATAAATATTAATACAGATTTGAAGAGCTCTGACATGTAGCACTTTTTGCCATTAGAAGAAATATTTTTGCCGTTAGCCGTTAATATTTTATTAAGCCTTAAAGTCGTTAATTATTTTTATAGGATTTCTGATGCATAAACACGAAAGTAGTTCCGGCTGGGTGAAGTTTTTACGGGATAACTTCTTAACTTCACCCCCATGATAAATATTAATACAGATTTGAAGCGCTCCGACATGTAGCAATTTTTGCCATTAGAAGAAATACTTTTGCCATTAGCCGTTAATTTTTTATTAAGCCTTAAAGTCTTTAATTATTTTGATAGGATTTCTGATGCATAAACACGAAAGTAGTTCCGGCTGGGTGAGGTTTTCACGGGATAACTTCTTAACCTCACCCCCATGATAAATATTAAAACAGATTTGAAGAGCTCTGACAGGTAGCACTTTTTGCCATTAGAAGAAATATTTTTGCCATTAGCCGTTAATTTTGTATTAAACCTTAAAGTCGTTAATTATTTTGATACGGATTTCTGATGCATAAACACGAAAGTAGTTCCGGCTGTTTGAGGTTTTCACGGAATAACTTCTTAACCTCACCCCCCATGATAAATATTAATACATATTTGAAGAGCTCTGACATGTAGCAAATATATTTGCCATTAGCCGTTAATTTTTTATTAAGCCTTAAAGTCGTTAATTATTTTGATAGGATTTCTGATGCATAAACACGAAAGTAGTTCCGGCTGGGTGAGGTTTTCAAGGGATAACTTCTTAACATCACCCCCCCCCCCCATTATAAATATTAATACAGATTTGAAGAGCTCTGACATGTAGCACTTTTTGCTATTAGAAGAAATATGTTTGCCATTAGCCGTTAATTTTTTATTAAGCCTTAAAGTCGTTAATTATTTTGATAGGATTTCTGATGCATAAACACGAAAGTAGTTCCGGCTGGGTGAGGTTTTCACGGGATAACTTCTTAACCTCACCGCCCATGATAAATATTAATACAGATTTAAAGAGCTCTGACATGTAGCAATTTTTGCCATTAGAGAAGAAATATTTTTGCCATTAGCCGTTAACTTTTTATGAAGCCTTAAAGTCGTTAATTATTTTGATAGGATTTCTGATGCATAAACACGAAAGTAGTTCCGGCTGTGTGAGGTTTTCACAGGATAACTTCCTAACCTCACCCCCCATGATAAATATTAATACAGATTTGAAGAGCTCTGACATGTAGCACTTTTTGCCATTAGAAGAAATATTTTTGCCGTTAGCCGTTAATTTTTTATTAAGCCTTAAAGTCGTTAATTATTTTTATAGGATTTCTGATGCATAAACACGAAAGTAGTTCCGGCTGGGTGAAGTTTTTACGGGATAACTTCTTAACTTCACCCCCATGATAAACATTAATACAGATTTGAAGCGCTCCGACATGTAGCAATTTTTGCCATTAGAAGAAATACTTTTGCCATTAGCCGTTAATTTTTTATTAAGCCTTAAAGTCTTTAATTATTTTGATAGGATTTCTGATGCATAAACACGAAAGTAGTTCCGGCTGGGTGAGGTTTTCACGGGATAACTTCTTAACCTCACCCCCATGATAAATATTAAAACAGATTTGAAGAGCTCTGACAGGTAGCACTTTTTGCCATTAGAAGAAATATTTTTGCCATTAGCCGTTAATTTTGTATTAAACCTTAAAGTCGTTAATTATTTTGATACGGATTTCTGATGCATAAACACGAAAGTAGTTCCGGCTGTTTGAGGTTTTCACGGAATAACTTCTTAACCTCACCCCCCATGATAAATATTAATACATATTTGAAGAGCTCTGACATGTAGCAAATATATTTGCCATTAGCCGTTAATTTTTTATTAAGCCTTAAAGTCGTTAATTATTTTGATAGGATTTCTGATGCATAAACACGAAAGTAGTTCCGGCTGGGTGAGGTTTTCAAGGGATAACTTCTTAACATCACCCCCCCCCCCCATTATAAATATTAATACAGATTTGAAGAGCTCTGACATGTAGCACTTTTTGCTATTAGAAGAAATATGTTTGCCATTAGCCGTTAATTTTTTATTAAGCCTTAAAGTCGTTAATTATTTTGATAGGATTTCTGATGCATAAACACGAATGTAGTTCCGGCTGGGTGAGGTTTTCACGGGATAACTTCTTAACCTCACCGCCCATGATAAATATTAATACAGATTTAAAGAGCTCTGACATGTAGCAATTTTTGCCATTAGAGAAGAAATATTTTTGCCATTAGCCGTTAACTTTTTATGAAGCCTTAAAGTCGCTAATTATTTTGATAGGATTTCTGATGCATAAACACGAAAGTAGTTCCGGCTGGGTGAGGTTTTCACAGGATAACTTCCTAACCTCACCCCCCCCCCCCCCATGATAAATATTAATACAGATTTGAAGAGCTTTGACATGTAGCACTTTTTGCCATTAGAAGAAATATTTTTGCAGTTAGCCGTTAATTTTTTATTAAGCCTTAAAGTCGTTAATTATTTTTATAGGATTTCTGATGCATAAACACGAAAGTAGTTCCGGCTGGGTGAAGTTTTCACGGGATAACTTCTTAACTTCACCCCCATGATAAATATTAATAGAGATTTGAAGCGCTCCGACATGTAGCACTTTTTGCCATTAGAAGAAATATTTTTGCCATTAGCCGTTAATTTTTTATTAAGCCTTAAAGTCGTTAATTATTTTGATAGGATTTCTGATGCATAAACACGAAAGTAGTTCCGGCTGGGTGAGGTTTTCACAGGATAACTTCTTAACCTCACCGCTCATGATAAATATTAACACAGATTTAAAGAGCTCTGACATGTAGCAATTTTTGCCATTAGAGAAGAAATATTTTTGCCATTATCCGTTAACTTTTTATGAAGCCTTAAAGTCGTTAATTATTTTGATAGGATTTCTGATGCATAAACACGAAAGTAGTTCCGACTGTGTGAGGTTTTCACAGAATAACTTCCTAACCTCACCCCCCATGATAAATATTAATACAGATTTGAAGAGCTCTGACATGTAGCACTTTTTGCCATTAGAAGAAATATTTTTGCAGTTAGCCGTTAATTTTTTATTAAGCTTTAAAGTCGTTAATTATTTTTATAGGATTTCTGATGCATAAACACGAAAGTAGTTCCGGCTGGGTGAAGTTTTCACTGGATAACTTGTTAACTTCACCCCCATGATAAATATTAATACAGATTTGAAGCGCTCCGACATGTAGCACTTTTTTCCATTAGAAGAAATATTTTTGCCATTAGCCGTTAATTTTTTAATACGCCTTAAAGTCTTTAAATATTTTGATAGGATTCCGGATGCATAAACACGAAAGTAGTTCCGGCTGGGTGAAGTTTTCACGGGATAACTTCTTAACTTCACCCCCATGATAAATATTAATACATATTTGAAGAGCTCTGACATGTAGCACTTTTTGCCATTAGAAGAAATATTTTTGCCATTAGGCGTTAATTTTTTTATTAAGCCTTAAAGTCTTTAATTATTTTGATAGGATTTCTGATGCATAAACACGAAAGTAGTTCCGGCTGGGTGAAGTTTTCATCTGATAACTTCTTAACCTCACCCCCCATGATAAATATTAATACATATTTGAAGAGCTCTGACATGTAGCAAATATATTTGCCATTAGCTGTTAATTTTTTATTAAGCCTTAAAGTCGTTAATTATTTTTATAGGATTTCTGATGCATAAACACGAAAGTAGTTCCGGCTGGGTGAGGTTTTCACGGAATAACTTCTTAACCTCACCCCCCATGATAAATATTAATACAGATTTGAAGAGCTCTGACATGTAGCACTTTTTGCCATTAGAAGAAATATTTTTGCCATTAGCCGTTAATTTTTTATTAATCCTTAAAGTCGTTAATTATTTTTATAGGATTTCTGATTTTTGCCATCAGCCGTTAATTTTTTATTAAGCCTTAAAGTCGTTAATTATTTTGATAGGATTTTTGATGAATAAACACGAAAGTAGTTCCGGCTGGGTGATGTTTTCACGGGATACCTTCTTAACCTCACCCCCCATGATAAATATTAATACAGATTTGAAGAGCTCTGACATGTAGCACTTTTTGCCATTAGCAGAAATAGTGTTGCCATTAGCCGTTAATTTTTTATTAAGCCTTAAAGTCGTTAATTATTTTTATAGGATATCTGATTTTTGCCATTAGCCGTTATTTTTTTATTAAGCCTTAAACTCGTTAATTATTTTTATCGGATTTCTGATTCATAAACACGAAAGTAGTCCCGGCTGGGTGAGGTTTTCACGGGATAACTTCTTTACCTCACCCCCCATGATAAATATTAATACAGATTTTAAGAGCTCTGACATGTAGCACTTTTTGCCATTAGAAGGAATAGTGTTGCCATTAGCCGTTAATTTTTTATTAAGCCTTCAAGTCGTTAATTATTTTTATCGGATTTCTGATTCATAAACACGAAAGTAGTCCCGGCTGGGAGAGGTTTTTACGGAATAACTTCTTAACCTCACCCCACATGATAAATATTAATACAGATTTGAAGAGCTCTGACATGTAGCACTGTTTGCTATTAGAAGAAATATTTTTTTTCCATTAGCCGTTAATTTTTTATTAAGCCTTAAAGTCGTTAATTATTTTTATAGGATTTCTGATGCATAAACACGAAAGTAGTTCCGGCTGGGTGAGGATTTCACGGGATAACTTCTTAACCTCACCCCCATGATAAATATTAAAACAGATATGAAGAGCTCTGACATGTAGCACGTTTTGCCATTAGAAGAAATATTTTTGCCATTAGCCGTTATTTTTTTTATGAAGCCTTAAAGTTGATAATTATTTTTATAGGATTTCTGATGCATAAACACGAAAGTAGTTCCGGCTTGGTGAGGTTTTCACGGGATAACTTCTTAACCTCACCCCCATGATAAATATTAATACAGAATTGAAGAGCTCTGACATGTAGCACTTTTTGCCATTAGAAGAAATATTTTTGCCATTAGCCGTTAATTTTTTATTAAGCCTTACAGTCGTTAATTATTTTTATAGGATTTCTGATTTTTGCCATTAGCCGTTAATTTTTTATTAAGCCTTAATGTCGTTAATTATTTTGATAGGATTTTTGATGAATAAACACGAAAGTAGTTCCGGCTGGGTGAGGTTTTCACGGGATACCTTCTTAATTTCACCCCCCATGATAAATATTAATACAGATTTGAAGAGCTCTGACATGTAGTACTTTTTGCCATTAGAAGAAATAGTGTTGCCATTAGCCGTTAATTTTTTATTAAGCCTTAAAGTCGTTAATTATTTTTATTGGATATCTGATTTTTGCCATTAGCCGTTATTTTTTTATTAAGCCTTAAACTCGTTAATTATTTTTATCCGATTTCTGATTCATAAACACGAAAGTAGTCCCGGCTGGGTGAGGTTTTCACGGAATAACTTCTTAACCTCACCCCCCATGATAAATATTAATACAGATTTGAAGAGCTCTGACATGTAGCACTTTTTGCCATTAAAAGAAATAGTGTTGCCATTAGCCGTTAATTTTTTATTAATCCTTAAAGTCGTTAATTATTTTTATAGGATTTCTGATTTTTGCCATTAGCTGTTATTTTTTTTTATTAAGCCTTAAAGTCGTTAATTATTTTTATCGGATTTCTGATTCATAAATACGAAAGTAGTCCCGGCTGGGAAAGGTTTTTACGGGATAACTTCTTAACCTCACCCCCATGATAAATATTAATACAGATTTGAAGAGCTCTGACATGTAGCACTTTTTGCTATTAGAAGAAATATTTTTTTCCATTAGCCGTTAATTTTTTATTAAGCCTTAAAGTCGTTAATTATTTTTATAGGATTTCTGATGCATAAACACGAAAGTAGTTCCGGCTGGGTGAAGTTTTCACTGGATAACTTCTTAACTTCACCCCCATGATAAATATTAATACAGATTTGAAGCGCTCCGACATGTAGCACTTTTTTCCATTAGAAGAAATATTTTTGCCATTAGCCGTTAATTTTTTAATACACCTTAAAGTCTTTAAATATTTTGATAGGATTCCGGATGCATAAACACGAAAGTAGTTCCGGCTGGGTGAAGTTTTCACGGGATAACTTCTTAACTTCACCACCATGATAAATATTAATACATATTTGAAGAGCTCTGACATGTAGCACTTTTTGCCATTAGAAGAAATATTTTTGCCATTAGGCGTTAATTTTTTTATTAAGCCTTAAAGTCTTTAATTATTTTTATAGGATTTCTGATGCATAAACACGAAAGTAGTTCCGGCTGGGTGAAGTTTTCATCTGATAACTTCTTAACCTCACCCCCCCATGATAAATATTAATACATATTTGAAGAGCTCTGACATGTAGCAAATATATTTGCCATTAGCTGTTAATTTTTTATTAAGCCTTAAAGTCGTTAATTATTTTTATAGGATTTCTGATGCATAAACACGAAAGTAGTTCCGGCTGGGTGAGGTTTTCACGGAATAACTTCTTAACCTCACCCCCCATGATAAATATTAATACAGATTTGAAGAGCTCTGACATGTAGCACTTTTTGCCATTAGAAGAAATATTTTTGCCATTAGCCGTTAATTTTTTATTAATCCTTAAAGTCGTTAATTATTTTTATAGGATTTCTGATTTTTGCCATCAGCCGTTAATTTTTTATTAAGCCTTAAAGTCGTTAATTATTTTGATAGGATTTTTGATGAATAAACACGAAAGTAGTTCCGGCTGGGTGATGTTTTCACTGGATACCTTCTTAACCTCACCCCCATGATAAATATTAATACAGATTTGAAGAGCTCTGACATGTAGCACTTTTTGCCATTAGCAGAAATAGTGTTGCCATTAGCCGTTAATTTTTTATTAAGCCTTAAAGTCGTTAATTATTTTTATAGGATATCTGATTTTTGCCATTAGCCGTTATTTTTTTATTAAGCCTTAAACTCGTTAATTATTTTTATCGGATTTCTGATTCATAAACACGAAAGTAGTCCCGGCTGCGTGAGGTTTTCACGGGATACCTTCTTTACCTCACCCCCCATGATAAATATTAATACAGATTTTAAGAGCTCTGACATGTAGCACTTTTTGCCATTAGAAGGAATAGTGTTGCCATTAGCCGTTAATTTTTTATTAAGCCTTCAAGTCGTTAATTATTTTTATCGGATTTCTGATTCATAAACACGAAAGTAGTCCCGGCTGGGAGAGGTTTTTACGGAATAACTTCTTAACCTCACCCCCATGATAAATATTAAAACAGATTTGAAGAGCTCTGACATGTAGCACGTTTTGCCATTAGAAGAAATATTTTTGCCATTAGCCGTTATTTTTTTTATTAAGCCTTAAAGTTGATAATTATTTTTATAGGATTTCTGATGCATAAACATGAAAGTAGTTCCGGCTTGGTGAGGTTTTCACGGGATAACTTCTTAACCTCACCCCCATGATAAATATTAATACAGAATTGAAGAGCTCTGACATGTAGCACTTTTTGCCATTAGAAAAAATATTTTTGCCGTTAGCTGTTAATTTTTTATTAAGCCTTAAAGTCGTTAATTATTTTTATAGGATTTCTGATGCATAAACACGAAAGTAGTTCCGGCTGGGTGAAGTTTTCACTGGATAACTTCTTAATTTCACCCCCATGATAAATATTAATACAGATTTGAAGCGCTCCGACATGTAGCACTTTTTTCCATTAGAAGAAATATTTTTGCCATTAGCCGTTAATTTTTTAATACGCCTTAAAGTCTTTAAATATTTTGATAGGATTCCGGATGCATAAACACGAAAGTAGTTCCGGCTGGGTGAAGTTTTCACGGGATAACTTCTTAACTTCACCCCCATGATAAATATTAATACATATTTGAAGAGCTCTGACATGTAGCACTTTTTGCCATTAGAAGAAATAGTTTTGCCATTAGGCGTTAATTTTTTTATTAAGCCTTAAAGTCTTTAATTATTTTGATAGGATTTCTGATGCATAAACACGAAAGTAGTTCCGGCTGGGTGAAGTTTTCATCTGATAACTTCTTAACCTCACCCCCCATGATAAATATTAATACATATTTGAAGAGCTCTGACATGTAGCAAATATATTTGCCATTAGCTGTTAATTTTTTATTAAGCCTTAAAGTCGTTAATTATTTTTATAGGATTTCTGATGCATAAACACGAAAGTAGTTCCGGCTGGGTGAGGTTTTCACGGAATAACTTCTTAACCTCACCCCCCATGATAAATATTAATACAGATTTGAAGAGCTCTGACATGTAGCACTTTTTGCCATTAGAAGAAATATTTTTGCCATTAGCCGTTAATTTTTTATTAATCCTTAAAGTCGTTAATTATTTTTATAGGATTTCTGATTTTTGCCATCAGCCGTTAATTTTTTATTAAGCCTTAAAGTCGTTAATTATTTTGATAGGATTTTTGATGAATAAACACGAAAGTAGTTCCGGCTGGGTGATGTTTTCACGGGATACCTTCTTAACCTCACCCCCCATGATAAATATTAATACAGATTTGAAGAGCTCTGACATGTAGCACTTTTTGCCATTAGCAGAAATAGTGTTGCCATTAGCCGTTAATTTTTTATTAAGCCTTAAAGTCGTTAATTATTTTTATAGGATATCTGATTTTTGCCATTAGCCGTTATTTTTTTATTAAGCCTTAAACTCGTTAATTATTTTTATCGGATTTCTGATTCATAAACACGAAAGTAGTCCCGGCTGGGTGAGGTTTTCACGGGATACCTTCTTTACCTCACCCCCCATGATAAATATTAATACAGATTTTAAGAGCTCTGACATGTAGCACTTTTTGCCATTAGAAGGAATAGTGTTGCCATTAGCCGTTAATTTTTTATTAAGCCTTCAAGTCGTTAATTATTTTTATCGGATTTCTGATTCATAAACACGAAAGTAGTCCCGGCTGGGAGAGGTTTTTACGGAATAACTTCTTAACCTCACCCCACATGATAAATATTAATACAGATTTGAAGAGCTCTGACATGTAGCACTGTTTGCTATTAGAAGAAATATTTTTTTTCCATTAGCCGTTAATTTTTTATTAAGCCTTAAAGTCGTTAATTATTTTTATAGGATTTCTGATGCATAAACACGAAAGTAGTTCCGGCTGGGTGAGGATTTCACGGGATAACTTCTTAACCTCACCCCCATGATAAATATTAAAACAGATTTGAAGAGCTCTGACATGTAGCACGTTTTGCCATTAGAAGAAATATTTTTGCCATTAGCCGTTATTTTTTTTATGAAGCCTTAAAGTTGATAATTATTTTTATAGGATTTCTGATGCATAAACACGAAAGTAGTTCCGGCTTGGTGAGGTTTTCACGGGATAACTTCTTAACCTCACCCCCATGATAAATATTAATACAGAATTGAAGAGCTCTGACATGTAGCACTTTTTGCCATTAGAAAAAATATTTTTGCCGTTAGCTGTTAATTTTTTATTAAGCCTTAAAGTCGTTAATTATTTTTATAGGATTTCTGATGCATAAACACGAAAGTAGTTCCGGCTGGGTGAGGTTTTCACGGAATAACTTCTTAACCTCACCCCCCATGATAAATATTAATACAGATTTGAAGAGCTCTGACATGTAGCACTTTTTGCCATTAGAAGAAATATTTTTGCCATTAGCCGTTAATTTTTTATTAAGCCTTACAGTCGTTAATTATTTTTATAGGATTTCTGATTTTTGCCATTAGCCGTTAATTTTTTATTAAGCCTTAATGTCGTTAATTATTTTGATAGGATTTTTGATGAATAAACACGAAAGTAGTTCCGGCTGGGTGAGGTTTTCACGGGATACCTTCTTAATTTCACCCCCCATGATAAATATTAATACAGATTTGAAGAGCTCTGACATGTAGTACTTTTTGCCATTAGAAGAAATAGTGTTGCCATTAGCCGTTAATTTTTTATTAAGCCTTAAAGTCGTTAATTATTTTTATAGGATATCTGATTTTTGCCATTAGCCGTTATTTTTTTATTAAGCCTTAAACTCGTTAATTATTTTTATCCGATTTCTGATTCATAAACACGAAAGTAGTCCCGGCTGGGTGAGGTTTTCACGGAATAACTTCTTAACCTCACCCCCCATGATAAATATTAATACAGATTTGAAGAGCTCTGACATGTAGCACTTTTTGCCATTAAAAGAAATAGTGTTGCCATTAGCCGTTAATTTTTTATTAATCCTTAAAGTCGTTAATTATTTTTATAGGATTTCTGATTTTTGCCATTAGCCGTTATTTTTTTTTATTAAGCCTTAAAGTCGTTAATTATTTTTATCGGATTTCTGATTCATAAATACGAAAGTAGTCCCGGCTGGGAAAGGTTTTTACGGGATAACTTCTTAACCTCACCCCCATGATAAATATTAATACAGATTTGAAGAGCTCTGACATGTAGCACTTTTTGCTATTAGAAGAAATATTTTTTTCCATTAGCCGTTAATTTTTTATTAAGCCTTAAAGTCGTTAATTATTTTTATAGGATTTCTGATGCATAAACACGAAAGTAGTTCCGGCTGGGTGAAGTTTTCACTGGATAACTTCTTAACTTCACCCCCATGATAAATATTAATACAGATTTGAAGCGCTCCGACATGTAGCACTTTTTTCCATTAGAAGAAATATTTTTGCCATTAGCCGTTAATTTTTTAATACGCCTTAAAGTCTTTAAATATTTTGATAGGATTCCGGATGCATAAACACGAAAGTAGTTCCGGCTGGGTGAAGTTTTCACGGGATAACTTCTTAACCTCACCACCATGATAAATATTAATACATATTTGAAGAGCTCTGACATGTAGCACTTTTTGCCATTAGAAGAAATATTTTTGCCATTAGGCGTTAATTTTTTTATTAAGCCTTAAAGTCTTTAATTATTTTTATAGGATTTCTGATGCATAAACACGAAAGTAGTTCCGGCTGGGTGAAGTTTTCATCTGATAACTTCTTAACCTCACCCCCCATGATAAATATCAATACATATTTGAAGAGCTCTGACATGTAGCAAATATATTTGCCATTAGCTGTTAATTTTTTATTAAGCCTTAAAGTCGTTAATTATTTTTATAGGATTTCTGATGCATAAACACGAAAGTAGTTCCGGCTGGGTGAGGTTTTCACGGAATAACTTCTTAACCTCACCCCCCATGATAAATATTAATACAGATTTGAAGAGCTCTGACATGTAGCACTTTTTGCCATTAGAAGAAATATTTTTGCCATTAGCCGTTAATTTTTTATTAATCCTTAAAGTCGTTAATTATTTTTATAGGATTTCTGATTTTTGCCATCAGCCGTTAATTTTTTATTAAGCCTTAAAGTCGTTAATTATTTTGATAGGATTTTTGATGAATAAACACGAAAGTAGTTCCGGCTGGGTGATGTTTTCACGGGATACCTTCTTAACCTCACCCCCCATGATAAATATTAATACAGATTTGAAGAGCTCTGACATGTAGCACTTTTTGCCATTAGCAGAAATAGTGTTGCCATTAGCCGTTAATTTTTTATTAAGCCTTAAAGTCGTTAATTATTTTTATAGGATATCTGATTTTTGCCATTAGCCGTTATTTTTTTATTAAGCCTTAAACTCGTTAATTATTTTTATCGGATTTCTGATTCATAAACACGAAAGTAGTCCCGGCTGGGTGAGGTTTTCACGGGATACCTTCTTTACCTCACCCCCCATGATAAATATTAATACAGATTTTAAGAGCTCTGACATGTAGCACTTTTTGCCATTAGAAGGAATAGTGTTGCCATTAGCCGTTAATTTTTTATTAAGCCTTCAAGTCGTTAATTATTTTTATCGGATTTCTGATTCATAAACACGAAAGTAGTCCCGGCTGGGAGAGGTTTTTACGGAATAACTTCTTAACCTCACCCCACATGATAAATATTAATACAGATTTGAAGAGCTCTTACATGTAGCACTGTTTGCTATTAGAAGAAATATTTTTTTTCCATTAGCCGTTAATTTTTTATTAAGCCTTAAAGTCGTTAATTATTTTTATAGGATTTCTGATGCATAAACACGAAAGTAGTTCCGGCTGGGTGAGGATTTCACGGGATAACTTCTTAACCTCACCCCCATGATAAATATTAAAACAGATTTGAAGAGCTCTGACATGTAGCACGTTTTGCCATTAGAAGAAATATTTTTGCCGTTAGCTGTTAATTTTTTATTAAGCCTTAAAGTCGTTAATTATTTTTATAGGATTTCTGATGCATAAACACGAAAGTAGTTCCGGCTGGGTGAGGTTTTCACGGAATAACTTCTTAACCTCACCCCCCATGATAAATATTAATACAGATTTGAAGAGCTCTGACATGTAGCACTTTTTGCCATTAGAAGAAATATTTTTGCCATTAGCCGTTAATTTTTTATTAAGCCTTACAGTCGTTAATTATTTTTATAGGATTTCTGATTTTTGCCATTAGCCGTTAATTTTTTATTAAGCCTTAATGTCGTTAATTATTTTGATAGGATTTTTGATGAATAAACACGAAAGTAGTTCCGGCTGGGTGAGGTTTTCACGGGATACCTTCTTAATTTCACCCCCATGATAAATATTAATACAGATTTGAAGAGCTCTGACATGTAGTACTTTTTGCCATTAGAAGAAATAGTGTTGCCATTAGCCGTTAATTTTTTATTAAGCCTTAAAGTCGTTAATTATTTTTATAGGATATCTGATTTTTGCCATTAGCCGTTATTTTTTTATTAAGCCTTAAAGTCGTTAATTATTTTAATCCGATTTCTGATTCATAAACACGAAAGTAGTCCCGGCTGGGTGAGGTTTTCACGGAATAACTTCTTAACCTCACCCCCCATGATAAATATTAATACAGATTTGAAGAGCTCTGACATGTAGCACTTTTTGCCATTAAAAGAAATAGTGTTGCCATTAGCCGTTAATTTTTTATTAATCCTTAAAGTCGTTAATTATTTTTATAGGATTTCTGATTTTTGCCATTAGCCGTTATTTTTTTTTATTAAGCCTTAAAGTCGTTAATTATTTTTATCGGATTTCTGATTCATAAATACGAAAGTAGTCCCGGCTGGGAAAGGTTTTTACGGGATAACTTCTTAACCTCACCCCCATGATAAATATTAATACAGATTTGAAGAGCTCTGACATGTAGCACTTTTTGCTATTAGAAGAAATATTTTTTTCCATTAGCCGTTAATTTTTTATTAAGCCTTAAAGTCGTTAATTATTTTTATAGGATTTCTGATGCATAAACACGAAAGTAGTTCCGGCTGGGTGATATTTTCACGGGATAACTTCTTAACCTCACCCCCATTATAAATATTAAAACAGATTTGAAGAGCTCTGACATATGGCACTTTTTGCCATTAGAAGAAATATGTTTGCCATTAGCCGTTAATTTTTTATTAAGCCTTAAAGTCGTTAATTATTTTTATCGGATTTCTCATTCATAAACACGAAAGTGTTCCGGCTGGGAGAGGTTTTACGGGATAACTTCTTAACGTCACCCCCATGATAAATATTAATACAGATTTGAAGAGCCCTGACATGTAGCACTTTTTGTCATTAGAAGAAATAGTTTTGCCATTAGCCGTTAATTTTTTTATTAAGCCTTAAAGTCGTTAATTCTTTTTATAGGATTTCTGATGCATAAACACGAAAGTAGTTCCAGCTGGGTGAGGATTTCACGGGATAACTTTTTAACCTCACCACACCCCCCACCCCATGATAAATATTAATACAGAATTGAAGAGCTCTGACATGTAGCACTTTTTGCCATTAGAAAAAATATTTTTGCCGTTAGCTGTTAATTTTTTATTAAGCCTTAAAGTCGTTAATTATTTTTATAGGATTTCTGATGCATAAACACGAAAGTAGTTCCGGCTGGGTGAGGTTTTCACGGAATAACTTCTTAACCTCACCCCCTATGATAAATATTAATACAGATTTAAAGAGCTCTGACATGTAGCACTTTTTGCCATTAGAAGAAATATTTTTGCCATTAGCCGTTAATTTTTTATTAAGCCTTACAGTCGTTAATTATTTTTATAGGATTTCTGATTTTTGCCATTAGCCGTTAATTTTTTATTAAGCCTTAATGTCGTTAATTATTTTGATAGGATTTTTGATGAATAAACACGAAAGTAGTTCCGTCTGGGTGAGGTTTTCACGGGATACCTTCTTAATTTCACCCCCATGATAAATATTAATACAGATTTGAAGAGCTCTGACATGTAGTACTTTTTGCCATTAGAAGAAATAGTGTTGCCATTAGCCGTTAATTTTTTATTAAGCCTTAAAGTCGTTAATTATTTTTATAGGATATCTGATTTTTGCCATTAGCCGTTATTTTTTTATTAAGCCTTAAACTCGTTAATTATTTTTATCCGATTTCTGATTCATAAACACGAAAGTAGTCCCGGCTGGGTGAGGTTTTCACGGAATAACTTCTTAACCTCACCCCCCATGATAAATATTAATACAGATTTGAAGAGCTCTGACATGTAGCACTTTTTGCCATTAAAAGAAATAGTGTTGCCATTAGCCGTTAATTTTTTATTAATCCTTAAAGTCGTTAATTATTTTTATAGGATTTCTGATTTTTGCCATCAGCCGTTAATTTTTTATTAAGCCTTAAAGTCGTTAATTATTTTGATAGGATTTTTGATGAATAAACACGAAAGTAGTTCCGGCTGGGTGATGTTTTCACGGGATACCTTCTTAACCTCACCCCCCATGATAAATATTAATACAGATTTGAAGAGCTCTGACATGTAGCACTTTTTGCCATTAACAGAAATAGTGTTGCCATTAGCCGTTAATTTTTTATTAAGCCTTAAAGTCGTTAATTATTTTTATAGGATATCTGATTTTTGCCATTAGCCGTTATTTTTTTATTAAGCCTTAAACTGGTTAATTATTTTTATCGGATTTCTGATTCATAAACACGAAAGTAGTCCCGGCTGGGTGAGGTTTTCACGGGATACCTTCTTAACCTCACCCCCATGATAAATATTAATACAGATTAGAAGAGCTCTGACATGTAGCACTTTTTGTCATTAGAAGAAATAGTTTTGCCATTAGCCGTTAATTTTTTATTAAGCCTTAAAGTCGTTAATTATTTTTATCGGATTTCTCATTCATAAACACGAAAGTGTTCCGGCTGGGAGAGGTTTTACGGGATAACTTCTTAACGTCACCCCCATGATAAATATTAATACAGATTTGAAGAGCTCTGACATGTAGCACTTTTTGTCATTAGAAGAAATAGTTTTGCCATTAGCCGTTAATTTTTTATTAAGCCTTAAAGTCGTTAATTCTTTTTATAGGATTTCTGATGCATAAACACGAAAGTAGTTCTGGCTGGGTGAGGATTTCACGGGATAACTTTTTAACCTCACCACACCCCCCACCCCATTATAAATACTAATACAGATTTGAAGAGCTCTGACATGTAGCACTTTTTGCCATTTGAAGAAATATTTTTCCCATTAGCCGTTAATTTTTTATTAAGCCTTAAAGTCGTTAATTATTTTAATGGATTTCTGATGCATAAACACGAAAGTAGTTCCGGCTGGGTGAGGTTTTCGCGGGATAACTTCTTAACCTCACCCCCATGATAAATATTAATACAGATTTGAAGAGCTCTGACATGTAGCACTTTTTGCCATTAGAAGAAATATATTTGACATTAACCGTTAATTTTTTATTAAGCCTTAAAGTCGTTAATTATTTTCATCGGATTTCTCATTTATAAACACGAAAGTGTTCCGGCTGGGAGAGGTTTTTACGGGATAACTTCTTAACGTCACCCCCATGATAAATATTAATACAGATTTGAAGAGCTCTGACATGTAGCACTTTTTGTCATTAGAAGAAATAGTTTTGCCATTAGCCGTTAATTTTTTATTAAGTCTTAAAGTCGTTAATTATTCTTATAGGATTTCTGATGCATAAACACGAAAGTAGTTCCGGATGGGTGAGGATTTCACGGGATAATTTCTTAACCTCACCACACCCCACACCCCATTAAAAATACTAATACAGATTTGAAGAGCTCTGACATCTAGCACTTTTTGCCATTAGAAGAAATATGTTTGCCATTAGCCGTTAATTTTTTTTATTAAGCCTCAAAGTCGGTAATTATTTTTGTAGGATTTCTGATTTTTGCCATTAGCCGTTAATTTTGTTTATTAAGCCTTAAAGTCGTTAATTATTTTTATAGGATTTCTGATGCATAAACACGAAAGTAGTTTCGGGTGAGTGAGGTTTTCACGGAAAACATCTTAACCTCACCCCCCATGATAAATATTAATACAGATTTGAAGAGCTCTGACATGTAGCACTTTTTGCCATTAGAAGAAATATTTTTGCCATTAGCCGTTAATTTTTTATTAAGCCTTAAAGTCGTTAATTATGTTTATAGGATTTCTGATTTTTGCCATTAGCCGTTATTTTTTTATTAAGCCTTAAAGTCGTTAATTATTTTTATCGGATTTCTGATGCATAAACACGAAAGTAGTTCCGGCTGGGTGAGGTTTTCACGGGATAACTTCTTAACCTCACCCCCCATGATAAATATTAATACAGATTTGAAGAGCTCTGACATGTAGCACTTTTTGCAATTAGAAGAAATATATTTGCTATTAGCCGTTAATTTTTTATTAAGCCTTAAAGTCGTTAATTATGTTTATAGGATTTCTGATTTTTGCCATTAGCCGTTATTTTTTTATTAAGCCTTAAAGTGGTTTATTATTTTTATCGGATTTCTGATGCATAAATACGAAAGTAGTTTCGGGTGGGTGAGGTTTTCACGGGATAACTTCTTAACCTCACCACACACCCCACCCCATTATAAATACTAATACAGATTTGAAGAGCTCTGACATGTAGCACTTTTTGCCATTTGAAGAACTATTTTTGCCATTAGCCGTTAATTTTTTATTAAGCCTTAAAGTCGTTAATTATTTTAATGGATTTCTGATGGATAAACACGAAAGTAGTTCCGGCTGGGTGAAGTTTTCACGGGATATCTTCTTAACCTCACCCCATGATAAACATTAATACATATTTGAAGAGCTCTGACATGTAGCACTTTTTGCCATTAGAAGAAATATTTTTGCCATTAGCCGTTAATTTTTTATTAAGCCTTAAAGTCGTTAATTATGTTTATAGGATTTCTGATTTTTGCCATTAGCCGTTATTTTTTTATTAAGCCTTAAAGTGGTTTATTATTTTTATCGGATTTCTGATGCATAAACACGAAAGTAGTTCCGGTGGGTGAGGTTTTCACGGGATAACTCCTCAACCTCACCCCCCATGATAAATATTAATACAGATTTGAAGAGCTCTGACATGTAGCACTTTTTGCCATTAAAAGAAATATTTTTGCTATTAGCCGTTAATTTTTTATTAAGGCTTAAAGTTGTTAATTATTTTTATAGGATTTCTGATTTTTGCCATTAGCCGTTAATTTTTTTATCAAGCCTTAAAGTCGTTAATTATTTTTATAGGATTTCTGATGCATAAACACGAAAGTAGTTCCGGCTGGGTGAGGTTTTCTCGGGATAACTTCTTAACCTCACCCCCCATGATAAATATTAATACAGATTGGAAGCGCTCTGGCATGTAGCACTTTTTGCCATTAGAAGAAATATATTTGCTATTAGCCGTTAATTTTTTATTAAGTCTTAAAGTCGTTAATTATTTTTATCGGATTTCTCATTCATAAACACGAAAGTGGTTCCGGCTGGGAGAGGTTTTTACGGGATAATTTCTTAACGTCACCCCCATGATAAATATTAATACAGAATTGAAGAGCTCTGACATGTAGCACTTCTTGCCATTAGAAAAAATAATTTTGCCATTAGCTGTTAATTTTTAATTAAGCCTTAAAGTCGTTAATTATCTTTATAGGATTTCTGGTGCACAAACTCGAAAGTAGTTCCGGCTGGGTGAGGTTTTCACGGGATAACTTCTTAACCTCACTCCCCCCATGATAAATATTAATACAGATTTGAAGAGCTCTGACATGTAGCACTTTTTGCCCTTAGAAGAAATATGTTTGCCATTAGCTGTTAATTTTTTATTAAGCCTTAAAGTCGTTAATTATTTTGATAGGATTTCTGATGCATAAACACGAAAGTAGTTCCGGCTGGGTGAGGTTTTCACGGGTTAACTTCTTAACCTCACCCCCCATGATAAATATTAATACAAATTTGAAGAGCTCTGACATGTAGCACATTTTGCCATTTGAAGAAATATTTTTGCTATTAGCCGTTATTTTTTATTAAGCCTGAAAGTCGTTAATTATTTTAATGGATTTCTGATGCATAAACACGAAAGTAGTTCCGGCTGGGTGAAGTTTTCACGGGATAACTTCTTAACCTCACCCCATGATAAATATTAATACAGATTTGAAGAGCTCTGCTATGTAGCACTTTTTGCCATTAGAGGAAATATTTTTGCCATTAGCTGTTAATTTTTTATTAAGCCTTAAAGTCGTTAATTATTTTGATAGGATTTCTGATGCATAAACACGAAAGTAGTTTCGGGTGGGTGAGGTTTTCACGGGATAACATCTTAACCTCACCCCCCCATGATAAATATTAATACAGATTTGAAGACCTCTGACATGTAGCACTTTTTGCCATTAGAAAAATATTTTTCCCATTAGCCGTTATTTTTTATTAAGCCTTGAAGTCGTTAATTATTTTTAAAGGATTTCTGAGTTTTGCCATTAGCAGTTAATTTTTTATTAAGCCTTAAAGTCGTTAATTATTTTTATAGGATTTCTGATGCATAAACACGAAAGTAGTTCCGGCTGGGTGAGGTTTTCACGGGATAACTTCTTAACCTCACCCTCCATGATAAATATTAATACAGATTTGAAGAGCTCTGACATGTAGCACCTTTTGCCATTAGAAGAATTATTTTTGTCTTTAGCCGTTAATTTTTTTATTAAGCCTTAAAGTCGTTAATTATTTTGATAGGATTTCTGATGCATAAACACGAAAGTAGTTCAAGCTGGGTGAGGTTTTCACGGGATAACTTCTTAACCTCACCCCCCATGATAAATATTAATACAGATTTGAAGAGCTCTGACATGTAGCACTTTTTGCCATTAGAGAAGAAATATTTTTGCCATTAGCTGTTAATTTTTTATTAAGCCTTAAAGTCGTTAATTATTTTGATAGGATTTCTGATGCATAAACACGAAAGTAGTACCGGATGGGTGAGGTTTTCACGGAATAACTTCTTAACCTCACCCCCCCCCCCATGATAAATATTAATACAGATTTGAAGAGCTCTGACATGTAGCACTTTTTGCCATTAGAAGAAATATGTTTACCATTAGCCGTTAATTTTTTTATTAAGCCTCAAAGTCGTAATTATTTTTGTAGGATTTCTGATTTTTGTCATTAGCCGTTAATTTTGTTTATAAAGCCTTAAAGTCGTAAATTATTTTGATAGGATTTCTGATGCATAAACACGAAAGTAGTTTCGGGTGGGTGAGGTTTTCACGGGATAACTCCTTAACCTCAACCCCTATGATAAATATTAATACAGCTTTGAAGAGTTCTGACATGTAGCACTTTTTGCCATTAGGAGAAATATTTTTGCCATTAGCCGTTAATTTTTTATTAAGCCTTAAAGTCGTTAACTATTTTGATAGGATTTCTGATGCATCAACACGAAAGTAGTTCCGGCTGGGTGAGGATTTCACGGGATAACTTCTTAACCTCACCACACCCCCCACCCCATTATAAATACTAATACAGATTTGAAGAGCTCTGACATGTAGCACTTTTTGCCATTTGAAGAACTATTTTTGCCATTAACGGTTAAATTTTTATTAAGCCTTAAAGTCGTTAATTATTTTGATAGGATTTCTGATGCATAAACACGAAAGTAGTTTCGGGTGGGTGAGGTTTTCACGGGATAACATCTTAACCTCACCCCCCCATGATAAATATTAATACAGATTTGAAGACCTCTGACATGTAGCACTTTTTGCCATTAGAAAAATATTTTTCCCATTAGCCGTTATTTTTTATTAAGCCTTGAAGTCGTTAATTATTTTTAAAGGATTTCTGAGTTTTGCCATTAGCAGTTAATTTTTTATTAAGCCTTAAAGTCGTTAATTATTTTTATAGGATTTCTGATGCATAAACACGAAAGTAGTTCCGGCTGGGTGAGGTTTTCACGGGATAACTTCTTAACCTCACCCTCCATGATAAATATTAATACAGATTTGAAGAGCTCTGACATGTAGCACCTTTTGCCATTAGAAGAATTATTTTTGTCTTTAGCCGTTAATTTTTTTATTAAGCCTTAAAGTCGTTAATTATTTTGATAGGATTTCTGATGCATAAACACGAAAGTAGTTCAAGCTGGGTGAGGTTTTCACGGGATAACTTCTTAACCTCACCCCCCATGATAAATATTAATACAGATTTGAAGAGCTCTGACATGTAGCACTTTTTGCCATTAGAGAAGAAATATTTTTGCCATTAGCTGTTAATTTTTTATTAAGCCTTAAAGTCGTTAATTATTTTGATAGGATTTCTGATGCATAAACACGAAAGTAGTACCGGATGGGTGAGGTTTTCACGGAATAACTTCTTAACCTCACCCTCCCCCCCCCATGATAAATATTAATACAGATTTGAAGAGCTCTGACATGTAGCACTTTTTGCCATTAGAAGAAATATGTTTACCATTAGCCGTTAATTTTTTTATTAAGCCTCAAAGTCGTAATTATTTTTGTAGGATTTCTGATTTTTGTCATTAGCCGTTAATTTTGTTTATAAAGCCTTAAAGTCGTAAATTATTTTGATAGGATTTCTGATGCATAAACACGAAAGTAGTTTCGGGTGGGTGAGGTTTTCACGGGATAACTCCTTAACCTCAACCCCTATGATAAATATTAATACAGCTTTGAAGAGTTCTGACATGTAGCACTTTTTGCCATTAGGAGAAATATTTTTGCCATTAGCCGTTAATTTTTTATTAAGCCTTAAAGTCGTTAACTATTTTGATAGGATTTCTGATGCATCAACACGAAAGTAGTTCCGGCTGGGTGAGGATTTCACGGGATAACTTCTTAACCTCACCACACCCCCCACCCCATTATAAATACTAATACAGATTTGAAGAGCTCTGACATGTAGCACTTTTTGCCATTTGAAGAACTATTTTTGCCATTAACGGTTAAATTTTTATTAAGCCTTAAAGTCGTTAATTATTTTGATAGGATTTCTGATGCATAAACACGAAAGTAGTTCCGGCTGGGTGAAGTTTTCACGGGATAACTTCTTAACCTCACCCCCCATGATAAATATAAATACAGATTTGAAGAACTCTGACATGTAACACTTTTTGCCATTAGAAGAAATATTTTTGCCATTAGCTGTTAATTTTTTATTAAGCCTTAAAGTAGTCAACTATTTTGATAGGATTTTTGATGCATAAACACGAAAGTAGTTCCGGCTGGGTGAGGTTTTCACGGGATAACTTCTTAACCTCACCCCCAATGATAAATATTAATACAGATTTGAAGAGCTCTGACATGTAGCACTTTTTGCCATTAGAAGAAATATTTTTGCCATTAGCTGTTAATTTTTTATTAAGCCTTAAAGTCGTTAATTATTTGATAGGATTTCTGATGCATAAACACGAAAGTAGTTTCGAGTGGGTGAGGTTTTCACGGGATAACTCCTTAACCTCACCCCCCATGATAAATATTAATACAGATTTGAAGAGCTCTGACATCTAGCACTTTTTGCTATTAGAAGAAATATTTTTGCCATTAGCCGTTAATTTTTTATTAAGGCTTAAAGTTGTTAATTATTTTTATAGGATTTATGATTTTTGCCATTAGCCGTTAATTTTTTTATCAAGCCTTAAAGTCGTTAATTATTTTTATAGGATTTCTGATGCATAAACACGAAAGTAGTTCCGGCTGGGTGAGGTTTTCACGGGATAACTTCTTAACCTCACCCCCCATGATAAATATTAATACAGATTTGAAGAGCTCTGACATGTAGCACTTTTTGCAATTAGAAGAAATATATTTGCTATTAGCCGTTAATTTTTTATTAAGCCTTAAAGTCGTTAATTATTTTTATCGGATTTCTCATTCATAAACACGAAAGTGGTTCCGGCTGGGAGAGGTTTTTACGGTATAATTTCTTAACGTCACCCCAATGATAAATATTAATACAGATCTGAAGAGCTCTGACATGTAGCACTTTTTGCCATTAGAAGAAATATTTTTGCCATTAGCCGTTAATTTTTTATTAAGCCTTAAAGTCGTTAATTATCTTTATAGGATTTCTGGTGCACAAACTCGAAAGTAGTTCCGGCTGGGTGAGGTTTTCACGGGATAACTTCTTAACCTCACTCCCCCCATGATAAATATTAATACAGATTTGAAGAGCTCTGACATGTAGAACTTTTTGCCCTTAGAGGAAATATGTTTGCCATTAGTTGTTAATTTTTTATTAAGCCTTAAAGTCGTTAATTATTTTTATAGGATTTCTGATGCATAAACACGAAAGTAGTTCCGGCTGGGTGAGGTTTTCACGGGTTAACTTCTTAACCTCACCCCCCATGATAAATATTAATACAAATTTGAAGAGCTCTGACATGTAGCACTTTTTGCGATTAGAAAAATATTTTTGCCATTAGCCGTTATTTTTTATTAAGCCTTAAAGTCGTTAATTATTTTTAAAGGATTTCTGATTTTTGCCATTAGCCGTTAATTTTTTATTAAGCCTTAAAGTCGTTAATTATTTTTATAGGATTTCTGATGCATAAACACGAAAGTAGTTCCGGCTGGGTGAGGTTTTCACGGGATAACTTCTTAACCTCACCCCCCATGATAAATATTAATACAGATTTGAAGAGCTCTGACATGTAGCACTTTTTGCCATTAGAAGAAATAGTTTTGCCATTAGACGTTAATTTTTTATTAAGCCTTAAAGTCGTTAATTATTTTTATAGGATTTCTGGTGCATGGACTCGAAAGTAGTTCCGGCTGGGTGAAGTTTTCACGGAACAACTTCTTAACCTCAGCCCCCCCCCCCCCCCCCATGATAAATATTAATACAGATTTGAAGAGCTCTGACATGTAGCACTTTTTGCCCTTAGAAGAAATATGTTTGCCATTAGCCGTTAATTTTTTTATTAAGCCTTAAAGTCGTTAATTATTTTGATGGGATTTCTGATGCATAAACACGAAAGTAGTTCCGGCTGGGTGAGGTTTTCACGGGATAACTTCTTAACCTCACCCCCCATGATAAATATTAATACAGATTTGAAGAGCTCTGACATGTAGCACTTTTTGCCATTAGAGAAGAAATATTTTTGCCATTAGCCGTTACTTTTTTATTATGCCTTAAAGTCGTTAATTATTTTTAAAGGATTTCTGATTTTTGCTATTAGCCGTTAATTTTTTATTAAGCCTTAAAGTCGTTAATTATTTTGATAGGATTTCTAATGCATAAACACGAAAGTAGTTCCGGCTGGGTGAGGTTTTCACGGGATAACTTCTTAACCTCACCATCCATGATAAATATTAATACAGATTTGAAGAGCTCTGACATGTAGCACCTTTTGCCATTAGAATAATTATTTTTGTCATTAGCCGTTAATTTTTTTATTAAGCCTTAAAGTCGTTAATTATTTTGATAGGATTTATGATGCATAAATACGAAAGTAGTTTCGAGTGGGTGAGGTTTTCACGGGATAAATTCTTAACCTCACCCGCCATGATAAATATTAATACTGATTTGAAGAGCTCTGATATGTAGCACTTTTTGCCATTAGAAGAAATATTTTTGCCATTAGCCGTTAATTTTTTTTTATTAAACCTTAAAGTCGTTAATTATTTTGATAGGATTTCTGATGCATAAACACGAAAGTAGTTCCGGCTGGGTGAGGTTTTCACGGGATAACTTCTTAACCTCACCCCCCATGATAAATATTAATACAGATTTGAAGATCTCTGACATGTAGCACTTTTTGCCATTAGAGAAGAAATATTTTTGCAATTAGCCGTTAATTTTTTTATTAAGCCTTAAAGTAGTTAATTATTTTGATAGGATTTCTGAGTTTTGTCATTAGCCGTTAAATTTTTTTTATTAAGTCTTAAAGTCATTAATTATTTTGATAGGATTTCTGATGCATAAACACGAAAGTAGTTCCGGTGGGTGAGGTTTTCACGGGATAACTTCTTAACCTCACCCCCCCCATGATAAATATTAATACAGATTTGAAGAGCTCTGACATGTAGCACTTTTTGCCATTAGAAGAAATATTATTGCAATTAGCCGTTAATTTTTTTATTAAGCCTTAAAGTAGTTAATTATTTTTAAAGGATTTCTGAGTTTTGCCATTAGCCGTTAATTTTTTTTTTATTAAGTCTTAAAGTCATTAATTATTTTGATAGGATTTCTGATGCATAAACACGAAAGTAGTTCCGGTGGGTGAGGTTTTCACGAGATAACTCCTTAACCTCACCCCCCATGATAAATATTAATAGAGATTTGAAGAGCTCTGACAAGTAGCACTTTTTGCCATTAGAAGAAATATTTTTGCCATTAGCCGTTAATTTTTTATTAAGCCTTAAAGTCGTTAATTATTTTTAAAGGATTTCTGATTTTTACAATTAGCTGCTAATTTTTTATTAAGCCTTAAATTCGTTAATTATTTTTATAGGATTTCTGGTGCATGGACTCGAAAGTAGTTCCGGCTGGGTGAGGTTTTCACGGGTTAACTTCTTAACCTCACCCCCCATGATAAATATTAATACAGATTTGAAGAGCTCTGACATGTAGCACCTTTTGCCATTAGAAGAAATATTTTTGTCATTAGCCGTTACTTTTTTTATTAAGCCTTAAAGTCGTTAATTATTTTGATAAGATTTCTGATGCATAAACACGAAAGTAGTTTCGGGTGGGTGAGGTTTTCACGGGATAACTTGTTAACCTCACCCGTCATGATAAATATTAATACAGATTTGAAGAGCTCTGATATGTAGCACTTTTTGCCATTAGAAGAAATGTTTTTGCCATTAGTCGTTAATTTTTTTATTAAGCCTTGAAATCGTTAATTATTTTTATAGGATTTCTGGTGCATGGACTCGAAAGTAGTTCCGGCTGGGTGAGGTTTTCACGGAACAACTTCTTAACCTCACCCCCCATGGTAAATATTAATACATATTTGAAGAGCTCTGACATGTAGCACTTTTTGCCCTTAGAAGAAATATGTTTGCCATTAGCCGTTACTTTTTTATTAAGCCTTAAAGTCGTTAATTATTTTGATGGGATTTCTGATGCATAAACACGAAAGTAGTTCCGGCTGGGTGAGGTTTTCACGGGATAACTTCTTAACCTCACCCCCCATGGTAAATATTAATACAGATTTGAAGAGCTCTGACATGTAGCACTTTTTGCCATTAGAAGAAATATTTTTGCCATTAGCCGTTACTTTTTTATTATGCCTTAAAGTCGTTAATTATTTTTAAAGGATTTCTGATTTTTGCTATTAGCCGTTAATTTTTTATTAAGCCTTAAAGTCGTTAATTATTTTTATAGGATTTCTAATGCATAAACACGAAAGTAGTTTCGAGTGGGTGAGGTTTTCACGGGATAACTTCTTAACCTCACTCCCCCCATGATAAATATTAATACAGATTTGAAGAGCTCTGACATGTAGCACTTTTTGCCCTTATAAGAAATATGTTTGCCATTAGCTGTTAATTTTTTATTAAGCCTTAAAGTCGTTAATTATTTGTATAGGATTTCTGATGCATAAACACGAAAGTAGTTCCGGCTGGGTGAGGTTTTCACGGGTTAACTTCTTAACCTCACCCCCCATGATAAATATTAATACAAATTTGAAGAGCTCTGACATGTAGCACTTTTTGCCATTAGAAAAATATTTTTGCCATTAGCCGTTATTTTTTATTAAGCCTTAAAGTCGTTAATTATTTTTAAAGGATTTCTGATTTTTGCCATTAGCCGTTAATTTTTTATTAAGCCTTAAAGTCGTTAATTATTTTTATAGGATTTCTGATGCATAAACACGAAAGTAGTTTGGAGTGGTGAGGTTTTCACGGGATAAATTCTTAACATCACCCGCCATGATAAATATTAATACTAATTTGAAGAGCTCTGATATGTAGCACTTTTTGCCATTAGAAGAAATGTATTTGCCATTAGCCGTTAATTTTTTTTTATTAAGCCTTAAAGTCGTTAATTATTTTGATAGGATTTCTGATGGATAAACACGAAAGTAGTTCCGGCTAGGTGAGGTTTTCACGGGATAACTTCTTAACCTCACCCCCCATGATAAATATTAATACAGATTTGAAGAGCTCTGACATGTAGCACTTTTTGCCATTAGAAGAAATATTTTTGCAAATAGCCGTTAATGTTTTTATTAAGCCTTAAAATAGTTAATTATTTTTATAGGATTTCTGAGTTTTGCCATTAGCCGTTAATTTTTTTTTTATTAAGTCTTAAAGTCATTAATTATTTTGATAGGATTTCTGATGCATAAACACGAAAGTAGTTCTTGCTGGGTGAGGTTTTCACGGGATAAATTCTTAACATCACCCGCCATGATAAATATTAATACTAATTTGAAGAGCTCTGATATGTAGCACTTTTTGCCATTAGAAGAAATGTATTTGCCATTAGCCGTTAATTTTTTTTTATTAAGCCTTAAAGTCGTTAATTATTTTGATAGGATTTCTGATGGATAAACACGAAAGTAGTTCCGGCTAGGTGAGGTTTTCACGGGATAACTTCTTAACCTCACCCCCCATGATAAATATTAATACAGATTTGAAGAGCTCTGACATGTAGCACTTTTTGCCATTAGAAGAAATATTTTTGCAATTAGCCGTTAATGTTTTTATTAAGCCTTAAAATAGTTAATTATTTTTATAGGATTTCTGAGTTTTGCCATTAGCCGTTAATTTTTTTTTTATTAAGTCTTAAAGTCATTAATTATTTTGATAGGATTTCTGATGCATAAACACGAAAGTAGTTCTTGCTGGGTGAGGTTTTCACGGGATAACTTCTTAACCTCACCCCCATGATAAATATTAATACAGATTTGAAGAGCTCTGACATGTAGCACTTTTTGCCATTAGAAGAAATATTTTTGCAATTAGCCGTTAATTTTTTTATTAAGCCTTAAAGTAGTTAATTATTTTTAAAGGATTTTTGAGTTTTGCCATTAGCCGTTAATTTTTTTTTTTATTAAGTCTTAAAGTCATTAATTATTTTGATAGGATTTCTGATGCATAAACACGAAAGTAGTTCCGGTGGGTGAGGTTTTCACGGGATAACTTCCTAACCTCACCCCCCATGATAAATATTAATACAGATTTGAAGAGCTCTGACATGTAGCACTTTTTGCCATTAGAAGAAATAGTTTTGCCATTAGCCGTTACTTTTTTATTAAGCCTTAAAGTCGTTAATTATTTTTATAGGATTTCTGGTGCATGGACTCGAAAGTAGTTCCGGCTGGGTGAGGTTTTCACGGAACAACTTCTTAACCTCACCCCCCCCCCCCATGATAAATATTAATACAGATTTGAAGAACTCTGACATGTAGCACTTTTTGCCCTTAGAAGAAATATGTTTGCCATTAGCCGTTAATTTTTTATTAAGCCTTAAAGTCGTTAATTATTTTGATAGGATTTCTAATGCATAAACACGAAAGTAGTTCCGGCTGGGTGAGGTTTTCACGGGTTAACTTCTTAACCTCACCCTCCGTGATAAATATTAATACAGATTTGAAGAGCTCTGACATGTAGCACCTTTTGCCATTAGAAGAAATATTTTTGTCATTAGCCGTTACTTTTTTTTTATTAAGCCTTAAAGTCGTTAATTATTTTGATAAGATTTCTGATGCATAAACACGAAAGTAGTTTCGGGTGGTTGAGGTTTTCACGGGATAACTTGTTAACCTCACCGTCATGATAAATATTAATACAGATTTGAAAAGCTCTGATATGTAGCACTTTTTGCCATTAGAAGAAATGTTTTTGCCATTAGCCGTTAATTTTTTTATTAAGCCTTGAAATCGTTAATTATTTTGATAGGATTTCTGATGCATAAACACGAAAGTAGTTCCGGCTGGGTGAGGTTTTCACGGAATAACTTCTTCACCTCACCCCCCCCCCCATGATAAATATTAATACAGATTTGAAGAGCTCTGACATGTAGCACTTTTTGCCCTTAGAAGAAATATGTTTGCCATTAGCCGTTAATTTTTTATTAAGCCTTAAAGTCGTTAATTATTTTAATGGGATTTCTGATGCATAAACACGAAAGTAGTTCCGGCTGGGTGAGGTTTTCACGGGATAACTTCTTAACCTCACCCTCCATGATAAATATTAATACAGATTTGAAGAGCTCTGACATGTAGCACCTTTTGCCATTAGAAGAAATATTTTTGTCATTAGCTGTTACTTTTTTTATTAAGTCTTAAAGTCGTTAATTATTTTGATAGGATTTCTAATGCATAAACACGAAAGTAGTTCCGGCTGGGTGAGGTTTTCACGGGATAACTTCTTAACCTCACCATCCATGATAAATATTAATACAGATTTGAAGAGCTCTGACATGTAGCACCTTTTGCCATTAGAATAATTATTTTTGTCATTAGCCGTTAATTTTTTTATTAAGCCTTAAAGTCGTTAATTATTTTGATAGGATTTATGATGCATAAATACGAAAGTAGTTTCGAGTGGGTGAGGTTTTCACGGGATAAATTCTTAACCTCACCCGCCATGATAAATATTAATACTGATTTGAAGAGCTCTGATATGTAGCACTTTTTGCCATTAGAAGAAATATTTTTGCCATTAGCCGTTAATTTTTTTTTATTAAACCTTAAAGTCGTTAATTATTTTGATAGGATTTCTGATGCATAAACACGAAAGTAGTTCCGGCTGGGTGAGGTTTTCACGGGATAACTTCTTAACCTCACCCCCCATGATAAATATTAATACAGATTTGAAGATCTCTGACATGTAGCACTTTTTGCCATTAGAGAAGAAATATTTTTGCAATTAGCCGTTAATTTTTTTATTAAGCCTTAAAGTAGTTAATTATTTTGATAGGATTTCTGAGTTTTGTCATTAGCCGTTAAATTTTTTTTATTAAGTCTTAAAGTCATTAATTATTTTGATAGGATTTCTGATGCATAAACACGAAAGTAGTTCCGGTGGGTGAGGTTTTCACGGGATAACTTCTTAACCTCACCCCCCCCATGATAAATATTAATACAGATTTGAAGAGCTCTGACATGTAGCACTTTTTGCCATTAGAAGAAATATTATTGCAATTAGCCGTTAATTTTTTTATTAAGCCTTAAAGTAGTTAATTATTTTTAAAGGATTTCTGAGTTTTGCCATTAGCCGTTAATTTTTTTTTTATTAAGTCTTAAAGTCATTAATTATTTTGATAGGATTTCTGATGCATAAACACGAAAGTAGTTCCGGTGGGTGAGGTTTTCACGAGATAACTCCTTAACCTCACCCCCCATGATAAATATTAATACAGATTTGAAGAGCTCTGACATGTAGCACTTTTTGCCATTAGAAGAAATATTTTTGCCATTAGCCGTTAATTTTTTATTAAGCCTTAAAGTCGTTAATTATTTTTAAAGGATTTCTGATTTTTACAATTAGCTGCTAATTTTTTATTAAGCCTTAAATTCGTTAATTATTTTTATAGGATTTCTGGTGCATGGACTCGAAAGTAGTTCCGGCTGGGTGAGGTTTTCACGGGTTAACTTCTTAACCTCACCCCCCATGATAAATATTAATACAGATTTGAAGAGCTCTGACATGTAGCACCTTTTGCCATTAGAAGAAATATTTTTGTCATTAGCCGTTACTTTTTTTATTAAGCCTTAAAGTCGTTAATTATTTTGATAAGATTTCTGATGCATAAACACGAAAGTAGTTTCGGGTGGGTGAGGTTTTCACGGGATAACTTGTTAACCTCACCCGTCATGATAAATATTAATACAGATTTGAAGAGCTCTGATATGTAGCACTTTTTGCCATTAGAAGAAATGTTTTTGCCATTAGTCGTTAATTTTTTTATTAAGCCTTGAAATCGTTAATTATTTTTATAGGATTTCTGGTGCATGGACTCGAAAGTAGTTCCGGCTGGGTGAGGTTTTCACGGAACAACTTCTTAACCTCACCCCCCATGGTAAATATTAATACAGATTTGAAGAGCTCTGACATGTAGCACTTTTTGCCCTTAGAAGAAATATGTTTGCCATTATCCGTTACTTTTTTATTAAGCCTTAAAGTCGTTAATTATTTTGATGGGATTTCTGATGCATAAACACGAAAGTAGTTCCGGCTGGGTGAGGTTTTCACGGGATAACTTCTTAACCTCACCCCCCATGGTAAATATTAATACAGATTTGAAGAGCTCTGACATGTAGCACTTTTTGCCATTAGAAGAAATATTTTTGCCATTAGCCGTTACTTTTTTATTATGCCTTAAAGTCGTTAATTATTTTTAAAGGATTTCTGATTTTTGCTATTAGCCGTTAATTTTTTATTAAGCCTTAAAGTCGTTAATTATTTTTATAGGATTTCTAATGCATAAACACGAAAGTAGTTTCGAGTGGGTGAGGTTTTCACGGGATAACTTCTTAACCTCACTCCCCCCATGATAAATATTAATACAGATTTGAAGAGCTCTGACATGTAGCACTTTTTGCCCTTATAAGAAATATGTTTGCCATTAGCTGTTAATTTTTTATTAAGCCTTAAAGTCGTTAATTATTTGTATAGGATTTCTGATGCATAAACACGAAAGTAGTTCCGGCTGGGTGAGGTTTTCACGGGTTAACTTCTTAACCTCACCCCCCATGATAAATATTAATACAAATTTGAAGAGCTCTGACATGTAGCACTTTTTGCCATTAGAAAAATATTTTTGCCATTAGCCGTTATTTTTTATTAAGCCTTAAAGTCGTTAATTATTTTTAAAGGATTTCTGATTTTTGCCATTAGCCGTTAATTTTTTATTAAGCCTTAAAGTCGTTAATTATTTTTATAGGATTTCTGATGCATAAACACGAAAGTAGTTTGGAGTGGTGAGGTTTTCACGGGATAAATTCTTAACATCACCCGCCATGATAAATATTAATACTAATTTGAAGAGCTCTGATATGTAGCACTTTTTGCCATTAGAAGAAATGTATTTGCCATTAGCCGTTAATTTTTTTTTATTAAGCCTTAAAGTCGTTAATTATTTTGATAGGATTTCTGATGGATAAACACGAAAGTAGTTCCGGCTAGGTGAGGTTTTCACGGGATAACTTCTTAACCTCACCCCCCATGATAAATATTAATACAGATTTGAAGAGCTCTGACATGTAGCACTTTTTGCCATTAGAAGAAATATTTTTGCAATTAGCCGTTAATGTTTTTATTAAGCCTTAAAATAGTTAATTATTTTTATAGGATTTCTGAGTTTTGCCATTAGCCGTTAATTTTTTTTTTATTAAGTCTTAAAGTCATTAATTATTTTGATAGGATTTCTGATGCATAAACACGAAAGTAGTTCTTGCTGGGTGAGGTTTTCACGGGATAACTTCTTAACCTCACCCCCCATGATAAATATTAATACAGATTTGAAGAGCTCTGACATGTAGCACTTTTTGCCATTAGAAGAAATATTTTTGCAATTAGCCGTTAATTTTTTTATTAAGCCTTAAAGTAGTTAATTATTTTTAAAGGATTTTTGAGTTTTGCCATTAGCCGTTAATTTTTTTTTTATTAAGTCTTAAAGTCATTAATTATTTTGATAGGATTTCTGATGCATAAACACGAAAGTAGTTCCGGTGGGTGAGGTTTTCACGGGATAACTTCCTAACCTCACCCCCCATGATAAATATTAATACAGATTTGAAGAGCTCTGACATGTAGCACTTTTTGCCATTAGAAGAAATAGTTTTGCCATTAGCCGTTACTTTTTTATTAAGCCTTAAAGTCGTTAATTATTTTTATAGGATTTCTGGTGCATGGACTCGAAAGTAGTTCCGGCTGGGTGAGGTTTTCACGGAACAACTTCTTAACCTCACCCCCCCCCCCCATGATAAATATTAATACAGATTTGAAGAACTCTGACATGTAGCACTTTTTGCCCTTAGAAGAAATATGTTTGCCATTAGCCGTTAATTTTTTATTAAGCCTTAAAGTCGTTAATTATTTTGATAGGATTTCTAATGCATAAACACGAAAGTAGTTCCGGCTGGGTGAGGTTTTCACGGGTTAACTTCTTAACCTCACCCTCCGTGATAAATATTAATACAGATTTGAAGAGCTCTGACATGTAGCACCTTTTGCCATTAGAAGAAATATTTTTGTCATTAGCCGTTACTTTTTTTTTATTAAGCCTTAAAGTCGTTAATTATTTTGATAAGATTTCTGATGCATAAACACGAAAGTAGTTTCGGGTGGTTGAGGTTTTCACGGGATAACTTGTTAACCTCACCGTCATGATAAATATTAATACAGATTTGAAAAGCTCTGATATGTAGCACTTTTTGCCATTAGAAGAAATGTTTTTGCCATTAGCCGTTAATTTTTTTATTAAGCCTTGAAATCGTTAATTATTTTGATAGGATTTCTGATGCATAAACACGAAAGTAGTTCCGGCTGGGTGAGGTTTTCACGGAATAACTTCTTCACCTCACCCCCCCCCATGATAAATATTAATACAGATTTGAAGAGCTCTGACATGTAGCACTTTTTGCCCTTAGAAGAAATATGTTTGCCATTAGCCGTTAATTTTTTATTAAGCCTTAAAGTCGTTAATTATTTTAATGGGATTTCTGATGCATAAACACGAAAGTAGTTCCGGCTGGGTGAGGTTTTCACGGGATAACTTCTTAACCTCACCCTCCATGATAAATATTAATACAGATTTGAAGAGCTCTGACATGTAGCACCTTTTGCCATTAGAAGAAATATTTTTGTCATTAGCTGTTACTTTTTTTATTAAGCCTTAAAGTCGTTAATTATTTTGATAAGATTTCTGATGCATAAACACGAAAGTAGTTTCGGGTGGGTGAGGTTTTCATGGGATAACTTGTTAACCTCACCCGTCATGATAAATATTAATACAGATTTGAAGAGCTCTGACATGTAGCACTTTTTGCCATTAGAAGAAATATTTTTGCCATTAGCTGTTAATTTTTTATTAAGCCTTAAAGTCATTAATTATTTTTAAAGGATTTCTGATTTTTACAATTAGCTGCTAATTTTTTATTAAGCCTTAAATTCGTTAATTATTTTTATAGGATTTCTGGTGCATGGACTCGAAAGTAGTTCCGGCTGGGTGAGGTTTTCACGGGTTAACTTCTTAACCTCACCCCCCATGATAAATATTAATACAGATTTGAAGAGCTCTGACATGTAGCACCTTTTGCCATTAGAAGAAATATTTTTGTCATTAGCCGTTACTTTTTTTATTAAGCCTTAAAGTCGTTAATTATTTTGATAAGATTTCTGATGCATAAACACGAAAGTAGTTTCGGGTGGGTGAGGTTTTCACGGGATAACTTGTTAACCTCACCCGTCATGATAAATATTAATACAGATTTGAAGAGCTCTGATATGTAGCACTTTTTGACATTAGAAGAAATGTTTTTGCCACTAGTCGTTAATTTTTTTATTAAGCCTTGAAATCGTTAATTATTTTTATAGGATTTCTGGTGCATGGACTCGAAAGTAGTTCCGGCTGGGTGAGGTTTTCACGGAACAACTTCTTAACCTCACCCCCCCCCCCCCCCCATGATGAATATTAATACAGATTGGAAGAGCTCTGACATGTAGCACTTTTTGCCCTTAGAAGAAATATGTTTGCCATTAGCCGTTAATTTTTTATTAAGCCTTAAAGTCGTTAATTATTTTGATGGGATTTCTGATGCATAAACACGAAAGTAGTTCCGGCTGGGTGAGGTTTTCACGGGATAACTTCTTAACCTCACCCCCCATGGTAAATATTAATACAGATTTGAAGAGCTCTGACATGTAGCACTTTTTGCCATTAGAAGAAATATTTTTGCCATTAGCCGTTACTTTTTTATTATGCCTTAAAGTCGTTAATTATTTTTAAAGGATTTCTGATTTTTGCTATTAGCCGTTAATTTTTTATTAAGCCTTAAAGTCGTTAATTATTTTTATAGGATTTCTAATGCATAAACACGAAAGTATTTTCGAGTGGGTGAGGTTTTCACGGGATAACTTCTTAACCTCACTCCCCCCATGATAAATATTAATACAGATTTGAAGAGCTCTGACATGTAGCACTTTTTGCCCTTATAAGAAATATGTTTGCCATTAGCTGTTAATTTTTTATTAAGCCTTAAAGTCGTTAATTATTTTTATAGGATTTCTGATGCATAAACACGAAAGTAGTTCCGGCTGGGTGAGGTTTTCAGGGGTTAACTTCTTAACCTCACCCCCCATGATAAATATTAATACAAATTTGAAGAGCTCTGACATGTAGCACTTTTTGCCATTAGAAAAATATTTTTGCCATTAGCCGTTATTTTTTATTAAGCCTTAAAGTCGTTAAGTATTTTTAAAGGATTTCTGATTTTTGCCATTAGCCGTTAATTTTTTATTAAGCCTTAAAGTCGTTAATTATTTTTATAGGATTTCTGATGCATAAACACGAAAGTAGTTTGGAGTGGGTGAGGTTTTCACGGGATAAATTCTTAACATCACCCGCCATGATAAATATTAATACTAATTTGAAGAGCTCTGATATGTAGCACTTTTTGCCATTAGAAGAAATGTATTTGCCATTAGCCGTTAATTTTTTTTTATTAAGCCTTAAAGTCGTTAATTATTTTGATAGGATTTCTGATGGATAAACACGAAAGTAGTTCCGGCTAGGTGAGGTTTTCACGGGATAACTTCTTAACCTCACCCCCCATGATAAATATTAATACAGATTTGAAGAGCTCTGACATGTAGCACTTTTTGCCATTAGAAGAAATATTTTTGCAATTAGCCGTTAATGTTTTTATTAAGCCTTAAAATAGTTAATTTTTTTTATAGGATTTCTGAGTTTTGCCATTAGCCGTTAATTTTTTTTTTATTAAGTCTTAAAGTCATTAATTATTTTGATAGGATTTCTGATGCATAAACACGAAAGTAGTTCTTGCTGGGTGAGGTTTTCACGGGATAACTTCTTAACCTCACCCCCATGATAAATATTAATACAGATTTGAAGAGCTCTGACATGTAGCACTTTTTGCCATTAGAAGAAATATTTTTGCAATTAGCCGTTAACTTTTTTATTAAGCCTTAAAGTCGTTAATTATTTTTATAGGATTTCTGGTGCATGGACTCGAAAGTAGTTCCGGCTGGGTGAGGTTTTCACGGAACAACTTCTTAACCTCACCCCCCCCCCATGATAAATATTAATACAGATTTGAAGAGCTCTGACATGTAGCACTTTTTGCCCTTAGAAGAAATATGTTTGCCATTAGCCGTTAATTTTTTATTAAGCCTTAAAGTCGTTAATTATTTTGATAGGATTTCTAATGCATAAACACGAAAGTAGTTCCGGCTGGGTGAGGTTTTCACGGGATAACTTCTTAACCTCACCCTCCGTGATAAATATTAATACAGATTTGAAGAGCTCTGACATGTAGCACCTTTTGCCATTAGAAGAAATATTTTTGTCATTAGCCGTTACTTTTTTTTTATTAAGGCTTAAAGTCGTTAATTATTTTGATAAGATTTCTGATGCATAAACACGAAAGTAGTTTCGGGTGGGTGAGGTTTTCACGGGATAACTTGTTAACCTCACCGTCATGATAAATATTAATACAGATTTGAAAAGCTCTGATATGTAGCACTTTTTGCCATTAGAAGAAATGTTTTTGCCATTAGCCGTTAATTTTTTTTATTAAGCCTTGAAATCGTTAATTATTTTGATAGGATTTCTGATGCATAAACACGAAAGTAGTTCCGGCTGGGTGAGGTTTTCACGGAATAACTTCTTAACCTCACCCCCCATGATAAATATTAATACAGATTTGAAGAGCTCTGACATGTAGCACTTTTTGCCATTAGAAGAAATATTTTTGCCATTAGCCGTTACTTTTTTATTATGCCTTAAAGTCGTTAATTATTTTTAAAGGATTTCTGATTTTTGCTATTAGCCGTTAATTTTTTATTAAGCCTTAAAGTCGTTAATTATTTTGATAGGATTTCTAATGCATAAACACGAAAGTAGTTCCGGCTGGGTGAGGTTTTCACGGGATAACTTCTTAACCTCACCCTCCATGATAAATATTAATACAGATTTGAAGAGCTCTGACATGTAGCACCTTTTGCCATTAGAAGAATTATTTTTGTCATTAGCCGTTAATTTTTTTATTAAGCCTTAAAGTCGTTAATTATTTTGATAGGATTTCTGATGCATAAACACGAAAGTAGTTCCGGCTGGGTGAGGTTTTCACGGGATAAGTCCTTAACCTCACCCCCCATGATAAATATTAATACAGATTTGAAGAGCTCTGACATGTAGCACTTTTTGCCATTAGAAGAAATATTATTGCAATTACCCGTTAAATTTTTTATTAAGCCTTAAAGTAGTTAATTATTTTTAAAGGATTTCTGAGTTTTGCCATTAGCCGTTATTATTTTTTTTATTAAGTCTTAAAGTCATTAATTATTTTGATAGGATTTCTGATGCATAAACACGAAAGTAGTTCCGGTGGGTGAGGTTTTCACGGGATAACTCCTTAACCTCACCCCCATGATAAATATTAATACAGATTTGAAGAGCTCTGACATGTAGCACTTTTTGCCATTAGAAGAAATAGTTTTGCCATTAGCAGTTAATTTTTTATTAAGCCTTAAAGTTGTTAATTATTTTTATAGGATTTCTGATGCATAAACACGAAAGTAGTTCTTGCTGGGTGAGGTTTTCACGGGATAACTTCTTAACCTCACCCCCCCCCCCATGATAAATATTAATACAGATTTGAAGAGCTCTGACATGTAGCACTTTTTGCCCTTAGAAGAAATATGTTTGCCATTAGCCGTTAATTTTTTATTAAGCCTTAAAGTCGTTAATTATTTTGATAGGATTTCTAATGCATAAACACGAAAGTAGTTCCGGCTGGGTGAGGTTTTCACGGGATAACTTCTTAACCTCACCCTCCGTGATAAATATTAATACAGATTTGAAGAGCTCTGACATGTAGCACCTTTTGCCATTAGAAGAAATATTTTTGTCATTAGCCGTTACTTTTTTTTTATTAAGCCTTAAAGTCGTTAATTATTTTGATAAGATTTCTGATGCATAAACACGAAAGTAGTTTCGGGTGGGTGAGGTTTTCACGGGATAACTTGTTAACCTCACCGTCATGATAAATATTAATACAGATTTGAAAAGCTCTGATATGTAGCACTTTTTGCCATTAGAAGAAATGTTTTTGCCATTAGCCGTTAATTTTTTTTATTAAGCCTTGAAATCGTTAATTATTTTGATAGGATTTCTGATGCATAAACACGAAAGTAGTTCCGGCTGGGTGAGGTTTTCACGGAATAACTTCTTAACCTCACCCCCCATGATAAATATTAATACAGATTTGAAGAGCTCTGACATGTAGCACTTTTTGCCATTAGAAGAAATAGTTTTGCCATTAGCCGTTACTTTTTTATTATGCCTTAAAGTCGTTAATTATTTTTAAAGGATTTCTGATTTTTGCTATTAGCCGTTAATTTTTTATTAAGCCTTAAAGTCGTTAATTATTTTGATAGGATTTCTAATGCATAAACACGAAAGTAGTTCCGGCTGGGTGAGGTTTTCACGGGATAACTTCTTAACCTCACCCTCCATGATAAATATTAATACAGATTTGAAGAGCTCTGACATGTAGCACCTTTTGCCATTAGAAGAATTATTTTTGTCATTAGCCGTTAATTTTTTTATTAAGCCTTAAAGTCGTTAATTATTTTGATAGGATTTCTGATGCATAAACACGAAAGTAGTTCCGGCTGGGTGAGGTTTTCACGGGATAAGTCCTTAACCTCACCCCCCATGATAAATATTAATACAGATTTGAAGAGCTCTGACATGTAGCACTTTTTGCCATTAGAAGAAATATTATTGCAATTACCCGTTAAATTTTTTATTAAGCCTTAAAGTAGTTAATTATTTTTAAAGGATTTCTGAGTTTTGCCATTAGCCGTTATTATTTTTTTTATTAAGTCTTAAAGTCATTAATTATTTTGATAGGATTTCTGATGCATAAACACGAAAGTAGTTCCGGTGGGTGAGGTTTTCACGGGATAACTCCTTAACCTCACCCCCATGATAAATATTAATACAGATTTGAAGAGCTCTGACATGTAGCACTTTTTGCCATTAGAAGAAATAGTTTTGCCATTAGCAGTTAATTTTTTATTAAGCCTTAAAGTTGTTAATTATTTTTATAGGATTTCTGGTGCATGGACTCGAAAGTAGTTCCGGCTGGGTGAGGTTTTCACGGAACAACTTCTTAACCTCACCCCCCCCCCCATGATAAATATTAATACAGATTTGAAGAGCTCTGACATGTAGCACTTTTTGCCCTTAGAAGAAATATGTTTGCCATTAGCCGTTAATTTTTTATTAAGCCTTAAAGTCGTTAATTATTTTGATAAGATTTCTGATGCATAAACACGAAAGTAGTTTCGGGTGGGTGAGGTTTTCACGGGATAACATGTTAACCTCACCCGTCATGATAAATATTATTACAGATTTGAAGAGCTCTGATATGTAGCACTTTTTGCCGTTAGAAGAAATGTTTTTGCCATTAGCCGTTAATTTTTTTATTAAGCCTTGAAATCGTTAATTATTTTGATAGGATTTCTGATGCATAAACACGAAAGTAGTTCCGGCTGGGTGAGGTTTTCACGGAATAACTTCTTAACCTCACCCGCCATGATAAATATTAATACAAATTTGAAGAGCTCTGACATGTAGCACTTTTTGCCATTAGAAGAAATAGTTTTGCCATCAGCCGTTAATTTTTTATTAAGCCTTAAAGTCGTTAATTATTTTTAAAGGATTTCTGATTTTTACAATTAGCTGCTATTTTTTTATTAAATTTTAAAGTCGTTAATTATTTTGATAGGATTTCTGATGCATAAACACGAAAGTAGTTCCGGCTGGGTGAGGTTTTCACGGGATAACTTCTTAACCTCACCCCCCATGATAAATATTAATACAGATTTGAAGAGCTCTGATATGTAGCACTTTTTGCCATTAGAAGAAATGTTTTTGCCATTAGCCGTTAATTTTTTTATTAAGCCTTGAAATCGTTAATTATTTTGATAGGATTTCTGATGCATAAACACGAAAGTAGTTCCGGCTGGGTGAGGTTTTCACGGAATAACTTCTTAACCTCACCCGCCATGATAAATATTAATACAAATTTGAAGAGCTCTGACATGTAGCACTTTTTGCCATTAGAAGAAATAGTTTTGCCAATAGCCATTAATTTTTTATTAAGCCTTAAAGTCGTTAATTATTTTTAAAGGATTTCTGATTTTTACAATTAGCTGCTAATTTTTTATTAAATTTTAAAGTCGTTAATTATTTTGATAGGATTTCTGATGCATAAACACGAAAGTAGTTCCGGTGGGTGAGGTTTTCACGGGATAAGTCCTTAACCTCACCCCCCATGATAAATATTAATACAGATTTGAAGAGCTCTGACATGTAGCACTTTTTGCCATTAGAAGAAATATTATTGCAATTACCCGTTAAATTTTTTATTAAGCCTTAAAGTAGTTAATTATTTTTAAAGGATTTCTGAGTTTTGCCATTAGCCGTTATTATTTTTTTTATTAAGTCTTAAAGTCATTAATTATTTTGATAGGATTTCTGATGCATAAACACGAAAGTAGTTCCGGTGGGTGAGGTTTTCACGGGATAACTCCTTAACCTCACCCCCATGATAAATATTAATACAGATTTGAAGAGCTCTGACATGTAGCACTTTTTGCCATTAGAAGAAATAGTTTTGCCATTAGCAGTTAATTTTTTATTAAGCCTTAAAGTTGTTAATTATTTTTATAGGATTTCTGGTGCATGGACTCGAAAGTAGTTCCGGCTGGGTGAGGTTTTCACGGAACAACTTCTTAACCTCACCCCCCCCCCCCCCATGATAAATATTAATACAGATTTGAAGAGCTCTGACATGTAGCACTTTTTGCCCTTAGAAGAAATATGTTTGCCATTAGCCGTTAATTTTTTATTAAGCCTTAAAGTCGTTAATTATTTTGATAAGATTTCTGATGCATAAACACGAAAGTAGTTTCGGGTGGGTGAGGTTTTCACGGGATAACATGTTAACCTCACCCGTCATGATAAATATTATTACAGATTTGAAGAGCTCTGATATGTAGCACTTTTTGCCGTTAGAAGAAATGTTTTTGCCATTAGCCGTTAATTTTTTTATTAAGCCTTGAAATCGTTAATTATTTTGATAGGATTTCTGATGCATAAACACGAAAGTAGTTCCGGCTGGGTGAGGTTTTCACGGAATAACTTCTTAACCTCACCCGCCATGATAAATATTAATACAAATTTGAAGAGCTCTGACATGTAGCACTTTTTGCCATTAGAAGAAATAGTTTTGCCATCAGCCGTAAATTTTTTATTAAGCCTTAAAGTCGTTAATTATTTTTAAAGGATTTCTGATTTTTACAATTAGCTGCTATTTTTTTATTAAATTTTAAAGTCGTTAATTATTTTGATAGGATTTCTGATGCATAAACACGAAAGTAGTTCCGGCTGGGTGAGGTTTTCACGGGATAACTTCTTAACCTCACCCCCCATGATAAATATTAATACAGATTTGAAGAGCTCTGATATGTAGCACTTTTTGCCATTAGAAGAAATGTTTTTGCCATTAGCCGTTAATTTTTTTATTAAGCCTTGAAATCGTTAATTATTTTGATAGGATTTCTGATGCATAAACACGAAAGTAGTTCCGGCTGGGTGAGGTTTTCACGGAATAACTTCTTAACCTCACCCGCCATGATAAATATTAATACAAATTTGAAGAGCTCTGACATGTAGCACTTTTTGCCATTAGAAGAAATAGTTTTGCCAATAGCCATTAATTTTTTATTAAGCCTTAAAGTCGTTAATTATTTTTAAAGGATTTCTGATTTTTACAATTAGCTGCTAATTTTTTATTAAATTTTAAAGTCGTTAATTATTTTGATAGGATTTCTGATGCATAAACACGAAAGTAGTTCCGGTGGGTGAGGTTTTCACGGGATAACTTCTTAACCTCACCCCCCATGATAAATATTAATACAGATTTGAAGAGCTCTGACATGTAGCACTTTTTGCCATTAGAAGAAATATTATTGCAATTAACCGTTATTTTTTTTTATTAAGCCTTAAAGTAGTTAATTATTTTTAAAGGATTTCTGAGTTTTGTCATTAGCCGTTAATTTTTTTTTTATTAAGTCTTAAAGTCATTAATTATTTTGATAGGATTTCTGATGCATAAACACGAAAGTAGTTCCGGTGGATGAGGTTTTCACGGGATAACTCCTTAACCTCACCCCCCATGATAAATATTAATACAGATTTGAAGAGCTCTGACATGTAGCACTTTTTGCCATTAGAAGAAATAGTTTTGCCATTAGCCGTTACTTTTTTATTAAGCCTTAAAGTCGTTAATTATTTTGATAGGATTTCTAATGCATAAACACGAAAGTAGTTCTGGCTGGGTGAGGTTTTCACGGGATAACTTCTTAACCTCACCCCCCATGATAAATATTAATATAGATTTGAAGAGCTCTGACATGTAGCACTTTTTGCCATTAGAAAAAATATTTTTGTCATTAGCCGTTACTTTTTTATTATGCCTTAAAGTCGTTAATTATTTTTAAAGAATTTCTGATTTTTGCTATTAGCCGTTAATTTTTTATTAAGCCTTAAAGTCGTTAATTATTTTTATAAGATTTCTAATGCATAAACACGAAAGTAGTTCCGGCTGGGTGAGGTTTTCACGGGATAACTTCTTAACCTCACCCTCCATAAGAAATATTAATACAGATTTGAAGAGCTCTGACATGTAGCACCTTTTGCCATTAGAAGAAATATTTTTGTCATTAGCCATTACTTTTTTTTATTAAGCCTTAAAGTCGTTAATTATTTTGATAAGATTTCTGATGCATAAACACGAACGTAGTTCCGGCTGGGTGAGGTTTTCACGGGATAACTTCTTAACCTCAACCCCCATGATAAATATTAATACAGATTTGAAGAGCTCTGACATGTAGCACTTTTTGCCATTAGAAGAAATATTTTTGCCATTAGCCGTTACTTTTTTATTAAGCCTTAAAGTCGTTAATTATTTGTAAAGGATTTCTGATCTTTGCTATTAGCCGTTAATTTTTTTAATAAGCCTTAAAGTCGTTAATTATATTTAAAGGATTTCTAATGCATAAACACGAAAGTAGTTCCGGCTGGGTGAGGTTTTCACGGGATAGCTTCTTAACCTCACCCTCCATGATAAATATTAATACTGATTTGAAGAGCTCTGACATGTAGCACCTTTTGTCATTAGAAAAATTATTTTTGTCATTAGCCGTTAATTTTTTTATTAAGCCTTAAAGTCGTTAATTATTTTGATAGGATTTCTGAGTTTTGCCATTAGCCGTTAATTTTTTTTTATTAAATCTTAAAGTCATTAATTATTTTGATAGGATTTCTGATGCATAAACACGAAAGTAGTTCCGGTGGGTGAGGTTTTCAGGGGATAACTCCTTAACCTCACCCCCCATGATAAAGATTGATACAGATTTGAAGCGCTCTGACATGTAGCACTTTTTGCCATTAGAAGAAATATTTTTGCCATTAGCCGTTAATTTTTTATTAAGCCTTAAAGTCGTTAATTATATTTATAGGATTTATAATGCATAAACACGAAAGTAGTTCCGGCTGGGTGATGTTTTCACGGGATAGCTTCTTAACCTCACCCTCCATGATAAATATTAATACAGATTTGAAGAGCTCTGACATGTAGCACTTTTTGCCATTAGAAGAAATATGTTTGCCATTAGCCGTTAATTTTTTATTAAACCTTAAAGTCGTTAATTATTTTGATGAAATTTCTGATGCATAAACACGAAAGTAGTTCCGGCTGGGTGAGGTTTTCACGGGATAACTTCTTAACCTCACCCCCCATGATAAATATTAATACTGATTTGAAGAGCTCTGATATGTAGCACTTTTTGCCATTAGAAGAAATGTTTTTGCCATTAGCCGTTAATTTTTTTATTAAGCCTTAAAGTCGTTAATTATTTTTATAGGATTTCTGAGTTTTGCCATTAGCCGTTAATTTTTTTTTTATTAAATCTTAAAGTCATTAATTATTTTGATAGGATTTCTGATGCATAAACACGAAAGTAGTTCCGGTGGGTGAGGTTTTCACGGGATAACTTCTTAACTTCACCCCCCATGATAAATATTAATACAAATTTGAAGAGCTTGACATCTAGCACTTTTTGCCATTAGAAGAAATATTTTTGCAATTAGCCGTTAATTTTTTTATTAAGCCTTAAAGTCGTTAATTCTTTTTATAGGATTTCTGAGTTTTGCCATTAGCCGTTAATTTTTTTTTATTAAATCTTAAAGTCATTAATTATTTTGATAGAATTTCTGATGCATAAACACGAAAGTAGTTCCGGTGGGTGAGGTTTTCACGGGATAACTCCTTAACCTCACCCCCCATGATACATATTGATACAGATTTGAAGAGCTCTGACATGTAGCACTTTTTGCCATTAGAAGAAATAGTTTTGCCATTAGCCGTTAATTTTTTATTAAGCCTTAAAGTTGTTAATTATTTTTATAGGATTTCTGGTGCATGGACTCGAAAGTAGTTCCGGCTGGGTGAGGTTTTCACGGAACAACTTCTTAACCTCACCCCCCCCCCCCCCATGATAAATATTAATACAGATTTGAAGAGCTCTGACATGTAGCACTTTTTGCCCTTAGAAGAAATATGTTTGCCATTAGCCGTTAATTTTTTATTAAGCCTTAAAGTCGTTAATTATTTTGATAAGATTTCTGATGCATAAACACGAAAGTAGTTTCGGGTGGGTGAGGTTTTCACGGGATAACATGTTAACCTCACCCGTCATGATAAATATTAATACAGATTTGAAGAGCTCTGATATGTAGCACTTTTTGCCGTTAGAAGAAATGTTTTTGCCATTAGCCGTTAATTTTTTTATTAAGCCTTGAAATCGTTAATTATTTTGATAGGATTTCTGATGCATAAACACGAAAGTAGTTCCGGCTGGGTGAGGTTTTCACGGAATAACTTCTTAACCTCACCCGCCATGAAAAATTTAAATACAAATTTGAAGAGCTCTGACATGTAGCACCTTTTGCCATTAGAAGAAATATTTTTGTCATTAGCCATTACTTTTTTTTATTAAGCCTTAAAGTCGTTAATTATTTTGATAAGATTTCTGATGCATAAACACGAACGTAGTTCCGGCTGGGTGAGGTTTTCACGGGATAACTTCTTAACCTCACCCCCCATGATAAATATTAATACAGATTTGAAGAGCTCAGACATGTAGCACTTTTTGCCATTAGAAGAAATATTTTTGCCATTAGCCGTTACTTTTTTATTAAGCCTTAAAGTCGTTAATTATTTGTAAAGGATTTCTGATCTTTGCTATTAGCCGTTAATTTTTTTATTAAGCCTTAAAGTCGTTAATTATATTTAAAGGATTTCTAATGCATAAACACGAAAGTAGTTCCGGCTGGGTGAGGTTTTCACGGGATAGCTTCTTAACCTCACCCTCCATGATAAATATTAATACTGATTTGAAGAGCTCTGACATGTAGCACCTTTTGTCATTAGAAAAATTATTTTTGTCATTAGCCGTTAATTTTTTTATTAAGCCTTAAAGTCGTTAATTATTTTGATAGGATTTCTGAGTTTTGCCATTAGCCGTTAATTTTTTTTTATTAAATCTTAAAGTCATTAATTATTTTGATAGGATTTCTGATGCATAAACACGAAAGTAGTTCCGGTGGGTGAGGTTTTCACGGGATAACTCCTTAACCTCACCCCCCATGATAAAGATTGATACAGATTTGAAGCGCTCTGACATGTAGCACTTTTTGCCATTAGAAGAAATATTTTTGCCATTAGCCGTTAATTTTTTATTAAGCCTTAAAGTCGTTAATTATATTTATAGGATTTATAATGCATAAACACGAAAGTAGTTCCGGCTGGGTGAATTTTCACGGGATAGCTTCTTAACCTCACCCTCCATGATAAATATTAATACAGATTTGAAGAGCTCTGACATGTAGCACTTTTTGCCATTAGAAGAAATATGTTTGCCATTAGCCGTTAATTTTTTATTAAACCTTAAAGTCGTTAATTATTTTGACAAACAGCCGGAACTACTTTCGTGTTTATGCATCAGAAATCCTATCAAAATAATTAACGACTTTAAGGCTTCAAAAAAAGTTAACGGCTAATGGCAAAAATATTTCTTCTCTAATGGCAAAAATTGCTACATGTCAGAGCTCTTTAAATCTGTATTAATATTTATCATGGGCGGTGAGGTTAAGAAGTTATCCCGTGAAAACTTCACCCAGCCGGAACTACTTTCGTGTTTATGCATCAGAAATCCTATCAAAATAATTAAAGACTTTAAGGCGTATTAAAAAAATAACGGCTAATGGCAAAAATATTTCTTCTAATGGCAAAAAGTGCTACATGTCGGAGCGCTTCAAATCTGTATTAATATTTATCATGGGGGTGAAGTTAAGAAGTTATCCCGTGAAAACTTCACCCAGCCGGAACTACTTTCGTGTTTATGCATCAGAAATCCTATAAAAATAATTAACGACTTTAAGGCTTAATAAAAAATTAACGGCTAATGGCAAATATATTTGCTACATGTCCGAGCTCTTCAAATATGTATTAATATTTATCATGGGGGGTGAGGTTAAGAAGTTATTCCGCGAAAACCTCACCCAGCCGGAACTACTTTCGTGTTTATGCATCAGAAATCCTATAAAAATAATTAACGACTTTAAGGCTTAATAAAAAATTAACAGCTAACGGCAAAAATATTTCTTCTCATGGCAAAAAGTTCTACATGTCAGAGCTCTTCAAATCTGTATTAACATTTATCATGGGGGTGAGGTTAAGAAATTATCCCGTGAAAACCTCACCCAGCCGGAACTACTTTCGTGTTTATGCATCAGAAATCCGTATCAAAATAATTAACGACCTTAAGGTTTAATAAAAAATTAACGGCTAATGGCAAAATATTTCTTCTAATGGCAAAAAGTGTTACATGTCAAAGCTCATCAAATCTGAATTAATATTTATCATGGGGGGTAAGGTTAAGAAGTTATCCCGTGAAAACCTCACCCAGCAGAAACTACTTTCGTGTTTATGCATCAGAAATCCTATCAAAATAATTAACGACTTTAAGGCTTAATAAAAAAATTAACGGCTAACGGCAAAAATATTTCTTCTAATGGCAAAAAGTGCTACATGTCAGAGCTCTTCAAATCTGTATTAATATTTATCATGGGGGGTGAGGTTAAGAAGTTATCCCGTGAAAACTTCACCCAGCCGGAACTACTTTCGTGTTTATGCATCAGAAATCCTACAAAATAATTAAAGACTTTAAGGCTTAATAAAAAATTAACGGCTAATGGTAAAAATATTTTTTCTAATAGCAAAAAGTGCTACATGTCAGAGCTCTTCAAATCTGTATTAATATTTATCATGGGGGGTGAGGTTAAGAAGTTATCCCGTGAAAACTTCACCCAGCCGGAACTACTTTCGTGTTTATGCATCAGAAATCCTATAAAAATAATTAAAGACTTTAAGGCTTAATAAAAAATTAACGGCTAATGGCAAAAATATTTCTTCTAAGAGCAAAAAGTGCTACATGTCAGAGCTCTTCAAATCTGTATTAATATTTATCATGGGGGGGGGGTGATGTTAAGAAGTTATCCCTTGAAAACCTCACCCAGCCGGAACTACTTTCGTGTTTATGCATCAGAAATCCTATCAAAATAATTAACGACTTTAAGGCTTAATAAAAAATTAACGGCTAATGGCAAATATATTTGCTACATGTCAGAGCTCTTCAAATATGTATTAATATTTATCATGGGGGGTGAGGTTAAGAAGTTATTCCGTGAAATCCTCACCCAGCCGGAACTACTTTCGTGTTTATGCATCAGAAATCCTATCAAAATAATTAACGACTTTAAGGCTTAATAAAAAATTAACAGCTAACGGCAAAAATATTTCTTCTAATGGCAAAAAGTGCTACATGTCAGAGCTCTTCAAATCTGTATTAATATTTATCATGGAGGTGAAGTTAAGAAGTTATCCCGTGAAAACTTCACCCAGCCGGAACTACTTTCGTGTTTATGCATCAGAAATCCTATAAAAATAATTAACGACTTTAAGGCTTAATAAAAAATTAACGGCTAACTGCAAAAATATTTCTTCTAATGGCAAAAAGTGTTACATGTCAAAGCTCTTCAAATCTGTATTAATATTTATCATGGGGGGTGAGGTTAAGAAGTTATCCCGTGAAAACCTCACCCAGCCGGAACTACTTTCGTGTTTATGCATCAGAAATCCTATCAAAATAATTAAAGACTTTAAGGCTTAATAAAAAATTAACGGCTAATGGCAAAATATTTCTTCTAAGGGCAAAAAGTGCTACATGTCAAAGCTCTTCAAATCTGTATTAATATTTATCATGGGGGGTAAGGTTAAGAAGTTATCCCGTGAAAACCTCAACCAGCCGAAACTACTTTCGTGTTTATGCATCAGAAATCCTATCAAAATAATTAACGACTTTAAGGCTTAATAAAAAAATTAACGGCTAATGGTAAAAATATTTTTTCTAATGGCAAAAAGTGCTACATGTCAGAGCTCTTCAAATCTGTATTAATATTTATCATGGGGGGTGAGGTTAAGAAGTTATCCCATGAAAACTTCACCCAGCCGGAACTACTTTCGTGTTTATGCATCAGAAATCCTATCAAAATAATTAACGACTTTAAAGCTTCATAAAAAGTTAACGGCTAATGGCAAAAATATTTCTTCTCTAATGGCAAAAATTGCTACATGTCAGAGCTCTTTAAATCTGTATTAATGTTTATCATGGGCGGTGAGGTTAAAAAGTTATCCTGTGAAAACCTCACCCAGGCGGAACTACTTTCGTGTTTATGCATCAGAAATCCTATCAAAATAATTAACGACTTTAAGGCTTAATAAAAAATTAACGGCTAATGGCAAAAATATTTCTTCTAATAGCAAAAAGTGCTACATGTCAGAGCTCTTCAAATCTGTATTAATATTTATCATGGGGGGGGGGGTGATGTTAAGAAGTTATCCCTTGAAAACCTCAGCCAGCCGGAACTACTTTCGTGTTTATGCATCAGAAATCCGTATCAAAATAATTAACGACTTTAAGGTTTAATAAAAAATTAACGGCTAATGGCAAATATATTTGCTACATATCAGAGCTCATCAAATATGTATTAATATTTATCATGGGGGGTGAGGTTAAGAAGTTATTCCGTGAAATCCTCACCCAGCCGGAAATACTTTCGTGTTTATGCATCAGAAATCCTATCAAAATAATTAACGACTTTAAGGCTTAATAAAAAATTAACAGCTGACGGCAAAAATATTTCTTCTAATGGCAAAAAGTGCTACATGTCAGAGCTCTTCAAATCTGTATTAATATTTATCATGGGGGTGAGGTTAAGAAGTTATACCGTGAAAACCTCACCCAGCCGGAACTACTTTCGTGTTTATGCATCAGAAATCCGTATCAAAATAATTAACGACTTTAAGGTTTAATAAAAAATTAACGGCTAATGGCAAACATATTTCTTCTAATGGCAAAAATTGCTACATGTCAGAGCTCTTCAAATCTGTATTAATATTTATCATGGGGGGTGAGGTTAAGAAGTTATCCCGTGAAAACTTCACCCAGCCGGAACTACTTTCGTGTTTATGCATCAGAAATCCTATCAAAATAATTAAAGACTTTAAGGCTTAATAAAAAATTAACGGCTAATGGCAAAAATATTTCTTCTAAGAGCAAAAATTGCTACATGTCAGAGCTCTTCAAATCTGTATTAATATTTATCATGGGGGGTGAGGTTAGGAAGTTATCCTGTGAAAACCTCACACAGCCGGAACTACTTTCGTGTTTATGCATCAGAAATCCTATCAAAATAATTAACGACTTTAAATCTTCATAAAAAGTTAACGGCTAATGGCAAAAATATTTCTTCTCTAATGGCAAAAATTGCTACATGTCAGAGCTCTTTAAATCTGTATTAATATTTATCATGGGCGGTGAGGTTAAGAAGTTATCCCATGAAAACTTCACCCAGCCGGAACTACTTTCGTGTTTATGCATCAGAAATCCTATCAAAATAATTAAAGACTTTAAGGCGTATTAAAAAAATAACGGCTAATGGCAAAAATATTTCTTCTAATGGCAAAAAGTGCTACATGTCGGAGCGCTTCAAATCTGTATTAATATTTATCATGGGGGTGAAGTTAAGAAGTTATCCCGTGAAAACTTCACCCAGCCGGAACTACTTTCGTGTTTATGCATCAGAAATCCTATAAAAATAATTAACGACTTTAAGGCTTAATAAAAAATTAACGGCTAATGGCAAATATATTTGCTACATGTCCGAGCTCTTCAAATATGTATTAATATTTATCATGGGGGGTGAGGTTAAGAAGTTATTCCGTGAAAACCTCACCCAGCCGGAACTACTTTCGTGTTTATGCATCAGAAATCCTATAAAAATAATTAAAGACTTTAAGGCTTAATAAAAAATTAACGACTAATGGCAAAATATTTCTTCAAATGGGAAAAAGTGCTACATGTCAAAGTTCTTCAAATCTGTATTAATATTTATCATGGGGGGTAAGGTTAAGAAGTTATCCCGTGAAAACCTCACCCAGCCGAAACTACTTTCGTGTTTATGCATCAGAAATCTTATCAAAATAATTAACAACTTTAAGGCTTAATAAAAAAATTAACGGCTAATGGTAAAAATATTTTCTCTAATGGCAAAAAGTGCTACATGTCAGAGCTCTTCAAATCTGTATTAATATTTATCATGGGGGGTGAGGTTAAGATGTTATCCCGTGAAAACTTCACCCAGCCGGAACTACTTTCGTGTTTATGCATCAGAAATCCTACAAAATAATTAACGACTTTAAGGCTTAATTAAAAAGTTAACGGCTAATGGCAAAAATATTTCTTCTAATGGCAAAAAGTGCTACATGTCAGAGCGCTTCAAATCTGTATTAATATTTATCATGGGGGTGAAGTTAAGAAGTTATCCCGTGAAAACCTCACCCAGCCGAAACTACTTTCGTGTTTATGCATCAGAAATCCTATCAAAGTAATTAACGACTTTAAGGCTTAATAAAAAATTAACGGCTAATGGTAAAAATATTTCTTCTAATGGCAAAAAGTGCTACATGTCAGAGCTCTTCAAATCTGTATTAATATTTATCATGGGGTGTGAGGTTCAGAAGTTATCCCGTGAAAACTTCACCCAGCCGGAACTACTTTCGTGTTTATGCATCAGAAATCCTATCAAAATAATTAAAGACTTTAACGCTTAATAAAAAATTAACGGCTAATGGCAAAAATATTTCTTCTAAGAGCAAAAAGTGCTACATGTCAGAGCTCTTCAAATCTGTATTAATATTTATCATGGGGGGGGGGGTGATGTTAAGAAGTTATCCCTTGAAAACCTCACCCAGCCGGAACTACTTTCGTGTTTATGCATCAGAAATCCTATCAAAATAATTAACGACTTTAAGGCTTAATAAAAAATTAACGGCTAATGGCAAATATATTTGCTACATGTCAGAGCTCTTCAAATATGTATTAATACTTATCATGGGGGGTGAGGTTAAGAAGTTATTCCGTGAAATCCTCACCCAGCCGAAACTACTTTCGTGTTTATGCATCAGAAATCCTATCAAAATAATTAACGACTTTAAGGCTTAATAAAAAATTAACAGCTAACGGCAAAAATATTTCTTCTAATGGCAAAAAGTGCTACATGTCAGAGCTCTTCAAATCTTTATTAATATTTATCATGGAGGTGAGGTTAAGAAGTTATCCCGTGAAAACCTCACCCAGCCGAAACTACTTTCGTGTTTATGCATCAGAAATCTTATCAAAATAATTAACAACTTTAAGGCTTAATAAAAAAATTAACGGCTAATGGTAAAAATATTTTTTCTAATGGCAAAAAGTGCTACATGTCAGAGCTCTTCAAATCTGTATTAATATTTATCCTGGGGGGTGAGGTTAAGAAGTTATCCCGTGAAAACTTCACCCAGCCGGAACTACTTTCGTGTTTATGCATCAGAAATCCTACAAAATAATTAACGACTTTAAGGCTTAATTAAAAAGTTAACGGCTAATGGCAAAAATATTTCTTCTAATGGCAAAAAGTGCTACATGTCAGAGCGCTTCAAATCTGTTTTAATATTTATCATGGGGGTGAAGTTAAGAAGGTATCCCGTGAAAACCTCACCCAGCCGAAACTACTTTCGTGTTTATGCATCAGAAATCCTATCAAAGTAATTAACGACTTTAAGGCTTAATAAAAAATTAACGGCTAATGGTAAAAATATTTCTTCTAATGGCAAAAAGTTCTACATGTCAGAGCTCTTCAAATCTGTATTAATATTTATCATGGGGGGTGAGGTTAAGAAGTTATCCCGTGAAAACTTCACCCAGCCGGAACTACTTTCGTGTTTATGCATCAGAAATCCTATCAAAATAATTAAAGACTTTAAGGATTAATAAAAAATTAACGGCTATTGGCAAAAATATTTCTTCTAAGAGCAAAAATTGCTACATGTCAGAGCTCTTCAAATCTGTATTAATATTTATCATGGGGGGGGGGGGAAGTTAGGAAGTTATCCTGTGAAAACCTCACCCAGCCGGAACTACTTTCGTGTTTATGCATCAGAAATCCTATCAAAATAATTAACGACTTTAAATCTTCATAAAAAGTTAACGGCTAATGGCAAAAATATTTCTTCTCTAATGGCAAAAATTGCTACATGTCAGAGCTCTTTAAATCTGTATTAATATTTATCATGGGCGGTGAGGTTAAGAAGTTATCCTGTGAAAACCTCACCCAGCCGGAACTACTTTCGTGTTTATGCATCAGAAATCCTATCAAAATAATTAACGACTTTAAGGCTTAATAAAAAATTAACGGCTAATGGCAAAAATATTTCTTCTAATAGCAAAAAGTGCTACATGTCAGAGCTCTTCAAATCTGTATTAATATTTATCATGGGGGGGGGGGGGTGATGTTAAGAAGTTATCCCTAGAAAACCTCACCCAGCCGGAACTACTTTCGTGTTTATGCATAGGAAATCCTATCAAAATAATTAACGACTTTAAGGCTTAATAAAAAATTAACGGCTAATGGCAAATATATTTGCTACATGTCAGAGCTCTTCAAATATGTATTAATATTTATCATGGGGGGTGAGGTTAAGAAGTTATTCCGTGAAATCTTCACCCAGCCGGAACTACTTTCGTGTTTATGCATCAGAAATCCTATCAAAATAATTAACGACTTTAAGGCTTAATAAAAAATTAACAGCTAACGGCAAAAATATTTCTTCTAATGGCAAAAAGTGCTACATGTCAGAGCTCTTCAAATCTGTATTAATATTTATCATGGGGGTGAGGTTAAGAAGTTACCCGGTGAAAACCTCACCCAGCCGGAACTACTTTCGTGTTTATGCATCAGAAATCCGTATCAAAATAATTAACGACTTTAAGGTTTAATACAAAATTAACGGCTAATGGCAAACATATTTCTCTAATGGCAAAAAATGCTACCTGTCAGAGATCTTCAAATCTGTTTTAATATTTATCATGGGGGTGAGGTTAAGAAGTTATCCCGTGAAAACTTCACCCAGCCGGAACTACTTTCGTGTTTATGCATCAGAAATCCTATCAAAATAATTAAAGACTTTAAGACTTAATAAAAAATTAACGGCTAACTGCAAAAATATTTCTTCTAATGGCAAAAAGTGCTACATGTCAGAGCTCTTCAAATCTGTATTAATATTTATCATGGGGGGTGAGGTTAGGAAGTTATCCTGTAAAAACCTCAAACAGCCGGAACTACTTTCGTGTTTATGCATCAGAAATCCTATCAAAATAATTAACGACTTTAAGGCTTAATAAAAAATTAACGGCTAATGGCAAAAATATTTCTTCTAATAGCAAAAAGTGCTACATGTCAGAGCTCTTCAAATCTGTATTAATATTCATCATGGGGGGGGGGTGATGTTAAGAAGTTATCCCTTGAAAACCTCACCCAGCCGGAACTACTTTCGTGTTTATGCATCAGAAATCCTATCAACATAATTAACGACTTTAAGGCTTAATAAAAAATTAACGGCTAATGGCAAATATATTTGCTACATGTCCGAGCTCTTCAAATATGTATTAAAAGTTATCATGGGGGGTGAGGTTAAGAAGTTATTCCGTGAAAACCTCACCCAGCCGGAACTACTTTCGTGTTTATGCATCAGAAATCCTATCAAAATAATTAACGACTTTAAGGCTTAATAAAAAATTAACAGCTAACGGCAAAAATATTTCTTCTAATGGCAAAAAGTTCTACATGTCAGAGCTCTTCAAATCTGTATTAATATTTATCATGGGGGTGAGGTTAAGAAGTTATCCCGTGAAAACCTCACCCAGCCGGAACTACTTTCGTGTTTATGCATCAGAAATCCGTATCAAAATAATTAACGACCTTAAGGTTTAATAAAAAATTAACGGCTAATGGCAAAAATATTTCTTCTAATAGCAAAAAGTGCTTCATGTCAGAGCTCTTCAAATCTGTATTAATATTTATCATGGGGGGGGGGGGGGTGATGTTAAGAAGTTATCCCTTGAAAACCTCACCCAGCCGGAACTACTTTCGTGTTTCTGCATCAGAAATCCTATCAAAATAATTAACGACTTTAAGGCTTAATAAAAAATTAACGGCTAATGGCAAATATATTTGCTACATGTCAGAGCTCTTCAAATATGTATTAATATTTATCATGGGGGGTGAGGTTAAGAAGTTATTCCGTGAAAACCTCACCCAGCCGGAACTACTTTCGTGTTTATGCATCAGAAATCCTAAAAAAATAATTAAAGACTTTAAGGCTTAATAAAAAATTAACGGCTAATGGCAAAATATTTCTTCTAATGGGAAAAAGTGCTACATGTCAAAGCTCTTCAAATCTGTATTAATATTTATCATGGGGGGGTAAGGTTAAGAAGTTATCCCGTGAAAACCTCACCCAGCCGAAACTACTTTCGTGTTTATGCATCTGGAATCCTATCAAAATAATTAACGACTTTAAGGCTTAATAAAAAATTAACGGCTATTGGTAAAAATATTTTTTTCTAATGGCACAGAGTGCTACATGTCAGAGCTCTTCAAATCTGTATTAATATTTATTATGGGGGGTGAGGTTAAGAAGTTATCCCGTGAAAACTTCACCCAGCCGGAACTACTTTCGTGTTTATGCATCAGAAATCCTACAAAATAATTAAAAACTTTAAGGCTTAATTAAAAAATTAACGGCTAATGGCAAAAATATTTAATCTAATGGCAAAAAGTGCTACATGTCAGAGCTCTTCAAATCTGTATTAATATTTATCATGGAGGTGAAGTTAAGAAGTTATCCCGTGAAAACCTCACCCAGCCGAAACTACTTTCGTGTTTATGCATCAGAAATCCTATAAAAATAATTAACGACTTTAAGGCTTAATAAAAAATTAACGGCTAATGGCAAAAATATTTCTTCTAAGAGCAAAAAGTGCTTCATGTCAGAGCTCTTCAAATCTGTATTAATATTTATCATGGGGGGGGGGTGATGTTAAGAAGTTATCCCTTGAAAACCTCACCCAGCCGGAACTACTTTCGTGTTTATGCATCAGAAATCCTATCAAAATAATTAACGACTTTAAGGCTTAATAAAAAATTAACGGCTAATGGCAAATATATTTGCTACATGTCAGAGCTCTTCAAATATGTATTAATATTTATCATGGGGGGTGAGGTTAAGAAGTTATTCCGTGAAAACCTCACCCAGCCGGAACTACTTTCGTGTTTATGCATCAGAAATCCTATCAAAGTAATTAACGACTTTAAGGCTTAATAAAAAATTAACGGCTAATGGCAAAATATTTCTTCTAATGGGAAAAAGTGCTACATGTCAAAGCTCTTCAAATCTGTATTAATATTTATCATTGGGGGTAAGGTTAAGAAGTTATCCCGTGAAAACCTCATCCAGCCGAAACTACTTTCGTGTTTATGCATCAGAAATCCTATCAAAATAATTAACGACTTTAAGGCTTAATAAAAAATTAACGGCTAATGGTAAAAATATTTTTTTCTAATGGCACAAAGTGCTACATGTCAGAGCTGTTCAAATCTGTATTAATATTTATTATGGGGGGTGAGGTTAAGAAGTTATCCCGTGAAAACCTCACTCAGCCGGAACTACTTTCGTGTTTATTCATCAGAAATCCTATCAAAATAATTAACGACTTTAAGGCTTAATAAAAAAATAACGCTAATGGCAAAAATAGTTCTTCTAATGGCAAAAAGTACTACATGTCAGAGCTCTTCAAATCTGTATTAATATTTATCATGGGCGGTGAGGTTAAGAAGTTATCCCGTGAAAACCTCACCCAGCCGGAACTACTTTCGTGTTTATGCATCAGAAATCCGTATCAAAATAATTAACGACTTTAAGGTTTAATAAAAAAATAACGGCTAATGGCAAAAAATATTTCTTCTAATGGCAAAAAGTGCTACCTGTCAGAGCTCTTCAAATCTGTTTTAATATTTATCATGGGGGTGAGGTTAAGAAGTTTTCCCGTGAAAACCTCACCCAGCCGGAACTACTTTCGTGTTTATGCATCAGAAATCCTATCAAAATAATTAAAGAATTTAAGGCTTAATAAAAAATTAACGGCTAATGGCAAAATATTTCTTCTAAGGGCAAAAAGTGCTACACGTCAAAGCTCTTCAAATCTGTATTAATATTTATCATGGGGGGTAAGGTTAAGAAGTTATCCCGTGAAAACCTCACCCAGCCGAAACTACTTTCGTGTTTATGCATCAGAAATCCTATAAAAATAATTAACGACTTTAAGGCTTAATAAAAAAATAACGGCTAATGGTAAAAATATTTCTTCTAATGGCAAAAAGTGCTAAATGTCAGAGCTCTTCAAATCTGTATTAATATTTATCATGGGGGGTGAGGTTAAAAAGTTATCCCGTGAAAACTTCACCCAGCCGGAACTACTTTCGTGTTTATGCATCAGAAATCCTATCAAAATAATTAAAGACTTTAAGGCTTAATAAAAAAATAACGGCTAATGGCAAAAATATTTCTTCTAATGGCAAAACGTGCTACATGTCAATGCGCTTCAAATCTGTATTAATATTTATCATGGGGGTGAAGTTAAGAAGTTATCCCGTGAAAACCTCACCCAGCCGAAACTACTTTCGTGTTTATGCATCAGAAATCCTATCAAAATAATCAACGACTTTAAGGCTTAATAAAAAATTAACAGCTAATGGCAAAAATATTTCTTCTAATGGCAAAAAGTGCTACATGTCAGAGCTCTTCAAATCTGTATTAATATTTATCATGGGCGGTGAGGTTAAGAAGTTATCCCGTGAAAACTTCACCCAGCCGGAACTGCTTTCGTGTTTATGCATCCGAAATCCTCTCAAAATATTTAAAGACTTTAAGGCGTAATAAAAAATTAACGGCTAATGGCAAAAATATTTCTTCTAATGGCAAAAAGTGCTACATGTCGGAGCGCTTCAAATCTGTATTAATATTTATCATGGGGGTGAAGTTAAGAAGTTATCCCGTGAAAACTTCACCCAGCCGGAACTACTTTCGTGTTTATGCATCAGAAATCCTATAAAAATAATTAACGACTTTAAGGCTTAATAAAAAATTAACGGCTAACGGCAAAAATATTTCTTCTAATGGCAAAAAGTGCTAAATATCAGAGCTCTTCAAATCTGTATTAATATTTATCATGGAGGGTGAGGTTAGGAAGTTATCCTGTGAAAACCTCACACAGTCGGAACTACTTTCGTGTTTATGCATCAGAAATCCTATCAAAATAATTAACGACTTTAAGACTTCATAAAAATTTAACGGCAAATAGCAAAAATATTTCTTCTCTAATGGCAAAAAGTGCTACATGTCAGAGCTCTTTAAATCTGTATTAATATTTATCATGGGCGGTGAGGTTAAGAAGTTATCCTGTGAAAACCTCACCCAGCCGGAACTACTTTCGTGTTTATGCATCATAAATCCTATCAAAATAATTAACGACTTTAAGGCTTAATAAAAAATTAACGGCTAATGGCAAAAATATTTCTTCTAATAGGAAAAAGTGCTACATGTCAGAGCTCTTCAAATCTGTATTAATATTTATCATGGGGGGGGGGGGGTGATGTTAAGAAGTTATCCATTGAAAACCTCACCCAGCGGGAACTACTTTCGTGTTTATGCATCAGAAATCCTATCAAAATAATTAACGACTTGAAGGCTTAATAAAAAATTAACGGCTAATGGCAAATATATTTGCTACGAGTCAGAGCTCTTCAAATCTGTATTAATATTTATCATGGGGGGTGAGGTTCAGAAGTTATTCCGTGAAAACCTCACCCAGCCGGAACTACTTTCGTGTTTATCCATCAGAAATCCTATAAAAATAATTAACGACTTTAAGGCTTGATAAAAAATTAACAGCTAACGGCAAAAATATTTCTTCTAATGGCAAAAAGTGCTACATGTCAGAGCTCTTCAAATCTGTATTAATATTTATCATGGGGGTGAGGTTAAGAAGTTATCCCGTGAAAACCTCACCCAGCCGGAACTACTTTCGTGTTTATGCATCAGAAATCCGTATCAAAATAATTAACGACTTTAAGGTTTAATACAAAATTAACGGCTAATGGCAAACATATTTCTTCTAATGGCAAACAGTGCTACCTGTCAGAGCTCTTCAAATCTGTTTTAATATTTATCATGGGGGTGAGGTTAAGAAGTTATCCCGTGAAAACCTCACCCAGCCGAAACTACTTTCGTGTTTATGCATCAGAAATCCTATCAAAATAATTAACGACTTTAAGGCTTAATAAAAAATTAACGGCTAATGGCAAATATATTTGCTACATGTCAGAGCTCTTCAAATATGTATTAATATTTATCATGGGGGTGAGGTTAAGAAGTTATTCCGTGAAAACCTCACCCAGCCGGAACTACTTTCGTGTTTATGCAAGAGAAATCCTATCAAAATAATTAACGACTTTAAGGCTTAATAAAAAATTAACAGCTAACGGCAAAAATATTTCTTCTAATGGCAAAAAGTGCTACATGTCAGAGCTCTTCAAATCTGTATTAATATTTATCATGGGCGGTGAGGTTAAGAAGTTATCCCGTGAAAACCTCACCCAGCCGGAACTACTTTCGTGTTTATGCATCAGAAATCCGTATCAAAATAATTAACGACTTTAAGGTTTAATAAAAAAATAACGGCTAATGGCAAAAAATATTTCTTCTAATGGCAAAAAGTGCTACCTGTCAGAGCTCTTCAAATCTGTTTTAATATTTATCATGGGGGTGAGGTTAAGAAGTTTTCCCGTGAAAACCTCACCCAGCCGGAACTACTTTCGTGTTTATGCATCAGAAATCCTATCAAAATAATTAAAGACTTTAAGGCTTAATAAAAAATTAACGGCTCATGGCAAAATATTTCTTCTAATGGCAAAAAGTGCTACATGTCAAAGCTCTTCAAATCTGTATTAATATTTATCATGGGGGTAAGGTTAAGAAGTTATCCCGTGAAAACCTCACCCAGCCGAAACTACTTTCGTGTTTATGCATCAGAAATCCTATAAAAATAATTAACGACTTTAAGGCTTAATAAAAAATTAACGGCTAATGGTAAAAATATTTCTTCTAATGGCAAAAAGTGCTAAATGTCAGAGCTCTTCAAATCTGTATTAATATTTATCATGGGGGGTGAGGTTAAAAAGTTATCCCGTGAAAACTTCACCCAGCCGGAACTACTTTCGTGTTTATGCATCAGAAATCCTATCAAAATAATTAAAGACTTTAAGGCTTAATAAAAAAATAACGGCCATTGGCAAAAATATTTCTTCTAATGACAAAACGTGCTACATGTCAATGCGCTTCAAATCTGTATTAATATTTATCATGGGGGTGAAGTTAAGAAGTTATCCCGTGAAAACCTCACCCAGCCGAAACTACTTTCGTGTTTATGCATCAGAAATCCTATCAAAATAATTAACGACTTTAAGGCTTAATAAAAAATTAACGGCTAATGGCAAAAATATTTCTTCTAATGGCAAAAAGTGCTACATGTCAGAGCTCTTCAAATCTGTATTAATATTTATCATGGGCGGTGAGGTTAAAAAGTTATCCCGTGAAAACTTCACCCAGCCGGAACTACTTTCGTGTTTATGCATCCGAAATCCTCTCAAAATATTTAAAGACTTTAAGGCGTAATAAAAAATTAACGGCTAATGGCAAAAATATTTCTTCTAATGGCAAAATTTGCTACATGTCGGAGCGCTTCAAATCTGTATTAATATTTATCATGGGGGTGAAGTTAAGAAGTTATCCCGTGAAAACCTCACCCAGACGAAACTACTTTCGTGTTTATGCATCAGAAATCCTATCAAAATAATTAACGACTTTAAGGCTTAATAAAAAATTAACGGCTAACGGCAAAAATATTTCTTCTAATGGCAAAAAGTGCTACATATCAGAGCTCTTCAAATCTGTATTAATATTTATCATGGAGGGTGAGGTTAGGAAGTTATCCTGTGAAAACCTCACACAGTCGGAACTACTTTCGTGTTTATGCATCAGAAATCCTATCAAAATAATTAACGACTTTAAGACTTCATAAAAATTTAACGGCAAATAGCAAAAATATTTCTTCTCTAATGGCAAAAATTGCTACATGTCAGAGCTCTTTAAATCTGTATTAATATTTATCATGGGGGGTGAGGTTAAGAAGTTATCCTGTGAAAACCTCACCCAGCCGGAACTACTTTCGTGTTTATGCATCAGAAATCCTATCAAAATAATTAACGACTTTAAGGCTTAATAAAAAATTAACAGCTAACGGCAAAAATATTTCTTCTAATGGCAAAAAGTGCTACATGTCAGAGCTCTTCAAATCTGTATTAATATTTATCATGGGGGTGAGGTTAAGAAGTTATCCCGTGAAAACCTCACCCAGCCGAAACTACTTTCGTGTTTATGCATCAGAAATCCGTATGGAAATAATTAACGACTTTAAGGTTTAATACAAAATTAACGGCTAATGGCAAACATATTTCTCTAATGGCAAAAAGTGCTACCTGTCAGAGCTCTTCAAATCTGTTTTAATATTTATCATGGGGGGTGAGGTTAAGAAGTTATCCCGTGAAAACTTCACCCACCGGAACTACTTTCGTGTTTATGCATCAGAAATCCTATAAAAATAATTAACGATTTTAAGGCTTAATAAAAAATTAACGGCTAATGGCAAAAATATTTCTTCTAAGAGCAAAAAGTGCTACATGTCAGAGCTCTTCAAATCTGTATTAATATTTATCATGAGGGGGGGGGGGTGAGGTTAAGAAGTTATCCGGTGAAAACCTCACTCAGCCGGAACTACTTTCGTGTTTATTCATCAGAAATCCTATCAAAATAATTAACGACTTTAAGGCTTAATAAAAAAAATAACGGCTAATGGCAAAAATAGTTCTTCTAATGGCAAAAAGTGCTACATGTCAGAGCTCTTCAAATCTGTATTAATATTTATCATGGGCGGTGAGGTTAAGAAGTTATCCCGTGAAAACCTCACCCAGCCGGAACTACTTTCGTGTTTATGCATCAGAAATCCGTATCAAAATAATTAACGACTTTAAGGTTTAATAAAAAAATAACGGCTAATGGCAAAAAATATTTCTTCTAATGGCAAAAAGTGCTACCTGTCAGAGCTCTTCAAATCTGTTTTAATATTTATCATGGGGGTGAGGTTAAGAAGTTTTCCCGTGAAAACCTCACCCAGCCGGAACTACTTTCGTGTTTATGCATCAGAAATCCTATCAAAATAATTAAAGACTTTAAGGCTTAATAAAAAATTAACGGCTCATGGCAAAATATTTCTTCTAATGGCAAAAAGTGCTACATGTCAAAGCTCTTCAAATCTGTATTAATATTTATCATGGGGGTAAGGTTAAGAAGTTATCCCGTGAAAACCTCACCCAGCCGAAACTACTTTCGTGTTTATGCATCAGAAATCCTATAAAAATAATTAACGACTTTAAGGCTTAATAAAAAATTAACGGCTAATGGTAAAAATATTTCTTCTAATGGCAAAAAGTGCTAAATGTCAGAGCTCTTCAAATCTGTATTAATATTTATCATGGGGGGTGAGGTTAAAAAGTTATCCCGTGAAAACTTCACCCAGCCGGAACTACTTTCGTGTTTATGCATCAGAAATCCTATCAAAATAATTAAAGACTTTAAGGCTTAATAAAAAAATAACGGCCATTGGCAAAAATATTTCTTCTAATGACAAAACGTGCTACATGTCAATGCGCTTCAAATCTGTATTAATATTTATCATGGGGGTGAAGTTAAGAAGTTATCCCGTGAAAACCTCACCCAGCCGAAACTACTTTCGTGTTTATGCATCAGAAATCCTATCAAAATAATTAACGACTTTAAGGCTTAATAAAAAATTAACGGCTAATGGCAAAAATATTTCTTCTAATGGCAAAAAGTGCTACATGTCAGAGCTCTTCAAATCTGTATTAATATTTATCATGGGCGGTGAGGTTAAAAAGTTATCCCGTGAAAACTTCACCCAGCCGGAACTACTTTCGTGTTTATGCATCCGAAATCCTCTCAAAATATTTAAAGACTTTAAGGCGTAATAAAAAATTAACGGCTAATGGCAAAAATATTTCTTCTAATGGCAAAATTTGCTACATGTCGGAGCGCTTCAAATCTGTATTAATATTTATCATGGGGGTGAAGTTAAGAAGTTATCCCGTGAAAACCTCACCCAGACGAAACTACTTTCGTGTTTATGCATCAGAAATCCTATCAAAATAATTAACGACTTTAAGGCTTAATAAAAAATTAACGGCTAACGGCAAAAATATTTCTTCTAATGGCAAAAAGTGCTACATATCAGAGCTCTTCAAATCTGTATTAATATTTATCATGGAGGGTGAGGTTAGGAAGTTATCCTGTGAAAACCTCACACAGTCGGAACTACTTTCGTGTTTATGCATCAGAAATCCTATCAAAATAATTAACGACTTTAAGACTTCATAAAAATTTAACGGCAAATAGCAAAAATATTTCTTCTCTAATGGCAAAAATTGCTACATGTCAGAGCTCTTTAAATCTGTATTAATATTTATCATGGGCGGTGAGGTTAAGAAGTTATCCTGTGAAAACCTCACCCAGCCGGAACTACTTTCGTGTTTATGCATCAGAAATCCTATCAAAATAATTAACGACTTTAAGGCTTAATAAAAAATTAACAGCTAACGGCAAAAATATTTCTTCTAATGGCAAAAAGTGCTACATGTCAGAGCTCTTCAAATCTGTATTAATATTTATCATGGGGGTGAGGTTAAGAAGTTATCCCGTGAAAACCTCACCCAGCCGAAACTACTTTCGTGTTTATGCATCAGAAATCCGTATGGAAATAATTAACGACTTTAAGGTTTAATACAAAATTAACGGCTAATGGCAAACATATTTCTCTAATGGCAAAAAGTGCTACCTGTCAGAGCTCTTCAAATCTGTTTTAATATTTATCATGGGGGGTGAGGTTAAGAAGTTATCCCGTGAAAACTTCACCCACCGGAACTACTTTCGTGTTTATGCATCAGAAATCCTATAAAAATAATTAACGATTTTAAGGCTTAATAAAAAATTAACGGCTAATGGCAAAAATATTTCTTCTAAGAGCAAAAAGTGCTACATGTCAGAGCTCTTCAAATCTGTATTAATATTTATCATGAGGGGGGGGGTGAGGTTAAGAAGTTATCCGGTGAAAACCTCACTCAGCCGGAACTACTTTCGTGTTTATTCATCAGAAATCCTATCAAAATAATTAACGACTTTAAGGCTTAATAAAAAAAATAACGGCTAATGGCAAAAATAGTTCTTCTAATGGCAAAAAGTGCTACATGTCAGAGCTCTTCAAATCTGTATTAATATTTATCATGGGCGGTGAGGTTAAGAAGTTATCCCGTGAAAACCTCACCCAGCCGGAACTACTTTCGTGTTTATGCATCAGAAATCCGTATCAAAATAATTAACGACTTTAAGGTTTAATAAAAAATTAACGGCTAATGGCAAAATATTTCTTCTAATGGCAAAAAGTGCTACATGTCAAAGCTCTTCAAATCTGTATTAATATTTATCATGGGGGGTAAGGTTAAGAAGTTATCCCGTGAAAACCTCACCCACCGAAACTACTTTCGTGTTTATGCATCAGAAATCCTATAAAAATAATTAACGACTTTAAGGTTTAATAAAAAATTAACGGCTAATGGTAAAAATATTTCTTCTAATGGCAAAAAGTGCTAAATGTCAGAGCTCTTCAAATCTGTATTAATATTTATCATGGGGGGTGAGGTTAAAAAGTTATCCCGTGAAAACTTCACCCAGCCGGAACTACTTTCGTGTTTATGCATCAGAAATCCTATCAAAATAATTAAAGACTTTAAGGTTTAATAAAAAAATAACGGCCAATGGCAAAAATATTTCTTCTAATGACAAAACGTGCTACATGTCAATGCGCTTCAAATCTGTATTAATATTTATCATGGGGGTGAAGTTAAGAAGTTATCCCGTGAAAACCTCACCCAGCCGAAACTACTTTCGTGTTTATGCATCAGAAATCCTATCAAAATAATTAACGACTTTAAGGCTTAATAAAAAATTAACGGCTAATGGCAAAAATATTTCTTCTAATGGCAAAAAGTGCTACATGTCAGAGCTCTTCAAATCTGTATTAATATTTATCATGGGCGGTGAGGTTAAAAAGTTATCCCGTGAAAACTTCACCCAGCCGGAACTACTTTCGTGTTTATGCATCCGAAATCCTCTCAAAATATTTAAAGACTTTAAGGCGTAATAAAAAATTAACAGCTAATGGCAAAAATATTTCTTCTAATGGCAAAAGTTGCTACATGTCGGAGCGCTTCAAATCTGTATTAATATTTATCACGGGGGTGAAGTTAAGAAGTTATCCCGTGAAAACTTCACCCAGCCGGAACTACTTTCGTGTTTATGCATCAGAAATCCTATCAAAATAATTAACGACTTTAAGGCTTAATAAAAAATTAACGGCTAACGGCAAAAATATTTCTTCTAATGGCAAAAAGTGCTACATATCAGAGCTCTTCAAATCTGTATTAATATTTATCATGGAGGGTGAGGTTAGGAAGTTATCCTGTGAAAACCTCACACAGTCGGAACTACTTTCGTGTTTATGCATCAGAAATCCTATCAAAATAATTAACGACTTTAAGACTTCATAAAAATTTAACGGCAAATAGCAAAAATATTTCTTCTCTAATGGCAAAAATTGCTACATGTCAGAGCTCTTTAAATCTGTATTAATATTTATCATGGGCGGTGAGGTTAAGAAGTTATCCTGTGAAAACCTCACCCAGCCGGAACTACTTTCGTGTTTATGCATCATAAATCCTATCAAAATAATTAACGACTTTAAGGCTTAATAAAAAATTAACGGCTAATGGGAAAAATATTTCTTCTAATAGGAAAAAGTGCTACATGTCAGAGCTCTTCAAATCTGTATTAATATTTATCATGGGGGGGGGTGATGTTAAGAAGTTATCCATTGAAAACCTCACCCAGCGGGAACTACTTTCGTGTTTATGCATCAGAAATCCTATCAAAATAATTAACGACTTGAAGGCTTAATAAAAAATTAACGGCTAATGGCAAATATATTTGCTACGAGTCAGAGCTCTTCAAATCTGTATTAATATTTATCATGGGGGGTGAGGTTAAGAAGTTATTCCGTGAAAACCTCACCCAGCCGGAACTACTTTCGTGTTTATCCATCAGAAATCCTATAAAAATAATTAACGACTTTAAGGCTTGATAAAAAATTAACAGCTAACGGCAAAACTATTTCTTCTAATGGCAAAAAGTGCTACATGTCAGAGCTCTTCAAATCTGTATTAATATTTATCATGGGGGTGAGGTTAAGAAGGTATCCCGTGAAAACCTCACCCAGCCGGAACTACTTTCGTGTTTATGCATCAGAAATCCGTATCAAAATAATTAACGACTTTAAGGTTTAATACAAAATTAACGGCTAATGGCAAAAATATTTCTTCTAATGGCAAAAAGTGCTACCTGTCAGAGCTCTTCAAATCTGTTTTAATATTTATCATGGGGGTGAGGTTAAGAAGTTATCCCGTGAAAACCTCACCCAGCCGAAACTACTTTCGTGTTTATGCATCAGAAATCCTATCAAAATAATTAACGACTTTAAGGCTTAATAAAAAATTAACGGCTAATGGCAAATATATTAGCTACATGTCAGAGCTCTTCAAATCTGTATTAATATTTATCATGGGGGGTGAGGTTAAGAAGTTATTCCGTGAAAACCTCACCCAGCCGGAACTACTTTCGTGTTTATGCATCAGAAATCCTATAAAAATAATTAAAGACTTTAAGGCTTAATAAAAAATTAACGGCTAATGGCAAAATATGTCTTCTAATGGGAAAAAGTGCTACATGTCAAAGCTCTTCAAATCTGTATTAATATTTATCATTGGGGGTAAGGTTAAGAAGTGATCCCGTGAAAACCTCATCCAGCCGAAACTACTTTCGTGTTTATGCATCAGAAATCCTATCAAAATAATTAACGACTTTAAGGCTTAATAAAAAATTAACGGCTAATGGTAAAAATATTTTTTTCTAATGGCACAAAGTGCTACATGTCAGAGCTGTTCAAATCTGTATTAATATTTATTATGGGGGGGGGGGGTGAGGTTAAGAAGTTATCCCGTGAAAACTTCACCCAGCCGGAACTACTTTCGTGTTTATGTATCAGAAATCCTACAAAATAATTAAAGACATTAAGGCTTAATTAAAAAATTAACGGCTAATGGCAAAAATATTTTGTCTAATGGCAAAAAGTGCTACATGTCAGAGCTCTTCAAATCTGTATTAATATTTATCATGGGGGGTGAGGTTAGGAAGTTATCCTGTGAAAACCTCACACAGCCGGAACTACTTTCGTGTTTATGCATCAGAAATCCTATCAAAATAATTAACGACTTTAAAGCTTCATAAAAAGTTAACGGCTAATGGCAAAAATATTTCTTCTCTAATGGCAAAAATTGCTCATGTCAGAGCTCTTTAAATCTGTATTAATATTTATCATGGGCGGTGAGGTTAAGAAGTTATCCTGTAAAAACCTCACCCAGCCGGAACTACTTTCGTGTTTATGCATCAGAAATCCTATCAAAATAATTAACGACTTTAAGGTTTAATAAAAAATTAACAGCTAATGGCAAAAATATTTCTTCTAATAGCAAAAAGTGCTACATGTCAGAGCTCTTCAAATCTGTATTAATATTTATCATGGGGGGTGATGTTAAGAAGTTATTGTTTGAAAACCTCACCCAGCCGGAACTACTTTCGTGTTTATGCATCAGAAATTCTATCAAAATAATTAACGACTTTAAGGCTTAATAAAAAATTAACGGCTAATGGCAAATATATTTGCTACATGTCAGAGCTCTTCAAATATGTATTAATATTTATCATGGGGGGTGAGGTTAAGAAGTTATTCCGTGAAAACCTCACACAGCCGGAACTACTTTCGTGTTTATGCATCAGAAATCCTATCAAAATAATTAACGACTTTAAGGCTTAATAAAAAATTAACAGCTAACGGCAAAAATATTTCTTCTAATGGCAAAAAGTGCTACATGTCAGAGCTCTTCAAATCTGTATTAATATTTATCATGGGGGTGAGGTTAAGAAGTTATCCCGTGAAAACCTCACCCAGCCGAAACTACTTCCGTGTTTATGCATCAGAAATCCGTATGAAAATAATTAACGACTTTAAGGTTTAATACAAAATTAACGGCTAATGGCAAACATATTTCTCTAATGGCAAAAAGTGCGACTTGTCAGAGCTCTTCAAATCTGTTTTAATATTTATTATGGGGGGTGAGGTTAAGAAGTTATCCCGTGAAAACTTCACCCATCCGGAACTACTTTCGTGTTTATGCATCAGAAATCCTATCAAAATAATTAACGACTTTAAGGCTTAATAAAAAATTAACGGCTAATGGTAAAAATATTTCTTCTAATGGCAAAAAGTGCTACATGTCAGAGCTCTTCAAATCTGTATTAATATTTATCATGGGGGGTGAGGTTAAGAAGTCATCCCGTGAAAACTTCACCCAGTAGGAACTACTTTCGTGTTTATGCATTAGAAATCCTATAAAAATAATTAACGACTTTAAGGCTTAATAAAAAATTAACGGCTAATGGTAAAAATATTTCTTCTAAGGGTAAAAAGTGCTACATGTCAAAGCTCTTCAAATCTGTATTAATATTTATCATGGGGGGTAAGGTTAAGAAGTTATCCCGTGAAAACCTCACCCAGCCGAAACTACTTTCGTGTTTATGCATCAGAAATCCTATAAAAATAATGAAGGACTTTAAGGCTTAATAAAAAATTAACGGCTAATGGTAAAAATATTTTTTCTAATGACAAAAAGTGCTACATGTCAGAGCTCTTCAAATCTGTATTAATATTTATCATGGGGGGTAAGGTTAAGAAGTTATCCCGTGAAAACCTCACCCAGCCGAAACTACTTTCGTGTTTATGCATCAGAAATCCTATAAAAATAATGAAGGACTTTAAGGCTTAATAAAAAATTAACGGCTAATGGTAAAAATATTTTTTCTAATGACAAAAAGTGCTACATGTCAGAGCTCTTCAAATCTGTATTAATATTTATCATGGGGGTGAGGTTAAGAAGTTATCCCATGAAAACTTCACCCAGCCGGAACTACTTTCGTGTTTATGCATCAGAAATCCGTATCAAAATAATTAACGACTTTAAGGCTTAATAAAAAATTAACGGCTAATGGTAAAAATATTTCTTCTAATGGCAAAAAGTGCTACATGTCAGAGCTCTTCAAATCTGTATTAATATTTATCATGGGGGGTGAGGTTAAGAAGTTATCCCGTGAAAACTTCACCCAGCCGGAACTACTTTCGTGTTTATGCATCAGAAATCCTATCAAAATAATTAACGACTTTAAGGCTTAATAAAAAATTAACGGCTAATGGCAAAAATATTTCTTCTTAGAGCAAAAAGTGCTACATGTCAGAGCTCTTCAAATCTGTATTAATATTTATCATGGGGGTGAGGTTAGGAAGTTATCCTGTGAAAACCTCACACAGCCGGAACTACTTTCGTGTTTATGCATCAGAAATCCTATCAAAATAATTAACGACTTTAAGGCTTCATAAAAAGTTAACGGCTAATGGCAAAAATATTTCTTCTCTAATGGCAAAAATTGCTACATGTCGGAGCTCTTTAAATCTGTATTAATATTTATCATGGGGGTGAGGTTAGGAAGTTATCCTGTGAAAACCTCACACAGCCGGAACTACTTTCGTGTTTATGCATCAGAAATCCTATCAAAATAATTAACGACTTTAAGGCTTAATAAAAAATTAACGGCTAATGGCAAAATATTTCTTCTAATAGCAAAAACTGCTACATGCCAGAGCGCTTCAAATCTGTATTAATATTTATCATGGGGGGGGGGGAGGTGATGTTAAGAAGTTATCCCTTGAAAACCTCACCCAGCCGGAACTACTTTCGTGTTGATGCATCAGAAATCCTATCAAAATAATTAACGACTTTAAGGCTTCATAAAAAATTAACGGCTAATGGCAAATATATTTGCTACATGTCAGAGCTCTTCAAATATGTATTAATATTTATCATGGAGGGTGAGGTTAAGAAGTTATCCCGTGAAAACCTCACCCAGCCGGAACTACTTTCGTGTTTATGCATCAGAAATCCGTATCAAAATAATTAACGACTTTAAGGTTTAATACAAAATTAACGGCTAATGGCAAACATATTTCTTCTAATGGCAAAAAGTGCTACCTGTCAGAGCTCTTCAAATCTGTTTTAATATTTATCATGGGGGTGAGGTTAAGAAGTTATCCCGTGAAAACCTCACCCAGCCGAAACTACTTTCGTGTTCATGCATCAGAAATCCGTATCAAAATAATTAAAGACTTTAAGGCTTAATAAAAAAATTAACGGCTAATGCAAAAATATTTCTTCTAATGGCAAAAAGTGCTACATGTCAGAGTGCTTCAAATCTGTATTAATATTTATCATGGGGGTGAAGTTAAGAAGTTATCCCGTGAAAACCTCACCCAGACGAAACTACTTTCGTGTTTATGCATTAGAAATCCTATCAAAATAATTAACGACTTTAAGGCTTAATAAAAAATTAACGGCTAATGGTAAAAATATTTCTTCTAATGGCAAAAAGTGCTACATGTCAGAGCTCTTCAAATCTGTATTAATATTTATCATGGGGGGTGAGGTTAAGAAGGTATCCCGTGAAAACTTCACCCAGTAGGAACTACTTTCGTGTTTATGCATCAGAAATCCTATAAAAATAATTAACGACTTTAAGGCTTAATAAAAAATTAACGGCTAATGGTAAAAATATTTTTTCTAATGACAAAAAGTGCTACATGTCAGAGCTCTTCAAATCTGTAGTAATATTTATCATGGGGGGTGAGGTTAAGAAGTTATCCCATGAAAACTTCACCCAGCCGGAACTACTTTCGTGTTTATGCATCAGAAATCCTATCAAAATAATTAAAGACTTTAAGGCTTAATAAAAAATTAACGGATAATGGCAAAAATATTTCTTCTAATGGCAAAAAGTGCTACATGTCAGAGCGCTTCAAATCTGTATTAATATTTATCATGGGCGGTGATGTTAAGAAGTTATCCTGTGAAAACCTCACCCAGCCGGAACTACTTTCGTGTTTATGCATCAGAAATCCTATCAAAATAATTAACGACTTTAAGGCTTAATAAAAAATTAACGGCTAATGGCAAAATATTTCTTCTAATAGCAAAAACTGCTACATGCCAGAGCGCTTCAAATCTGTATTAATATTTATCATGGGGGGGGGGGAGGTCATGTTAAGAAGTTATCCCTTGAAAACCTCACCCAGCCGGAACTACTTTCGTGTTGATGCATCAGAAATCCTATCAAAATAATTAACGACTTTAAGGCTTCATAAAAAATTAACGGCTAATGGCAAATATATTTGCTACATGTCAGAGCTCTTCAAATATGTATTAATATTTATCATGGAGGGTGAGGTTAAGAAGTTATCCCGTGAAAACCTCACCCAGCCGGAACTACTTTCGTGTTTATGCATCAGAAATCCGTATCAAAATAATTAACGACTTTAAGGTTTAATACAAAATTAACGGCTAATGGCAAACATATTTCTTCTAATGGCAAAAAGTGCTACCTGTCAGAGCTCTTCAAATCTGTTTTAATATTTATCATGGGGGTGAGGTTAAGAAGTTATCCCGTGAAAACCTCACCCAGCCGAAACTACTTTCGTGTTCATGCATCAGAAATCCTATCAAAATAATTAAAGACTTTAAGGCTTAATAAAAAAATTAACGGCTAATGCAAAAATATTTCTTCTAATGGCAAAAAGTGCTACATGTCAGAGTGCTTCAAATCTGTATTAATATTTATCATGGGGGTGAGGTTAAGAAGTTATCCCGTGAAAACCTCACCCAGACGAAACTACTTTCGTGTTTATGCATTAGAAATCCTATCAAAATAATTAACGACTTTAAGGCTTAATAAAAAATTAACGGCTAATGGTAAAAATATTTCTTCTAATGGCAAAAAGTGCTACATGTCAGAGCTCTTCAAATCTGTATTAATATTTATCATGGGGGGTGAGGTTAAGAAGGTATCCCGTGAAAACTTCACCCAGTAGGAACTACTTTCGTGTTTATGCATCAGAAATCCTATAAAAATAATTAACGACTTTAAGGCTTAATAAAAAATTAACGGCTAATGGTAAAAATATTTTTTCTAATGACAAAAAGTGCTACATGTCAGAGCTCTTCAAATCTGTATTAATATTTATCATGGGGGGTGAGGTTAAGAAGTTATCCCATGAAAACTTCACCCAGCCGGAACTACTTTCGTGTTTATGCATCAGAAATCCTATCAAAATAATTAAAGACTTTAAGGCTTAATAAAAAATTAACGGATAATGGCAAAAATATTTATTCTAATGGCAAAAAGTGCTACATGTCAGAGCGCTTCAAATCTGTATTAATATTTATCATGGGCGGTGATGTTAAGAAGTTATCCTGTGAAAACCTCACCCAGCCGGAACTACTTTCGTGTTTATGCATCAGAAATCCTATCAAAATAATTAACGACTTTAAGGCTTAATAAAAAATTAACGGCTAATGGCAAAATATTTCTTCTAATAGCAAAAAGTGCTACATGCCAGAGCGCTTCAAATATGTATTAATATTTATCATGGGGGGGGGGGGTGATGTTAAGAAGTTATCCCTTGAAAACCTCACCCAGCCGGAACTACTTTCGTGTTGATGCATCAGAAATCCTATCAAAATAATTAACGGCTTTAAGGCTTAATAAAAAATTAACGGCTAATGGCAAACATATTTGCTACATGTCAGAGCTCTTCAAATATGTATTAATATTTATCATGGAGGGTGAGGTTAAGAAGTTATCCCGTGAAAACCTCACCCAGCCGGAACTACTTTCGTGTTTATGCATCAGAAATCCGTATCAAAATAATTAACGACTTTAAGGTTTAATACAAAATTAACGGCTAATGGCAAACATATTTCTTCTAATGGCAAAAAGTGCTACCTGTCAGAGCTCTTCAAATCTGTTTTAATATTTATCATGGGGGTGAGGTTAAGAAGTTATCCCGTGAAAACCTCACCCAGCCGAAACTACTTTCGTGTTCATGCATCAGAAATCCTATCAAAATAATTAAAGACTTTAAGGCTTAATAAAAAATTAACGGCTAATGCAAAAATATTTCTTCTAATGGCAAAAACTGCTACATGTCAGAGTGCTTCAAATCTGTATTAATATTTATCATGGGGGTGAAGTTAAGAAGTTATCCCGTGAAAACCTCACCCAGACGAAACTACTTTCGTGTTTATGCATCAGAAATTCTATCAAAATAATTAACGACTTTAAGGCTTAATAAAAAATTAACGGCTAATGGTAAAAATATTTCTTCTAATGGCAAAAAGTGCTACATGTCAGAGCTCTTCAAATCTGTATTAATATTTATCATGGGGGGTGAGTTTAAGAAGGTATCCCGTGAAAACTTCACCCAGTAGGAACTACTTTCGTGTTTATGCATCAGAAATCCTATAAAAATAATTAACGACTTTAAGGCTTAATAAAAAATTAACGGCTAATGGTAAAAATATTTCTTCTAATGGCAAAAAGTGCTACATGTCAGAGCTCTTCAAATCTGTATTAATATTTATCATGGGGAGTGAGGTTAAGAAGTTATCCCGTGAAAACTTCACCCAGCCGGAACTACTTTCGTGTTTATGCATCAGAAATCCTATAAAAATAATTAACGACTTTAAGGCTTAATAAAAAATTAACGGCTAATGGCAAAAATATTTCTTCTAAGAGCAAAAAGTGCTACATGTCAGAGCTCTTCAAATCTGTATTAATATTTATCATGGGGGTGAGGTTAAGAAGTTATCCCGTGAAAACCTCACCCAGCCGGAACTACTTTTGTGTTTATGCATCAGAAATCCTATCAAAATAATTAAAGACTTTAAGGCTTAATAAAACATTAACGGCTAATGGCAAAAATATTTCTTCTAATGGCAAAAAGTGCTACATGTCAGAGCGCTTCAAATCTGTATTAATATTTATCATGGGGGGTGAGGTTAAGAAGTTATCCCGTGAAAACCTCACCCACCCAAAACTACTTTCGTGTTTATGCATCAGAAATCCTATCAAAATAATTACCAACTTTAATGCTTCATAAAAAGTTAACGGCTAATGGCAAAAATATTTCTTCTCTAATGGCAAAAATTGCTACATGTCAGAGCTCTTTAAATCTGTATTAATATTTATCATGGGCGGTGAGGTTAAGAAGTTATCAAGTGAAAACCTCACCCAGCCGGAACTACTTTCGTGTTTATGCATCAGAAATCCTATAAAAATAATTAACGACTTTAAGGCTTAATAAAAAATTAACGGCTAATGGCAAAAATATTTCTTCTAAGGGCAAAACGTGCTAAATGTCTTTGCTCTTCAAATCTGTATTAATATTTATCATGGGGGGTAAGGTTAAGAAGTTATCCCGTGAAAACCTCACCCAGCCGAAACTACTTTCGTGTTTATGCATCAGAAATCCTATCAAAATAATTAACGACTTTAAGGCTTAATAAAAAATGAACGGCTAATGGTAAAAATATTTCTTCTAATGGCAAAAAGTGCTACATGTCAGAGCGCTTCAAATCTGTATTAATATTTATCATGGGGGTGAGGTTAAGAAGTTATCCCGTGAAAACCTCACCCACCCAAAACTACTTTCGTGTTTATGCATCAGAAACCTATCAAAATAATTACCAACTTTAAGGCTTCATAAAAAGTTAACGGCTAATGGCAAAAATATTTCTTCTCTAATGGCAAAAATTGCTACATGTCAGAGCTCTTTAAATCTGTATTAATATTTATCATGGGCGGTGAGGTTAAGAAGTTATCCTGTGAAAACCTCACCCAGCCGGAACTACTTTCGTGTTTATGCATCAGAAATCCTATCAAAATAATTAACGACTTTAAGGCTTAATAAAAAATTAACGACTAATGTCAAAAATATTTCTTCTAAGGGCAAAAAGTGGTACATGTCAAAGCTCTTCAAATCTGTATTAATATTTATCATGGGGGTAAGGTTAAGAAGTTATCCCGTGAAAACCTCACCCAGCCGAAACTACTTTCGTGTTTATGCATCAGAAATCCTATAAAAATAATTAACGACTTTAAGGCTTAATAAAAAATTAACGGCTAAAGGTAAAAATATTTCTTCTAATGGCAAAAAGTGCTACATGTCAGAGCTCTTCAAATCTGTATTAATATTTATCATGGGGGTGAAGTTAAGAAGTTATCCCATGAAAACCTCACCCAGACGAAACTACTTTCGTGTTTTTGCATCAGAAATCCTATCAAAATATTTAAAGACTTTAAGGCTTAATAAAAAATTAACGGCTAATGGTAAAAATATTTCTTCTAATGGCAAAAAGTGCTACATGTCAGAGCTCTTCAAATCTGTATTAATATTTATCATGGGGGGTGAGGTTAAGAAGGTATCCCGTGAAAACCTCACCCAGCCGGAACTACTTTCGTGTTTATGCATCAGAAATCCTATCAAAATAATTAACGACTTTAAGGCTTAATAAAAAATTAAAGGCTAATGGCAAAAATATTTCTTCTAAGGGCAAAAAGTGGTACATGTCAAAGCTCTTCAAATCTGTATTAATATTTATCATGGGGGTAAGGTTAAGAAGTTATCCCGTGAAAACCTCACCCAGCCGAAACTACTTTCGTGTTTATGCATCAGAAATCCTATAAAAATAATTAACGACTTTAAGGCTTAATAAAAAATTAACGGCTAATGGTAAAAATATATCTTCTAATGGCAAAACGTGCTACATGTCAGAGCTCTTCAAATCTGTATTAATATTTATCATGGGGGTGAAGTTAAGAAGTTATCCCATGAAAACCTCACCCAGACGAAACTACTTTCGTGTTTATGCATCAGAAATCCTATCAAAATATTTAAAGACTTCAAGGCTTAATAAAAAATTAACGGCTAATGGTAAAAATAGTTTTTCTAATGGCAAAAAGTGCTACATGTCAGAGCTCTTCAAATCTGTATTAATATTTATCATGGGGGGTGAGGTTAAGAAGGTATCCCGTGAAAACTTCACCCAGTCGGAACTACTTTCGTGTTTATGCATCAGAAATCCTATACAAATAATTAACGACTTTAAGGCTTAATAAAAAATTAACGGCTAATGGTAAAAATATTTCTTCTAAGGGTAAAAAGTGCCACATGTCAAAGCTCTTCAAATCTGTATTAATATTTATCATGGGGGGTAAGGTAAAGAAGTTATCCCGTGAAAACCTCACCCAGCCGAAACTACTTTCGTGTTTATGCATCAGAAATCCTATCAAAATAATTAAAGACTTTAAGGCTTAATAAAAAATTAACGGCTAATGGTAAAAATATTTTTTCTAATGACAAAAAGTGCTACATGTCAGAGCTCTTCAAATCTGTATTAATATTTATCATGGGGGGTGAGGTTAAGAAGTTATCCCATGAAAACTTCACCCAGCCGGAACTACTTTCGTGTTTATGCATGAGAAATCCTATCAAAATAATTAACGACTTTAAGGCTTAATAAAAAATTAACGGGTAATGGCAAAAATATTTCTTCTAATGGCAAAAAGTGCTACATGTCAGAGCGCTTCAAATCTGTATTAATATTTATCATGGGGGTGAAGTTAAGAAGTTATCCCGTGAAAACCTCACCCAGCCGAAACTACTTTCGTGTTTATGCATCAGAAATCCTATCAAAATAATTAACGACTTTAAGGCTTAATAAAAAATTAACGGCTAATGGTAAAAATATTTCTTCTAATGGCAAAAAGTGCTACATGTCAGAGCTCTTCAAATCTGTATTAATATTTATCATGGGCGGTGAGGTTAAGAAGTTATCCCGTGAAAACCTCACCCAGACGAAACTACTTTCGTGTTTTTGCATCAGAAATCCTATAAAAATAATTAACGACTTTAAGGCTTAATAAAAAATTAACGGCTAATGGCAAAAATATTTCTTCTAAGGGCAAAACGTGCTAAATGTCTTTGCTCTTCAAATCTGTATTAATATTTATCATGGGGGGTAAGGTTAAGAAGTTATCCCGTGAAAACCTCACCCAGCCGAAACTACTTTCGTGTTTATGCATCAGAAATCCTATCAAAATAATTAACGACTTTAAGGCTTAATAAAAAATGAACGGCTAATGGTAAAAATATTTCTTCTAATGGCAAAAAGTGCTACATGTCAGAGCGCTTCAAATCTGTATTAATATTTATCATGGGGGTGAGGTTAAGAAGTTATCCCGTGAAAACCTCACCCACCCAAAACTACTTTCGTGTTTATGCATCAGAAACCTATCAAAATAATTACCAACTTTAAGGCTTCATAAAAAGTTAACGGCTAATGGCAAAAATATTTCTTCTCTAATGGCAAAAATTGCTACATGTCAGAGCTCTTTAAATCTGTATTAATATTTATCATGGGCGGTGAGGTTAAGAAGTTATCCTGTGAAAACCTCACCCAGCCGGAACTACTTTCGTGTTTATGCATCAGAAATCCTATCAAAATAATTAACGACTTTAAGGCTTAATAAAAAATTAACGACTAATGTCAAAAATATTTCTTCTAAGGGCAAAAAGTGGTACATGTCAAAGCTCTTCAAATCTGTATTAATATTTATCATGGGGGTAAGGTTAAGAAGTTATCCCGTGAAAACCTCACCCAGCCGAAACTACTTTCGTGTTTATGCATCAGAAATCCTATAAAAATAATTAACGACTTTAAGGCTTAATAAAAAATTAACGGCTAAAGGTAAAAATATTTCTTCTAATGGCAAAAAGTGCTACATGTCAGAGCTCTTCAAATCTGTATTAATATTTATCATGGGGGTGAAGTTAAGAAGTTATCCCATGAAAACCTCACCCAGACGAAACTACTTTCGTGTTTTTGCATCAGAAATCCTATCAAAATATTTAAAGACTTTAAGGCTTAATAAAAAATTAACGGCTAATGGTAAAAATATTTCTTCTAATGGCAAAAAGTGCTACATGTCAGAGCTCTTCAAATCTGTATTAATATTTATCATGGGGGGTGAGGTTAAGAAGGTATCCCGTGAAAACCTCACCCAGCCGGAACTACTTTCGTGTTTATGCATCAGAAATCCTATCAAAATAATTAACGACTTTAAGGCTTAATAAAAAATTAAAGGCTAATGGCAAAAATATTTCTTCTAAGGGCAAAAAGTGGTACATGTCAAAGCTCTTCAAATCTGTATTAATATTTATCATGGGGGTAAGGTTAAGAAGTTATCCCGTGAAAACCTCACCCAGCCGAAACTACTTTCGTGTTTATGCATCAGAAATCCTATAAAAATAATTAACGACTTTAAGGCTTAATAAAAAATTAACGGCTAATGGTAAAAATATATCTTCTAATGGCAAAACGTGCTACATGTCAGAGCTCTTCAAATCTGTATTAATATTTATCATGGGGGTGAAGTTAAGAAGTTATCCCATGAAAACCTCACCCAGACGAAACTACTTTCGTGTTTATGCATCAGAAATCCTATCAAAATATTTAAAGACTTCAAGGCTTAATAAAAAATTAACGGCTAATGGTAAAAATAGTTTTTCTAATGGCAAAAAGTGCTACATGTCAGAGCTCTTCAAATCTGTATTAATATTTATCATGGGGGGTGAGGTTAAGAAGGTATCCCGTGAAAACTTCACCCAGTCGGAACTACTTTCGTGTTTATGCATCAGAAATCCTATACAAATAATTAACGACTTTAAGGCTTAATAAAAAATTAACGGCTAATGGTAAAAATATTTCTTCTAAGGGTAAAAAGTGCCACATGTCAAAGCTCTTCAAATCTGTATTAATATTTATCATGGGGGGTAAGGTTAAGAAGTTATCCCGTGAAAACCTCACCCAGCCGAAACTACTTTCGTGTTTATGCATCAGAAATCCTATCAAAATAATTAAAGACTTTAAGGCTTAATAAAAAATTAACGGCTAATGGTAAAAATATTTTTTCTAATGACAAAAAGTGCTACATGTCAGAGCTCTTCAAATCTGTATTAATATTTATCATGGGGGGTGAGGTTAAGAAGTTATCCCATGAAAACTTCACCCAGCCGGAACTACTTTCGTGTTTATGCATGAGAAATCCTATCAAAATAATTAACGACTTTAAGGCTTAATAAAAAATTAACGGGTAATGGCAAAAATGTTTCTTCTAATGGCAAAAAGTGCTACATGTCAGAGCGCTTCAAATCTGTATTAATATTTATCATGGGGGTGAAGTTAAGAAGTTATCCCGTGAAAACCTCACCCAGCCGAAACTACTTTCGTGTTTATGCATCAGAAATCCTATCAAAATAATTAACGACTTTAAGGCTTAATAAAAAATTAACGGCTAATGGTAAAAATATTTCTTCTAATGGCAAAAAGTGCTACATGTCAGAGCTCTTCAAATCTGTATTAATATTTATCATGGGCGGTGAGGTTAAGAAGTTATCCCGTGAAAACCTCACCCAGACGAAACTACTTTCGTGTTTTTGCATCAGAAATCCTATCATAATATTTAAAGACTTTAAGGCTTAATAAAAAATTAACGGCTAATGGTAAAAATATTTCTTCTAATGGCAAAAAGTGCTACATGTCAGAGCTCTTCAAATCTGTATTAATATTTATCATGGGGGGTGAGGTTAAGAAGGTATCCCGTGAAAACCTCACCCAGCCGGAACTACTTTCGTGTTTATGCATCAGAAATCCTATCAAAATAATTAACGACTTTAAGGCTTAATAAAAAATTAAAGGCTAATGGCAAAAATATTTCTTCTAAGGGCAAAAAGTGGTACATGTCAAAGCTCTTCAAATCTGTATTAATATTTATCATGGGGGTAAGGTTAAGAAGTTATCCCGTGAAAACCTCACCCAGCCGAAACTACTTTCGTGTTTATGCATCAGAAATCCTATAAAAATAATTAACGACTTTAAGGCTTAATAAAAAATTAACGGCTAATGGTAAAAATATATCTTCTAATGGCAAAACGTGCTACATGTCAGAGCTCTTCAAATCTGTATTAATATTTATCATGGGGGTGAAGTTAAGAAGTTATCCCATGAAAACCTCACCCAGACGAAACTACTTTCGTGTTTATGCATCAGAAATCCTATCAAAATATTTAAAGACTTCAAGGCTTAATAAAAAATTAACGGCTAATGGTAAAAATACTTTTTCTAATGGCAAAAAGTGCTACATGTCAGAGCTCTTCAAATCTGTATTAATATTTATCATGGGGGGTGAGGTTAAGAAGGTATCCCGTGAAAACTTCACCCAGTCGGAACTACTTTCGTGTTTATGCATCAGAAATCCTATACAAATAATTAACGACTTTAAGGCTTAATAAAAAATTAACGGCTAATGGTAAAAATATTTCTTCTAAGGGTAAAAAGTGCCACATGTCAAAGCTCTTCAAATCTGTATTAATATTTATCATGGGGGGTAAGGTTAAGAAGTTATCCCGTGAAAACCTCACCCAGCCGAAACTACTTTCGTGTTTATGCATCAGAAATCCTATCAAAATAATTAAAGACTTTAAGGCTTAATAAAAAATTAACGGCTAATGGTAAAAATATTTTTTCTAATGACAAAAAGTGCTACATGTCAGAGCTCTTCAAATCTGTATTAATATTTATCATGGGGGGTGAGGTTAAGAAGTTATCCCATGAAAACTTCACCCAGCCGGAACTACTTTCGTGTTTATGCATGAGAAATCCTATCAAAATAATTAACGACTTTAAGGCTTAATTAAAAATTAACGGGTAATGGCAAAAATATTTCTTCTAATGGCAAAAAGTGCTACATGTCAGAGCGCTTCAAATCTGTATTAATATTTATCATGGGGGTGAAGTTAAGAAGTTATCCCGTGAAAACCTCACCCAGCCGAAACTACTTTCGTGTTTATGCATCAGAAATCCTATCAAAATAATTAACGACTTTAAGGCTTAATAAAAAATTAACGGCTAATGGTAAAAATATTTCTTCTAATGGCAAAAAGTGCTACATGTCAGAGCTCTTCAAATCTGTATTAATATTTATCATGGGCGGTGAGGTTAAGAAGTTATCCCGTGAAAACCTCACCCAGCCGGAACACTTTCGTGTTTATGCATGAGAAATCCTATCAAAATAATTAACGATTTTAAGGCTTAATAGAAAATTAACGGCTAATGGCAAAAATATTTCTTCTAAGAGCAAAAAGTGCTACATGTCAGAGCTCTTCAAATCTGTATTAATATTTATCATGGGGGTGAGGTTAGGAAGTTATCCTGTGAAAACCTCACCCAGCCGGAACTACTTTCGTGTTTATGCATCAGAAATCCTATCAAAATAATTAACGACTTTAAGGCTTCATAAAAAGTTAACGGCTAATGGTAAAAATATTTTTTCTAATGACAAAAAGTGCTACATGTCAGAGCTCTTCAAATCTGTATTAATATTTATCATGGGGGGTGAGGTTAAGAAGTTATCCCGTGAAAACTTCACCCAGCCGGAACTACTTTCGTGTTTATGCATCAGAAATCCTATCAAAATAATTAAAGACTTTAAGGCTTAATAAAAAATTAACGGCTAATGGTAAAAATATTTCTTCTAATGGCAAAACGTGCTACATGTCAGAGCTCTTCAAATCTGTATTAATATTTATCATGGGGGTGAAGTTAAGAAGTTATCCCATGAAAACCTCACCCAGACGAAACTACTTTCGTGTTTATGCATCAGAAATCCTATCAAAATATTTAAAGACTTTAAGGCTTAATAAAAAATTAACGGCTAATGGTAAAAATAGTTCTTCTAATGGCAAAAAGTGCTACATGTCAGAGCTCTTCAAATCTGTATTAATATTTATCATGGGGGGTGAGGTTAAGAAGGTATCCCGTGAAAACTTCACCCAGTCGGAACTACTTTCGTGTTTATGCATCAGAAATCCTATACAAATAATTAACGACTTTAAGGCTTAATAAAAAATTAACGGCTAATGGTAAAAATATTTCTTTTAAGGGTAAAAAGTGCCACATGTCAAAGCTCTTCAAATCTGTATTAATATTTATCATGGGGGGTAAGGTTAAGAAGTTATCCCGTGAAAACCTCACCCAGCCGAAACTACTTTCGTGTTTATGCATCAGAAATCCTATCAAAATAATTAAAGACTTTAAGGCTTAATAAAAAATTAACGGCTAATGGTAAAAATATTTTTTCTAATGACAAAAAGTGCTACATGTCAGAGCTCTTCAAATCTGTATTAATATTTATCATGGGGGGTGAGGTTAAGAAGTTATCCCATGAAAACTTCACCCAGCCGGAACTACTTTCGTGTTTATGCATGAGAAATCCTATCAAAATAATTAACGACTTTAAGGCTTAATAAAAAATTAACGGCTAATGGCAAAAATATTTCTTCTAATGGCAAAAAGTGCTACATGTCAGAGCGCTTCAAATCTGTATTAATATTTATCATGGGGGTGAAGTTAAGAAGTTATCCCGTGAAAACCTCACCCAGCCGAAACTACTTTCGTGTTTATGCATCAGAAATCCTATCAAAATAATTAACGACTTTAAGGCTTAATAAAAAATTAACGGCTAATGGTAAAAATATTTCTTCTAATGGCAAAAAGTGCTACATGTCAGAGCTCTTCAAATCTGTATTAATATTTATCATGGGCGGTGAGGTTAAGAAGTTATCCCGTGAAAACCTCACCCAGCCGGAACACTTTCGTGTTTATGCATGAGAAATCCTATCAAAATAATTAACGATTTTAAGGCTTAATAGAAAATTAACGGCTAATGGCAAAAATATTTCTTCTAAGAGCAAAAAGTGCTACATGTCAGAGCTCTTCAAATCTGTATTAATATTTATCATGGGGGTGAGGTTAGGAAGTTATGCTGTGAAAACCTCACCCAGCCGGAACTACTTTCGTGTTTATGCATCAGAAATCCTATCAAAATAATTAACGACTTTAAGGCTTCATAAAAAGTTAACGGCTAATGGTAAAAATATTTTTTCTAATGACAAAAAGTGCTACATGTCAGAGCTCTTCAAATCTGTATTAATATTTATCATGGGGGGTGAGGTTAAGAAGTTATCCCGTGAAAACCTCACCCAGCCGGAACACTTTCGTGTTTATGCATGAGAAATCCTATCAAAATAATTAACGATTTTAAGGCTTAATAGAAAATTAACGGCTAATGGCAAAAATATTTCTTCTAAGAGCAAAAAGTGCTACATGTCAGAGCTCTTCAAATCTGTATTAATATTTATCATGGGGGTGAGGTTAGGAAGTTATCCTGTGAAAACCTCACCCAGCCGGAACTACTTTCGTGTTTATGCATCAGAAATCCTATCAAAATAATTAACGACTTTAAGGCTTCATAAAAAGTTAACGGCTAATGGTAAAAATATTTTTTCTAATGACAAAAAGTGCTACATGTCAGAGCTCTTCAAATCTGTATTAATATTTATCATGGGGGTGAAGTTAAGAAGTTATCCCATGAAAACCTCACCCAGACGAAACTACTTTCGTGTTTATGCATCAGAAATCCTATCAAAATATTTAAAGACTTTAAGGCTTAATAAAAAATTAACGGCTAATGGTAAAAATAGTTCTTCTAATGGCAAAAAGTGCTACATGTCAGAGCTCTTCAAATCTGTATTAATATTTATCATGGGGGGTGAGGTTAAGAAGGTATCCCGTGAAAACTTCACCCAGTCGGAACTACTTTCGTGTTTATGCATCAGAAATCCTATACAAATAATTAACGACTTTAAGGCTTAATAAAAAATTAACGGCTAATGGTAAAAATATTTCTTCTAAGGGTAAAAAGTGCCACATGTCAAAGCTCTTCAAATCTGTATTAATATTTATCATGGGGGGTAAGGTTAAGAAGTTATCCCGTGAAAACCTCACCCAGCCGAAACTACTTTCGTGTTTATGCATCAGAAATCCTATCAAAATAATTAACGACTTTAAGGCTTCATAAAAAGTTAACGGCTAATGGTAAAAATATTTTTTCTAATGACAAAAAGTGCTACATGTCAGAGCTCTTCAAATCTGTATTAATATTTATCATGGGGGGTGAGGTTAAGAAGTTATCCCGTGAAAACTTCACCCAGCCGGAACTACTTTCGTGTTTATGCATCAGAAATCCTATCAAAATAATTAAAGACTTTAAGGCTTAATAAAAAATTAACGGCTAATGGCAAAAATATTTCTTCTAATGGCAAAAAGTGCTACATGTCAGAGCGCTTCAAATCTGTATTAATATTTATCATGGTGGTGAAGTTAAGAAGTTATCCCGTGAAAACCTCACCCAGCCGAAACTACTTTCGTGTTTATGCATCAGAAATCCTATCAAAATAATTAACGACTTTAAGGCTTAATAAAAAATTAACGGCTAATGGTAAAAATATTTCTTCTAATGGCAAAAAGTTCTACATGTCAGAGCTTTTCAAATCTGTATTAATATTTATCATGGGCGGTGAGGTTAAGAAGGTATCCCGTGAAAACTTCACCCAGCCGGAACTACTTTCGTATTTATGCATCAGAAATCCTATCAAAATAATTAACGACTTTAAGGCTTCATAAAAAGTTAACGGCTAATGGCAAAAATATTTCTTCTCTAATGGCAAAAATTGCTACATGTCGGAGCTCTTTAAATCTGTATTAATATTTATCATTGGCGGTGAGGTTAAGAAGTTATCCTGTGAAAACCTCACCCACCCGGAACTACTTTCGTGTTTATGCATGAGAAATCCTATCAAAATAATTAACGATTTTAAGGCTTAATAGAAAATTAACGGCTAATGGCAAAAATATTTCTTCTAAGAGCAAAAAGTGCTACATGTCAGAGCTCTTCAAATCTGTATTAATATTTATCATGGGGGTGAGGTTAGGAAGTTATCCTGTGAAAACCTCACCCAGCCGGAACTACTTTCGTGTTTATGCATCAGAAATCCTATCAAAATAATTAACGACTTTAAGGCTTCATAAAAAGTTAACGGCTAATGGTAAAAATATTTTTTCTAATGACAAAAAGTGCTACATGTCAGAGCTCTTCAAATCTGTATTAATATTTATCATGGGGGGTGAGGTTAAGAAGTTATCCCGTGAAAACTTCACCCAGCCGGAACTACTTTCGTGTTGATGCATCAGAAATCCTATCAAAATAATTAAAGACTTTAAGGCTTAATAAAAAATTAACGGCTAATGGTAAAAATATTTCTTCTAATGGCAAAACGTGCTACATGTCAGAGCTCTTCAAATCTGTATTAATATTTATCATGGGGGTGAAGTTAAGAAGTTATCCCATGAAAACCTCACCCAGACGAAACTACTTTCGTGTTTATGCATCAGAAATCCTATCAAAATATTTAAAGACTTTAAGGCTTAATAAAAAATTAACGGCTAATGGTAAAAATAGTTCTTCTAATGGCAAAAAGTGCTACATGTCAGAGCTCTTCAAATCTGTATTAATATTTATCATGGGGGGTGAGGTTAAGAAGGTATCCCGTGAAAACTTCACCCAGTCGGAACTACTTCCGTGTTTATGCATCAGAAATCCTATACAAATAATTAACGACTTTAAGGCTTAATAAAAAATTAACGGCTAATGGTAAAAATATTTCTTCTAAGGGTAAAAAGTGCCACATGTCAAAGCTCTTCAAATCTGTATTAATATTTATCATGGGGGGTAAGGTTAAGAAGTTATCCCGTGAAAACCTCACCCAGCCGAAACTACTTTCGTGTTTATGCATCAGAAATCCTATCAAAATAATTAACGACTTTAAGGCTTCATAAAAAGTTAACGGCTAATGGTAAAAATATTTTTTCTAATGACAAAAAGTGCTACATGTCAGAGCTCTTCAAATCTGTATTAATATTTATCATGGGGGGTGAGGTTAAGAAGTTATCCCGTGAAAACTTCACCCAGCCGGAACTACTTTCGTGTTTATGCATCAGAAATCCTATCAAAATAATTAAAGACTTTAAGGCTTAATAAAAAATTAACGGCTAATGGCAAAAATATTTCTTCTAATGGCAAAAAGTGCTACATGTCAGAGCGCTTCAAATCTGTATTAATATTTATCATGGGGGTGAAGTTAAGAAGTTATCCCGTGAAAACCTCACCCAGCCGAAACTACTTTCGTGTTTATGCATCAGAAATCCTATCAAAATAATTAACGACTTTAAGGCTTAATAAAAAATTAACGGCTAATGGTAAAAATATTTCTTCTAATGGCAAAAAGTGCTACATGTCAGAGCTTTTCAAATCTGTATTAATATTTATCATGGGCGGTGAGGTTAAGAAGTTATCCCGTGAAAACTTCACCCAGCCGGAACTACTTTCGTATTTATGCATCAGAAATCCTATCAAAATAATTAACGACTTTAAGGCTTCATAAAAAGTTAACGGCTAATGGCAAAAATATTTCTTCTCTAATGGCAAAAATTGCTACATGTCGGAGCTCTTTAAATCTGTATTAATATTTATCATGGGCGGTGAGGTTAAGAAGTTATCCTGTGAAAACCTCACCCACCCGGAACTACTTTCGTGTTTATGCATCAGCAATCCTATCAAAATAATTAACGACTTTAAGGCTTAATAAAAAATTAACGGCTAATGGCAAAATATTTCTTCTAATAGCAAAAAGTGCTACATGCCAGAGCGCTTCAAATCTGTATTAATATTTATCATGGGGGGGATGTGATGTTAAGAAGTTATCCCTTGAAAACCTCACCCAGCCGGAACTACTTTCGTGTTGATGCATCAGAAATCCTATCAAAATAATTAACGACTTTAAGGCTTAATAAAAAATTAACGGCTAATGGCAAATATATTTGCTACATGTCAGAGCTCTTCAAATATGTATTAATATTTATCATGGAGGGTGAGGTTAAGAAGTTATCCCGTGAAAACCTCACCCAGCCGGAACTACTTTCGTGTTTATGCATCAGAAATCCTATCAAAATAATTAACGACTTTAAGGCTTAATAAAAAATTAACGGCTAATGGTAAAAATATTTCTTCTAATGGCAAAAAGTGCTACATGTCAGAGCTCTTCAAATCTGTATTAATATTTATCATGGTGGTGAAGTTAAGAAGTTATCCCATGAAAACCTCACCCAGACGAAACTACTTTCGTGTTTATGCATCAGAAATCCTATCAAAATATTTAAAGACTTTAAGGCTTAATAAAAAATTAACGGCTAATGGTAAAAATATTTCTTCTAATGGCAAAAAGTGCTACATGTCAGAGCTCTTCAAATCTGTATTAATATTTATCATGGGGGGTGAGGTTAAGAAGGTATCCCGTGAAAACTTCACCCAGTCGGAACTACTTTCGTGTTTATGCATTAGAAATCCTATACAAATAATTAACGACTTTAAGGCTTAATAAAAAATTAACGGCTAATGGTAAAAATATTTCTTCTAAGGGTAAAAAGTGCTACATGTCAAAGCTCTTCAAATCTGTATTAATATTTATCATGGGGGGTAAGGTTAAGAAGTTATCCCGTGAAAACCTCACCCAGCCGAAACTACTTTCGTGTTTATGCATCAGAAATCCTATAAAAATAATTAAAGACTTTAAGGCTTAATAAAAAATTAACGGCTAATGGTAAAAATATTTTTTCTAATGACAAAAAGTGCTACATGTCAGAGCTCTTCAAATCTGTATTAATATTTATCATGGGGGGTGAGGTTAAGAAGTTATCCCATGAAAACTTCACCCAGCCGGAACTACGTTCGTGTTTATGCATGAGAAATCCTATCAAAATAATTAACGACTTTAAGGCTTAATAAAAAATTAACGGCTAATGGCAAAAATATTTCTTCTAATGGCAAAAAGTGCTACATGTCAGAGCGCTTCAAATCTGTATTAATATTTATCATGGGGGTGAAGTTAAGAAGTTATCCCGGGAAAACCTCACCCATCCGAAACTACTTTCGTGTTTATGCATCAGAAATCCTATCAAAATAATTAACGACTTTAAGGCTTAATAAAAAATTAACGGCTAATGGTAAAAATATTTCTTCTAATGGCAAAAATTGCTACATGTCAGAGCTCTTCAAATCTGTATTAATAATTATCATGGGCGGTGAGGTTAATAAGTTATCCCGTGAAAACCTCACCCAGCCGGAACTACTTTCGTGTTTATGCATCAGAAATCCTATCAAAATAATTAACGATTTTAAGGCTTAATAGAAAATTAACGGCTAATAGCAAAAATATTTCTTCTAAGAGCAAAAAGTGCTACATGTTAGAGCTCTTCAAATCTGTATTAATATTTATCATGGGGGTGAGGTTAGGAAGTTATCCTGTGAAAACCTCACACAGCCGGAACTACTTTCGTGTTTATGCATCAGAAATCCTATCAAAATAATTATCGACTTTAAGGCTTCATAAAAAGTTAACGGCTAATGGTAAAAATATTTTTTCTAATGACAAAAAGTGCTACATGTCAGAGCTCTTCAAATCTGTATTAATATTTATCATGGGGGGTGAGGTTAAGAAGTTATCCCGTGAAAACTTCACCCAGCCGGAACTACTTTCGTGTTTATGCATCAGAAATCCTATCAAAATAATTAAAGACTTTAAGGCTTAATAAAAAATTAACGGCTAATGGCAAAAATATTTCTTCTAATGGCAAAAAGTGCTACATGTCAGAGCGCTTCAAATCTGTATTAATATTTATCATGGGGGTGAAGTTAAGAAGTTATCCCGTGAAAACCTCACCCAGCCGAAACTACTTTCGTGTTTATGCATCAGAAATCCTATCAAAATAATTAACGACTTTAAGGCTTAATAAAAAATTAACGGCTAATGGTAAAACTATTTCTTCTAATGGCAAAAAGTGCTACATGTCAGAGCTTTTCAAATCTGTATTAATATTTATCATGGGCGGTGAGGTTAAGAAGTTATCCCGTGAAAACTTCACCCAGCCGGAACTACTTCCGTGTTTATGCATCAGAAATCCTATCAAAATAATTAACGACTTTAAGGCTTAATAAAAAATTAACGGCTAATGGCAAAAATATTTCTTCTAAGAGCAAAAAGTGCTACATGTCAGAGCTCTTCAAATCTGTATTAATATTTATCATGGGGGTGAGGTTAGGAAGTTATCCTGTGAAAACCTCACACAGCCGGAACTACTTTCGTATTTATGCATCAGAAATCCTATCAAAATAATTAACGACTTTAAGGCTTCATAAAAAGTTAACGGCTAATGGCAAAAATATTTCTTCTCTAATGGCAAAAATTGCTACATGTCGGAGCTCTTTAAATCTGTATTAATATTTATCATGGGTGGTGAGGTTAAGAAGTTATCCTGTGAAAACCTCACCCAGCCGGAACTACTTTCGTGTTTATGCATCAAAAATCCTATCAAAATAATTAACGACTTTAAGGCTTAATAAAAAATTAACGGCTAATGGCAAAATATTTCTTCTAATAGCAAAAAGTGCTACATGCCAGAGCGCCTCAAATCTGTATTAATATTTATCATGGGGGGGATGTGATGTTAAGAAGTTATCCCTTGAAAACCTCACCCAGCCGGAACTACTTTCGTGTTGATGCATCAGAAATCCTATCAAAATAATTAACAAATTTAAGGCTTAATAAAAAATTAACGGCTAATGGCAAATATATTTGCTACATGTCAGAGCTCTTCAAATATGTATTAATATTTATCATGGAGGGTGAGGTTAAGAAGTTATCCCGTGAAAACCTCACCCAGCCGGAACTACTTTCGTGTTTATGCATCAGAAATCCTATAAAAATAATTAACGACTTTAAGGCTTAATAAAAAATTAACGGCTAATGGTAAAAATATTTCTTCTAATGGCAAAAAGTGCTACATGTCAGAGCTCTTCAAATCTGTATTAATATTTATCATGGGGGTGAAGTTAAGAAGTTATCCCATGAAAACCTCACCCAGACGAAACTACTTTCGTGTTTATGCATCAGAAATCCTATCAAAATATTTAAAGACTTTAAGGCTTAATAAAAAATTAACGGCTAATGGTAAAAATATTTCTTCTAATGGCAAAAAGTGCTACATGTCAGAGCTCTTCAAATCTGTATTAATATTTATCATGGGGGTGAGGTTAAGAAGGTATCCCGTGAAAACTTCACCCAGTCCGAACTACTTTCGTGTTTATGCATCAGAAATCCTATAAAAATAATTAACAACTTTAAGGCTTAATAAAAAAGTAACGGCTAATGGTAAAAATATTTTTTCTAATGACAAAAAGTGCTACATGTCAGAGCTCTTCAAATCTGTATTAATATTTATCATGGGGGGTGAGGTTAAGAAGTTATCCCGTGAAAACTTCACCCAGCCGGAACTACTTTCGTGTTTATGCATCAGAAATCCTATCAAAATAATTAAAGACTTTAAGGCTTAATAAAAAATTAACGGCTAATGGCAAAAATATTTCTTCTAATGGCAAAAAGTGCTACATGTCAGAGCGCTTCAAATCTGTATTAATATTTATCATGGGGGTGAAGTTAAGAAGTTATCCCGTGAAAACCTCACCCAGCCGAAACTACTTTCGTGTTTATGCATCAGAAATCCTATCAAAATAATTAACGACTTTAAGGCTTAATAAAAAATTAACGGCTAATGGTAAAAATATTTCTTCTAATGGCAAAAAGTGCTACATGTCAGAGCTTTTCAAATCTGTATTAATATTTATCATGGGCGGTGAGGTTAAGAAGTTATCCCGTGAAAACTTCACCCAGCCGGAACTACTTTCGTATTTATGCATCAGAAATCCTATCAAAATAATTAACGACTTTAAGGCTTCATAAAAAGTTAACGGCTAATGGCAAAAATATTTCTTCTCTAATGGCAAAAATTGCTACATGTCGGAGCTCTTTAAATCTGTATTAATATTTATCATGGGCGGTGAGGTTAAGAAGTTATCCTGTGAAAACCTCACCCACCCGGAACTACTTTCGTGTTTATGCATCAGCAATCCTATCAAAATAATTAACGACTTTAAGGCTTAATAAAAAATTAACGGCTAATGGCAAAATATTTCTTCTAATAGCAAAAAGTGCTACATGCCAGAGCGCTTCAAATCTGTATTAATATTTATCATGGGGGGGATGTGATGTTAAGAAGTTATCCCTTGAAAACCTCACCCAGCCGGAACTACTTTCGTGTTGATGCATCAGAAATCCTATCAAAATAATTAACGACTTTAAGGCTTAATAAAAAATTAACGGCTAATGGCAAATATATTTGCTACATGTCAGAGCTCTTCAAATATGTATTAATATTTATCATGGAGGGTGAGGTTAAGAAGTTATCCCGTGAAAACCTCACCCAGCCGGAACTACTTTCGTGTTTATGCATCAGAAATCCTATCAAAATAATTAACGACTTTAAGGCTTAATAAAAAATTAACGGCTAATGGTAAAAATATTTCTTCTAATGGCAAAAAGTGCTACATGTCAGAGCTCTTCAAATCTGTATTAATATTTATCATGGTGGTGAAGTTAAGAAGTTATCCCATGAAAACCTCACCCAGACGAAACTACTTTCGTGTTTATGCATCAGAAATCCTATCAAAATATTTAAAGACTTTAAGGCTTAATAAAAAATTAACGGCTAATGGTAAAAATATTTCTTCTAATGGCAAAAAGTGCTACATGTCAGAGCTCTTCAAATCTGTATTAATATTTATCATGGGGGGTGAGGTTAAGAAGGTATCCCGTGAAAACTTCACCCAGTCGGAACTACTTTCGTGTTTATGCATTAGAAATCCTATACAAATAATTAACGACTTTAAGGCTTAATAAAAAATTAACGGCTAATGGTAAAAATATTTCTTCTAAGGGTAAAAAGTGCTACATGTCAAAGCTCTTCAAATCTGTATTAATATTTATCATGGGGGGTAAGGTTAAGAAGTTATCCCGTGAAAACCTCACCCAGCCGAAACTACTTTCGTGTTTATGCATCAGAAATCCTATAAAAATAATTAAAGACTTTAAGGCTTAATAAAAAATTAACGGCTAATGGTAAAAATATTTTTTCTAATGACAAAAAGTGCTACATGTCAGAGCTCTTCAAATCTGTATTAATATTTATCATGGGGGGTGAGGTTAAGAAGTTATCCCATGAAAACTTCACCCAGCCGGAACTACGTTCGTGTTTATGCATGAGAAATCCTATCAAAATAATTAACGACTTTAAGGCTTAATAAAAAATTAACGGCTAATGGCAAAAATATTTCTTCTAATGGCAAAAAGTGCTACATGTCAGAGCGCTTCAAATCTGTATTAATATTTATCATGGGGGTGAAGTTAAGAAGTTATCCCGGGAAAACCTCACCCATCCGAAACTACTTTCGTGTTTATGCATCAGAAATCCTATCAAAATAATTAACGACTTTAAGGCTTAATAAAAAATTAACGGCTAATGGTAAAAATATTTCTTCTAATGGCAAAAATTGCTACATGTCAGAGCTCTTCAAATCTGTATTAATAATTATCATGGGCGGTGAGGTTAATAAGTTATCCCGTGAAAACCTCACCCAGCCGGAACTACTTTCGTGTTTATGCATCAGAAATCCTATCAAAATAATTAACGATTTTAAGGCTTAATAGAAAATTAACGGCTAATAGCAAAAATATTTCTTCTAAGAGCAAAAAGTGCTACATGTTAGAGCTCTTCAAATCTGTATTAATATTTATCATGGGGGTGAGGTTAGGAAGTTATCCTGTGAAAACCTCACACAGCCGGAACTACTTTCGTGTTTATGCATCAGAAATCCTATCAAAATAATTATCGACTTTAAGGCTTCATAAAAAGTTAACGGCTAATGGTAAAAATATTTTTTCTAATGACAAAAAGTGCTACATGTCAGAGCTCTTCAAATCTGTATTAATATTTATCATGGGGGGTGAGGTTAAGAAGTTATCCCGTGAAAACTTCACCCAGCCGGAACTACTTTCGTGTTTATGCATCAGAAATCCTATCAAAATAATTAAAGACTTTAAGGCTTAATAAAAAATTAACGGCTAATGGCAAAAATATTTCTTCTAATGGCAAAAAGTGCTACATGTCAGAGCGCTTCAAATCTGTATTAATATTTATCATGGGGGTGAAGTTAAGAAGTTATCCCGTGAAAACCTCACCCAGCCGAAACTACTTTCGTGTTTATGCATCAGAAATCCTATCAAAATAATTAACGACTTTAAGGCTTAATAAAAAATTAACGGCTAATGGTAAAACTATTTCTTCTAATGGCAAAAAGTGCTACATGTCAGAGCTTTTCAAATCTGTATTAATATTTATCATGGGCGGTGAGGTTAAGAAGTTATCCCGTGAAAACTTCACCCAGCCGGAACTACTTCCGTGTTTATGCATCAGAAATCCTATCAAAATAATTAACGACTTTAAGGCTTAATAAAAAATTAACGGCTAATGGCAAAAATATTTCTTCTAAGAGCAAAAAGTGCTACATGTCAGAGCTCTTCAAATCTGTATTAATATTTATCATGGGGGTGAGGTTAGGAAGTTATCCTGTGAAAACCTCACACAGCCGGAACTACTTTCGTATTTATGCATCAGAAATCCTATCAAAATAATTAACGACTTTAAGGCTTCATAAAAAGTTAACGGCTAATGGCAAAAATATTTCTTCTCTAATGGCAAAAATTGCTACATGTCGGAGCTCTTTAAATCTGTATTAATATTTATCATGGGTGGTGAGGTTAAGAAGTTATCCTGTGAAAACCTCACCCAGCCGGAACTACTTTCGTGTTTATGCATCAAAAATCCTATCAAAATAATTAACGACTTTAAGGCTTAATAAAAAATTAACGGCTAATGGCAAAATATTTCTTCTAATAGCAAAAAGTGCTACATGCCAGAGCGCCTCAAATCTGTATTAATATTTATCATGGGGGGGATGTGATGTTAAGAAGTTATCCCTTGAAAACCTCACCCAGCCGGAACTACTTTCGTGTTGATGCATCAGAAATCCTATCAAAATAATTAACAAATTTAAGGCTTAATAAAAAATTAACGGCTAATGGCAAATATATTTGCTACATGTCAGAGCTCTTCAAATATGTATTAATATTTATCATGGAGGGTGAGGTTAAGAAGTTATCCCGTGAAAACCTCACCCAGCCGGAACTACTTTCGTGTTTATGCATCAGAAATCCTATAAAAATAATTAACGACTTTAAGGCTTAATAAAAAATTAACGGCTAATGGTAAAAATATTTCTTCTAATGGCAAAAAGTGCTACATGTCAGAGCTCTTCAAATCTGTATTAATATTTATCATGGGGGTGAAGTTAAGAAGTTATCCCATGAAAACCTCACCCAGACGAAACTACTTTCGTGTTTATGCATCAGAAATCCTATCAAAATATTTAAAGACTTTAAGGCTTAATAAAAAATTAACGGCTAATGGTAAAAATATTTCTTCTAATGGCAAAAAGTGCTACATGTCAGAGCTCTTCAAATCTGTATTAATATTTATCATGGGGGTGAGGTTAAGAAGGTATCCCGTGAAAACTTCACCCAGTCCGAACTACTTTCGTGTTTATGCATCAGAAATCCTATAAAAATAATTAACAACTTTAAGGCTTAATAAAAAAGTAACGGCTAATGGTAAAAATATTTCTTCTAAGGGTAAAATGTGCTACATGTCAAAGCTCTTCAAATCTGTATTAATATTTATCATGGGGGGTAAGGTTAAGAAGTTATCCCGTGAAAACCTCACCCAGCCGAAACTACCTTCGTGTTTATGCATCAGAAATCCTATAAAAATAATTAACGACTTTAAGGCTTAATAAAAAATTAACGGCTAATGGCAAAAATATTTCTTCTAATGGCAAAAAGTGCTACATGTCAGAGCGCTTCAAATCTGTATTAATATTTATCATGGGGGTGAAGTTAAGAAGTTATCCCATGAAAACCTCACCCAGCCGAAACTACTTTCGTGTTTATGCATCAGAAATCCTATCAAAATAATTAACGACTTTAAGGCTTAATAAAAAATTAACGGCTAATGGTAAAAATATTTCTTCTAATGGCAAAAAGTGCTACATGTCAGAGCTTTTCAAATCTGTATTAATATTTATCATGGGCGGTGAGGTTAAGAAGTTATCCCGTGAAAACTTCACCCAGCCGGAACTACATTCGTATTTATGCATCAGAAATCCTATCAAAATAATTAACGACTTTAAGGCTTCATAAAAAGTTAACGGCTAATGGCAAAAATATTTCTTCTCTAATGGCAAAAATTGCTACATGTCGGAGCTCTTTAAATCTGTATTAATATTTATCATGGGCGGTGAGGTTAAGAAGTTATCCTGTGAAAACCTCACCCACCCGGAACTACTTTCGTGTTTATGCATCAGCAATCCTATCAAAATAATTAACGACTTTAAGGCTTAATAAAAAATTAACGGCTAATGGCAAAATATTTCTTCTAATAGCAAAAAGTGCTACATGCCAGAGCGCTTCAAATCTGTATTAATATTTATCATGGGGGGGATGTGATGTTAAGAAGTTATCCCTTGAAAACCTCACCCAGCCGGAACTACTTTCGTGTTGATGCATCAGAAATCCTATCAAAATAATTAACGACTTTAAGGCTTAATAAAAAATTAACGGCTAATGGCAAATATATTTGCTACATGTCAGAGCTCTTCAAATATGTATTAATATTTATCATGGAGGGTGAGGTTAAGAAGTTATCCCGTGAAAACCTCACCCAGCCGGAACTACTTTCGTGTTTATGCATCAGAAATCCTATCAAAATAATTAACGACTTTAAGGCTTAATAAAAAATTAACGGCTAATGGTAAAAATATTTCTTCTAATGGCAAAAAGTGCTACATGTCAGAGCTCTTCAAATCTGTATTAATATTTATCATGGTGGTGAAGTTAAGAAGTTATCCCATGAAAACCTCACCCAGACGAAACTACTTTCGTGTTTATGCATCAGAAATCCTATCAAAATATTTAAAGACTTTAAGGCTTAATAAAAATTAACGGCTAATGGTAAAAATATTTCTTCTAATGGCAAAAAGTGCTACATGTCAGAGCTCTTCAAATCTGTATTAATATTTATCATGGGGGGTGAGGTTAAGAAGGTATCCCGTGAAAACTTCACCCAGTCGGAACTACTTTCGTGTTTATGCATTAGAAATCCTATACAAATAATTAACGACTTTAAGGCTTAATAAAAAATTAACGGCTAATGGTAAAAATATTTCTTCTAAGGGTAAAAAGTGCTACATGTCAAAGCTCTTCAAATCTGTATTAATATTTATCATGGGGGGTAAGGTTAAGAAGTTATCCCGTGAAAACCTCACCCAGCCGAAACTACTTTCGTGTTTATGCATCAGAAATCCTATAAAAATAATTAAAGACTTTAAGGCTTAATAAAAAATTAACGGCTAATGGTAAAAATATTTTTTCTAATGACAAAAAGTGCTACATGTCAGAGCTCTTCAAATCTGTATTAATATTTATCATGGGGGGTGAGGTTAAGAAGTTATCCCATGAAAACTTCACCCAGCCGGAACTACGTTCGTGTTTATGCATGAGAAATCCTATCAAAATAATTAACGACTTTAAGGCTTAATAAAAAATTAACGGCTAATGGCAAAAATATTTCTTCTAATGGCAAAAAGTGCTACATGTCAGAGCGCTTCAAATCTGTATTAATATTTATCATGGGGGTGAAGTTAAGAAGTTATCCCGGGAAAACCTCACCCATCCGAAACTACTTTCGTGTTTATGCATCAGAAATCCTATCAAAATAATTAACGACTTTAAGGCTTAATAAAAAATTAACGGCTAATGGTAAAAATATTTCTTCTAATGGCAAAAATTGCTACATGTCAGAGCTCTTCAAATCTGTATTAATAATTATCATGGGCGGTGAGGTTAATAAGTTATCCCGTGAAAACCTCACCCAGCCGGAACTACTTTCGTGTTTATGCATCAGAAATCCTATCAAAATAATTAACGATTTTAAGGCTTAATAGAAAATTAACGGCTAATAGCAAAAATATTTCTTCTAAGAGCAAAAAGTGCTACATGTTAGAGCTCTTCAAATCTGTATTAATATTTATCATGGGGGTGAGGTTAGGAAGTTATCCTGTGAAAACCTCACACAGCCGGAACTACTTTCGTGTTTATGCATCAGAAATCCTATCAAAAAAATTATCGACTTTAAGGCTTCATAAAAAGTTAACGGCTAATGGTAAAAATATTTTTTCTAATGACAAAAAGTGCTACATGTCAGAGCTCTTCAAATCTGTATTAATATTTATCATGGGGGGTGAGGTTAAGAAGTTATCCCGTGAAAACTTCACCCAGCCGGAACTACTTTCGTGTTTATGCATCAGAAATCCTATCAAAATAATTAAAGACTTTAAGGCTTAATAAAAAATTAACGGCTAATGGCAAAAATATTTCTTCTAATGGCAAAAAGTGCTACATGTCAGAGCGCTTCAAATCTGTATTAATATTTATCATGGGGGTGAAGTTAAGAAGTTATCCCGTGAAAACCTCACCCAGCCGAAACTACTTTCGTGTTTATGCATCAGAAATCCTATCAAAATAATTAACGACTTTAAGGCTTAATAAAAAATTAACGGCTAATGGTAAAACTATTTCTTCTAATGGCAAAAAGTGCTACATGTCAGAGCTTTTCAAATCTGTATTAATATTTATCATGGGCGGTGAGGTTAAGAAGTTATCCCGTGAAAACTTCACCCAGCCGGAACTACTTCCGTGTTTATGCATCAGAAATCCTATCAAAATAATTAACGACTTTAAGGCTTAATAAAAAATTAACGGCTAATGGCAAAAATATTTCTTCTAAGAGCAAAAAGTGCTACATGTCAGAGCTCTTCAAATCTGTATTAATATTTATCATGGGGGTGAGGTTAGGAAGTTATCCTGTGAAAACCTCACACAGCCGGAACTACTTTCGTATTTATGCATCAGAAATCCTATCAAAATAATTAACGACTTTAAGGCTTCATAAAAAGTTAACGGCTAATGGCAAAAATATTTCTTCTCTAATGGCAAAAATTGCTACATGTCGGAGCTCTTTAAATCTGTATTAATATTTATCATGGGTGGTGAGGTTAAGAAGTTATCCTGTGAAAACCTCACCCAGCCGGAACTACTTTCGTGTTTATGCATCAAAAATCCTATCAAAATAATTAACGACTTTAAGGCTTAATAAAAAATTAACGGCTAATGGCAAAATATTTCTTCTAATAGCAAAAAGTGCTACATGCCAGAGCGCCTCAAATCTGTATTAATATTTATCATGGGGGGGATGTGATGTTAAGAAGTTATCCCTTGAAAACCTCACCCAGCCGGAACTACTTTCGTGTTGATGCATCAGAAATCCTATCAAAATAATTAACAAATTTAAGGCTTAATAAAAAATTAACGGCTAATGGCAAATATATTTGCTACATGTCAGAGCTCTTCAAATATGTATTAATATTTATCATGGAGGGTGAGGTTAAGAAGTTATCCCGTGAAAACCTCACCCAGCCGGAACTACTTTCGTGTTTATGCATCAGAAATCCTATAAAAATAATTAACGACTTTAAGGCTTAATAAAAAATTAACGGCTAATGGTAAAAATATTTCTTCTAATGGCAAAAAGTGCTACATGTCAGAGCTCTTCAAATCTGTATTAATATTTATCATGGGGGTGAAGTTAAGAAGTTATCCCATGAAAACCTCACCCAGACGAAACTACTTTCGTGTTTATGCATCAGAAATCCTATCAAAATATTTAAAGACTTTAAGGCTTAATAAAAAATTAACGGCTAATGGTAAAAATATTTCTTCTAATGGCAAAAAGTGCTACATGTCAGAGCTCTTCAAATCTGTATTAATATTTATCATGGGGGTGAGGTTAAGAAGGTATCCCGTGAAAACTTCACCCAGTCCGAACTACTTTCGTGTTTATGCATCAGAAATCCTATAAAAATAATTAACAACTTTAAGGCTTAATAAAAAAGTAACGGCTAATGGTAAAAATATTTCTTCTAAGGGTAAAATGTGCTACATGTCAAAGCTCTTCAAATCTGTATTAATATTTATCATGGGGGGTAAGGTTAAGAAGTTATCCCGTGAAAACCTCACCCAGCCGAAACTACCTTCGTGTTTATGCATCAGAAATCCTATAAAAATAATTAACGACTTTAAGGCTTAATAAAAAATTAACGGCTAATGGCAAAAATATTTCTTCTAATGGCAAAAAGTGCTACATGTCAGAGCGCTTCAAATCTGTATTAATATTTATCATGGGGGTGAAGTTAAGAAGTTATCCCGTGAAAACCTCACCCAGCCGAAACTACTTTCGTGTTTATGCATCAGAAATCCTATCAAAATAATTAACGATTTTAAGGCTTAATAAAAAATTAACGGCTAATGGTAAAAATATTTCTTCTAATGGCAAAAAGTGCTACATGTCAGAGCTCTTCAAATCTGTATTAATATTTATCATGAGCCGTGAGGTTAAGAAGTTATCCCGTGAAAACCTCACCCAGCCGGAACTACTTTCGTGTTTATGCATCAGAAATCCTATCAAAATAATTAACGACTTTATGGCTTAATAAAAAATTAACGGCTAATGGCAAAAATATTTCTTCTAATGGCAAAAAGTGCTACATGTCAGAGCTCTTCAAATCTGTATTAATATTTATCATGGGGGGTGAGGTTAGGAAGTTATCCTGTGAAAACCTCACACAGCCGGAACTACTTTCGTGTTTATGCATCAGAAATCCTATCAAAATAATTAACGACTTTAAGGCTTCATAAAAAGTTAACGGCTAATGGCAAAAATATTTCTTCTCTAATGGCAAAAATTGCTACATGTCGGAGCTCTTTAAATCTGTATTAATATTTATCATGGGCGGTGAGGTTAAGAAGTTATCCTGTGAAAACCTCACCCAGCCGGAACTACTTTCGTGTTTATGCATCAGAAATCCTATCAAAATAATTAACAACTTTAAGGCTTAATAAAAAATTAACGGCTAATTGCAAAATATTTCTTCTAATAGCAAAAAGTGCTACATGCCAGAGCGCTTCAAATCTGTATTAATATTTATCATGGGGGGGATGTGATGTTAAGAAGTTATCCCTTGAAAACCTCACCCAGCCGGAACTACTTTCGTGTTGATGCATCAGAAATCCTATAAAAATAATTAACAACTTTAAGGCTTAATAAAAAATTAACGGCTAATGGTAAAAATATTTCTTCTAAGGTAAAAAGTGCTACATGTCAGAGCTCTTCAAATCTGTATTAATATTTATCATGACGGGGGGGGGGGGTGAGGTTAAGAAGTTATCCCGTGAAAACCTCACCCAGCCGGAACTACTTTCGTGTTTATGCATCAGAAATCTTATCAAAATAATTAACGACTTTAAGGCTTAATAAAAAATTAACGGCTAATGGCAAAAATATTTGTTCTAAGAGCAAAAAGTGCTACATGTCAGAGCTCTTCAAATCTGTATTAATATTTATCATGGGGGTGAGGTTAGGAAGTTATCCTGTGAAAACCTCACACAGCCGGAACTACTTTCGTGTTTATGCATCAGAAATCCTATCAAAATAATTAACGACTTTAAGGGTTAATAAAAAAATAACGGCTAATGGTAAAAATATTTCTTCTAATGGCAAAAAGTGCTACATGTCAGAGCTCTTCAAATCTGTATTAATATTTATCATGGGCGGTGAGGTTAAGAAGTTATCCCGTGAAAACTTCACCCAGCCGGAACTACTTTCGTGTTTATGCATCAGAAATCCTATCAAAATAATTAACGACTTTAAGGCTTAATAAAAAATTAACGGCTAATGGCAAAAATATTTCTTCTAAGAGCAAAAAGTGCTACATGTCAGAGCTCTTCAAATCTGTATTAATATTTATCATGGGGGTGAGGTTAGGAAGTTATCCTGTGAAAACCTCACACAGCCGGAACTACTTTCGTGTTTATGCATCAGAAATCCTATCAAAATAATTAACGACTTTAAGGCTTCATAAAAAGTTAACGGCTAATGGCAAAAATATTTCTTCTCTAATGGCAAAAATTGTTACATGTCGGAGCTCTTTAAATCTGTATTAATATTTATCATGGGCGGTGAGGTTAAGAAGTTATCCTGTGAAAACCTCACCCAGTCGGAACTACTTTCGTGTTGATGCATCAGAAACCCTATGAAAATAATTAACAACTTGAAGGCTTAATAAAAAATTAAAGGCTAATTGCAAAATATTTCTTCTAATAGCAAAAAGTGCTACATGCCAGAGCGCTTCAAATCTGTATTAATATTTATCATGGGGGGGGGGGGGATGTGATATTAAGAAGTTATCCCTTGAAAACCTCACCCAGCCGGAACTACTTTCGTGTTCATGCATCAGAAATCCTATCAAAATAATTAACGACTTTAAGGTTTAATAAAAAATTAACGGCTAATGGCAAATATATTTGCTACATGTCAGAGCTCTTCAAATATGTATTAATATTTATCATGGAGGGTGAGGTTAAGAAGTTATCCCGTGAAAACCTCACCCAGCCGAAACTCCTTTCGTGTTTATGCATCAGAAATCCTATCAAAATAATTAACGACTTTAAGGCTTAATAAAAAATTAACGGCTAATGGTAAAAATAATTCTTCTAATGGCAAAAAGTGCTACATGTCAGAGCTCTTCAAATCTGTATTAATATTTATCATGGTGGTGAAGTTAAGAAGTTATCCCATGAAAACCTCACCCAGACGAAACTACTTTCGTGTTTATGCATCAGAAATCCTATCAAAATATTTAAAGACTTTAAGGCTTAATAAAAAATTAACGGCTAATGGTAAAAATATTTCTTCTAATGGCAAAAAGTGCTACATGTCAGAGCTCTTCAAATCTGTATTAATATTTATCATGGGGGGTGAGGTTAAGAAGGTATCCCGTGAAAACTTCACCCAGTCGGAACTACTTTCGTGTTTATGCATCAGAAATCCTATAAAAATAATTAACAACTTTAAGGCTTAATAAAAAAATTAACGGCTAATGGTAAAAATATTTCTTCTAAGGGTAAAAAGTGCTACATGTCAAAGCTCTTCAAATCTGTATTAATATTTATCATGGGGGGTAAGGTTAAGAAGTTATCCCGTGAAAACCTCACCCAGCCGAAACTACTTTCGTGTTTATGCATCAGAAATCCTATCAAAATAATTAAAGACTTTAAGGCTTAATAAAAAATTAACGGCTAATGGCAAAAATATTTCTTCTAATGGCAAAAAGTGCTACATGTCAGAGCGCTTCAAATCTGTATTAATATTTATCATGGGGGTGAAGTTAAGAAGTTATCCCGTGAAAACCTCACCCAGCCGAAACTACTTTCGTGTTTATGCATCAGAAATCCTATCAAAATAATTAACGACTTGAAGGCTTAATAAAAAATTAACGGCTAATGGTAAAAATATTTCTCCTAATGGCAAAAAGTGCTATATGTCAGAGCTCTTCAAATCTGTATTAATATTTATCATGGGGGGTGAGGTTAAGAAGTTATCCCGTGAAAAGTTCACCCAGCCGGAACTACTTTCGTGTTTATGCATCAGAAATCCTATCAAAATAATTAACGACTTTAAGGCTTAATAAAAAATTAACGGCTAATGGCAAAAATATTTCTTCTAAGGGTAAAAAGTGCTACATGTCAAAGCTCTTCAAATCTGTATTAATATTTATCATGGGGGGTAAGGTTAAGAAGTTATCCCGTGAAAACCTCACCCAGCCGAAACTACTTTCGTGTTTATGCATCAGAAATCCTATCAAAATAATTAAAGACTTTAAGGCTTAATAAAAAATTAACGGCTAATGGCAAAAATATTTCTTCTAATGGCAAAAAGTGCTACATGTCAGAGCGCTTCAAATCTCTATTAATATTTATCATGGGGGTGAAGTTAAGAAGTTATCCCGTGAAAACCTCACCCAGCCGAAACTACTTTTGTGTTTATGCATCAGAAATCCTATCAAAATAATTAACGACTTTAAGGCTTAATAAAAAATTAACGGCTAATGGCAAAAATATTTCTTCTAAGAGCAAAAACTGCTACATGTCAGAGCTCTTCAAATCTGTATTAATATTTATCATGGGGGTGAGGTTAAGAAGTTATCCCGTGAAAACCTCACCCAGCCGGAACTACTTTCGTGTTTATGCATCAGAAATCCTATCAAAATAATTAACGACTTTAAGGCTTCATAAAAAGTTAACGGCTAATGGTACAAATATTTTTTCTAATGACAAAAAGTGCTACATGTCAGAGCTCTTCAAATCTGTATTAATATTTATCATGGGGGGTGAGGTTAAGAAGTTATCCCATGAGAACTTCACCCAGCCGGAACTACTTTCGTGTTTATGCATCAGAAATCCTATCAAAATAATTAAAGACTTTAAGGCTTAATAAAAAATTAACGGCTAATGGCAAAAATATTTCTTCTAATGGCAAAAAGTGCTACATGTCAGAGCGCTTCAAATCTGTATTAATATTTATCATGGGGGTGAGGTTAAGAAGTTATCCCGTGAAAACCTCACCCACCCAAAACTACTTTCGTGTTTATGCATCAGAAATCCTATCAAAATAATTACCAACTTTAAGGCTTCATAAAAAGTTAACGGCTAATGGCAAAAATATTTCTTCTCTAATGGCAAAAATTGCTACATGTCAGAGCTCTTTAAATCTGTATTAATATTTATCATAGGCGGTGAGGTTAAGAAGTTATCCTGTGAAAACCTCACCCAGCCGGAACTACTTTCGTGTTTATGCATCAGAAATCCTATCAAAATAATTAACGACTTTAAGGCTTAATAAAAAAATAACGGCTAATGGCAAAACTATTTCTTCTAAGGGCAAAAAGTGGTACATGTCAAAGCTCTTCAAATCTGTATTAATATTTATCATGGGGGTAAGGTTAAGAAGTTATCCCGTGAAAACCTCACCCAGCCGAAACTACTTTCGTGTTTATGCATCAGAAATCCTATAAAAATAATTAACGACTTTAAGGCTTAATAAAAAATTAACGGCTAATGGTAAAAATATTTCTTCTAATGGCAAAAAGTGCTACATGTCAGAGCTCTTCAAATCTGTATTAATATTTATCATGGGGGGTGAGGTTAAGAAGTTATCCCGTGAAAACTTCACCCAGCCGGAACTACTTTCGTGTTTATGCATCAGAAATCCTATCAAAATAATTAAAGACTTTAAGGCTTAATAAAAAATTAACGGCTAATGGCAAAAATATATCTTCTCTAATGGCAAAAATTGGTACATGTCAGAGCTCTTTAAATCTGTATTAATATTTATCATGGGGGGTGAGGTTAAGAAGTTATCCTGTGAAAACCTCACCCACCCGGAACTACTTTCGTGTTTATGCATCAGAAATCCTATCAAAATAATTAAAGACTTTAAGGCTTAATAAAAAATTAACGGCTAATGGCAAAAATATATCTTCTCTAATGGCAAAAAGTGCTACATGTCAGAGCGCTTCAAATCTGTATTAATATTTATCATGGGGGTGAGGTTAAGAAGTTATCCCGTGAAAACCTCACCCACCCAAAACTACTTTCGTGTTTATGCATCAGAAATCCTATCAAAATAATTACCAACTTTAAGGCTTCATAAAAAGTTAACGGCTAATGGCAAAAATATGTCTTCTCTAATGGCAAAAATTGCTACATGTCAGAGCTCTTTAAATCTGTATTAATATTTATCATAGGCGGTGAGGTTAAGAAGTTATCCTGTGAAAACCTCACCCAGCCGGAACTACTTTCGTGTTTATGCATCAGAAATCCTATCAAAATAATTAACGACTTTAAGGCTTAATAAAAAAATAACGGCTAATGGCAAAACTATTTCTTCTAAGGGCAAAAAGTGGTACATGTCAAAGCTCTTCAAATCTGTATTAATATTTATCATGGGGGTAAGGTTAAGAAGTTATCCCGTGAAAACCTCACCCAGCCGAAACTACTTTCGTGTTTATGCATCAGAAATCCTATAAAAATAATTAACGACTTTAAGGCTTAATAAAAAATTAACGGCTAATGGTAAAAATATTTCTTCTAATGGCAAAAAGTGCTACATGTCAGAGCTCTTCAAATCTGTATTAATATTTATCATGGGGGGTGAGGTTAAGAAGTTATCCCGTGAAAACTTCACCCAGCCGGAACTACTTTCGTGTTTATGCATCAGAAATCCTATCAAAATAATTAAAGACTTTAAGGCTTAATAAAAAATTAACGGCTAATGGCAAAAATATATCTTCTCTAATGGCAAAAATTGGTACATGTCAGAGCTCTTTAAATCTGTATTAATATTTATCATGGGCGGTGAGGTTAAGAAGTTATCCTGTGAAAACCTCACCCACCCGGAACTACTTTCGTGTTTATGCATCAGAAATCCTATCAAAATAATTAACGACTTTAAGGCTTAATAAAAAATTAACGGCTAATGGCAAAATATTTCTTCTAATAGCAAAAAGTGCTACATGCCAGAGCGCTTCAAATCTGTATTAATATTTATCATGGGAGGGGGGTGATGTTAAGAAGTTATCCCGAGAAAACCTCACCCAGCCGGAACTACTTTCGTGTTGATGCATCAGAAATCCTATCAAAATAATTAACGACTTTAAAGCTTAATAAAAAATTAACGGCTAATGGCAAATATATTTGCTACATGTCAGAGCTCTTCAAATATGTATTAATATTCATCATGGAGGGTGAGGTTAAGAAGTTATCCCGTGAAAACCTCACCCAGCCGGAACTACTTTCGTGTTTATGCATCAGCAATCCGTATCAAAATAATTAACGACTTAAGGTTTAATACAAAATTAACGGCTAATGGCAAACATATTTCTTCTAATGGCAAAAAGTGCTACCTGTCAGAGCTCTTCAAATCTGTTTTAATATTTATCATGGGGGTGAGGTTAAGAAGATATCCCGTGAAAACCTCACCCAGACGAAACTACTTTCGTGTTTATGCATCAGAAATCCTATCAAAATAATTAACGACTTTAAGGCTTAATAAAAAATTAACGGCTAATGGTAAAAATATTTCTTCTAATGGCAAAAAGTGCTACATGTCAGAGCTCTTCAAATCTGTATTAATATTTATCATGGGGGGTGAGGTTAAGAAGTTATCCCGTGAAAACTTCACCCAGCCGGAACTACTTTCGTGTTTATGGATCAGAAATCCTATCAAAATAATTAACGACTTTAAGGCTTAATAAAAAATTAACGGCTAATGGCAAACATATTTCTTCTAAGAGCAAAAAGTGCTACATGTCAATGTTCTTCAAATCTGTATTAATATTTATCATGGGGGGTGAGGTTAAGAAGTTATCCCGTGAAAACCTCACCCAGCCGGAACTACTTTCGTGTTTATGCATCAGAAATCCTATCAAAATAATTAACGACTTGAAGGCCTAATTAAAAAAAATTAACGGCTAATGGCAAAAATATTTCTTCTAATGGCAAAAAGTGCTACATGCCAGAGCGCTTCAAATCTGTATTAATATTTATCATGGGGGGGTGTGATGTTAAGAAGTTATCCCTTGAAAACCTCACCCAGCCGGAACTACTTTCGTGTTGATGCATCAGAAATCCTATCAAAATAATTAATGACTTTAAGGCTTAATAAAAAATTAACAGCTAATGGCAAATATATTTGCTACATGTCAGAGCTCTTCAAATATGTATTAATATTTAATATGGAGGGTGAGGTTAAGAAGTTATCCCGTGAAAACCACACCCAGCAGGAACTACTTTCGTGTTTATGCATCAGAAATCCGTATCAAAATAATTAACGACTTTAAGGTTTAATACAAAATTAACGGCTAATGGCAAACATATTTCTTCTAATGGCAAAAAGTGCTACCTGTCAGAGCTCTTCAAATCTGTTTTAATATTTATCATGGGGGTGAGGTTAAGAAGTTATCCCGTGAAAACCTCACCCAGCCGAAACTACTTTCGTGTTCATGCATCAGAAATCCTATCAAAATAATTAAAGATTTTAAGGCTTAATAAAAAATTAACGGCTAATGCAAAAATATTTCTTCTAATGGCAAAAAGTGCTACATGTCAGAGTGCTTCAAATCTGTATTAATATTTATCATGGGGGTGAAGTTAAGAAGTTATCCCGTGAAAACCTCACCCAGACGAAACTACTTTCGTGTTTATGCATCAGAAATCCTATCAAAATAATTAACGACTTTAAGGCTTAATAAAAAATTAACGGCTAATAGTAAAAATATTTCTTCTAATGGCAAAAAGTGCTACATGTCAGAGCTCTTCAAATCTGTATTAATATTTATCATGGGGGGTGAGGTTAAGAAGGTATCCCGTGAAAACTTCACCCAGTCGGAACTACTTTCGTGTTTATGCATCAGAAATCCTATAAAAATAATTAACGACTTTAAGGCTTAATAAAAAATTAACGGCTAATGGCAAAAATATTTCTTCTAATGGCAAAAAGTGCTACATGTCAGAGCTCTTCAAATATGTATTAATATTTATCATGGGGGTGAGGTTAAGAAGTTATCCCGTGAAAACCTCACCCAGCCGGAACTACTTTCGTGTTTATGCATCAGAAATCCTATCAAAATAATTAACGACTTTAAGGCTTCATAAAAAGTTAACGGCTAATGGTAAAAATATTTTTTCTAATGACAAAAAGTGCTACATGTCAGAGCTCTTCAAATCTGTATTAATATTTATCATGGGGGGTGAGGTTAAGAAGTTATCCCATGAAAACTTCACCCAGCCGGAACTACTTTCGTGTTTATGCATCAGAAATCCTATCAAAATAATTAACGACTTTAAGGCTTAATAAAAAATTAACGGCTAATGGCAAAAATATTTCTTCTAATGGCAAAAAGTGCTACATGTCAGAGCGCTTCAAATCTGTATTAATATTGATCATGGGGGTGAGGTTAGGAAGTTATCCTGTGAAAACCTCACACAGCCGGTACTACTTTCGTGTTTATGAATCAGAAATCCTATCAAAATAATTAACGACTTTAAGGCTTCATAAAAAGTTAACGGCTAATGGCAAAAATATTTCTTCTCTAATGGCAAAAATTGCTACATGTCAGAGCTCTTTAAATCTGTATGCGGTGAGGTTAAGAAGTTATCCTGTGAAAACCTCACCCAGCCGGAACTACTTTCGTGTTTATGCATCAGAAATCCTATCAAAATAATTAACGACTTTAAGGCTTAATAAAAAATTAACGGCTAATGGCAAAATATTTCTTCTAATAGCAAAAAGTGCTACATGCCAGAGCGCTTCAAATCTGTATTAATATTTATCATGGGGGGATGTGATGTTAAGAAGTTATCCCTTGAAAACCTCACCCAGCCGGAACTACTTTCGTGTTGATGCATCAGAAATCCTATCAAAATAATTAACGACTTTAAGGCTTAATAAAAAATTAACGGCTAATGGCAAATATATTTGCTACATGTCAGAGCTCTTCAAATATGTATTAATATTTATCATGGAGGGTGAGGTTAAGAAGTTATCCCGTGAAAACCACACCCAGCAGGAACTACTTTCGTGTTTATGCATCAGAAATCCGTATCAAAATAATTAACGACTTTAAGGTTTAGTACAAAATTAACGGCTAATGGCAAACATATTTCTTCTAATGGCAAAAAGTGCTACCTGTCAGAGCTCTTCAAATCTGTTTTAATATTTATCATGGGGGTGAGGTTAAGAAGTTATCCCGTGAAAACCTCACCCAGCCGAAACTACTTTCGTGTTCATGCATCAGAAATCCTATCAAAATAATTAAAGACTTTAAGGCTTAATAAAAAATTAACGGCTAATGCAAAATATTTCTTCTAATGGTAAAAAGTGCTACATGTCAGAGTGCTTCAAGTCTGTATTAATATTTATCATGGGGGTGAAGTTAAGAAGTTATCCCGTGAAAACCTCACCCAGACGAAACTACTTTCGTGTTTATGCATCAGAAATCCTATCAAAATAATTAACGACTTTAAGGCTTCATAAAAAATTAACGGCTAATGGTAAAAATATTTCTTCTAATGGCAAAAAGTGGTACATGTCAGAGCTCTTCAAATCTGTATTAATATTTATCATGGGGGGTGAGGTTAAGAAGGTATCCCGTGAAAACTTCACCCAGTCGGAACTACTTTCGTGTTTATGCATGAGAAATCCTATAAAAATAATTAACAACTTTAAGGCTTAATAAAAAATTAACGGCTAATGGCAAAAATATTTCTTCTAAGAGCAAAAAGTGCTACATGTCAGAGCTCTTCAAATCTGTATTAATATTTATCATGGGGGTGAGGTTAAGAAGTTATCCCGTGAAAACCTCACCCAGCCGGAACTACTTTCGTGTTTATGCATCAGAAATCCTATCAAAATAATTCACGACTTGAAGTCCTAATTAAAAAAATTAACGGCTAATGGCAAAAATATTTCTTCTAATGGCAAAAAGTGCTACATGTCAGAGCTCTTCAAATCTGTATTAATATTTATCATGGGGGTGAGGTTAAGAAGTTATCCCGTGAAAACCTCACCCACCCAAAACTACTTTCGTGTTTATGCATCAGAAATCCTATCAAAATAATTACCAACTTTAAGGCTTCATAAAAAGTTAACGGCTAATGGCAAAAATATTTCTTCTCTAATGGCAAAAATTGCTACATGTCAGAGCTCTTTAAATCTGTATTAATATTTATCATGGGCGGTGAGGTTAAGAAGTTATCCTGTGAAAACCTCACCCAGCCGGAACTACTTTCGTGTTTATGCATCAGAAATCCTATCAAAATAATTAACGACTTTAAGGCTTAATAAAAAATTAACGGCTAATGGCAAAAATATTTCTTCTAAGGGCAAAACGTGCTACATGTCTTTGCTCTTCAAATCTGTATTAATATTTATCATGGGGGGTAAGGTTAAGAAGTTATCCCGTGAAAACCTCATTCAGCCGAAACTACTTTCGTGTTTATGCATCAGAAATCCTATCAAAATAATTAACGACTTTAAGGCTTAATAAAAAATTAACGGCTAATGGTAAAAATATTTCTTCTAATGAAAAAAAGTGCTACATGTCAGAGCTCTTTAAATCTGTATTAATATTTATCATGGGCGGTGAGGTTAAGAAGTTATCCCGTGAAAACTTCACCCAGCCGGAACTACTTTCGTGTTTATGCATCAGAAATCCTATCAAAATAATTCACGACTTTAAGGCTTAATAAAAAATTAACGGCTAATGGTAAAAATATTTCTTCTAATGGCAAAAAGTGCTACATGTCAGAGCTCTTCAAATCTGTATTAATATTTATCATGGGGGGTGAGGTTAAGAAGTTATCCTGTGAAAACCTCACCCAGCCGGAACTACTTTCGTGTTTATGCATCAGAAATCCTATCAAAATAATTAACGACTTTAAGGCTTAATAAAAAAATTAACGGCTAATGGCAAAAATATTTCTTCTAAGGGTAAAAAGTGCTACATGTCAAAGCTCTTCAAATCTGTATTAATATTTATCATGGGGGGTAAGGTTAAGAAGTTATCCCATGAAAACCTCACCCAGCCGAACTACTTTCGTGTTTATGCATCAGAAATCCTATAAAAATAATTAACGACTTTAAGGCTTAATAAAAAATTAACGGCTAATGGCAAAAATATTTCTTCTAAGGGCAAAAAGTGCTACATGTCTTTGCTCTTCAAATCTGTATTAATATTTATCATGGGGGGTAAGGTTAAGAAGTTATCCCGTGAAAACCTCACCCAGCTGAAACTACTTTCGTGTTTATGCATCAGAAATCCTATAAAAATAATTAACGACTTTAAGGCTTAATAAAAAATTAACGGCTAATGGTAAAAATATTTCTTCTAATGGCAAAAAGTGCTACATGTCAGAGCTCTTCAAATCTGTATTAATATTTATCATGGGGGGTGAGGTTAAGAAGTTATCCCGTGAAAACTTCACCCAGCCGGAACTACTTTCGTGTTTATGCATCAGAAATCCTATCAAAATAATTAAAGACTTTAAGGCTTAATAAAAAATTAACGGCTAATGGCAAAAATATTTCTTCTAATGGCAAAAAGTGCTACATGTCAGAGCGCTTCAAATCTGTATTAATATTTATCATGGGGGTGAAGTTAAGAAGTTATCCCGTGAAAACCTCACCCAGCCGGAACTACTTTCGTGTTTATGCATCAGAAATCCGTATCAAAATAATTAACGACTTTAAGGTTTAATACAAAATTAACGGCTAATGGCAAACATATTTCTTCTAATGGCAAAAAGTGCTACCTGTCAGAGCTCTTCAAATCTGTTTTAATATTTATCATGGGGGTGAGGTTAAGAAGTTATCCCGTGAAAACCTCACCCAGACGAAACTACTTTCGTGTTTATGCATCAGAAATCCTATCAAAATAATTCACGACTTTAAGGCTTAATAAAAAATTAACGGCTAATGGTAAAAATATTTCTTCTAATGGCAAAAAGTGCTACATGTCAGAGCTCTTCAAATCTGTATTAATATTTATCATGGGGGGTGAGGTTAAGAAGTTATCCTGTGAAAACCTCACCCAGCCGGAACTACTTTCGTGTTTATGCATCAGAAATCCTATCAAAATAATTAACGACTTTAAGGCTTAATAAAAAAATTAACGGCTAATGGCAAAAATATTTCTTCTAAGGGTAAAAAGTGCTACATGTCAAAGCTCTTCAAATCTGTATTAATATTTATCATGGGGGGTAAGGTTAAGAAGTTATCCCGTGAAAACCTCACCCAGCCGAAACTACTTTCGTGTTTATGCATCAGAAATCCTATAAAAATAATTAACGACTTTAAGGCTTAATAAAAAATTAACGGCTAATGGCAAAAATATTTCTTCTAAGGGCAAAAAGTGCTACATGTCTTTGCTCTTCAAATCTGTATTAATATTTATCATGGGGGGTAAGGTTAAGAAGTTATCCCGTGAAAACCTCACCCAGCTGAAACTACTTTCGTGTTTATGCATCAGAAATCCTATAAAAATAATTAACGACTTTAAGGCTTAATAAAAAATTAACGGCTAATGGTAAAAATATTTCTTCTAATGGCAAAAAGTGCTACATGTCAGAGCTCTTCAAATCTGTATTAATATTTATCATGGGGGGTGAGGTTAAGAAGTTATCCCGTGAAAACTTCACCCAGCCGGAACTACTTTCGTGTTTATGCATCAGAAATCCTATCAAAATAATTAAAGACTTTAAGGCTTAATAAAAAATTAACGGCTAATGGCAAAAATATTTCTTCTAATGGCAAAAAGTGCTACATGTCAGAGCGCTTCAAATCTGTATTAATATTTATCATGGGGGTGAAGTTAAGAAGTTATCCCGTGAAATCCTCACCCAGCCGAAACTACTTTCGTGTTTATGCATCAGAAATCCTATCAAAATAATTAACGACTTGAAGGCTTAATAAAAAAATAACGGCTAATGGTAAAAATGTTTCGTCTAATGGCAAAAAGTGCTACATGTCAGAGCTCTTCAAATCTGTATTAATATTTATCATGGGCGGTGAGGTTAAGAAGTTATCCCGTGAAAACTTCACCCAGCCGGAACTACTTTCGTGTTTATGCATCCGAAATCCTATCAAAATATTTAAAGACTTTAAGGCTTAATAAAAAATTATTGGCTAATGGCAAAAATATTTCTTCTAATGGCAAACAGTGCTACATGTCTTTGCTCTTCAAATCTGTATTAATATTTATCATGGAGGTGAAGTTAAGAAGTTATCCCGTGAAAACTTCACCCAGCCGGAACTACTTTCGTGTTTATGCATCAGAAATCCTATCAAAATATTTAAAGACTTTAAGGCTTAATAAAAAATTAACGGCTAATGGCAAAAATATTTCTTCTAATGGCAAAAAGTGCTACATGTCAGAGCGCTTCAAATCTGTATTAATATTTATCATGGGGGTGAAGTTAAGAAGTTATCCCGTGAAATCCTCACCCAGCCGAAACTACTTTCGTGTTTATGCATCAGAAATCCTATCAAAATAATTAACGACTTTAAGGCTTAATAAAAAATTAACGGCTAATGGTAAAAATGTTTCGTCTAATGGCAAAAAGTGCTACATGTCAGAGCTCTTCAAATCTGTATTAATATTTATCATGGGCGGTGAGGTTAAGAAGTTATCCCGTGAAAACTTCACCCAGCCGGAACTACTTTCGTGTTTATGCATCCGAAATCCTATCAAAATATTTAAAGACTTTAAGGCTTAATAAAAAATTAACGGCTAATGGCAAAAATATTTCTTCTAATGGCAAAAAGTGCTACATGTCTTTGCTCTTCAAATCTGTATTAATATTTATCATGGGGGTGAAGTTAAGAAGTTATCCCGTGAAAACTTCACCCAGCCGGAACTACTTTCGTGTTTATGCATCAGAAATTCTATCAAAATAATTCACGACTTTAAGGCTTAATAAAAAATTAACGGCTAATGGTAAAAATATTTCTTCTAATGGCAAAAAGTGCTACATGTCAGAGCTCTTCAAATCTGTATTAATATTTATCATGGGGGGTAAGGTTAAGAAGTTATCCCGTGAAAACCTCACCCACCCAAAACTACTTTCGTGTTTATGCATCAGAAATCCTATCAAAATAATTACCAACTTTAAGGCTTCATAAAAAGTTAACGGCTAATGGCAAACATATTTCTTCTCTAATGGCAAAAATTGCTACATGTCAGAGCTCTTTAAATCTGTATTAATATTTATCATGGGCGGTGAGGTTAAGAACTTATCCTGTGAAAACCTCACCCAGCCGGAACTACTTTCGTGTTTATGCATCAGAAATTCTATCAAAATAATTAACGACTGTAAGGCTTAATAAAAAATTAACGGCTAATGGTAAAAATATTTCTTCTAATGGCAAAAAGTGCTACATGTCAGAGCTCTTCAAATCTGTATTAATATTTATCATGGGGGGTAAGGTTAAGAAGTTATCCCGTGAAAACCTCACCCACCCAAAACTACTTTCGTGTTTATGCATCAGAAATCCTATAAAAATAATTAACGACTTTAAGGCGTAATAAAAAATTAACGGCTAATGGTAGAAATATTTCTTCTAATGGCAAAAAGTGCTACATGTCAGAGCTCTTCAAATCTGTATTAATATTTATCATGGGGGTTGAGGTTAAGAAGTTATCCCGTGAAAACTTCACCCAGCCGGAACTACTTTCGTGTTTATGCATCAGATATCCTATCAAAATAATTAAAGACTTTAAGGCTTAATAAAAAATTAACGGCTAATGGCAAAAATATTTCTTCTAATGGCAAAAAGTGCTACATGTCGGAGCGCTTCAAATCTGTATTAATATTTATCATGGGGGTGAAGTTAAGAAGTTATCCCGTGAAAACTTCACCCAGCCGGAACTACTTTCGTGTTTATGCATCATAAATCCTATCAAAATTATTCACGACTTTAAGGCTTAATAAAAAATTAACGGCTAACGGTAAAAATATTTCTTCTAATGGCAAAAAGTGCTACATGTCAGAGCTCTTCAAATCTGTATTAATATTTATCATGGGGGGTAAGGTTAAGAAGTTATCCCGTGAAAACCTCACCCACCCAAAACTACTTTCGTGTTTATGCATCAGAAATCCTATCAAAATAATTACCAACTTTAAGGCTTCATAAAAAGTTAACGGCTAATGGCAAAAATATTTCTTCTCTAATGGCAAAAATTGCTACATGTCAGAGCTCTTTAAATCTGTATTAATATTTATCATGGGCGGTGAGGTTAAGAAGTTATCCTGTGAAAACCTCACCCAGCCGGAACTACTTTCGTGTTTATGCATCATAAATCCTATCAAAATAATTAACGACTTTAAGGCTTAATAAAAAAATTAACGGCTAATGGCAAAAATATTTCTTCTAAGGGTAAAAAGTGCTACATGTCAAAGCTCTTCAAATCTGTATTAATATTTATCATGGGGGGTAAGGTTAAGAAGTTATCCCGTGAAAACCTCACCCAGCCGAAACTACTTTCGTGTTGATGCATCAGAAATCCTATAAAAATAATTAACGACTTTAAGGCTTAATAAAAAATTAACGGCTAATGGTAGAAATATTTCTTCTAATGGCAAAAAGTGCTACCTGTCAGAGCTCTTCAAATCTGTTTTAATATTTATCATGGGGGTGAGGTTAAGAAGTTATCCCGTGAAAACCTCACCCAGACGAAACTACTTTCGTGTTTATGCATCAGAAATCCTATCAAAATAATTCACGACTTTAAGGCTTAATAAAAAATTAACGGCTAATGGTAAAAATATTTCTTCTAATGGCAAAAAGTGCTACATGTCAGAGCTCTTCAAATCTGTATTAATATTTATCATGGGGGGTGAGGTTAAGAAGTTATCCTGTGAAAACCTCACCCAGCCGGAACTACTTTCGTGTTTATGCATCAGAAATCCTATCAAAATAATTAACGACTTTAAGGCTTAATAAAAAAATTAACGGCTAATGGCAAAAATATTTCTTCTAAGGGTAAAAAGTGCTACATGTCAAAGCTCTTCAAATCTGTATTAATATTTATCATGGGGGGTAAGGTTAAGAAGTTATCCCGTGAAAACCTCACCCAGCCGAAACTACTTTCGTGTTTATGCATCAGAAATCCTATAAAAATAATTAACGACTTTAAGGCTTAATAAAAAATTAACGGCTAATGGCAAAAATATTTCTTCTAAGGGCAAAAAGTGCTACATGTCTTTGCTCTTCAAATCTGTATTAATATTTATCATGGGGGGTAAGGTTAAGAAGTTATCCCGTGAAAACCTCACCCAGCTGAAACTACTTTCGTGTTTATGCATCAGAAATCCTATAAAAATAATTAACGACTTTAAGGCTTAATAAAAAATTAACGGCTAATGGTAAAAATATTTCTTCTAATGGCAAAAAGTGCTACATGTCAGAGCTCTTCAAATCTGTATTAATATTTATCATGGGGGGTGAGGTTAAGAAGTTATCCCGTGAAAACTTCACCCAGCCGGAACTACTTTCGTGTTTATGCATCAGAAATCCTATCAAAATAATTAAAGACTTTAAGGCTTAATAAAAAATTAACGGCTAATGGCAAAAATATTTCTTCTAATGGCAAAAAGTGCTACATGTCAGAGCGCTTCAAATCTGTATTAATATTTATCATGGGGGTGAAGTTAAGAAGTTATCCCGTGAAATCCTCACCCAGCCGAAACTACTTTCGTGTTTATGCATCAGAAATCCTATCAAAATAATTAACGACTTGAAGGCTTAATAAAAAAATAACGGCTAATGGTAAAAATGTTTCGTCTAATGGCAAAAAGTGCTACATGTCAGAGCTCTTCAAATCTGTATTAATATTTATCATGGGCGGTGAGGTTAAGAAGTTATCCCGTGAAAACTTCACCCAGCCGGAACTACTTTCGTGTTTATGCATCCGAAATCCTATCAAAATATTTAAAGACTTTAAGGCTTAATAAAAAATTATTGGCTAATGGCAAAAATATTTCTTCTAATAGCAAACAGTGCTACATGTCTTTGCTCTTCAAATCTGTATTAATATTTATCATGGAGGTGAAGTTAAGAAGTTATCCCGTGAAAACTTCACCCAGCCAGAACTACTTTCGTGTTTATGCATCAGAAATCCTATCAAAATATTTAAAGACTTTAAGGCTTAATAAAAAATTAACGGCTAATGGCAAAAATATTTCTTCTAATGGCAAAAAGTGCTACATGTCAGAGCGCTTCAAATCTGTATTAATATTTATCATGGGGGTGAAGTTAAGAAGTTATCCCGTGAAATCCTCACCCAGCCGAAACTACTTTCGTGTTTATGCATCAGAAATCCTATCAAAATAATTAACGACTTTAAGGCTTAATAAAAAATTAACGGCTAATGGTAAAAATGTTTCGTCTAATGGCAAAAAGTGCTACATGTCAGAGCTCTTCAAATCTGTATTAATATTTATCATGGGCGGTGAGGTTAAGAAGTTATCCCGTGAAAACTTCACCCAGCCGGAACTACTTTCGTGTTTATGCATCCGAAATCCTATCAAAATATTTAAAGACTTTAAGGCTTAATAAAAAATTAACGGCTAATGGCAAAAATATTTCTTCTAATGGCAAAAAGTGCTACATGTCTTTGCTCTTCAAATCTGTATTAATATTTATCATGGGGGTGAAGTTAAGAAGTTATCCCGTGAAAACTTCACCCAGCCGGAACTACTTTCGTGTTTATGCATCAGAAATTCTATCAAAATAATTCACGACTTTAAGGCTTAATAAAAAATTAACGGCTAATGGTAAAAATATTTCTTCTAATGGCAAAAAGTGCTACATGTCAGAGCTCTTCAAATCTGTATTAATATTTATCATGGGGGGTAAGGTTAAGAAGTTATCCCGTGAAAACCTCACCCACCCAAAACTACTTTCGTGTTTATGCATCAGAAATCCTATCAAAATAATTACCAACTTTAAGGCTTCATAAAAAGTTAACGGCTAATGGCAAACATATTTCTTCTCTAATGGCAAAAATTGCTACATGTCAGAGCTCTTTAAATCTGTATTAATATTTATCATGGGCGGTGAGGTTAAGAACTTATCCTGTGAAAACCTCACCCAGCCGGAACTACTTTCGTGTTTATGCATCAGAAATTCTATCAAAATAATTAACGACTTTAAGGCTTAATAAAAAATTAACGGCTAATGGTAAAAATATTTCTTCTAATGGCAAAAAGTGCTACATGTCAGAGCTCTTCAAATCTGTATTAATATTTATCATGGGGGGTAAGGTTAAGAAGTTATCCCGTGAAAACCTCACCCACCCAAAACTACTTTCGTGTTTATGCATCAGAAATCCTATAAAAATAATTAACGACTTTAAGGCGTAATAAAAAATTAACGGCTAATGGTAGAAATATTTCTTCTAATGGCAAAAAGTGCTACATGTCAGAGCTCTTCAAATCTGTATTAATATTTATCATGGGGGTTGAGGTTAAGAAGTTATCCCGTGAAAACTTCACCCAGCCGGAACTACTTTCGTGTTTATGCATCAGATATCCTATCAAAATAATTAAAGACTTTAAGGCTTAATAAAAAATTAACGGCTAATGGCAAAAATATTTCTTCTAATGGCAAAAAGTGCTACATGTCGGAGCGCTTCAAATCTGTATTAATATTTATCATGGGGGTGAAGTTAAGAAGTTATCCCGTGAAAACTTCACCCAGCCGGAACTACTTTCGTGTTTATGCATCATAAATCCTATCAAAATTATTCACGACTTTAAGGCTTAATAAAAAATTAACGGCTAACGGTAAAAATATTTCTTCTAATGGCAAAAAGTGCTACATGTCAGAGCTCTTCAAATCTGTATTAATATTTATCATGGGGGGTAAGGTTAAGAAGTTATCCCGTGAAAACCTCACCCACCCAAAACTACTTTCGTGTTTATGCATCAGAAATCCTATCAAAATAATTACCAACTTTAAGGCTTCATAAAAAGTTAACGGCTAATGGCAAAAATATTTCTTCTCTAATGGCAAAAATTGCTACATGTCAGAGCTCTTTAAATCTGTATTAATATTTATCATGGGCGGTGAGGTTAAGAAGTTATCCTGTGAAAACCTCACCCAGCCGGAACTACTTTCGTGTTTATGCATCATAAATCCTATCAAAATAATTAACGACTTTAAGGCTTAATAAAAAAATTAACGGCTAATGGCAAAAATATTTCTTCTAAGGGTAAAAAGTGCTACATGTCAAAGCTCTTCAAATCTGTATTAATATTTATCATGGGGGGTAAGGTTAAGAAGTTATCCCGTGAAAACCTCACCCAGCCGAAACTACTTTCGTGTTGATGCATCAGAAATCCTATAAAAATAATTAACGACTTTAAGGCTTAATAAAAAATTAACGGCTAATGGTAGAAATATTTCTTCTAATGGCAAAAAGTGCTACATGTCAGAGCTCTTCAAATCTGTATTAATATTTATCATGGGGGGTGAGGTTAAGAAGTTATCCCGTGAAAACTTCACCCAGCCGGAACTACTTTCGTGTTTATGCATCAGATATCCTATCAAAATAATTAAAGACTTTAAGGCTTAATAAAAAATTAACGGCTAATGGCAAAAATATTTCTTCTAATGGCAAAAAGTGCTACATGTCGGAGCGCTTCAAATCTGTATTAATATTTATCATGGGGGTGAAGTTAAGAAGTTATCCCGTGAAAACTTCACCCAGCCGGAACTACTTTCGTGTTTATGCATCAGAAATCCTATCAAAATAATTAACGACTTTAAGGCTTAATAAAAAAATTAACGGCTAACGTCAAAAATATTTCTTCTAATGGCAAAAAGTGCTACATGTCAGAGCTCTTCAAATCTGTATTAATATTTATCATGGGGGGTGAGGTTAGGAAGTTATCCTGTGAAAACCTCACACAGCCGGAACTACTTTCGTGTTTATGCATCAGAAATTCTATCAAAATAATTAACGACTTTAAGGCTTAATAAAAAATTAACGGCTAATGGCAAAATATTTCTTCTAATAGCAAAAAGTGCTACATGCCAGAGCGCTTCAAATCTGTATTAATATTTATCATGGGGGGGGGGGGTGATGTTAAGAAGTTATCCCGTGAAAACCTCACCCAGACGGAACAACTTTCGTGTTGATGCATCAGAAATCCTATCAAAATAATTAACGACTTTAAGGCTTAATAAAAATTTAACGGCTAATGGCAAATATATTTGCTACATGTCAGAGCTCTTCAAATATGTATTAATATTTATCATGGAGGGTGAGGTTAAGAAGTTATCCCGTGAAAACCTCACCCAGCCGGAACTACTTTCGTGTTTATGCATCAGAAATCCGTATCAAAATAATTAACGACTTTAAGGTTTAATACAAAATTAACGGCTAATGGCAAACATATTTCTTCTAATGGCAAAAAGTGCTACATGTCAGAGCTCTTCAAATCTGTTTTAATATTTATCATGGGGGTGAGGTTAAGAAGTTATCCCGTGAAAACCTCACCCAGACGAAACTACTTTCGTGTTTATGCATCAGAAATCCTATCAAAATAATTAACGACTTTAAGGCTTAATAAAAAATTAACGGCTAATGGTAAAAATATTTCTTCTAATGGCAAAAAGTGCTACATGTCAGAGCTCTTCAAATCTGTATTAATATTTATCATGGGGGGTGAGGTTAAGAAGTTATCCTGTGAAAACCTCACCCAGCCGGAACTACTTTCGTGTTTATGCATCAGAAATCCTATCAAAATAATTAACGACTTTAAGGCTTAATAAAAAAATTAACGGCTAATGGCAAATATATTTGCTACATGTCAGAGCTCTTCATATATGTATTAATATTTATCATGGGGGGTAAGGTTAAGAAGTTATCCCGTGAAAACCTCACCCAGACGGAACAACTTTCGTGTTGATGCATCAGAAATCCTATCAAAATAATTAACGACTTTAAGGCTTAATAAAAATTTAACGGCTAATGGCAAATATATTTGCTACATGTCAGAGCTCTTCAAATATGTATTAATATTTATCATGGAGGGTGAGGTTAAGAAGTTATCCCGTGAAAACCTCACCCAGCCGGAACTACTTTCGTGTTTATGCATCAGAAATCCGTATCAAAATAATTAACGACTCTAAGGTTTAATACAAAATTAACGGCTAATGGCAAACATATTTCTTCTAATGGCAAAAAGTGCTACATGTCAAAGCTCTTCAAATCTGTATTAATATTTATCATGGGGGGTAAGGTTAAGAAGTTATCCCGTGAAAACCTCACCCAGCCGAAACTACTTTCGTGTTTATGCATCAGAAATCCTATAAAAATAATTAACGACTTTAAGGCTTAATAAAAAATTAACGGCTATTGGTAGAAATATTTCTTCTAATGGCAAAAAGTGCTACATGTCAGAGCTCTTCAAATCTGTATTAATATTTATCATGGGGGGTGAGGTTAAGAAGTTATCCCGTGAAAACTTCACCCAGCCGGAACTACTTTCGTGTTTATGCATCAGATATCCTATCAAAATAATTAAAGACTTTAAGGCTTAATAAAAAATTAACGGCTAATGGCAAAAATATTTCTTCTAATGGCAAAAAGTGCTACATGTCGGAGCGCTTCAAATCTGTATTAATATTTATCATGGGGGTGAAGTTAAGAAGTTATCCCGTGAAAACTTCACCCAGCCGGAACTACTTTCGTGTTTATGCATCAGAAATCCTATCAAAATAATTAACGACTTTAAGGCTTAATAAAAAAATTAACGGCTAACGGCAAAAATATTTCTTCTAATGGCAAAAAGTGCTACATGTCAGAGCTCTTCAAATCTGTATTAATATTTATCATGGGGGGTGAGGTTAGGAAGTTATCCTGTGAAAACCTCACACAGCCGGAACTACTTTCGTGTTTATGCATCAGAAATTCTATCAAAATAATTAACGACTTTAAGGCTTAATAAAAAATTAACGGCTAATGGCAAAATATTTCTTCTAATAGCAAAAAGTGCTACATGCCAGAGCGCTTCAAATCTGTATTAATATTTATCATGGGGGGGGGGTGATGTTAAGAAGTTATCCCGTGAAAACCTCACCCAGACGGAACAACTTTCGTGTTGATGCATCAGAAATCCTATCAAAATAATTAACGACTTTAAGGCTTAATAAAAAAATTAACGGCTAACGGCAAAAATATTTCTTCTAATGGCAAAACGTGCTACATGTCAGAGCTCTTCAAATCTGTATTAATATTTATCATGGGGGGTGAGGTTAGGAAGTTATCCTGTGAAAACCTCACACAGCCGGAACTACTTTCGTGTTTATGCATCAGAAATTCTATCAAAATAATTAATGACTTTAAGGCTTAATAAAAAATTAACGGCTAATGGCAAAAATATTTCTTCTAATGGCAAAAAGTGCTACATGTCAGAGCGCTTCAAATCTGTATTAATATTTATCATGGGGGTGAAGTTAAGAAGTTATCCCGTGAAATCCTCACCCAGCCGAAACTACTTTCGTGTTTATGCATCAGAAATCCTATCAAAATAATTAACGACTTTAAGGCTGAATAAAAAATTAACGGCTAATGGTAAAAATGTTTCGTCTAATGGCAAAAAGTGCTACATGTCAGAGCTCTTTAAATCTGTATTAATATTTATCATGGGCGGTGAGGTTAAGAAGTTATCCCGTGAAAACTTCACCCAGCCGGAACTACTTTCGTGTTTATGCATCCGAAATCCTATCAAAATATTTGAAGACTTTAAGGCTTAATAAAAAATTAACGGCTAATGGCAAAAATATTTCTTCTAATGGCAAAAAGTGCTACATGTCTTTGCTCTTCAAATCTGTATTAATATTTATCATGGGGGTGAAGTTAAGAAGTTATCCCGTGAAAACTTCACCCAGCCGGAACTACTTTCGTGTTTATGCATCAGAAATCCTATCAAAATAATTCACGACTTTAAGGCTTAATAAAAAATTAACGGCTAATGGTAAAAATAGTTCTTCTAATGGCAAAAAGTGCTACATGTCAGAGCTCTTCAAATCTGTATTAATATTTATCATGGGGGGTAAGGTTAAGAAGTTATCCCGTGAAAACCTCACCCACCCAAAACTACTTTCGTGTTTATGCATCAGAAATCCTATCAAAATAATTACCAACTTTAAGGCTTCATAAAAAGTTAACGGCTAATGGCAAAAATATTTCTTCTCTAATGGCAAAAATTGCTACATGTCAGAGCTCTTTAAATCTGTATTAATATTTATCATGGGCGGTGAGGTTAAGAAGTTATCCTGTGAAAACCTCACCCAGCCGGAACTACTTTCGTGTTTATGCATCAGAAATTCTATCAAAATAATTAACGACTTTAAGGCTTAATAAAAAATTAACGGCTAATGGTAAACATATTTCTTCTAATGGCAAAAAGTGCTACATGTCAGAGCTCTTCAAATCTGTATTAATATTTATCATGGGGGGTAAGGTTAAGAAGTTATCCCGTGAAAACCTCACCCACCAAAAACTACTTTCCTGTTTATGCATCAGAAATCCTATCAAAATAATTAACGACTTCAAGGCTTAATAAAAAATTAACGGCTAATGGTAGAAATATTTCTTCTAATGGCAAAAAGTGCTACATGTCAGAGCTCTTCAAATCTGTATTAATATTTATCATGGGGGGTGAGGTTAAGAAGTTATCCCGTGAAAACTTCACCCAGCCGGAACTACTTTCGTGTTTATGCATCAGATATCCTATCAAAATAATTAAAGACTTTAAGGCTTAATAAAAAATTAACGGCTAATAGCAAAAATATTTCTTCTAATGGCAAAAAGTGCTACATGTCGGAGCGCTTCAAATCTGTATTAATATTTATCATGGGGGTGAAGTTAAGAAGTTATCCCGTGAAAACTTCACCCAGCCGGAACTACTTTCGTGTTTATGCATCAGAAATCCTATCAAAATAATTAACGACTTTAAGGCTTAATAAAAAAATTAACGGCTAACGGCAAAAATATTTCTTCTAATTGCAAAAAGTGCTACATGTCAGAGCTCTTCAAATCTGTATTAATATTTATCATGGGGGGTGAGGTTAGGAAGTTATCCTGTGAAAACCTCACACAGCCGGAACTACTTTCGTGTTTATGCATCAGAAATTCTATCAAAATAATTAACGACTTTAAGGCTTCCTAAAAAGTTAACGGCTAATGGCAAACATATTTCTTCTCCAATGGCAAAAAGTGCTACATGTCAGAGGTCTTTAAATCTGTATTAATATTTATCATGGGCGGTGAGGTTAAAGAAGTTATCCTGTGAAAACCTCACCCAGCCGGAACTACTTTCGTGTTTATGCATCCGAAATCCTATCAAAATATTTAAAGACTTTAAGGCTTAATAAAAAATTAACGGCTAATGGCAAAAATATTTCTTCTAATGGCAAAAAGTGCTACATGTCAGAGCTCTTCAAATCTGTATTAATATTTATCATGGGGGGTGAGGTTAGGAAGTTATCCTGTGAAAACCTCACACAGCCGGAACTACTTTCGTGTTTATGCATCAGAAATTCTATCAAAATAATTAACGACTTTAAGGCTTAATAAAAAATTAACGGCTAATGGCAAAAATATTTCTTCTAATGGCAAAAAGTGCTACATGTCAGAGCGCTTCAAATCTGTATTAATATTTATCATGGGGGTGAAGTTAAGAAGTTATCCCGTGAAATCCTCACCCAGCCGAAACTACTTTCGTGTTTATGCATCAGAAATCCTATCAAAATAATTAACGACTTTAAGGCTGAATAAAAAATTAACGGCTAATGGTAAAAATGTTTCGTCTAATGGCAAAAAGTGCTACATGTCAGAGCTCTTCAAATCTGTATTAATATTTATCATGGGCGGTGAGGTTAAGAAGTTATCCCGTGAAAACTTCACCCAGCCGGAACTACTTTCGTGTTTATGCATCCGAAATCCTATCAAAATATTTAAAGACTTTAAGGCTTAATAAAAAATTAACGTCTAATGGCAAAAATATTTCTTCTAATGGCAAAAAGTGCTACATGTCTTTGCTCTTCAAATCTGTATTAATATTTATCATGGGGGTGAAGTTAAGAAGTTATCCCGTGAAAACTTCACCCAGCCGGAACTACTTTCGTGTTTATGCATCAGAAATCCTATCAAAATAATTCACGACTTTAAGGCTTAATAAAAAATTAACGGCTAATGGTAAAAATATTTCTTCTAATGGCAAAAAGTGCTACATGTCAGAGCTCTTCAAATCTGTATTAATATTTATCATGGGGGGTAAGGTTAAGAAGTTATCCCGTGAAAACCTCACCCACCCAAAACTACTTTCGTGTTTATGCATCCGAAATCCTATCAAAATAATTACCAACTTTAAGGCTTCATAAAAAGTTAACGGCTAATGGCAAAAATATTTCTTCTCTAATGGCAAAAATTGCTACATGTCAGAGCTCTTTAAATCTGTATTAATATTTATCATGGGCGGTGAGGTTAAGAAGTTATCCTGTGAAAACCTCACCCAGCCGGAACTACTTTCGTGTTTATGCATCAGAAATTCTATCAAAATAATTAACGACTTTAAGGCTTAATAAAAAATTAACGGCTAATGGTAAACATATTTCTTCTAATGGCAAAAAGTGCTACATGTCAGAGCTCTTCAAATCTGTATTAATATTTATCATGGGGGGTGAGGTTAAGAAGTTATCCCGTGAAAACTTCACCCAGCCGGAACTACTTTCGTGTTTATGCATCAGATATCCTATCAAAATAATTAAAGACTTTAAGGCTTAATAAAAAATTAACGGCTAATAGCAAAAATATTTCTTCTAATGGCAAAAAGTGCTACATGTCGGAGCGCTTCAAATCTGTATTAATATTTATCATGGGGGTGAAGTTAAGAAGTTATCCCGTGAAAACTTCACCCAGCCGGAACTACTTTCGTGTTTATGCATCAGAAATCCTATCAAAATAATTAACGACTTTAAGGCTTAATAAAAAAATTAACGGCTAACGGCAAAAATATTTCTTCTAATTGCAAAAAGTGCTACATGTCAGAGCTCTTCAAATCTGTATTAATATTTATCATGGGGGGTGAGGTTAGGAAGTTATCCTGTGAAAACCTCACACAGCCGGAACTACATTCGTGTTTATGCATCAGAAATTCTATCAAAATAATTAACGACTTTAAGGCTTCCTAAAAAGTTAACGGCTAATGGCAAACATATTTCTTCTCCAATGGCAAAAAGTGCTACATGTCAGAGCTCTTTAAATCTGTATTAATATTTATCATGGGCGGTGAGGTTAAAGAAGTTATCCTGTGAAAACCTCACCCAGCCGGAACTACTTTCGTGTTTATGCATCAAAAATCCTATCAAAATAATTAACGACTTTAAGGCTTAATAAAAAATTAACGGCTAATGGCAAAAATATTTCTTCTAATAGCAAAAAGTGCTACATGTCAGAGCTCTTCAAATCTGTATTAATATATATCATGGGGGGGGGGGTGATGTTAAGAAGTTATCCCTTGAAAACCTCACCCAGCCGGAACTACTTTCGTGTTTATGCATCAGAAATCCTATCAAAATAATTAACGACTTTAAGGCTTAATAAAAAATTAACGACTAATGGCAAATATATTTGCTACATGTCAGAGCTCTTCATATATGTATTAATATTTATCATGGGGGGTAAGGTTAAGAAGTTATCCCGTGAAAACCTCACCCAGCCGAAACTACTTTCGTGTTTATGCATCAGAAATCCTATAAAAATAATTAACGACTTTAAGGCTTAATAAAAAATTAACGGCTAATGGTAGAAATATTTCTTCTAATGGCAAAAAGTGCTACATGTCAGAGCTCTTCAAATCTGTATTAATATTTATCATGGGCGGTGAGGTTAAGAAGTTATCCCGTGAAAACTTCACCCAGCCGGAACTACTTTCGTGTTTATGCATCCGAAATCCTATCAAAATATTTAAAGACTTTAAGGCTTAATAAAAAATTAACGTCTAATGGCAAAAATATTTCTTCTAATGGCAAAAAGTGCTACATGTCTTTGCTCTTCAAATCTGTATTAATATTTATCATGGGGGTGAAGTTAAGAAGTTATCCCGTGAAAACTTCACCCAGCCGGAACTACTTTCGTGTTTATGCATCAGAAATCCTATCAAAATAATTCACGACTTTAAGGCTTAATAAAAAATTAACGGCTAATGGTAAAAATATTTCTTCTAATGGCAAAAAGTGCTACATGTCAGAGCTCTTCAAATCTGTATTAATATTTATCATGGGGGGTAAGGTTAAGAAGTTATCCCGTGAAAACCTCACCCACCCAAAACTACTTTCGTGTTTATGCATCCGAAATCCTATCAAAATAATTACCAACTTTAAGGCTTCATAAAAAGTTAACGGCTAATGGCAAAAATATTTCTTCTCTAATGGCAAAAATTGCTACATGTCAGAGCTCTTTAAATCTGTATTAATATTTATCATGGGCGGTGAGGTTAAGAAGTTATCCTGTGAAAACCTCACCCAGCCGGAACTACTTTCGTGTTTATGCATCAGAAATTCTATCAAAATAATTAACGACTTTAAGGCTTAATAAAAAATTAACGGCTAATGGTAAACATATTTCTTCTAATGGCAAAAAGTGCTACATGTCAGAGCTCTTCAAATCTGTATTAATATTTATCATGGGGGGTGAGGTTAAGAAGTTATCCCGTGAAAACTTCACCCAGCCGGAACTACTTTCGTGTTTATGCATCAGATATCCTATCAAAATAATTAAAGACTTTAAGGCTTAATAAAAAATTAACGGCTAATAGCAAAAATATTTCTTCTAATGGCAAAAAGTGCTACATGTCGGAGCGCTTCAAATCTGTATTAATATTTATCATGGGGGTGAAGTTAAGAAGTTATCCCGTGAAAACTTCACCCAGCCGGAACTACTTTCGTGTTTATGCATCAGAAATCCTATCAAAATAATTAACGACTTTAAGGCTTAATAAAAAAATTAACGGCTAACGGCAAAAATATTTCTTCTAATTGCAAAAAGTGCTACATGTCAGAGCTCTTCAAATCTGTATTAATATTTATCATGGGGGGTGAGGTTAGGAAGTTATCCTGTGAAAACCTCACACAGCCGGAACTACATTCGTGTTTATGCATCAGAAATTCTATCAAAATAATTAACGACTTTAAGGCTTCCTAAAAAGTTAACGGCTAATGGCAAACATATTTCTTCTCCAATGGCAAAAAGTGCTACATGTCAGAGCTCTTTAAATCTGTATTAATATTTATCATGGGCGGTGAGGTTAAAGAAGTTATCCTGTGAAAACCTCACCCAGCCGGAACTACTTTCGTGTTTATGCATCAAAAATCCTATCAAAATAATTAACGACTTTAAGGCTTAATAAAAAATTAACGGCTAATGGCAAAAATATTTCTTCTAATAGCAAAAAGTGCTACATGTCAGAGCTCTTCAAATCTGTATTAATATATATCATGGGGGGGGGGGGTGATGTTAAGAAGTTATCCCTTGAAAACCTCACACAGCCGGAACTACTTTCGTGTTTATGCATCAGAAATCCTATCAAAATAATTAACGACTTTAAGGCTTAATAAAAAATTAACGACTAATGGCAAATATATTTGCTACATGTCAGAGCTCTTCATATATGTATTAATATTTATCATGGGGGGTAAGGTTAAGAAGTTATCCCGTGAAAACCTCACCCAGCCGAAACTACTTTCGTGTTTATGCATCAGAAATCCTATAAAAATAATTAACGACTTTAAGGCTTAATAAAAAATTAACGGCTAATGGTAGAAATATTTCTTCTAATGGCAAAAAGTGCTACATGTCAGAGCTCTTCAAATCTGTATTAATATTTATCATGGGGGGTGAGGTTAAGAAGTTATCCCGTGAAAACTTCACCCAGCCGGGACTACTTTCGTGTTTATGCATCAGATATCCTATCAAAATAATTAAAGACTTTAAGGCTTAATAAAAAATTAACGGCTAATGGCAAAAATATTTCTTCTAATGGCAAAAAGTGCTACATGTCGGAGCGCTTCAAATCTGTATTAATATTTATCATGGGGGTGAAGTTAAGAAGTTATCCCGTGAAAACTTCACCCAGCCGGAACTACTTTCGAGTTTATGCATCAGAAATCCTATCAAAATAATTAACGACTTTAAGGCTTAATAAAAAAATTAACGGCGAACGGCAAAAATATTTCTTCTAATGGCAAAAAGTGCTACATGTCAGAGCTCTTCAAATCTGTATTAATATTTATCATGGGGGGTGAGGTTAGGAAGTTATCCTGTGAAAACCTCACACAGCCGGAACTACTTTCGTGTTTATGCATCAGAAATTCTATCAAAATAATTAACGACTTTAAGGCTTCCTAAAAAGTCAACGGCTAATGGCAAAATATTTCTTCTAATAGCAAAAAGTGCTACATGCCAGAGCGCTTCAAATCTGTATTAATATTTATCATGGGGGGGGGGTGATGTTAAGAAGTTATCCCGTGAAAACCTCACCCAGACGGAACAACTTTCGTGTTGATGCATCAGAAATCCTATCAAAATAATTAACGACTTTAAGGCTTCCTAAAAAGTTAACGGCTAATGGCAAACATATTTCTTCTCCAATGGCAAAAAGTGCTACATGTCAGAGCTCTTTAAATCTGTATTAATATTTATCATGGGCGGTGAGGTTAAAGAAGTTATCCTGTGAAAACCTCACACAGCCGGAACTACTTTCGTGTTTATGCATCAGAAATTCTATCAAAATAATTAACGACTTTAAGGCTTCCTAAAAAGTTAACGGCTAATGGCAAACATATTTCTTCTCCAATGGCAAAAAGTGCTACATGTCAGAGCTCTTTAAATCTGTATTAATATTTATCATGGGCGGTGAGGTTAAAGAAGTTATCCTGTGAAAACCTCACCCAGCCGGAACTACTTTCGTGTTTATGCATCAAAAATCCTATCAAAATAATTAACGACTTTAAGGCTTAATAAAAAATTAACGGCTAATGGCAAAAATATTTCTTCTAATAGCAAAAAGTGCTACATGTCAGAGCTCTTCAAATCTGTATTAATATATATCATGGGGGGGGGGGGTGATGTTAAGAAGTTATCCCTTGAAAACCTCACACAGCCGGAACTACTTTCGTGTTTATGCATCAGAAATCCTATCAAAATAATTAACGACTTTAAGGCTTAATAAAAAATTAACGGCTAATGGCAAATATATTTGCTACATGTCAGAGCTCTTCATATATGTATTAATATTTATCATGGGGGGTAAGGTTAAGAAGTTATCCCGTGAAAACCTCACCCAGCCGAAACTACTTTCGTGTTTATGCATCAGAAATCCTATAAAAATAATTAACGACTTTAAGGCTTAATAAAAAATTAACGGCTAATGGTAGAAATATTTCTTCTAATGGCAAAAAGTGCTACATGTCAGAGCTCTTCAAATCTGTATTAATATTTATCATGGGGGTGAGGTTAAGAAGTTATCCCGTGAAAACTTCACCCAGCCGGAACTACTTTCGTGTTTATGCATCAGATATCCTATCAAAATAATTAAAGACTTTAAGGCTTAATAAAAAATTAACGGCTAATGGCAAAAAAATTTCTTCTAATGGCAAAAAGTGCTACATGTCGGAGCGCTTCAAATCTGTATTAATATTTATCATGGGGGTGAAGTTAAGAAGTTATCCCGTGAAAACTTCACCCAGCCGGAACTACTTTCGAGTTTATGCATCAGAAATCCTATCAAAATAATTAACGACTTTAAGGCTTAATAAAAAAATTAACGGTTAACGGCAAAAATATTTCTTCTAATGGCAAAAAGTGCTACATGTCAGAGCTCTTCAAATCTGTATTAATATTTATCATGGGGGGTGAGGTTAGGAAGTTATCCTGTGAAAACCTCACACAGCCGGAACTACTTTCGTGTTTATGCATCAGAAATTCTATCAAAATAATTAACGACTTTAAGGCTTCATAAAAAGTTAACGGCTAATGCCAAACATATTTCTTATCTAATGGCAAAAATTGCTACATGTCAGAGCTCTTTAAATCTGTATTAATATTTATCATGGGCGGTGAGGTTAAGAAGTTATTCTGTGAAAACCTCACCCAGCCGGAACTACTTTCGTGTTTATGCATCAGAAATCCTATCAAAATAATTAAAGACTTTAAGGCTTAATAAAAAATTAACGGCTAATGGCTAAATATTTCTTCTAAGGGCAAAAAGTGCTACATGTCAAAGCTCTTCAAATCTGTATTAATATTTATCATGGGGGGTAAGGTTAAGAAGTTATCCCGTGAAAACCTCACCCAGCCGAAACTACTTTCGTGTTCATGCATCAGAAATCCTATAAAAATAATTAACGACTTTAAGGTTTAATAAAAAATTAACGGCTAATGGTAAAAATATTTCTTCTAATGGCAAAAAGTGCTACATGTCAGAGCTCTTCAAATCTGTATTAATATTTATCATGGGGGGTGAGGTTAAGAGGTTATCCCGTGAAAACTTCACCCAGCCGGAACTCCTTTCGTGTTTATGCATCAGAAATCCTATCAAAATAATTAAAGACTTTAAGGCTTAATAAAAAATTAACGGCTAATGGCAAATATATTTGCTACATGTCAGAGCTCTTCAAATATGTATTAATATTTATCATGGAGGGTGAGGTTAAGAAGTTATCCTGTGAAAACCTCACACAGCCGGAACTACTTTCGTGTTTATGCATCAGAAATCCGTATCAAAATAATTAACGACTTTAAGGTTTAATACAAAATTAACGGCTAATGGCAAACATATTTCTTCTAATTGCAAAAAGTGCTACCTGTCAGAGCTCTTCAAATCTGTTTTAATATTTATCATGGGGGTGAGGTTAAGAAGTTATCCCGTGAAAACCTCACCCAGACGAAACTACTTTCGTGTTTATGCATCAGAAATCCTATCAAAATAATTAACGACTTTAAGGCTTAATAAAAAATTAACGGCTAATGGTAAAAATATTTCTTCTAATGGCAAAAAGTGCTACATGTCAGAGCTCTTCAAATCTGTATTAATATTTATCATGGGGGGTGAGGTTAAGAAGTTATCCCGTGAAAACTTCACCCAGCCGGAACTACTTTCGTGTTTATGCATCAGAAATCCTATAAAAATAATTAACGACTTTAAGGCTTAATAAAAAATTAACGGCTAATGGCAAAAATATTTCTTCTAAGAGCAAAAAGTGCTACATGTCAGAGCTCTTCAAATCTGTATTAATATTTATCATGGGGGTGAAGTTAAGAAGTTATCCCGTGAAAACTTCACCCAGCCGGAACTACTTTCGTGTTTATGCATCAGAAATCCTATCAAAATAATTAAAGACTTTAAGGCTTAATAAAAAATTAACGGCTAACGGCAAAAATATTTCTTCTAATGGCAAAAAGTGCTACATGTCAGAGCTCTTCAAATCTGTATTAATATTTATCATGGGGGGTGAGGTTAGGAAGTTATCCTGTGAAAACCTCAAACAGCCGGAACTACTTTCGTGTTTATGCATCAGAAATTATATCAAAATAAATAACGACTTTAAGGCTTAATAAAAAATTAACGGCTAATGGTAAAAATATTTCTTCTAATGGCAAAAAGTGCTACATGGCAGAGCTCTTCAAATCTGTATTAATATTTATCATGGGGGGTAAGGTTAAGAAGTTATCCCGTGAAAACCTCACCCACCCAAAACTGCTTTCGTGTTTATGCATCAGAAATCCTATCAAAATAATTACCAACTTTAAGGCTTCATAAAAAGTTAACGGCTAATGGCAAAAATATTTCTTCTCTAATGGCAAAAATTGCTACATGTCAGAGCTCTTTAAATCTGTATTAATATTTATCATGGGCGGTGAGGTTAAGAAGTTATCCTGTGAAAACCTCACCCAGCCGGAACTACTTTCGTGTTTATGCATCAGAAATCCTATCAAAATAATTAACAACTTTAAGGCTTAATAAAAAAATTAACGGCTAATGGCAAAAATATTTCTTCTAAGGGCAAAAAGTGCTACATGTCAAAGCTCTTCAAATCTGTATTAATATTTATCATGGGGGGTAAGGTTAAGAAGTTATCCCGTGAAAACCTCACCCAGCCGAAACTACTTTCGTGTTTATGCATCAGAAATCCTATAAAAATAATTAACGACTTTAAGGCTTAATAAAAAATTAACGGCTAATGGTAGAAATATTTCTTCTAAGGGCAAAAAGTGCTACATATCAGAGCTCTTCAAATATGTATTAATATTTATCATGGGGGGTGAGGTTGAGAAGTTATCCCGTGAAAACTTCACCAGACGGAACTACTTTCGTGTTTATGCATCAGATATCCTATCAAAATAATTAAAGACTTTAAGGCTTAATTAAAAATTAACGGCTAATGGCAAAAATATTTCTTCTAATGGCAAAAAGTGCTACATGTCGGAGCGCTTCAAATCTGTATTAATATTTATCATGGGGGTGAAGTTAAGAAGTTATCCCGTGAAAACTTCACCCAGCCGGAACTACTTTCGTGTTTATGCATCAGAAATCCTATCAAAATAATTAACGACTTTAAGGCTTAATAAAAAATTAACGGCTAACGGCAAAAATATTTCTTCTAATGGCAAAAAGTGCTACATGTCAGAGCTCTTCAAATCTGTATTAATATTTATCATGGGGGGGTGAGGTTAGGAAGTTATCCTGTGAAAACCTCACACAGCCGGAACTACTTTCGTGTTTATGCATCAGAAATTCTATCAAAATAATTAACGACTTTAAGGCTTCCTAAAAAGTTAACGGCTAATGGCAAACATATTTCTTCTCCAATGGCAAAAATTGCTACATGTCGGAGCGCTTCAAATCTGTATTAATATTTATCATGGGGGTGAAGTTAAGAAGTTATCCCGTGAAAACCTCACCCAGCCGAAACTACTTTCGTGTTTATGCATCAGAAATCCTATAAAAATAATTAACGACTTTAAGGCTTAATAAAAAATTAACGGCTAATGGTAGAAATATTTCTTCTAATGGCAAAAAGTGCTACATGTCAGAGCTCTTCAAATCTGTATTAATATTTATCATGGGGGGTGAGGTTAAGAAGTTATCCCGTGAAAACTTCACCCAGCCGGAACTACTTTCGTGTTTATGCATCAGATATCCTATCAAAATAATTAAAGACTTTAAGGCTTAATAAAAAATTAACGGCTAATGGCAAAAATATTTCTTCTAATGGCAAAAAGTGCTACATGTCGGAGCGCTTCAAATCTGTATTAATATTTATCATGGGGGTGAAGTTAAGAAGTTATCCCGTGAAAACTTCACCCAGCCGGAACTACTTTCGAGTTTATGCATCAGAAATCCTATCAAAATAATTAACGACTTTAAGGCTTAATAAAAAAATTAACGGTTAACGGCAAAAATATTTCTTCTAATGGCAAAAAGTGCTACATGTCAGAGCTCTTCAAATCTGTATTAATATTTATCATGGGGGGTGAGGTTAGGAAGTTATCCTGTGAAAACCTCACACAGCCGGAACTACTTTCGTGTTTATGCATCAGAAATTCTATCAAAATAATTAACGACTTTAAGGCTTCATAAAAAGTTAACGGCTAATGCCAAACATATTTCTTATCTAATGGCAAAAATTGCTACATGTCAGAGCTCTTTAAATCTGTATTAATATTTATCATGGGCGGTGAGGTTAAGAAGTTATTCTGTGAAAACCTCACCCAGCCGGAACTACTTTCGTGTTTATGCATCAGAAATCCTATCAAAATAATTAAAGACTTTAAGGCTTAATAAAAAATTAACGGCTAATGGCTAAATATTTCTTCTAAGGGCAAAAAGTGCTACATGTCAAAGCTCTTCAAATCTGTATTAATATTTATCATGGGGGGTAAGGTTAAGAAGTTATCCCGTGAAAACCTCACCCAGCCGAAACTACTTTCGTGTTCATGCATCAGAAATCCTATAAAAATAATTAACGACTTTAAGGTTTAATAAAAAATTAACGGCTAATGGTAGAAATATTTCTTCTAATGGCAAAAAGTGCTACATGTCAGAGCTCTTCAAATCTGTATTAATATTTATCATGGGGGGTGAGGTTAAGAGGTTATCCCGTGAAAACTTCACCCAGCCGGAACTCCTTTCGTGTTTATGCATCAGAAATCCTATCAAAATAATTAAAGACTTTAAGGCTTAATAAAAAATTAACGGCTAATGGCAAATATATTTGCTACATGTCAGAGCTCTTCAAATATGTATTAATATTTATCATGGAGGGTGAGGTTAAGAAGTTATCCTGTGAAAACCTCACACAGCCGGAACTACTTTCGTGTTTATGCATCAGAAATCCGTATCAAAATAATTAACGACTTTAAGGTTTAATACAAAATTAACGGCTAATGGCAAACATATTTCTTCTAATTGCAAAAAGTGCTACCTGTCAGAGCTCTTCAAATCTGTTTTAATATTTATCATGGGGGTGAGGTTAAGAAGTTATCCCGTGAAAACCTCACCCAGACGAAACTACTTTCGTGTTTATGCATCAGAAATCCTATCAAAATAATTAACGACTTTAAGGCTTAATAAAAAATTAACGGCTAATGGTAAAAATATTTCTTCTAATGGCAAAAAGTGCTACATGTCAGAGCTCTTCAAATCTGTATTAATATTTATCATGGGGGGTGAGGTTAAGAAGTTATCCCGTGAAAACTTCACCCAGCCGGAACTACTTTCGTGTTTATGCATCAGAAATCCAATAAAAATAATTAACGACTTTAAGGCTTAATAAAAAATTAACGGCTAATGGCAAAAATATTTCTTCTAAGAGCAAAAAGTGCTACATGTCAGAGCTCTTCAAATCTGTATTAATATTTATCATGGGGGTGAAGTTAAGAAGTTATCCCGTGAAAACTTCACCCAGCCGGAACTACTTTCGTGTTTATGCATCAGAAATCCTATCAAAATAATTAAAGACTTTAAGGCTTAATAAAAAATTAACGGCTAACGGCAAAAATATTTCTTCTAATGGCAAAAAGTGCTACATGTCAGAGCTCTTCAAATCTGTATTAATATTTATCATGGGGGGTGAGGTTAGGAAGTTATCCTGTGAAAACCTCAAACAGCCGGAACTACTTTCGTGTTTATGCATCAGAAATTATATCAAAATAATTAACGACTTTAAGGCTTAATAAAAAATTAACGGCTAATGGTAAAAATATTTCTTCTAATGGCAAAAAGTGCTACATGGCAGAGCTCTTCAAATCTGTATTAATATTTATCATGGGGGGTAAGGTTAAGAAGTTATCCCGTGAAAACCTCACCCACCCAAAACTGCTTTCGTGTTTATGCATCAGAAATCCTATCAAAATAATTACCAACTTTAAGGCTTCATAAAAAGTTAACGGCTAATGGCAAAAATATTTCTTCTCTAATGGCAAAAATTGCTACATGTCAGAGCTCTTTAAATCTGTATTAATATTTATCATGGGCGGTGAGGTTAAGAAGTTATCCTGTGAAAACCTCACCCAGCCGGAACTACTTTCGTGTTTATGCATCAGAAATCCTATCAAAATAATTACCAACTTTAAGGCTTCATAAAAAGTTAACGGCTAATGGCAAAAATATTTCTTCTCTAATGGCAAAAATTGCTACATGTCAGAGCTCTTTAAATCTGTATTAATATTTATCATGGGCGGTGAGGTTAAGAAGTTATCCTGTGAAAACCTCACCCAGCCGGAACTACTTTCGTGTTTATGCATCAGAAATCCTATCAAAATAATTAACAACTTTAAGGCTTAATAAAAAAATTAACGGCTAATGGCAAAAATATTTCTTCTAAGGGCAAAAAGTGCTACATGTCAAAGCTCTTCAAATCTGTATTAATATTTATCATGGGGGGTAAGGTTAAGAAGTTATCCCGTGAAAACCTCACCCAGCCGAAACTACTTTCGTGTTTATGCATCAGAAATCCTATAAAAATAATTAACGACTTTAAGGCTTAATAAAAAATTAACGGCTAATGGTAGAAATATTTCTTCTAATGGCAAAAAGTGCTACATGTCAGAGCTCTTCAAATATGTATTAATATTTATCATGGGGGGTGAGGTTGAGAAGTTATCCCGTGAAAACTTCACCAGACGGAACTACTTTCGTGTTTATGCATCAGATATCCTATCAAAATAATTAAAGACTTTAAGGCTTAATTAAAAATTAACGGCTAATGGCAAAAATATTTCTTCTAATGGCAAAAAGTGCTACATGTCGGAGCGCTTCAAATCTGTATTAATATTTATCATGGGGGTGAAGTTAAGAAGTTATCCCGTGAAAACTTCACCCAGCCGGAACTACTTTCGTGTTTATGCATCAGAAATCCTATCAAAATAATTAACGACTTTAAGGCTTAATAAAAAATTAACGGCTAACGGCAAAAATATTTCTTCTAATGGCAAAAAGTGCTACATGTCAGAGCTCTTCAAATCTGTATTAATATTTATCATGGGGGGGGGGTGAGGTTAGGAAGTTATCCTGTGAAAACCTCACACAGCCGGAACTACTTTCGTGTTTATGCATCAGAAATTCTATCAAAATAATTAACGACTTTAAGGCTTCCTAAAAAGTTAACGGCTAATGGCAAACATATTTCTTCTCCAATGGCAAAAATTGCTACATGTCAGAGCTCTTTAAATCTGTATTAATATTTATCATGGGCGGTGAGGTTAAGAAGTTATCCTGTGAAAACCTCACCCAGCCGGAACTACTTTCGTGTTTATGCATCAGAAATCCTATCAAAATAATTACCAACTTTAAGGCTTCATAAAAAGTTAACGGCTAATGGCAAAAATATTTCTTCTCTAATGGCAAAAATTGCTACATGTCAGAGCTCTTTAAATCTGTATTAATATTTATCATGGGCGGTGAGGTTAAGAAGTTATCCTGTGAAAACCTCACCCAGCCGGAACTACTTTCGTGTTTATGCATCAGAAATCCTATCAAAATAATTAACAACTTTAAGGCTTAATAAAAAAATTAACGGCTAATGGCAAAAATATTTCTTCTAAGGGCAAAAAGTGCTACATGTCAAAGCTCTTCAAATCTGTATTAATATTTATCATGGGGGGTAAGGTTAAGAAGTTATCCCGTGAAAACCTCACCCAGCCGAAACTACTTTCGTGTTTATGCATCAGAAATCCTATAAAAATAATTAACGACTTTAAGGCTTAATAAAAAAATAACGGCTAATGGTAGAAATATTTCTTCTAATGGCAAAAAGTGCTACATGTCAGAGCTCTTCAAATATGTATTAATATTTATCATGGGGGGTGAGGTTGAGAAGTTATCCCGTGAAAACTTCACCAGACGGAACAACTTTCGTGTTTATGCATCAGATATCCTATCAAAATAATTAAAGACTTTAAGGCTTAATTAAAAATTAACGGCTAATGGCAAAAATATTTCTTCTAATGGCAAAAAGTGCTACATGTCGGAGCGCTTCAAATCTGTATTAATATTTATCATGGGGGTGAAGTTAAGAAGTTATCCCGTGAAAACTTCACCCAGCCGGAACTACTTTCGTGTTTATGCATCAGAAATCCTATCAAAATAATTAACGACTTTAAGGCTTAATAAAAAATTAACGGCTAACGGCAAAAATATTTCTTCTAATGGCAAAAAGTGCTACATGTCAGAGCTCTTCAAATCTGTATTAATATTTATCATGGGGGGTTGAGGTTAGGAAGTTATCCTGTGAAAACCTCACACAGCCGGAACTACTTTCGTGTTTATGCATCAGAAATTCTATCAAAATAATTAACGACTTTAAGGCTTCCTAAAAAGTTAACGGCTAATGGCAAACATATTTCTTCTCCAATGGCAAAAATTGCTACATGTCAGAGCTCTTTAAATCTGTATTAATATTTATCATGGGCGGTGAGGTTAAGAAGTTATCCTGTGAAAACCTCACCCAGCCGGAACTACTTTCGTGTTTATGCATCAGAAATCCTATCAAAATAATTAACGACTTTAAGGCTTAATAAAAAATTAACGGCTAATGGCAAAAATATTTCTTCTAAAAGCAAAAAGTGCTACATGTCAGAGCTCTTCAAATCTGTATTAATATATATCATGGGGGGGGGGGGGTGATGTTAAGAAGTTATCCCTTGAAAACCTCACACAGCCGGAACTACTTTCGTGTTTATGCATCAGAAATCGTATCAAAATAATTAACGACTTTAAGGCTTAATAAAAAATTAACGGCTAATGGCAAATATATTTGCTACATGTCAGAGCTCTTCATATATGTATTAATATTTATCATGGGGGGTGAGGTTAAGAAATTATTCCGTGAAAACCTCACCCAGTCGGAACTACTTTCGTGTTTATGCATCAGAAATCCGTATCTAAATAATTAACGACTTTAAGGTTTAATACAAAATTAACGGCTAATGGCAAAAATATTTCTTCTAATGGCAAAAAGTGCTACCTGTCAGAGCTCTTCAAATCTGTTTTAATATTTATCATGGGGGTGAGGTTAAGAAGTTATCCCGTGAAAACCTCACCCAGCCGGAACTACTTTCGTGTTTATGCATCCGAAATCCTATCAAAATAATTAAAGACTTTAAGGCTTAATAAAAAATTAACGGCTAATGGCAAAATATTTCTTCTAATGGCAAAAAGTGCTACATGTCAAAGCTCTTCAAATCTGTATTAATATTTATCATGGGGGGTAAGGTTAAGAAGTTATCCCGTGAAAACCTCACCCAGCCGAAACTACTTTCGTGTTTATGCATCCGAAATCCTATAAAAATAATTAACGACTTTAAGGCTTAATAAAAAATTAACGGCAAACGGCAAAAATATTTCTTCTAATGGCAAAAAGTGCTACATGTCAGAGCTCTTCAAATCTGTATTAATATTTATTATGGGGGGTGAGGTTAGGAAGTTATCCTGTGAAAACCTCACACAGCCGGAACTACTTTCGTGTTGATGCATCAGAAATTCTATCAAAATAATTAACGACTTTAAGGCTTCATAAAAAGTTAACGGCTAATGGCAAACATATTTCTTCTCTAATGGCAAAAATTGCTACATGTCAGAGCTCTTTAAATCTGTATTAATATTTATCATGGGCGGTGAGGTTAAGAAGTTATTCTGTGAAAACCTCACCCAGCCGGAACTACTTTCGTGTTTATGCATCAGAAATCCTATCAAAATAATTAAAGACTTTAAGGCTTAATAAAAAATTAACGGCTAATGGCTAAATATTTCTTCTAAGGGCAAAAAGTGCTACATGTCAAAGCTCTTCAAATCTGTATTAATATTTATCATGGGGGGTAAGGTTAAGAAGTTATCCCGTGAAAACCTCACCCAGCCGAAACTATTTTCGTGTTTATGCATCAGAAATCCTATAAAAATAATTAACGACTTTAAGGTTTAATAAAAAATTAACGGCTAATGGTAAAAATATTTCTTCTAATGGCAAAAAGTGCTACATGTCAGAGCTCTTCAAATCTGTATTGATATTTATCATGGGGGTGAAGTTAAGAAGTTATCCCGTGAAAACCTCACCCAGGAGAAACTACTTTCGTGTTTATGCATCAGAAATCCTATAAAAATAATTGACGACTTTAAGGCTTAATAAAAAAATTAACGGCTAATGGTAAAAATATTTCTTCTAATGGCAAAAAGTGCTACATGTCAGAGCTCTTCAAATCTGTATTAATATTTATCATGGGGGGTGAGGTTAAGAAGTTATCCCGTGAAAACTTCACCCAGCCGGAACTACTTTCGTGTTTATGCATCAGAAATCCTATCAAAATAATTAACGACTTTAAGGCTTAATAAAAAATTAACGGCTAATGGCTAAATATTTCTTCTAAGGGCAAAAAGTGCTACATGTCAAAGCTCTTCAAATCTGTATTAATATTTATCATGGGCGGTGAGGTTAAGAAGTTATCCCGTGAAAACTTCACCCAGCCGGAACTACTTTCGTGTTTATGCATCCGAAATCCTATCAAAATAATTAACGACTTTAAGGCTTAATAACAAATTAACGGCTAATGGCAAAAATATTTCTTCTAATGGCAAAAAGTGCTACATGTCAGAGCGCTTCAAATCTGTATTAATATTTATCATGGGGGTGAAGTTAAGAAGTTATCCCGTGAAAACTTCACTCAGCCGGAACTACTTTCGTGTTTATGCATCAGAAATCCTATCAAAATAATTAACGACTTTAAGGCTTAATAAAAAATTAACGGCAAACGGCAAAAATATTTCTTCTAATGGCAAAAAGTGCTACATGTCAGAGCTCTTCAAATCTTTATTAATATTTATCATGGGGGGTGAGGTTAGGAAGTTATCCTGTGAAAACCTCACACAGCCGGAACTACTTTCGTGTTTATGCATCAGAAATTCTATCAAAATAATTAACGACTTTAAGGCTTAATAAAAAATTAACGGCTAATGGCAAATATATTTGCTACATGTCAGAGCTCTTCATATATGTATTAATATTTATCATGGGGGGTGAGGTTAAGAAATTATTCCGTGAAAACCTCACCCAGTCGGAACTACTTTCGTGTTTATGCATCAGAAATCCTATAAAAATAATTAACGACTTTAAGGCTTAATAAAAAATTAACAGCTAACGGCAAAAATATCTCTTCTAATGGCAAAAAGTGCTACATGTCAGAGCTCTTCAAATCTGTATTAATATTTATCATGGGGGTGAGGTTAAGAAGTTATCCCGTGAAAACCTCACCCAGCCGGAACTACTTTCGTGTTTATGCATCAGAAATCCTATCAAAATAATTAACGACTTTAAGGCTTCATAAAAAGTTAACGGCTAATGGCAAAAATATTTCTTCTCTAATGGCAAAAATTGCTACATGTCAGAGCTCTTTAAATCTGTATTAATATTTATCATGGGCGGTGAGGTTGAGAAGTTATCCTGTGAAAACCTCACCCAGCCGGAACTACTTTCGTGTTTATGCATCAGAAATCCTATCAAAATAATTAACGATTTTAAGGCTTAATAAAAAATTAACGGCTAATGGTAAAAATATTTCTTCTAATAGCAAAAAGTGCTACATGTCAGAGCTCTTCAAATCTGTATTAATATTTATCATGGGGGTGATGTTAAAAAGTTATCCCTTGAAAACCTCACCCAGCCGGAACTACTTTCGTGTTTATGCATCAGAAATCCTATAAAAATAATTAACGACTTTAAGGCTTAATACAAAATTAACGGCTAATGGCAAAAAATATTTCTTCTAATGGCAAAAAGTGCTACCTGTCAGAGCTCTTCAAATCTGTTTTAATATTTATCATGGGGGTGAGGTTAAGAAGTGTTCCCGTGAAAACCTCACCCAGCCGGAACTACTATCGTGTTGATGCATCAGAAATCCTATCAAAATAATTAAAGACTTTAAGGCTTAATAAAAAATTAACGGCTAATGGCTAAATATTTCTTCTAAGGGCAAAAAGTGCTACATGTCAAAGCTCTTCAAATCTGTATTAATATTTATCATGGGGGGTAAGGTTAAGAAGTTATCCCGTGAAAACCTCACCCAGCCGAAACTACTTTCGTGTTTATGCATCAGAAATCCTATCAAAATAATTAACGACTTTAAGGCTTAATAAAAAATTAACGGCTAATGGCTAAATATTTCTTCTAAGGGCAAAAAGTGCTACATGTCAAAGCTCTTCAAATCTGTATTAATATTTATCATGGGCGGAGAGGTTAAGAAGTTATCCCGTGAAAACTTCACCCAGCCGGAACTACTTTCGTGTTTATGCATCCGAAATCCTCTCAAAATATTTAAAGACTTTAAGGCGTAATAAAAAATTAACGGCTAATGGCAAAAATATTTCTTCTAATGGCAAAAAGTGCTACATGTCGGAGCTCTTCAAATCTGTATTAATATTTATCATGGGGGTGAAGTTAAGAAGTTATCCCGTGAAAACTTCACCCAGCCGGAACTACTTTCGTGTTTATGCATCAGAAATCCTATCAAAATAATTAACGACTTTAAGGCTTAATAAAAAAATAACGGCAAACGGCAAAAATATGTCTTCTAATGGCAAAAAGTGCTACATGTCAGAGCTCTTTAAATCTGTATTAATATTTATCATGGGCGGTGAGGTTAAGAAGTTATCCTGTGAAAACCTCACCCAGCCGGAACTACTTTCGTGTTTATGCATCAGAAATCCTATCAAAATAATTAACGACTTTAAGGCTTAATAAAAACTTAACGGCTAATGGCAAAAATATTTCTTCTAATAGCAAAAAGTGCTACATGTCAGAGCTCTACAAATCTGTATTAATATTTATCAGGGGGGAGGGGGTGATGTTAAGAAGTTATCCCTTGAAAACCTCACCCAGCCGGAACTACTTTCGTGTTTATGCATCAGAAATCCTATCAAAATAATTAACGACGTTAAGGCTTAATAAAAAATTAACGGCTAATGGCAAATATATTTCCTACATGTCAGAGCTCTTCGTATATATATTAATATTTATCATGGGGGGTGAGGTTAAGAAATTATTCCGTGAAAACCTCACCCAGTCGGAACTACTTTCGTGTTTATGCATCAGAAATCCTATAAAAATAATTAACGACTTTAAGGCTTACTAAAAAATTAACAGCTAACGGCAAAAATATCTCTTCTATTGGCAAAAAGTGCTACATGTCAGAGCTCTTCAAATCTGTATTAATATTTATCACGGGGGTGAGGTTAAGAAGTTATCCCGTGAAAACCTTACCCAGCCGGAACTACTTTCGTGTTTATGCATCAGAAATCCGTATCAAAATAATTAACGACTTTAAGGTTTAATACAAAATTAACGGCTAATGGCAAAAATATTTCTTCTAATGGCAAAAAGTGCTACCTGTCAGAGCTCTTCAAATCTGTTTTAATATTTATCATGGGGGTGAGGTTAAGAAGTTATCCCGTGAAAACCTCACCCAGCCGGAACTACTTTCGTGTTTATGCATCAGAAATCCTATCAAAATAATTAACGACTTTAAGGCTTAATAAAAAAATAACGGCAAACGGCAAAAATATTTCTTCTAATGGCAAAAAGTGCTACATGTCAGAGCTCTTCAAATCTGTATTAATATTTATCATGGGGGGTGAGGTTAAGAAGTTATCCTGTGAAAACCTCACACAGCCGGAACTACTTTCGTGTTTATGCATCAGAAATTCTATCAAAATAATTAACGACTTTAAGGCTTCATAAAAACTTAACGGCTAATGGCAAACATATTTCTTCTCTAATGGCAAAAATTGCTACATGTCAGAGCTCTTTAAATCTGTATTAATATTTATCATGGGCGGTGAGGTTAAGAAGTTATCCTGTGAAAACCTCACCCAGCCGGAACTACTTTCGTGTTTATGCATCAGAAATCCTATCAAAATAATTAACGACTTTAAGGCTTAATAAAAACTTAACGGCTAATGGCAAAACTATTTCTTCTAATAGCAAAAAGTGCTACATGTCAGAGCTCTACAAATCTGTATTAATATTTATCAGGGGGGAGGGGGTGATGTTAAGAAGTTATCCCTTGAAAACCTCACCCAGCCGGAACTACTTTCGTGTTTATGCATCAGAAATCCTATCAAAATAATTAACGACGTTAAGGCTTAATAAAAAATTAACGGCTAATGGCAAATATATTTGCTACATGTCAGAGCTCTTCGTATATGTATTAATATTTATCATGGGGGGTGAGGTTAAGAAATTATTCCGTGAAAACCTCACCCAGTCGGAACTACTTTCGTGTTTATGCATCAGAAATCCTATCAAAATAATTAACGACTTTAAGGCTTACTAAAAAATTAACAGCTAACGGCAAAAATATCTCTTCTAATGGCAAAAAGTGCTACATGTCAGAGCTCTTCAAATCTGTATTAATATTTATCACGGGGGTGAGGTTAAGAAGTTATCCCGTGAAAACCTCACCCAGCCGGAACTACTTTCGTGTTTATGCATCAGAAATCCGTATCAAAATAATTAACGACTTTAAGGTTTAATACAAAATTAACGGCTAATGGCAAAACTATTTCTTCTAATGGCAAAAAGTGCTACCTGTCAGAGCTCTTCAAATCTGTTTTAATATTTATCATGGGGGTGAGGTTAAGAAGTTATCCCGTGAAAACCTCACCCAGCCGGAACTACTTTCGTGTTTATGCATCAGAAATCCTATCAAAATAATTAAAGACTTTAAGGCTTAATAAAAAATTAACGGCTAATGGCAAAATATTTCTTCTAAGGGCAAAAAGTGCTACATGTCAGAGCGCTTCAAATCTGTATTAATATTTATCATGGGGGGTGAAGTTAAGAAGTTATCCCGTGAAAACCTCACCCAGCCGAAACTACTTTCGTGTTTATGCATCAGAAATCCTATAAAAATAATTAACGACTTTAAGGCTTAATAAAAAATTAACGGCTAATGGTAAAAATATTTCTTCTAATGGCAAAAAGTGCTACATGTCAGAGCTCTTCAAATCTGTATTAATATTTATCATGGGGGGTGAGGTTAAGAAGTTATCCCGTGAAAACTTCACCCAGCCGGAACTACTTTCGTGTTTATGCATCAGAAATCCTATCAAAATAATTAACGACTTTAAGGCTTAATAAAAAATAAACGGCTAATGGCAAAAATATTTCTTCTAAGAGCAAAAAGTGCTACATGTCAGAGCTCTTCAAATCTGTATTAATATTTATCATGGGGGGTGAGGTTAGGAAGTTATCCTGTGAAAACCTCACCCAGCCGGAACTATTTTCGTATTTATGCATCATAAATCCTATCAAAATAATTAACGACTTTAAGGCTTCATAAAAAGTTAACGGCTAATGGCAAAAATATTTCTTCTCTAATGGCAAAAATTGCTACATGTCAGAGCTCTTTAAATCTGTATTAATATTTATCATGGGCGGTGAGGTTAAGAAGTTATCCTGTGAAAACCTCACCCAGCCGGAACTACTTTCGTGTTTATGCATCAGAAATCCTATCAAAATAATTAACGATTTTAAGGCTTAATAAAAAATTAACGGCTAATGGCAAAAATATTTCTTCTAATAGCAAAAAGTGCTATATGTCAGAGCTCTTCAAATCTGTATTAATATTTATCATGGGGGTGATGTTAAGAAGTTATCCCTTGAAAACCTCACCCAGCCGGAACTACTTTCGTGTTTATGCATCAGAAATCCTATAAAAATAATTAACGACTTTAATGCTTAATAAAAAATTTACGGCTAATGGTAAAAATATTTCTTCTAATGGCAAAAAGTGCTACATGTCAGAGCTCTTCAAATCTGTATTAATATTTATCATGGGGGGTGAGGTTAAGAAGTTATCCCGTGAAAACTTCACCCAGCCGGAACTCCTTTCGTGTTTATGCATCAGAAATCCTATCAAAATAATTAAAGACTTTAAGGCTTAATAAAAAAATAACGGCTAATGGCAAAATATTTCTTCTTATGGCAAAAAGTGCAACATGTCAGAGCGCTTCAAATCTGTATTAATATTTATCATGGGGGGGGGGGGGGGTGATGTTAAGAAGTTATCCCTTGAAAACCTCACCCAGCCGGAACTACTTTCGTGTTTATGCATCAGAAATCCTATCAAAATAATTAAAGACTTTAAGGCTTAATAAAAAATTAACGGCTAATGGCAAATATATTTGCTACATGTCAGAGCTCTTCATATATGTATTAATATTTATCATGGGGGGTGAGGTTAAGAAATTATTCCGTGAAAACCTCACCCAGTCGGAACTACTTTCGTGTTTATGCATCAGAAATCCTATAAAAATAATTAACGACTTTAAGGCTTAATAAAAAATTAACAGCTAACGGCAAAAATATCTCTTCTAATGACAAAAAGTCCTACATGTCAGAGCTCTTCAAATCTGTATTAATATTTATCATGGGGGTGAGGTTAAGAAGTTATCCCGTGAAAACCTCACCCAGCCGGAACTACTTTCGTGTTTATGCATCAGAAATCCTATAAAAATAATTAACGACTTTAAGGCTTAATAAAAAATTAACGGCTAATGGTAAAAATATTTCTTCTAATGGCAAAAAGTGCTACATGTCAGAGCTCTTCAAATCTGTATTAATATTTATCATGGGCGGTGAGGTTAAGAAGTTATCCCGTGAAAACTTCACCCAGCCGGAACTACTTTCGTGTTTATGCATCAGAAATCCTATCAAAATAATTAACGACTTTAAGGCTTAATAAAAAATAAACGGCTAATGGCAAAAATATTTCTTCTAAGAGCAAAAAGTGCTACATGTCTTTGCTCTTCAAATCTGTATTAATATTTATCATGGGGGGTGAGGTTAGGAAGTTATCCTGTGAAAACCTCACCCAGCCGGAACTACTTTCGTGTTTATGCATCAGAAATCCTATCAAAATAATTAACGACTTTAAGGCTTCATAAAAAGTTAACGGCTAATGGCAAAAATATTTCTTCTCTAATGGCAAAAATTGCTACATGTCAGAGCTCTTTAAATCTGTATTAATATTTATCATGGGCGGTGAGGTTAAGAAGTTATCCTGTGAAAACCTCACCCAGCCGGAACTACTTTCGTGTTTATGCATCAGAAATCCTATCAAAATAATTAACGATTTTAAGGCTTAACAAAAAATTAACGGCTAATGGTAAAAATATTTCTTCTAATAGCAAAAAGTGCTACATGTCAGAGCTCTTCAAATCTGTATTAATATTTATCATGGGGGTGATGTTAAGAAGTTATCCCTTGAAAACCTCACCCAGCCGGAACTACTTTCGTGTTTATGCATCAGAAATCCTATAAAAATAATTAACGACTTTAAGGCTTAATAAAAAATTAACGGCTAATGGTCAACATATTTCTTCTAATGGCAAAAATTGCTCCATGTCAGAGCTCTTCAAATCTGTATTAATATTTATCATGGGCGGTGAGGTTAAGAAGTTATCCCGTGAAAACCTCACCCAGCCGGAACTACTTTCGTGTTTATGCATCAGAAATCCGTATCAAAATAATTAACTACTTTAAGGTTTAATACAAAATAACGGCTAATGGCAAAAAATATTTCTTCTAATGGCAAAAAGTGCTAACTGTCAGAGCTCTTCAAATCTGTTTTAATATTTATCATGGGGGTGAGGTTAAGAAGTGTTCCCGTGAAAACCTCACCCAGCCGGAACTACTTTCGTGTTGATGCATCAGAAATCCTATCAAAATAATTAAAGACTTTAAGGCTTAATAAAAAATTAACGGCTAATGGCTAAATATTTCTTCTAAGGGCAAAAAGTGCTACATGTCAAAGCTCTTCAAATCTGTATTAATATTTATCATGGGGGGTAAGGTTAAGAAGTTATCCCGTGAAAACCTCACCCAGCCGAAACTACTTTCGTGTTTATGCATCAGAAATCCTATCAAAATAATTAACGACTTTAAGGCTTAATAAAAAATTAACGGCTAATGGCTAAATATTTCTTCTAAGGGCAAAAAGTGCTACATGTCAAAGCTCTTCAAATCTGTATTAATATTTATCATGGGCGGAGAGGTTAAGAAGTTATCCTGTGAAAACTTCACCCAGCCGGAACTACTTTCGTGTTTATGCATCCGAAATCCTATCAAAATATTTAAAGACTTTAAGGCGTAATAAAAATTAACGGCTAATGGCAAAAATATTTCTTCTAATGGCAAAAAGTGCTACATGTCAGAGCTCTTCAAATCTGTATTAATATTTATCATGGGGGTGAGGTTAAGAAGTTATCCCGTGAAAACCTCACCCAGCCGGAACTACTTTCGTGTTTATGCATCAGAAATCCGTATCAAAATAATTAACGACTTTAAGGTTTAATACAAAATTAACGGCTAATGGCAAAAATATTTCTTCTAATGGCAAACAGTGCTACATGTCAAAGCTCTTCAAATCTGTTTTAATATTGATCATGGGGGTGAGTTAAGAAGTTATCCCGTGAAAACCTCACCCAGCCGGAACTACTTTCGTGTTTATGCATCAGAAATCCTATCAAAATAATTAAAGACTTTAAGGCTTAATAAAAAATTAACGGCTAATGGCAAAATATTTCTTCTAAGGGCAAAAAGTGCTACATGTCAAAGATCTTCAAATCTGTATTAATATTTATCATGGGGGGTAAGGTTAAGAAGTTATCCCGTGAAAACCTCACCCAGCCGAAACTACTTTCGTGTTTATGCATCCGAAATCCTATAAAAATAATTAAAGACTTTAAGGCTTAATTAATAATTAAAGGCTAATGGCAAAAATATTTCTTCTAATGGCAAAAAGTGCTACATGTCAGAGCGCTTCAAATCTGTATTAATATTTATCATGGGGGTGAAGTTAAGAAGTTATCGCTTGAAAACCTCACCCAGCCGAAACTACTTTCGTGTTTATGCATCAGAAATCCTATAAAAATAATTAACGACTTTAAGGCTTAATAAAAAATTAACGGCTAATGGTAAAAATATTTCTTCTAATGGCAAAAAGTGCTACATGTCAGAGCTCTTCAAATCTGTATTAATATTTATCATGGGCGGTGAGGTTAAGAAGTTATCCCGTGAAAACTTCACCCAGCCGGAACTACTTTCGTGTTTATGCATCAGAAATCCTATCAAAATAATTAACGACTTTAAGGCTTAATAAAAAATAAACGGCTAATGGCAAAAATATTTCTTCTAAGAGCAAAAAGTGCTACATGTCTTTGCTCTTCAAATCTGTATTAATATTTATCATGGGGGGTGAGGTTAGGAAGTTATCCTGTGAAAACCTCACCCAGCCGGAACTACTTTCGTGTTTATGCATCAGAAATCCTATCAAAATAATTAACGACTTTAAGGCTTCATAAAAAGTTAACGGCTAATGGCAAAAATATTTCTTCTCTAATGGCAAAAATTGCTACATGTCAGAGCTCTTTAAATCTGTATTAATATTTATCATGGGCGGTGAGGTTAAGAAGTTATCCTGTGAAAACCTCACCCAGCCGGAACTACTTTCGTGTTTATGCATCAGAAATCCTATCAAAATAATTAACGATTTTAAGGCTTAATAAAAAATTAACGGCTAATGGTAAAAATATTTCTTCTAATAGCAAAAAGTGCTACATGTCAGAGCTCTTCAAATCTGTATTAATATTTATCATGGGGGTGATGTTAAGAAGTTATCCCTTGAAAACCTCACCCAGCCGGAACTACTTTCGTGTTTATGCATCAGAAATCCTATAAAAATAATTAACGACTTTAAGGCTTAATAAAAAATTAACGGCTAATGGTCAACATATTTCTTCTAATGGCAAAAATTGCTCCATGTCAGAGCTCTTCAAATCTGTATTAATATTTATCATGGGCGGTGAGGTTAAGAAGTTATCCCGTGAAAACCTCACCCAGCCGGAACTACTTTCGTGTTTATGCATCAGAAATCCGTATCAAAATAATTAACGACTTTAAGGTTTAATACAAAATAACGGCTAATGGCAAAAAATATTTCTTCTAATGGCAAAAAGTGCTAACTGTCAGAGCTCTTCAAATCTGTTTTAATATTTATCATGGGGGTGAGGTTAAGAAGTGTTCCCGTGAAAACCTCACCCAGCCGGAACTACTTTCGTGTTGATGCATCAGAAATCCTATCAAAATAATTAAAGACTTTAAGGCTTAATAAAAAATTAACGGCTAATGGCTAAATATTTCTTCTAAGGGCAAAAAGTGCTACATGTCAAAGCTCTTCAAATCTGTATTAATATTTATCATGGGGGGTAAGGTTAAGAAGTTATCCCGTGAAAACCTCACCCAGCCGAAACTACTTTCGTGTTTATGCATCAGAAATCCTATCAAAATAATTAACGACTTTAAGGCTTAATAAAAAATTAACGGCTAATGGCTAAATATTTCTTCTAAGGGCAAAAAGTGCTACATGTCAAAGCTCTTCAAATCTGTATTAATATTTATCATGGGCGGAGAGGTTAAGAAGTTATCCTGTGAAAACTTCACCCAGCCGGAACTACTTTCGTGTTTATGCATCCGAAATCCTATCAAAATATTTAAAGACTTTAAGGCGTAATAAAAATTAACGGCTAATGGCAAAAATATTTCTTCTAATGGCAAAAAGTGCTACATGTCGGAGCTCTTCAAATCTGTATTAATATTTATCATGGGGGTGAAGTTAAGAAGTTATTCCGTGAAAACTTCACCCAGCCGGAACTACTTTCGTGTTTATGCATCAGAAATCCTATCAAAATAATTAAAGACTTTAAGGCTTAATAAAAAAATAACGGCAAACGGCAAAAATATTTCTTCTAATGGCAAAAAGTGCTACATGTCAGAGCTCTTCAAATCTGTATTAATATTTATCATGGGGGGTGAGGTTAGGAAGTTATCCTGTGAAAACCTCACACAGCCGGAACTACTTTCGTGTTTATGCATCAGAAATTCTATCAAAATAATTAACGACTTTAAGGCTTCATAAAAACTTAACGGCTAATGGCAAACATATTTCTTCTCTAATGGCAAAAATTGCTACATGTCAGAGCTCTTTAAATCTGTATTAATATTTATCATGGGCGGTGAGGTTAAGAAGTTATCCTGTGAAAACCTCACCCAGCCGGAACTACTTTCGTGTTTATGCATCAGAAATCCGTATCAAAATAATTAACGACTTTAAGGTTTAATACAAAATAACGGCTAATGGCAAAAAATATTTCTTCTAATGGCAAAAAGTGCTAACTGTCAGAGCTCTTCAAATCTGTTTTAATATTTATCATGGGGGTGAGGTTAAGAAGTGTTCCCGTGAAAACCTCACCCAGCCGGAACTACTTTCGTGTTGATGCATCAGAAATCCTATCAAAATAATTAAAGACTTTAAGGCTTAATAAAAAATTAACGGCTAATGGCTAAATATTTCTTCTAAGGGCAAAAAGTGCTACATGTCAAAGCTCTTCAAATCTGTATTAATATTTATCATGGGGGGTAAGGTTAAGAAGTTATCCCGTGAAAACCTCACCCAGCCGAAACTACTTTCGTGTTTATGCATCAGAAATCCTATCAAAATAATTAACGACTTTAAGGCTTAATAAAAAATTAACGGCTAATGGCTAAATATTTCTTCTAAGGGCAAAAAGTGCTACATGTCAAAGCTCTTCAAATCTGTATTAATATTTATCATGGGCGGAGAGGTTAAGAAGTTATCCTGTGAAAACTTCACCCAGCCGGAACTACTTTCGTGTTTATGCATCAGAAATCCTATCAAAATAATTAACGACTTTAAGGCTTAATAAAAAATTAACGGCTAATGGCTAAATATTTCTTCTAAGGGCAAAAAGTGCTACATGTCAAAGCTCTTCAAATCTGTATTAATATTTATCATGGGCGGAGAGGTTAAGAAGTTATCCTGTGAAAACTTCACCCAGCCGGAACTACTTTCGTGTTTATGCATCCGAAATCCTATCAAAATATTTAAAGACTTTAAGGCGTAATAAAAATTAACGGCTAATGGCAAAAATATTTCTTCTAATGGCAAAAAGTGCTACATGTCAGAGCTCTTCAAATCTGTATTAATATTTATCATGGGGGGTGAGGTTAGGAAGTTATTCCGTGAAAACTTCACCCAGCCGGAACTACTTTCGTGTTTATGCATCAGAAATCCTATCAAAATAATTAACGACTTTAAGGCTTAATAAAAAATTAACAGCTAACGGCAAAAATATCTCTTCTAATGACAAAAAGTCCTACATGTCAGAGCTCTTCAAATCTGTATTAATATTTATCATGGGGGTGAGGTTAAGAAGTTATCCCGTGAAAACCTCACCCAGCCGGAACTACTTTCGTGTTTATGCATCAGAAATCCGTATCAAAATAATTAACGACTTTAAGGTTTAATACAAAATTAACGGCTAATGGCAAAAATATTTCTTCTAATGGCAAACAGTGCTACATGTCAAAGCTCTTCAAATCTGTTTTAATATTGATCATGGGGGTGAGTTAAGAAGTTATCCCGTGAAAACCTCACCCAGCCGGAACTACTTTCGTGTTTATGCATCAGAAATCCTATCAAAATAATTAAAGACTTTAAGGCTTAATAAAAAATTAACGGCTAATGGCAAAATATTTCTTCTAAGGGCAAAAAGTGCTACATGTCAAAGATCTTCAAATCTGTATTAATATTTATCATGGGGGGTAAGGTTAAGAAGTTATCCCGTGAAAACCTCACCCAGCCGAAACTACTTTCGTGTTTATGCATCCGAAATCCTATAAAAATAATTAAAGACTTTAAGGCTTAATAAATAATTAAAGGCTAATGGCAAAAATATTTCTTCTAATGGCAAAAAGTGCTACATGTCAGAGCGCTTCAAATCTGTATTAATATTTATCATGGGGGTGAAGTTAAGAAGTTATCGCTTGAAAACCTCACCCAGCCGAAACTACTTTCGTGTTTATGCATCAGAAATCCTATAAAAATAATTAACGACTTTAAGGCTTAATAAAAAATTAACGGCTAATGGTAAAAATATTTCTTCTAATGGCAAAAAGTGCTACATGTCAGAGCTCTTCAAATCTGTATTAATATTTATCATGGGCGGTGAGGTTAAGAAGTTATCCCGTGAAAACTTCACCCAGCCGGAACTACTTTCGTGTTTATGCATCAGAAATCCTATCAAAATAATTAACGACTTTAAGGCTTAATAAAAAATAAACGGCTAATGGCAAAAATATTTCTTCTAAGAGCAAAAAGTGCTACATGTCTTTGCTCTTCAAATCTGTATTAATATTTATCATGGGGGGTGAGGTTAGGAAGTTATCCTGTGAAAACCTCACCCAGCCGGAACTACTTTCGTGTTTATGCATCAGAAATCCTATCAAAATAATTAACGACTTTAAGGCTTCATAAAAAGTTAACGGCTAATGGCAAAAATATTTCTTCTCTAATGGCAAAAATTGCTACATGTCAGAGCTCTTTAAATCTGTATTAATATTTATCATGGGCGGTGAGGTTAAGAAGTTATCCTGTGAAAACCTCACCCAGCCGGAACTACTTTCGTGTTTATGCATCAGAAATCCTATCAAAATAATTAACGATTTTAAGGCTTAATAAAAAATTAACGGCTAATGGTAAAAATATTTCTTCTAATAGCAAAAAGTGCTACATGTCAGAGCTCTTCAAATCTGTATTAATATTTATCATGGGGGTGATGTTAAGAAGTTATCCCTTGAAAACCTCACCCAGCCGGAACTACTTTCGTGTTTATGCATCAGAAATCCTATAAAAATAATTAACGACTTTAAGGCTTAATAAAAAATTAACGGCTAATGGTCAACATATTTCTTCTAATGGCAAAAATTGCTCCATGTCAGAGCTCTTCAAATCTGTATTAATATTTATCATGGGCGGTGAGGTTAAGAAGTTATCCCGTGAAAACCTCACCCAGCCGGAACTACTTTCGTGTTTATGCATCAGAAATCCGTATCAAAATAATTAACGACTTTAAGGTTTAATACAAAATAACGGCTAATGGCAAAAAATATTTCTTCTAATGGCAAAAAGTGCTAACTGTCAGAGCTCTTCAAATCTGTTTTAATATTTATCATGGGGGTGAGGTTAAGAAGTGTTCCCGTGAAAACCTCACCCAGCCGGAACTACTTTCGTGTTGATGCATCAGAAATCCTATCAAAATAATTAAAGACTTTAAGGCTTAATAAAAAATTAACGGCTAATGGCTAAATATTTCTTCTAAGGGCAAAAAGTGCTACATGTCAAAGCTCTTCAAATCTGTATTAATATTTATCATGGGGGGTAAGGTTAAGAAGTTATCCCGTGAAAACCTCACCCAGCCGAAACTACTTTCGTGTTTATGCATCAGAAATCCTATCAAAATAATTAACGACTTTAAGGCTTAATAAAAAATTAACGGCTATTGGCTAAATATTTCTTCTAAGGGCAAAAAGTGCTACATGTCAAAGCTCTTCAAATCTGTATTAATATTTATCATGGGCGGAGAGGTTAAGAAGTTATCCTGTGAAAACTTCACCCAGCCGGAACTACTTTCGTGTTTATGCATCCGAAATCCTATCAAAATATTTAAAGACTTTAAGGCGTAATAAAAATTAACGGCTAATGGCAAAAATATTTCTTCTAATGGCAAAAAGTGCTACATGTCGGAGCTCTTCAAATCTGTATTAATATTTATCATGGGGGTGAAGTTAAGAAGTTATTCCGTGAAAACTTCACCCAGCCGGAACTACTTTCGTGTTTATGCATCAGAAATCCTATCAAAATAATTAACGACTTTAAGGCTTAATAAAAAAATAACGGCAAACGGCAAAAATATTTCTTCTAATGGCAAAAAGTGCTACATGTCAGAGCTCTTCAAATCTGTATTAATATTTATCATGGGGGGTGAGGTTAGGAAGTTATCCTGTGAAAACCTCACACAGCCGGAACTACTTTCGTGTTTATGCATCAGAAATTCTATCAAAATAATTAACGACTTTAAGGCTTCATAAAAACTTAACGGCTAATGGCAAACATATTTCTTCTCTAATGGCAAAAATTGCTACATGTCAGAGCTCTTTAAATCTGTATTAATATTTATCATGGGCGGTGAGGTTAAGAAGTTATCCTGTGAAAACCTCACCCAGCCGGAACTACTTTCGTGTTTATGCATCAGAAATCCTATCAAAATAATTAACGACTTTAAGGCTTAATAAAAACTTAACGGCTAATGGCAAAAATATTTCTTCTAATAGCAAAAAGTGCTACATGTCAGAGCTCTTCGTATATGTATTAATATTTATCATGGGGGGTGAGGTTAAGAAATTATTCCGTGAAAACCTCACCCAGTCGGAACTACTTTCGTGTTTATGCATCAGAAATCCTATCAAAATAATTAACGACTTTAAGGCTTAATAAAAAATTAACAGCTAACGGCAAAAATATCTCTTCTAATGGCAAAAAGTGCTACATGTCAGAGCTCTTCAAATCTGTATTAATATTTATCATGGGGGTGAGGTTAAGAAGTTATCCCGTGAAAACCTCACCCAGCCGGAACTACTTTCGTGTTTATGCATCAGAAATCCGTATCAAAATAATTAACGACTTTAAGGTTTAATACAAAATTAACGGCTAATGGCAAAAATATTTCTTCTAATGGCAAAAAGTGCTACCTGTCAGAGCTCTTCAAATCTGTTTTAATATTTATCATGGGGGTGAGGTTAAGAAGTTATCCCGTGAAAACTTCACCCAGCCGGAACTACTTTCGTGTTTATGCATCAGAAATCCTATCAAAATAATTAAAGACTTTAAGGCTTAATAAAAAATCAACGGCTAATGGCAAAATATTTCTTCTAAGGGCAAAAAGTGCTACATGTCAGAGCTCTTCAAATCTGTATTAATATTTATCATGGGGGGTGAGGTTAGGAAGTTATCCTGTGAAAACCTCACCCAGCCAGAACTATTTTCGTATTTATGCATCAGAAATCCTATCAAAATAATTAACGACTTTAAGGCTTCATAAAAAGTTAACGGCTAATGGCAAAAATATTTCTTCTCTAATGGCAAAAATTGCTACATGTCAGAGCTCTTTAAATCTGTATTAATATTTATCATGGGCGGTGAGGTTAAGAAGTTATCCTGTGAAAACCTCACCCAGCCGGAACTACTTTCGTGTTTATGCATCAGAAATCCTATCAAAATAATTAACGATTTTAAGGCTTAATAAAAAATTAACGGCTAATGGCAAAAATATTTCTTCTAATAGCAAAAAGTGCTATATGTCAGAGCTCTTCAAATCTGTATTAATATTTATCATGGGGGTGATGTTAAGAAGTTATCCCTTGAAAACCTCACCCAGCCGGAACTACTTTCGTGTTTATGCATCAGAAATCCTATCAAAATAATTAACGACGTTAAGGCTTAATAAAAAATTTAACGGCTAATGGTAAAAATATTTCTTCTAATGGCAAAAAGTGCTACATGTCAGAGGTCTTCAAATCTGTATTAATATTTATCATGGGGGGTGAGGTTAAGAAGTTATCCCGTGAAAACTTCACCCAGCCGGAACTACTTTCGTGTTTATGCATCAGAAATCCTATCAAAATATTTAACGACTTTAAGGCGTAATAAAAAATTAACGGCTAATGGCAAAAATATTTCTTCTAATGGCAAAAAGTGCTACATGTCGGAGCGCTTCAAATATGTATTAATATTTATCATGGGGGTGAAGTTAAGAAGCTATCCCGTGAAAACTTCACCCAGCCGGAACTACTTTCGTGTTTATGCATCAGAAATCCTATCAAAATAATTAACGACTTTAAGGCTTAATAAAAAATTAACGGCTAACGGCAAAAATATTTCTTCTAATGGCAAAAAGTGCTACATGTCAGAGCTCTTCAAATCTGTATTAATATTTATCATGGGCGGTGAGGTTAGGAAGTTATCCTGTGAAAACCTCACACAGTCGGAACTACTTTCGTGTTTATGCATCAGAAATCCTATCAAAATAATTAACGACTTTAAGGCTTCATAAAAAGTTAACGGCTAATGGCAAAAATATTTCTTCTCTAATGGCAAAAATTGCTACATGTCAGAGCTCTTTAAATCTGTATCAATATTTATCATGGGCGGTGAGGTTAAGAAGTTATCCTGTGAAAACCTCACCCAGCCGGAACTACTTTCGTGTTTATGCATCAGAAATCCTATAAAAATAATTAACGACTTTAATGCTTAATAAAAAATTAACGGCTAATGGTAAAAATATTTCTTCTAATGGCAAAAAGTGCTACATGTCAGAGCTCTTCAAATCTGTATTAATATTTATCATGGGGGGTGAGGTTAAGAAGTTATCCCGTGAAAACTTCACCCAGCCGGAACTCCTTTCGTGTTTATGCATCAGAAATCCTATCAAAATAATTAAAGACTTTAAGGCTTAATAAAGAATTAACGGCTAATGGCAAAATATTTCTTCTAATGGCAAAAAGTGCTACATGTCAGAGCGCTTCAAATCTGTATTAATATTTATCATGGGGGTGAAGTTAAGAAGTTATCCCGTGAAAACCTCACCCAGGAGAAACTACTTTCGTGTTTATGCATCAGAAATCCTATCAAAATAATTAACGACGTTAAGGCTTAATAAAAAATTTAACGGCTAATGGTAAAAATATTTCTTCTAATGGCAAAAAGTGCTACATGTCAGAGCTCTTCAAATCTGTATTAATATTTATCATGGGGGGGTGAGGTTAAGAAGTTATCCCGTGAAAACTTCACCCAGCCGGAACTACTTTCGTGTTTATGCATCAGAAATCCTATCAAAATAATTAACGACTTTAAGGCGTAATAAAAAATTAACGGCTAATGGCAAAAATATTTCTTCTAATGGCAAAAAGTGCTACATGTCGGAGCGCTTCAAATATGTATTAATATTTATCATGGGGGTGAAGTTAAGAAGCTATCCCGTGAAAACTTCACCCAGCCGGAACTACTTTCGTGTTTATGCATCAGAAATCCTATCAAAATAATTAACGACTTTAAGGGTTAATAAAAAATTAACGACTAATGGCAAAAATATTTCTTATAATGGCAAAAAGTGCTACATGTCATAGCTCTTCAAATCTGTATTAATATTTATCATGGGCGGTGAGGTTAAGAAGTTATCCCGTGAAAACCTCACCCAGCCGGAACTACTTTCGTGTTTATGCATCAGAAATCCGTATCAAAATAATTAACGACTTTAAGGTTTAATAAAAAATTAACGGCTAATGGCAAAAAATATTTCTTCTAATGGCAAAAAGTGCTACCTGTCAGAGCTCTTCAAATCTGTTTTAATATTTATCATGGGGGTGAGGTTAAGAAGTGTTCCCGTGAAAACATCACTCAGCCGGAACTACTTTCGTGTTTATGCATCAGAAATCCTATCAAAATAATTAACGACTTTAAGGCTTCATAAAAAGTTAACGGCTAATGGCAAAAATATTTCTTCTCTAATGGCAAAAATTGCTACATGTCAGAGCTCTTTAAATCTGTATTAATATTTATCATGGGCGGTGAGGTTAAGAAGTTATCCTGTGAAAACCTCACCCAGCCGGAACTACTTTCGTGTTTATGCATCAGAAATCCTATAAAAATAATTAACGACTTTAATGCTTAATAAAAAATTAACGGCTAATGGTAAAAATATTTCTTCTAATGGCAAAAAGTGCTACATGTTAGAGCTCTTCAAATCTGTATTAATATTTATCATGGGGGGTGAGGTTAAGAAGTTATCCCGTGAAAACTTCACCCAGCCGGAACTCCTTTCGTGTTTATGCATCAGAAATCCTATCAAAATAATTAAAGACTTTAAGGCTTAATAAAGAATTAACGGCTAATGGCAAAATATTTCTTCTAATGGCAAAAAGTGCTACATGTCAGAGCGCTTCAAATCTGTATTAATATTTATCATGGGGGTGAAGTTAAGAAGTTATCCCGTGAAAACCTCACCCAGGAGAAACTACTTTCGTGTTTATGCATCAGAAATCCTATCAAAATAATTAACGACGTTAAGGCTTAATAAAAAATTTAACGGCTAATGGTAAAAATATTTCTTCTAATGGCAAAAAGTGCTACATGTCAGAGCTCTTCAAATCTGTATTAATATTTATCATGGGGGGGGTGAGGTTAAGAAGTTATCCCGTGAAAACTTCACCCAGCCGGAACTACTTTCGTGTTTATGCATCAGAAATCCTATCAAAATAATTAACGACTTTAAGGCGTAATAAAAAATTAACGGCTAATGGCAAAAATATTTCTTCTAATGGCAGAAAGTGCTACATGTCGGAGCGCTTCAAATATGTATTAATATTTATCATGGGGGTGAAGTTAAGAAGCTATCCCGTGAAAACTTCACCCAGCCGGAACTACTTTCGTGTTTATGCATCAGAAATCCTATCAAAATAATTAACGACTTTAAGGGTTAATAAAAAATTAACGACTAATGGCAAAAATATTTCTTATAATGGCAAAAAGTGCTACATGTCATAGCTCTTCAAATCTGTATTAATATTTATCATGGGCGGTGAGGTTAAGAAGTTATCCCGTGAAAACCTCACCCAGCCGGAACTACTTTCGTGTTTATGCATCAGAAATCCGTATCAAAATAATTAACGACTTTAAGGTTTAATAAAAAATTAACGGCTAATGGCAAAAAATATTTCTTCTAATGGCAAAAAGTGCTACCTGTCAGAGCTCTTCAAATCTGTTTTAATATTTATCATGGGGGTGAGGTTAAGAAGTGTTCCCGTGAAAACATCACCCAGCCGGAACTACTTTCGTGTTTATGCATCAGAAATCCTATCAAAATAATTAACGACTTTAAGGCTTAATAAAAAATTAACGGCAAACGGCAAAAATATTTCTTCTAATGGCAAAAAGTGCTACATGTCAGAGCTCTTCAAATCTGTATTAATATTTATCATGGGGGGTGAGGTTAGGAAGTTATCCTGTGAAAACCTCACACAGCCGGAACTACTTTCGTGTTTATGCATCAGAAATTCTATCAAAATAATTAACGACTTTAAGGCTTCATAAAAAGTTAACGGCTAATGGCAAACATATTTCTTCTCTAATGGCAAAAATTGCTACATGTCAGAGCTCTTTAAATCTGTATTAATATTTATCATGGGCGGTGAGGTTAAGAAGTTATCCTGTGAAAACCTCACCCAGCCGGAACTACTTTCGTGTTTATGCATCAGAAATCCGATAAAAATAATTAACGACTTTAAGGCTTAATAAAAACTTAACGGCTAATGGCAAAAATATTTCTTCTAATAGCAAAAAGTGCTACATGTCAGAGCTCTTCAAATCTGTATTAATATTTATCATGGGGGGGGTGATGTTAAGAAGTTATCCCTTGAAAACCTCACCCAGCCGGAACTACTTTCGTGTTTATGCATCAGAAATCCTATCAAAATAATTAACGACTTTAAGGCTTAATAAAAAATTAACACTAATGGCAAATATATTTGCTACATGTCAGAGCTCTTCATATATGTATTAATATTTATCATGGGGGGTGAGGTTAAGAAATTATTCCGTGAAAACCTCACCCAGTCGGAACTACTTTCGTGTTTATGCATCAGAAATCCTATAAAAATAATTAACGACTTAAAGGCTTAATAAAAAATTAACAGCTAACGGCAAAAATATCTCTTCTAATGGCAAAAAGTGCTACATGTCAGAGCTCTTCAAATCTGTATTAATATTTATCATGGGGGTGATGTTAAGAAGTTATCCTGTGAAAACCTCACCCAGCCGGAACTACTTTCGTGTTTATGCATCAGAAATCCTATCAAAATAATTAACGACTTTAAGGCGTAATAAAAAATTAACGGCTAATAGCAAAAATATTTCTTCTAATGGCAAAAAGTGCTACATGTCGGAGCGCTTCAAATATGTATTAATATTTATCATGGGGGTGAAGTTAAGAAGTTATCCCGTGAAACCTTCACCGAGCCGAAACTACTTTCGTGTTTATGCATCAGAAATCCTATCAAAATAATTAACGACTTTAAGGCTTAATAAAAAATTAACGGCTAACGGCAAAAATATTTCTTCTAATGGCAAAAAGTGCTACATGTCAGAGCTCTTCAAATCTGTATTAATATTTATCATGGACGGTGAGGTTAGGAAGTTATCCTGTGAAAACCTCACACAGTCGGAACTACTTTCGTGTTTATGCATCAGAAATCCTATCAAAATAATTAACGACTTTAAGGCTTCATAAAAAGTTAACGGCTAATGGCAAAAATATTTCTTCTCTAATGGCAAAAATTGCTACACGTCAGAGCTCTTTAAATCTGTATTAATATTTATCATGGGCGGTGAGGTTAAGAAGTTATCCTGTGAAAACCTCACCCAGCCGGAACTACTTTCGTGTTTATGCATCAGAAATCCGATAAAAATAATTAACGACTTTAAGGCTTCATAAAAACTTAACGGCTAATGGCAAAAATATTTCTTCTAATAGCAAAAAGTGCTACATGTCAGAGCTCTTCAAATCTGTATTAATATTTATCATGGGGGGGGGGGTGGTGATGTTAAGAAGTTATCCCTTGAAAACCTCACCCAGCTGGAACTACTTTCGTGTTTATGCATCAGAAATCCTATCAAAATATTTAAAGACTTTAAGGCGTAATAAAAAATTAACGGCTAATGGCAAAAATATTTCTTCTAATGGCAAAAAGTGCTACATGTCGGAGCGCTTCAAATATGTATTAATATTTATCATGGGGGTGAAGTTAAGAAGTTATCCCGTGAAAACTTCACCCAGCCGGAACTACTTTCGTGTTTATGCATCAGAAATCCTATCAAAATAATTAACGACTTTAAGGCTTAATAAAAAATTAACGGCTAACGGCAAAAATATTTCTTCTAATGGCAAAAAGTGCTACATGTCAGAGCTCTTCAAATCTGTATTAATATTTATCATGGGGGGGGGGGTGATGTTAAGAAGTTATCCCTTGAAAACCTCACCCAGCCGGAACTACTTTCGTGTTTATGCATCAGAAATCCGATAAAAATAATTAACGACTTTAAGGCTTAATAAAAAATTAACGGCTAATGGCAAAAATATTTCTTCTAATAGCAAAAAGTGCTACATGTCAGAGCTCTTCAAATCTGTATTAATATTTATCATGGGGGGGGGGTGATGTTAAGAAGTTATCCCTTGAAAACCTCACCCAGCCGGAACTACTTTCGTGTTTATGCATCAGAAATCCTATCAAAATAATTAACGACTTTAAGGCTTAATAAAAAATTAACACTAATGGCAAATATATTTGCTACATGTCAGAGCTCTTCATATATGTATTAATATTTATCATGGGGGTGAGTTTAAGAAATTATTCCGTGAAAACCTCACCCAGTCGGAACTACTTTCGTGTTTATGCATCAGAAATCCTATAAAAATAATTAACGACTTAAAAGCTTAATAAAAAATTAACAGCTAACGGCAAAAATATCTCTTCTAATGGCAAAAAGTGCTACATGTCGGAGCGCTTCAAATATGTATTAATATTTATCATGGGGGTGAAGTTAAGAAGTTATCCCGTGAAAACTTCACCGAGCCGGAACAACTTTCGTGTTTATGCATCAGAAATCTTATCAAAATAATTAACGACTTTAAGGCTTAATAAAAAATTAACGGCTAACGGCAAAAATATTTCTTCTAATGGCAAAAAGTGCTACATGTCAGAGCTCTTCAAATCTGTATTAATATTTATCATGGGCGGTGAGGTTAGGAAGTTATCCTGTGAAAACCTCACACAGTCGGAACTACTTTCGTGTTTATGCATCAGAAATCCTATCAAAATAATTAACGACTTTAAGGCGTAATAAAAAGTTAACGGCTAATGGCAAAAATATTTCTTCTCTAATGGCAAAAATTGCTACACGTCAGAGCTCTTTAAATCTGTATTAATATTTATCATGGGCGGTGAGGTTAAGAAGTTATCCTGTGAAAACCTCACCCAGCCGGAACTACTTTCGTGTTTATGCATCAGAAATCCGATAAAAATAATTAACGACTTTAAGGCTTCATAAAAACTTAACGGCTAATGGCAAGAATATTTCTTCTAATAGCAAAAAGTGCTACATGTCAGAGCTCTTCAAATCTGTATTAATATTTATCATGGGGGGGGGGTGGTGATGTTAAGAAGTTATCCCTTGAAAACCTCACCCAGCCGGAACTACTTTCGTGTTTATGCATCAGAAATCCTATCAAAATATTTAAAGACTTTAAGGCGTAATAAAAAATTAACGGCTAATGACAAAAACATTTCTTCTAATGGCAAAAAGTGCTACATGTCGGAGCGCTTCAAATATGTATTAATATTTATCATGGGGGTGAAGTTAAGAAGTTATCCCGTGAAAACTTCACCCAGCCGGAACTACTTTCGTGTTTATGCATCAGAAATCCTATCAAAATAATTAACGACTTTAAGGCTTAATAAAAAATTAACGGCTAACGGCAAAAATATTTCTTCTAATGGCAAAAAGTGCTACATGTCAGAGCTCTTCAAATCTGTATTAATATTTATCATGGGCGGTGAGGTTAGGAAGTTATCCTGTGAAAACCTCACACAGTCGGAACTACTTTCGTGTTTATGCATCAGAAATCTTATCAAAATAATTAACGACTTTAAGGCTTCATAAAAAGTTAACGGCTAATGGCAAAAATATTTCTTCTCTAATGGCAAAAATTGCTACACGTCAGAGCTCTTTAAATCTGTATTAATATTTATCATGGGCGGTGAGGTTAAGAAGTTATCCCGTGAAAACCTCACCCAGCCGGAACTACTTTCGTGTTTATGCATCAGAAATCCGTATCAAAATAATTAACGACTTTAATGCTTAATAAAAAATTAACGGCTAATGGTAAAAATATTTCTTCTAATGGCAAAAAGTGCTACATGTCAGAGCTCTTCAAATCTGTATTAATATTTATCATGGGGGGTGAGGTTAAGAAGTTATCCCGTGAAAACTTCACCCAGCCGGAACTCCTTTCGTGTTTATGCATCAGAAATCCTATCAAAATAATTAAAGACTTTAAGGCTTAATAAAGAATTAACGGCTAATGGCAAAATATTTCTTCTAATGGCAAAAAGTGCTACATGTCAGAGCGCTTCAAATCTGTATTAATATTTATCATGGGGGTGAAGTTAAGAAGTTATCCCGTGAAAACCTCACCCAGGAGAAACTACTTTCGTGTTTATGCATCAGAAATCCTATCAAAATAATTAACGACTTTAAGGCGTAATAAAAAATTAACGGCTAATGGCAAAAATATTTCTTCTAATGGCAAAAAGTGCTACATGTCGGAGCGCTTCAAATATGTATTAATATTTATCATGGGGGTGAAGTTAAGAAGCTATCCCGTGAAAACTTCACCCAGCCGGAACTACTTTCGTGTTTATGCATCAGAAATCCTATCAAAATAATTAACGACTTTAAGGGTTAATAAAAAATTAACGACTAATGGCAAAAATATTTCTTATAATGGCAAAAAGTGCTACATGTCATAGCTCTTCAAATCTGTATTAATATTTATCATGGGCGGTGAGGTTAAGAAGTTATCCCGTGAAAACCTCACCCAGCCGGAACTACTTTCGTGTTTATGCATCAGAAATCCGTATCAAAATAATTAACGACTTTAAGGTTTAATAAAAAATTAACGGCTAATGGCAAAAAATATTTCTTCTAATGGCAAAAAGTGCTACCTGTCAGAGCTCTTCAAATCTGTTTTAATATTTATCATGGGGGTGAGGTTAAGAAGTGTTCCCGTGAAAACATCACCCAGCCGGAACTACTTTCGTGTTTATGCATCAGAAATCCTATCAAAATAATTAACGACTTTAAGGCTTAATAAAAAATTAACGGCAAACGGCAAAAATATTTCTTCTAATGGCAAAAAGTGCTACATGTCAGAGCTCTTCAAATCTGTATTAATATTTATCATGGGGGTGAGGTTAGGAAGTTATCCTGTGAAAACCTCACACAGCCGGAACTACTTTCGTGTTTATGCATCAGAAATTCTATCAAAATAATTAACGACTTTAAGGCTTCATAAAAAGTTAACGGCTAATGGCAAACATATTTCTTCTCTAATGGCAAAAATTGCTACATGTCAGAGCTCTTTAAATCTGTATTAATATTTATCATGGGCGGTGAGGTTAAGAAGTTATCCTGTGAAAACCTCACCCAGCCGGAACTACTTTCGTGTTTATGCATCAGAAATCCGATAAAAATAATTAACGACTTTAAGGCTTAATAAAAACTTAACGGCTAATGGCAAAAATATTTCTTCTAATAGCAAAAAGTGCTACATGTCAGAGCTCTTCAAATCTGTATTAATATTTATCATGGGGGGGGGTGATGTTAAGAAGTTATCCCTTGAAAACCTCACCCAGCCGGAACTACTTTCGTGTTTATGCATCAGAAATCCTATCAAAATAATTAACGACTTTAAGGCTTAATAAAAAATTAACACTAATGGCAAATATATTTGCTACATGTCAGAGCTCTTCATATATGTATTAATATTTATCATGGGGGGTGAGGTTAAGAAATTATTCCGTGAAAACCTCACCCAGTCGGAACTACTTTCGTGTTTATGCATCAGAAATCCTATAAAAATAATTAACGACTTAAAGGCTTAATAAAAAATTAACAGCTAACGGCAAAAATATCTCTTCTAATGGCAAAAATTGCTACATGTCAGAGCTCTTCAAATCTGTATTAATATTTATCATGGGGGTGATGTTAAGAAGTTATCCCGTGAAAACCTCACCCAGCCGGAACTACTTTCGTGTTTATGCATCAGAAATCCTATCAAAATAATTAACGACTTTAAGGCGTAATAAAAAATTAACGGCTAATAGCAAAAATATTTCTTCTAATGGCAAAAAGTGCTACATGTCGGAGCGCTTCAAATATGTATTAATATTTATCATGGGGGTGAAGTTAAGAAGTTATCCCGTGAAACCTTCACCGAGCCGAAACTACTTTCGTGTTTATGCATCAGAAATCCTATCAAAATAATTAACGACTTTAAGGCTTAATAAAAAATTAACGGCTAACGGCAAAAATATTTCTTCTAATGGCAAAAAGTGCTACATGTCAGAGCTCTTCAAATCTGTATTAATATTTATCATGGACGGTGAGGTTAGGAAGTTATCCTGTGAAAACCTCACACAGTCGGAACTACTTTCGTGTTTATGCATCAGAAATCCTATCAAAATAATTAACGACTTTAAGGCTTCATAAAAAGTTAACGGCTAATGGCAAAAATATTTCTTCTCTAATGGCAAAAATTGCTACACGTCAGAGCTCTTTAAATCTGTATTAATATTTATCATGGGCGGTGAGGTTAAGAAGTTATCCTGTGAAAACCTCACCCAGCCGGAACTACTTTCGTGTTTATGCATCAGAAATCCGATAAAAATAATTAACGACTTTAAGGCTTCATAAAAACTTAACGGCTAATGGCAAAAATATTTCTTCTAATAGCAAAAAGTGCTACATGTCAGAGCTCTTCAAATCTGTATTAATATTTATCATGGGGGGGGGTGGTGATGTTAAGAAGTTATCCCTTGAAAACCTCACCCAGCTGGAACTACTTTCGTGTTTATGCATCAGAAATCCTATCAAAATATTTAAAGACTTTAAGGCGTAATAAAAAATTAACGGCTAATGGCAAAAATATTTCTTCTAATGGCAAAAAGTGCTACATGTCGGAGCGCTTCAAATATGTATTAATATTTATCATGGGGGTGAAGTTAAGAAGTTATCCCGTGAAAACTTCACCCAGCCGGAACTACTTTCGTGTTTATGCATCAGAAATCCTATCAAAATAATTAACGACTTTAAGGCTTAATAAAAAATCAACGGCTAACGGCAAAAATATTTCTTCTAATGGCAAAAAGTGCTACATGTCAGAGCTCTTCAAATCTGTATTAATATTTATCATGGGGGGGGGGTGATGTTAAGAAGTTATCCCTTGAAAACCTCACCCAGCCGGAACTACTTTCGTGTTTATGCATCAGAAATCCGATAAAAATAATTAACGACTTTAAGGCTTAATAAAAAATTAACGGCTAATGGCAAAAATATTTCTTCTAATAGCAAAAAGTGCTACATGTCAGAGCTCTTCAAATCTGTATTAATATTTATCATGGGGGGGGGGGGTGATGTTAAGAAGTTATCCCTTGAAAACCTCACCCAGCCGGAACTACTTTCGTGTTTATGCATCAGAAATCCTATCAAAATAATTAACGACTTTAAGGCTTAATAAAAAATTAACACTAATGGCAAATATATTTGCTACATGTCAGAGCTCTTCATATATGTATTAATATTTATCATGGGGGTGAGGTTAAGAAATTATTCCGTGAAAACCTCACCCAGTCGGAACTACTTTCGTGTTTATGCATCAGAAATCCTATAAAAATAATTAACGACTTAAAAGCTTAATAAAAAATTAACTGCTAACGGCAAAAATATCTCTTCTAATGGCAAAAAGTGCTACATGTCGGAGCGCTTCAAATATGTATTAATATTTATCATGGGGGTGAAGTTAAGAAGTTATCCCGTGAAAACTTCACCGAGCCGGAACTACTTTCGTGTTTATGCATCAGAAATCTTATCAAAATAATTAACGACTTTAAGGCTTAATAAAAAATTAACGGCTAACGGCAAAAATATTTCTTCTAATGGCAAAAAGTGCTACATGTCAGAGCTCTTCAAATCTGTATTAATATTTATCATGGGCGGTGAGGTTAGGAAGTTATCCTGTGAAAACCTCACACAGTCGGAACTACTTTCGTGTTTATGCATCAGAAATCCTATCAAAATAATTAACGACTTTAAGGCTTCATAAAAAGTTAACGGCTAATGGCAAAAATATTTCTTCTCTAATGGCAAAAATTGCTACACGTCAGAGCTCTTTAAATCTGTATTAATATTTATCATGGGCGGTGAGGTTAAGAAGTTATCCTGTGAAAACCTCACCCAGCCGGAACTACTTTCGTGTTTATGCATCAGAAATCCGATAAAAATAATTAACGACTTTAAGGCTTCATAAAAACTTAACGGCTAATGGCAAAAATATTTCTTCTAATAGCAAAAAGTGCTACATGTCAGAGCTCTTCAAATCTGTATTAATATTTATCATGGGGGGGGGGGTGGTGATGTTAAGAAGTTATCCCTTGAAAACCTCACCCAGCCGGAATTACTTTCGTGTTTATGCATCAGAAATCCTATCAAAATATTTAAAGACTTTAAGGCGTAATAAAAAATTAACGGCTAATGGCAAAAACATTTCTTCTAATGGCAAAAAGTGCTACATGTCGGAGCGCTTCAAATATGTATTAATATTTATCATGGGGGTGAAGTTAAGAAGTTATCCCGTGAAAACTTCACCCAGCCGGAACTACTTTCGTGTTTATGCATCAGAAATCCTATCAAAATAATTAACGACTTTAAGGCTTAATAAAAAATTAACGGCTAACGGCAAAAATATTTCTTCTAATGGCAAAAAGTGCTACATGTCAGAGCTCTTCAAATCTGTATTAATATTTATCATGGGCGGTGAGGTTAGGAAGTTATCCTGTGAAAACCTCACACAGTCGGAACTACTTTCGTGTTTATGCATCAGAAATCTTATCAAAATAATTAACGACTTTAAGGCTTCATAAAAAGTTAACGGCTAATGGCAAAAATATTTCTTCTCTAATGGCAAAAATTGCTACACGTCAGAGCTCTTTAAATCTGTATTAATATTTATCATGGGCGGTGAGGTTAAGAAGTTATCCCGTGAAAACCTCACCCAGCCGGAACTACTTTCGTGTTTATGCATCAGAAATCCGTATCAAAATAATTAACGACTTTAAGGTTTAATAAAAAAATAACGGCTAATGGCAAAAAATATTTCTTCTAATGGCAAAAAGTGCTACCTGTCAGAGCTCTTCAAATCTGTTTTAATATTTATCATGGGGGTGAGGTTAAGAAGTGTTCCCGTGAAAACATCACCCAGCCGGAACTACTTTCGTGTTTATGCATCAGAAATCCTATCAAAATAATTAACGACTTTAAGGCTTAATAAAAAATTAACGGCAAACGGCAAAAATATTTCTTCTAATTGCAAAAAGTGCTACATGTCAGAGCTCTTCAAATCTGTATTAATATTTATCATGGGGGGTGAGGTTAGGAAGTTATCCTGTGAAAACCTCACACAGCCGGAACTACTTTCGTGTTTATGCATCAGAAATTCTATCAAAATAATTAACGACTTTAAGGCTTCATAAAAAGTTAACGGCTAATGGCAAACATATTTCTTCTCTAATGGCAAAAATTGCTACATGTCAGAGCTCTTTAAATCTGTATTAATATTTATCATGGGCGGTGAGGTTAAGAAGTTATCCTGTGAAAATCTCACCCAGCCGGAACTACTTTCGTGTTTATGCATCAGAAATCCGATAAAAATAATTAACGACTTTAAGGCTTAATAAAAACTTAACGGCTAATGGCAAACATATTTCTTCTAATAGCAAAAAGTGCTACATGTCAGAGCTCTTCAAATCTGTATTAATATTTATCATGGGGGGTGAGGTTAAGAAGTTATCCCTTGAAAACCTCACCCAGCCGGAACTACTTTCGTGTTTATGCATCAGAAATCCTATCAAAATAATTAACGACTTTAAGGCTTAATAAAAAATTAACACTAATGGCAAATATATTTGCTACATGTCAGAGCTCTTCATATATGTATTAATATTTATCATGGGGGGTGAGGTTAAGAAATTATTCCGTGAAAACCTCACCCAGTCGGAACTACTTTCGTGTTTATGCATCAGAAATCCTATAAAAATAATTAACGACTTAAAGGCTTAATAAAAAATTAACAGCTAACGGCAAAAATATCTCTTCTAATGGCAAAAAGTGCTACATGTCAGAGCTCTTCAAATCTGTATTAATATTTATCATGGGGGTGATGTTAAGAAGTTATCCCGTGAAAACCTCACCCAGCCGGAACTACTTTCGTGTTTATGCATCAGAAATCCTATAAAAATAATTAACGACTTTAAGGCGTAATAAAAAATTAACGGCTAATAGCAAAAATATTTCTTCTAATGGCAAAAAGTGCTACATGTCGGAGCGCTTCAAATATGTATTAATATTTATCATGGGGTGAAGTTAAGAAGTTATCCCGTGAAAACTTCACCGAGCCGGAACTACTTTCGTGTTTATGCATCAGAAATCCTATCAAAATAATTAACGACTTTAAGACTTAATAAAAAATTAACGGCTAACGGCAAAAATATTTCTTCTAATGGCAAAAAGTGCTACATGTCAGAGCTCTTCAAATCTGTATTAATATTTATCATGGGCGGTGAGGTTAAGAAGTTATCCTGTGAAAACCTCACACAGCCGGAACTACTTTCGTGTTTATGCATCAGAAATTCTATCAAAATAATTAACGACTTTAAGGCTTCATAAAAAGTTAACAGGTAATGGCAAACATATTTCTTCTCTAATGGCAAAAATTGCTACATGTCAGAGCTCTTTAAATCTGTATTAATATTTATCATGGGGGGTGAGGTTAAGAAGTTTTCCTGTGAAAACCTCACCCAGCCGGAACTACTTTCGTGTTTATGCATCAGAAATCCTATCAAAATAATTAACGACTTTAAGGCTTAATAAAAAATTAACGGCTAATGGCAAAAATATTTCTTCTAATAGCAAAAAGTGCTACATGTCAGAGCTCTTCAAATCTGTATTAATATTTATCATGGGGGGGGGTGATGTTAAGAAGTTATCCCTTGAAAACCTCACCCAGCCGGAACTACTTTCGTGTTTATGCATCAGAAATCCTATCAAAATAATTAACGACATTAAGGCTTAATAAAAAATTAACGGCTAATGGAAAATATATTTGCTACATGTCAGAGCTCTTCATATATGTATTAATATTTATCATGGGGGGTGAGGTTAAGAAATTATTCCGTGAAAACCTCACCCAGTCGGAACTACTTTCGTGTTTATGCATCAGAAATCCTATAAAAATAATTAACGACTTTAAGGCTTAATAAAAAATTAACAGCTAACGGCAAAAATATATCTTCTAATGGCAAAAAGTGCTACATGTCAGAGCTCTTCAAATCTGTATTAATATTTATCATGGGGGTGAGGTTAAGAAGTTATCCCGTGAAAACCTCACCCAGCCGGAACTACTTTCGTGTTTATGCATCAGAAATCCGTATCAAAATAATTAACGACTTTTAGGTTTAATACAAAATTAACGGCTAATGGCAAAAATATTTCTTCTAATGGCAAAAAGTGCTACCTGTCAGAGCTCTTCAAATCTGTATTAATATTTATCATGGGGGTGAGGTTAAGAAGTTATCCCGTGAAAACCTCACCCAGCCGGAACTACTTTCGTGTTTATGCATCAGAAATCCTATCAAAATAATTAAAGACTTCAAGGCTTAATAAAAAAATTAACGGCTAATGGCAAACTATTTCTTCTAAGGGCAAAAAGTGCTACATGTCAAAGCTCTTCAAATCTGTATTAATATTTATCATGGGGGGTAAGGTTAAGAAGTTATCCCGTGAAAACCTCACCCAGCCGAAACTACTTTCGTGTTTATGCATCAGAAATCCTATCAACATAATTAAAGACTTTAAGGCTTAATAAAAAATTAACGGCTAATGGCAAAATATTTCTTCTAATGGCAAAAAGTGCTACATGTCAGAGCGCTTCAAATCTGTATTAATATTTATCATGGGGGTGAAGTTAAGAAGTTATCCCGTGAAAACCTCACCCAGCCGAAACTACTTTCGTGTTTATGCATCAGAAATCCTATCAAAATAATTAACGACTTTAAGGCTTAATAAAAAATTAACGGCTAATGGTAAAAATATTTCTTCTAATGGCAAAAAGTGCTACATGTCAGAGCTCTTCAAATCTGTATTAATATTTATCATGGGGGGTGAGGTTAAGAAGTTATCCCGTGAAAACTTCACCCAGCCGGAACTACTTTCGTGTTTATGCATCAGAAATCCTATCAAAATAATTAACGACTTTAAGGCTTAATAAAAAATAAACGGCTAATGGCAAAAATATTTCTTCTAAGAGCAAAAAGTGCTACATGTCAGAGCTCTTCAAATCTGTATTAATATTTATCATGGGGGGTGAGGTTAGGAAGTTATCCTGTGAAAACCTCACCCAGCCGGAACTACTTTCGTGTTTATGCATCAGAAATCCTATCAAAATAATTAACGATTTTAAGGCTTAATAAACAATTAACGGCTAATGGCAAAAATATTTCTTCTAATAGCAAAAAGTGCTACATGTCAGAGCTCTTCAAATCTGTATTAATATTTTTCATGGGGGTGATGTTAAGAAGTTATCCCGTGAAAACTTCACCCAGCCGGAACTACTTTCGTGTTTATGCATCAGAAATCCGTATCAAAAAAATTAACGACTTTAAGGTTTAATAAAAAATTAACAGCTAATGGCTAAATATTTCTTCTAAGGGCAAAAAGTGCTACATGTCAAAGCTCTTCAAATCTGTATTAATATTTATCATGGGGGGTAAGGTTAAGAAGTTATCCCGTGAAAACCTCACCCACCCGAAACTACTTTCGTGTTTATGCATCAGAAATCCTATAAAAATAATTAACGACTTTAAGGCTTAATAAAAAATTAACGGCTAATGGCAAAAATATTTCTTCTAATGGCAAAAAGTGCTACATGTCGGAGCGCTTCAAATCTGTATTAATATTTATCATGCGGGTGAAGTTAAGAAGTTATCCCGTGAAAACTTCACCCAGCCGAAACTACTTTCGTGTTTATGCATCAGAAATCCTATCAAAATAATTAACAATTTTAAGGCTTAATAAAAAATTAACGGCAAACGGCAAAAATATTTCTTCTAATGGCAAAAAGTGCTACATGTCAGAGCTCTTCAAATCTGTATTAATATTTATCATGGGGGGTGAGGTTAGGAAGTTATCCTGTGAAAACCTCACACAACCGGAACTACTTTCGTGTTTATGCATCAGAAATTCTATCAAAATAATTAACGACTTTAGGGCTTAATAAAAAGTTAACGGCTAATGGGAAACATATTTCTTCTCTAATGGCAAAAATTGCTACATGTCAGAGCTCTTTAAATCTGTATTAATATTTATCATGGGCGGTGAGGTTAAGAAGTTATCCTGTGAAAACCTCACCCAGCCGGAACTACTTTCGTGTTTATGTAAAAGTAATCCTATAAAAATAATTAACGACTTTAAGGCTTAATAAAAACTTAACGGCTAATAGCAAAAATATTTCTTCTAATAGCAAAAAGTGTTACATGTCAGAGCTCTTCAAATCTGTATTAATATTTATCAGGGGGGGGGGTGATGTTAAGAAGTTATCCCTTGAAAACCTCACCCAGCCGGAACTACTTTCGTGTTTATGCATCAGAAATCCTATCAAAATAATTAACGACTTTAAGGCTTAATAAAAAATTAACGGCTAATGGCAAATATATTTTGTACATGTCAGAGCTCGTCATATATGTATTAATATTTATTATGGGGGGTGAGGTTAAGAAATTATTCCGTGAAAACCTCACCCAGTCTGAACTACTTTCGTGTTTATGCATCAGAAATCCTATAAAAATAATTAACGACTTTAAGGCTTAATAAAAAAATTAACAGCTAACGGCAAAAATATCTCTTCTAATGGCAAAAAGTGCTACATGTCAGAGCTCTTCAAATCTGTATTAATATTTATCATGGGGGTGAGGTTAAGAAGTTATCAAGTGAAAACCTCACCCAGCCGGAACTACTTTCGTGTTTATGCATCAGAAATCCGTATCAAAATAATTAACGACTTTAAGGTTTAATACAAAATTAACGGCTAATGGCAAAAATATTTCTTCTAATGGCAAAAAGTGCTAACTGTCAGAGCTCTTCAAATCTGTTTTAATATTTATCATGGGGGTGAGGTTAAGAAGTTATCCCGTGAAAACCTCACCCAGCCGGAACTACTTTCGTGTTTATGCACCAGAAATCCGTATCAAAATAATTAACGACTTTAAGGTTTAATAAAAAATTAACGGCTAATGGCAAAACATATTTCTTCTAATGGCAAAAAGTGCTACCTGTCAGAGCTCTTCAAATCTGTTTTAATATTTATCATGGGGGTGAGGTTAAGAAGTGTTCCCGTGAAAACCTCACCCAGCCGAAACTACTTTCGTGTTTATGCATCAGAAATCCTATAAAAATAATTAACGACTTTAAGGCTTAATAAAAAATTAACGGCTAATGGCAAAAATATTTCTTCTAATGGCAAAAAGTGCTACATGTCGGAGCGCTTCAAATCTGTATTAATATTTATCATGGGGGTGAAGTTAAGAAGTTATCCCGTGAAAACTTCACCCAGCCGGAACTACTTTCGTGTTTATGCATCAGAAATCCTATCAAAATGATTAACGACTTTAAGGCTTAATAAAAAATTAACGGCTAATGGTAAAAATATTTCTTCTAATGGCAAAAAGTGCTACATGTCAGAGCTCTTCAAATCTGTATTAATATTTATCATGGGGGGTGAGGTTAAGAAGTTATCCCGTGAAAACCTCACCCAGCCGGAACTACTTTCGTGTTTATGCATCAGAAATCCTATCAAAATAATTAACGACTTTAAAGCTTAATAAAAAATAAACGGCTAATGGCAAAAATATTTCTTCTAAGAGCAAAAAGTGCTACATGTCAGAGCTCTTCAAATCTGTATTAATATTTATCATGGGGGGTGAGGTTAGGAAGTTATCCTGTGAAAACCTCACCCAGCCGGAACTACTTTCGTGTTTATGCATCAGAAATCCTATCAAAATAATTAACGACTTTAAGGCTTCATAAAATGTTAACGGCTAATGGCAAAAATATTTCTTCTCTAATGGCAAAAATTGCTACATGTCAGAGCTCTTTAAATCTGTATTAATATTTATCATGGGCGGTGAGGTTAAGAAGTTATCCTGTGAAAACCTCACCCAGCCGGAACTACTTTCGTGTTTATGCATCAGAAATCCTATCAAAATAATTAACGATTTTAAGGCTTAATAAACAATTAACGGCTAATGGCAAAAATATTTCTTCTAATAGCAAAAAGTGCTACATGTCAGAGCTCTTCAAATCTGTATTAATATTTATCATGGGGGTGATGTTAAGAAGTTATCCCTTGAAAACCTCACCCAGCCGGAACTACTTTCGTGTTTATGCATCAGAAATCCTATCAAAATATTTAAAGACTTTAAGGCTTAATAAAAAATTAACGGCTAATGGCTAAATATTTCTTCTAAGGGCAAAAAGTGCTACATGTCAAAGCTCTTCAAATCTGTATTAATATTTATCATGGGGGGTAAGGTTAAGAAGTTATCCCGTGAAAACCTCACCCAGCCGAAACTACTTTCGTGTTTATGCATCAGAAATCCGATAAAAATAATTAACGACTTTAAGGTTTAATAAAAAATTAACGGCTAATGGTAAAAATATTTCTTCTAATGGCAAAAAGTGCTACATGTCAGAGCTCTTCAAATCTGTATTAATATTTATCATGGGGGGTGAGGTTAAGAAGTTATCCCTTGAAAACTTCACCCAGCCGGAACTCCTTTCGTGTTTATGCATCAGAAATCCTATCAAAAGAATTAACGATTTTAAGGCTTAATAAAAAATTAACGGCTAATGGCAAAAATATTTCTTCTAATGGCAAAAAGTGCTACCTGTCAGAGCTCTTCAAATCTGTTTTAATATTTATCATGGGGGTGAGGTTAAGATGTTATCCCGTGAAAACCTCACCCAGCCGGAACTACTTTCGTGTTTATGCATCAGAAATCCTATCAAAATAATTAAAGACTTTAAGGCTTAATAAAAAATTAACGGCTATGGCAAAATATTTCTTCTAAGGGCAAAAATTGCTACATGTCAGAGCGCTTCAAATCTGTATTAATATTTATCATGGGGGGTGAGGTTAGGAAGTTATCCTGTGAAAACCTCACACAGCCGGAACTACTTTCGTGTTTATGCATCAGAAATTCTATCAAAATAATGAACGACTTTAAGGCTTCATAAAAAGTTAACGGCTAATGGCAAACATATTTCTTCTCTAATGGCAAAAATTGCTACATGTCAGAGCTCTTTAAATCTGTATTAATATTTATCATGGGGGGTGAGGTTAAGAAATTATTCCGTGAAAACCTCACCCAGTCGGAACTACTTTCGTGTTTATGCATCAGAAATCCTATAAAAATAATTAACGACTTTATGGCTTATTAAAATATTAACAGCTAACGGCAAAAATATCTCTTCTAATGGCAAAAAGTGCTACATGTCAGAGCTCTTCAAATCTGTATTAATATTTATCATGGGGGTGAGGTTAAGAAGTTATCCCGTGAAAACCTCACCCAGCCGGAACTACTTTCGTGTTTATGCATCAGAAATCCGTATCAAAATAATTAACGACTTTAAGGTTTAATACAAAATTAACGGCTAATGGCAAAAATATTTCTTCTAATGGCAAAAAGTGCTACCTGTCAGAGCTCTTCAAATCTGTTTTAATATTTATCATGGGGGTGAGGTTAAGAAGTTATCCCGTGAAAACCTCACCCAGCCGGAACTACTTTCGTGTTTATGCATCAGAAATCCTATCAAAATAATTAAAGACTTTAAGGCTTAATAAAAAATTAACGGCTATGGCAAAATATTTCTTCTAAGGGCAAAAAGTGCTACATGTCAGAGCGCTTCAAATCTGTATTAATATTTATCATGGGGGTGAAGTTAAGAAGTTATCCCGTGAAAACCTCACCCAGACGAAACTACTTTCGTGTTTATGCATCAGAAATCCTATAAAAATAATTAACGACTTTAAGGCTTAATAAAAAATTAACGGCTAATGGTAAAAATATTTCTTCTAATGGCAAAACGTGCTACATGTCAGAGCTCTTCAAATCTGTATTAATATTTATCATGGACGGTGAGGTTAGGAAGTTATCCCGTGAAAACCTCACCCAGCCGGAACTCCTTTCGTGTTTATGCATCAGAAATCCGTATCAAAATAATTAACGACTTTAAGGTTTAAAAAAAAATTAACGGCTAATGGCAAAAAATATTTCTTCTAATGGCAAAAAGTGCTACCTGTCAGAGCTCTTCAAATCTGTTTTAATATTTATCATGGGGGTGAGGTTAAGAAGTGTTCCCGTGAAAACCTCACCCAGCCGGAACTACTTTCGTGTTTATGCATCAGAAATCCGTATCAAAATAATTAACGACTTTAAGGCTTATTAAAAAATTAACGGCTAATGGCAAAACATATTTCTTCTAATGGCAAAAAGTGCTACATGTCAAAGCTCTTCAAATCTGTATTAATATTTATCATGGGGGGTAAGGTTAAGAAGTTTTCCCGTGAAAACCTCACCCAGCCGAAACTACTTTCGTGTTTATGCATCAGAAATCCTATAAAAATAATTAACGACTTTAAGGCTTAATAAAAAATTAACGGCTAATGGCAAAAATATTTCTTCTAATGGCAAAAAGTGCTACATGTCGGAGTGCTTCAAATCTGTATTAATATTTATCATGGGGGTGAAGTTAAGAAGTTATCCCGTGAAAACTTCACCCAGCCGGAACTCCTTTCGTGTTTATGCATCAGAAATCCTATCAAAATAATTAACGACTTTAAGGCTTAATAAAAAATTAACGGCTAATGGTAAAAATATTTCTTCTAATGGCAAAAAGTGCTACATGTCAGAGCTCTTCAAATCTGTATTAATATTTATCATGGGGGGTGAGGTTAAGAAGTTATCCCGTGAAAACTTCACCCAGCCGGAATTTACTTTCGTGTTTATGCATCAGAAATCCTATCAAAATAATTAACGACTTTAAAGCTTAATAAAAAATAAACGGCTAATGGCAAAAATATTTCTTCTAAGAGCAAAAAGTGCTACATGTCAGAGCTCTTCAAATCTGTATTAATATTTATCATGGGGGGTGGGGTTAGGAAGTTATCCTGTGAAAACCTCACCCAGCCGGAACTACTTTCGTGTTTATGCATCAGAAATCCTATCAAAATAATTAACGACTTTAAGGCTTCATAAAAAGTTAACGGCTAATGGCAAAAATATTTTTTCTCTAATGGCAAAAATTGCTACATGTCAGAGCTCTTTAAATCTGTATTAATATTTATCATGGGCGGTGAGGTTAAGAAGTTATCCTGTGAAAACCTCACCCAGCCGGAACTACTTTCGTGTTTATGCATCAGAAATCCTATCAAAATAATTAACGATTTTAAGGCTTAATAAACAATTAACGGCTAATGGCAAAAATATTTTTTCTAATAGCAAAAAGTGCTACATGTCAGAGCTCTTCAAATCTGTATTAATATTTATCATGGGGGTGATGTTAAGAAGTTATCCCTTGAAAACCTCACCCAGCCGGAACTACTTTCGTGTTTATGCATCAGAAATCCTATAAAATAATTAACGACTTTAATGCTTAATAAAAAATTAACGGCTAATGGTAAAAATATTTCTTCTAATGGCAAAAAGTGCTACATGTCAGAGCTCTTCAAATCTGTATTAATATTTATCATGGGCGGTGAGGTTAAGAAGTTATCCCGTGAAAACCTCACCCAGCCGGAACTACTTTCGTGTTTATGCATCAGAAATCCGTATCAAAATAATTAACGACTTTAAGGTTTAATAAAAAATTAACGGCTAATGGCAAAAAATATTTCTTCTAATGGCAAAAAGTGCTACCTGTCAGAGCTCTTCAAATCTGTTTTAATATTTATCATGGGGGTGAGGTTAAGAAGTGTTCCCGTGAAAACCTCACCCAGCCGGAACTATTTTCGTGTTTATGCATCAGAAATCCTATCAAAATATTTAAAGACTTTAAGGCTTAATAAAAAATTAACGGCTAATGGCTAAATATTTCTTCTAAGGGCAAAAAGTGCTACATGTCAAAGCTCTTCAAATCTGTATTAATATTTATCATGGGGGGTAAGGTTAAGAAGTTATCCCGTGAAAACCTCACCCAGCCGAAACTCCTTTCGTGTTTATGCATCAGAAATCCGATAAAAATAATTAACGACTTTAAGGTTTAATAAAAAATTAACGGCTAATGGTAAAAATATTTCTTCTAATGGCAAAAAGTGCTACATGTCAGAGCTCTTCAAATCTGTATTAATATTTATCATGGGCGGTGAGGTTAAGAAGTTATCCCTTGAAAACTTCACCCAGCTGGAACTCCTTTCGTGTTTATGCATCAGAAATCCTATCAAAATAATTAAAGACTTTAAGGCTTAATAAAAAATTAACGGCTAATGGCAAAAATATTTTTTCTAATGGCAAAAAGTGCTACATGTCAGAGCGCTTCAAATCTGTATTAATATTTATCATGGGGGTGAAGTTAAGAAGTTATCCCGTGAAAACCTCACCCAGGAGAAACTACTTTCGTGTTTATGCATCAGAAATCCGTATCAAAATAATTAACGACTTGAAGGCTTAATAAAAAAATTAACGGCTAATGGCTAAATATTTCTTCTAAGGGCAAAAAGTGCTACATGTCAAAGCTCTTCAAATCTGTATTAATATTTATCATGGGGGGTAAGGTTAAGAAGTTATCCCGTGAAAACCTCACCCAGCCGAAACTACTTTCGTGTTTATGCATCAGAAATCCGATAAAAATAATTAACGACTTTAAGGTTTAATAAAAAATTAACGGCTAATGGTAAAAATATTTCTTCTAATGGCAAAAAGTGCTACATGTCAGACCTCTTCAAATCTGTATTAATATTTATCATGGGGGGTGAGGTTAAGAAGTTATCCCTTGAAAACTTCACCCAGCCGGAACTCCTTTCGTGTTTATGCATCAGAAATCCTATCAAAATAATTAAAGACTTTAAGGCTTAATAAAAAATTAACGGCTAATGGCAAAATATTTTTTCTAATGGCAAAAAGTGCTACATGTCAGAGCGCTTCAAATCTGTATTAATATTTATCATGGGGGTGAAGTTAAGAAGTTATCCCGTGAAAACCTCACCCAGGAGAAACTACTTTCGTGTTTATGCATCAGAAATCCTATAAAAATAATTAACGACTTGAAGGCTTAATAAAAAAATTAACGGCTAATGGTAAAAATATTTCTTCTAATGGCAAAAAGTGCTACCTGTCAGAACTCTTCAAATCTGTATTAATATTTATCATGGGGGGTAAGGTTAAGAAGTATTCCCGTGAAAACCTCACCCAGCCGAAACTACTTTCGTGTTTATGCATCAGAAATCCTATAAAAATAATTAACGACTTTAAGGCTTAATAAAAAATTAACGGCTAATGGCAAAAATATTTCTTCTAATGGCAAAAAGTGCTATATGTCGGAGCGCTTCAAATCTGTATTAATATTTATCATGGGGGTGAAGTTAAGAAGTTATCCCGTGAAAACTTCACCCAGCCGGAACTACTTTCGTGTTTATGCATCAGAAATCCTATCAAAAGAATTAACGATTTTAAGGCTTAATAAAAAATTAACGGCAAACGGCAAAAATATTTCTTCTAATGGCAAAAAGTGCTACATGTCAGAGCTCTTCAAATCTGTATTAATATTTATCATGGGGGGTGAGGTTAGGAAGTTATCCTGTGAAAACCTCACACAGCCGGAACTACTTTCGTGTTTATGCATCAGAAATTCTATCAAAATAATTAACGACTTTAAGGCTTCATAAAAAGTTAACGGCTAATGGCAAAAATATTTCTTCTCTAATGGCAAAAATTGCTACATGTCAGAGCTCTTTAAATCTGTATTAATATTTATCATGGGGGGTGAGGTTAAGAAATTATTCCGTGAAAACCTCACCCAGTCGGAACTACTTTCGTGTTTATGCATCAGAAATCCGATAAAAATAATTAACGACTTTAAGGTTTAATAAAAAATTAACGGCTAATGGTAAAAATATTTCTTCTAATGGCAAAAAGTGCTACATGTCAGAGCTCTTCAAATCTGTTTTAATATTTATCATGGGGGTGAGGTTAAGATGTTATCCCGTGAAAACCTCACCCAGCCGGAACTACTTTCGTGTTTATGCATCAGAAATCCTATCAAAATAATTAAAGACTTTAAGGCTTAATAAAAAATTAACGGCTATGGCAAAATATTTCTTCTAAGGGCAAAAAGTGCTACATGTCAGAGCGCTTCAAATCTGTATTAATATTTATCATGGGGGGTGAGGTTAGGAAGTTATCCTGTGAAAACCTCACACAGCCGGAACTACTTTCGTGTTTATGCATCAGAAATTCTATCAAAATAATGAACGACTTTAAGGCTTCATAAAAAGTTAACGGCTAATGGCAAACATATTTCTTCTCTAATGGCAAAAATTGCTACATGTCAGAGCTCTTTAAATCTGTATTAATATTTATCATGGGGGGTGAGGTTAAGAAATTATTCCGTGAAAACCTCACCCAGTCGGAACTACTTTCGTGTTTATGCATCAGAAATCCTATAAAAATAATTAACGACTTTATGGCTTATTAAAATATTAACAGCTAACGGCAAAAATATCTCTTCTAATGGCAAAAAGTGCTACATGTCAGAGCTCTTCAAATCTGTATTAATATTTATCATGGGGGTGAGGTTAAGAAGTTATCCCGTGAAAACCTCACCCAGCCGGAACTACTTTCGTGTTTATGCATCAGAAATCCGTATCAAAATAATTAACGACTTTAAGGTTTAATACAAAATTAACGGCTAATGGCAAAAATATTTCTTCTAATGGCAAAAAGTGCTACCTGTCAGAGCTCTTCAAATCTGTTTTAATATTTATCATGGGGGTGAGGTTAAGAAGTTATCCCGTGAAAACCTCACCCAGCCGGAACTACTTTCGTGTTTATGCATCAGAAATCCTATCAAAATAATTAAAGACTTTAAGGCTTAATAAAAAATTAACGGCTATGGCAAAATATTTCTTCTAAGGGCAAAAAGTGCTACATGTCAGAGCGCTTCAAATCTGTATTAATATTTATCATGGGGGTGAAGTTAAGAAGTTATCCCGTGAAAACCTCACCCAGACGAAACTACTTTCGTGTTTATGCATCAGAAATCCTATAAAAATAATTAACGACTTTAAGGCTTAATAAAAAATTAACGGCTAATGGTAAAAATATTTCTTCTAATGGCAAAACGTGCTACATGTCAGAGCTCTTCAAATCTGTATTAATATTTATCATGGACGGTGAGGTTAGGAAGTTATCCCGTGAAAACCTCACCCAGCCGGAACTCCTTTCGTGTTTATGCATCAGAAATCCGTATCAAAATAATTAACGACTTTAAGGTTTAAAAAAAAATTAACGGCTAATGGCAAAAAATATTTCTTCTAATGGCAAAAAGTGCTACCTGTCAGAGCTCTTCAAATCTGTTTTAATATTTATCATGGGGGTGAGGTTAAGAAGTGTTCCCGTGAAAACCTCACCCAGCCGGAACTACTTTCGTGTTTATGCATCAGAAATCCGTATCAAAATAATTAACGACTTTAAGGCTTATTAAAAAATTAACGGCTTATGGCAAAACATATTTCTTCTAATGGCAAAAAGTGCTACATGTCAAAGCTCTTCAAATCTGTATTAATATTTATCATGGGGGGTAAGGTTAAGAAGTTATCCCGTGAAAACCTCACCCAGCCGAAACTACTTTCGTGTTTATGCATCAGAAATCCTATAAAAATAATTAACGACTTTAAGGCTTAATAAAAAATTAACGGCTAATGGCAAAAATATTTCTTCTAATGGCAAAAAGTGCTACATGTCGGAGTGCTTCAAATCTGTATTAATATTTATCATGGGGGTGAAGTTAAGAAGTTATCCCGTGAAAACTTCACCCAGCCGGAACTCCTTTCGTGTTTATGCATCAGAAATCCTATCAAAATAATTAACGACTTTAAGGCTTAATAAAAAATTAACGGCTAATGGTAAAAATATTTCTTCTAATGGCAAAAAGTGCTACATGTCAGAGCTCTTCAAATCTGTATTAATATTTATCATGGGGGGTGAGGTTAAGAAGTTATCCCGTGAAAACTTCACCCAGCCGGAATTTACTTTCGTGTTTATGCATCAGAAATCCTATCAAAATAATTAACGACTTTAAAGCTTAATAAAAAATAAACGGCTAATGGCAAAAATATTTCTTCTAAGAGCAAAAAGTGCTACATGTCAGAGCTCTTCAAATCTGTATTAATATTTATCATGGGGGGTGGGGTTAGGAAGTTATCCTGTGAAAACCTCACCCAGCCGGAACTACTTACGTGTTTATGCATCAGAAATCCTATCAAAATAATTAACGACTTTAAGGCTTCATAAAAAGTTAACGGCTAATGGCAAAAATATTTTTTCTCTAATGGCAAAAATTGCTACATGTCAGAGCTCTTTAAATCTGTATTAATATTTATCATGGGCGGTGAGGTTAAGAAGTTATCCTGTGAAAACCTCACCCAGCCGGAACTACTTTCGTGTTTATGCATCAGAAATCCTATCAAAATAATTAACGATTTTAAGGCTTAATAAACAATTAACGGCTAATGGCAAAAATATTTTTTCTAATAGCAAAAAGTGCTACATGTCAGAGCTCTTCAAATCTGTATTAATATTTATCATGGGGGTGATGTTAAGAAGTTATCCCTTGAAAACCTCACCCAGCCGGAACTACTTTCGTGTTTATGCATCAGAAATCCTATAAAAATAATTAACGACTTTAATGCTTAATAAAAAATTAACGGCTAATGGTAAAAATATTTCTTCTAATGGCAAAAAGTGCTACATGTCAGAGCTCTTCAAATCTGTATTAATATTTATCATGGGCGGTGAGGTTAAGAAGTTATCCCGTGAAAACCTCACCCAGCCGGAACTACTTTCGTGTTTATGCATCAGAAATCCGTATCAAAATAATTAACGACTTTAAGGTTTAATACAAAATTAACGGCTAATGGCAAAAAATATTTCTTCTAATGGCAAAAAGTGCTACCTGTCAGAGCTCTTCAAATCTGTTTTAATATTTATCATGGGGGTGAGGTTAAGAAGTGTTCCCGTGAAAACCTCACCCAGCCGGAACTATTTTCGTGTTTATGCATCAGAAATCCTATCAAAATATTTAAAGACTTTAAGGCTTAATAAAAAATCAACGGCTAATGGCTAAATATTTCTTCTAAGGGCAAAAAGTGCTACATGTCAAAGCTCTTCAAATCTGTATTAATATTTATCATGGGGGGTAAGGTTAAGAAGTTATCCCGTGAAAACCTCACCCAGCCGAAACTACTTTCGTGTTTATGCATCAGAAATCCGATAAAAATAATTAACGACTTTAAGGTTTAATAAAAAATTAACGGCTAATGGTAAAAATATTTCTTCTAATGGCAAAAAGTGCTACATGTCAGAGCTCTTCAAATCTGTATTAATATTTATCATGGGCGGTGAGGTTAAGAAGTTATCCCTTGAAAACTTCACCCAGCTGGAACTCCTTTCGTGTTTATGCATCAGAAATCCTATCAAAATAATTAAAGACTTTAAGGCTTAATAAAAAATTAACGGCTAATGGCAAAAATATTTTTTCTAATGGCAAAAAGTGCTACATGTCAGAGCGCTTCAAATCTGTATTAATATTTATCATGGGGGTGAAGTTAAGAAGTTATCCCGTGAAAACCTCACCCAGGAGAAACTACTTTCGTGTTTATGCATCAGAAATCCGTATCAAAATAATTAACGACTTGAAGGCTTAATAAAAAAATTAACGGCTAATGGCTAAATATTTCTTCTAAGGGCAAAAAGTGCTACATGTCAAAGCTCTTCAAATCTGTATTAATATTTATCATGGGGGGTAAGGTTAAGAAGTTATCCCGTGAAAACCTCACCCAGCCGAAACTACTTTCGTGTTTATGCATCAGAAATCCGATAAAAATAATTAACGAATTTAAGGTTTAATAAAAAATTAACGGCTAATGGTAAAAATATTTCTTCTAATGGCAAAAAGTGCTACATGTCAGACCTCTTCAAATCTGTATTAATATTTATCATGGGGGGTGAGGTTAAGAAGTTATCCCTTGAAAACTTCACCCAGCCGGAACTCCTTTCGTGTTTATGCATCAGAAATCCTATCAAAATAATTAAAGACTTTAAGGCTTAATAAAAAATTAACGGCTAATGGCAAAATATTTTTTCTAATGGCAAAAAGTGCTACATGTCAGAGCGCTTCAAATCTGTATTAATATTTATCATGGGGGTGAAGTTAAGAAGTTATCCCGTGAAAACCTCACCCAGGAGAAACTACTTTCGTGTTTATGCATCAGAAATCCTATAAAAATAATTAACGACTTGAAGGCTTAATAAAAAAATTAACGGCTAATGGTAAAAATATTTCTTCTAATGGCAAAAAGTGCTACCTGTCAGAACTCTTCAAATCTGTATTAATATTTATCATGGGGGGTAAGGTTAAGAAGTATTCCCGTGAAAACCTCACCCAGCCGAAACTACTTTCGTGTTTATGCATCAGAAATCCTATAAAAATAATTAACGACTTTAAGGCTTAATAAAAAATTAACGGCTAATGGCAAAAATATTTCTTCTAATGGCAAAAAGTGCTATATGTCGGAGCGCTTCAAATCTGTATTAATATTTATCATGGGGGTGAAGTTAAGAAGTTATCCCGTGAAAACTTCACCCAGCCGGAACTACTTTCGTGTTTATGCATCAGAAATCCTATCAAAAGAATTAACGATTTTAAGGCTTAATAAAAAATTAACGGCAAACGGCAAAAATATTTCTTCTAATGGCAAAAAGTGCTACATGTCAGAGCTCTTCAAATCTGTATTAATATTTATCATGGGGGGTGAGGTTAGGAAGTTATCCTGTGAAAACCTCACACAGCCGGAACTACTTTCGTGTTTATGCATCAGAAATTCTATCAAAATAATTAACGACTTTAAGGCTTCATAAAAAGTTAACGGCTAATGGCAAAAATATTTCTTCTCTAATGGCAAAAATTGCTACATGTCAGAGCTCTTTAAATCTGTATTAATATTTATCATGGGGGGTGAGGTTAAGAAATTATTCCGTGAAAACCTCACCCAGTCGGAACTACTTTCGTGTTTATGCATCAGAAATCCTATAAAAATAATTAACGACTTTAAGGCTTATTAAAAAATTAACAGCTAACGGCAAAAATATCTCTTCTAATGGCAAAAAGTGCTACATGTCAGAGCTCTTCAAATCTGTATTAATATTTATCATGGGGGTGAGGTTAAGAAGTTATCCCGTGAAAACCTCACCCAGCCGGAACTACTTTCGTGTTTATGCATCAGAAATCCGTATCAAAATAATTAACGACTTTAAGGTTTAATACAAAATTAACGGCTAATGGCAAAAATATTTCTTCTAATGGCAAAAAGTGCTACCTGTCAGAGCTCTTCAAATCTGTTTTAATATTTATCATGGGGGTGAGGTTAAGAAGTTATCCCGTGAAAACCTCACCCAGCCGGAACTACTTTCGTGTTTATGCATCAGAAATCCTATCAAAATATTTAAAGACTTTAAGGCTTAATAAAAAATTAACGGCTAATGGCTAAATATTTCTTCTAAGGGCAAAAAGTGCTACATGTCAAAGCTCTTCAAATCTGTATTAATATTTATCATGGGGGGTGAGGTTAAGAAGTTATCCCTTGAAAACTTCACCCAGCTGAACTCCTTTCGTGTTTATGCATCAGAAATCCTATCAAAATAATTAAAGACTTTAAGGCTTAATAAAAAATTAACGGCTAATGGCAAAAATATTTTTTCTAATGGCAAAAAGTGCTACATGTCAGAGCGCTTCAAATCTGTATTAATATTTATCATGGGGGTGAAGTTAAGAAGTTATCCCGTGAAAACCTCACCCAGGAGAAACTACTTTCGTGTTTATGCATCAGAAATACTATAAAAATAATTAACGACTTGAAGGCTTAATAAAAAAATTAACGGCTAATGGTAAAAATATTTCTTCTAATGGCAAAAAGTGCTACCTGTCAGAGCTCTTCAAATCTGTATTAATATTTATCATGGGGGTGAAGTTAAGAAGTTATCCCGTGAAAACCTCACCCAGGAGAAACTACTTTCGTGTTTATGCATCAGAAATCCTATAAAAATAATTAACGACTTGAAGGCTTAATAAAAAAATTAACGGCTAATGGTAAAAATATTTCTTCTAATGGCAAAAAGTGCTACCTGTCAGAGCTCTTCAAATCTGTATTAATATTTATCATGGGGGGTAAGGTTAAGAAGTATTCCCGTGAAAACCTCACCCAGCCGAAACTACTTTCGTGTTTATGCATCAGAAATCCTATAAAAATAATTAACGACTTTAAGGCTTCATAAAAAGTTAACGGCTATTGGCAAAAATATTTCTTCTCTAATGGCAAAAATTGCTACATGTCAGAGCTCTTTAAATCTGTATTAATATTTATCATGGGCGGTGAGGTTAAGAAGTTATCCTGTGAAAACCTCACCCAGCCGGAACTACTTTCGTGTTTATGCATCAGAAATCCTATCAAAATAATTAAAGACTTTAAGGCTTAATAAAAAATTAACGGCTAATGGCAAAAATATTTTTTCTAATGGCAAAAAGTGCTACATGTCAGAGCGCTTCAAATCTGTATTAATATTTATCATGGGGGTGAAGTTAAGAAGTTATCCCGTGAAAACCTCACCCAGGAGAAACTACTTTCGTGTTTATGCATCAGAAATCCTATAAAAATAATTAACGACTTGAAGGCTTAATAAAAAAATTAACGGCTAATGGTAAAAATATTTCTTCTAATGGCAAAAAGTGCTACCTGTCAGAGCTCTTCAAATCTGTATTAATATTTATCATGGGGGTGAAGTTAAGAAGTTATCCCGTGAAAACCTCACCCAGGAGAAACTACTTTCGTGTTTATGCATCAGAAATCCTATAAAAATAATTAACGACTTGAAGGCTTAATAAAAAAATTAACGGCTAATGGTAAAAATATTTCTTCTAATGGCAAAAAGTGCTACCTGTCAGAGCTCTTCAAATCTGTATTAATATTTATCATGGGGGGTAAGGTTAAGAAGTATTCCCGTGAAAACCTCACCCAGCCGAAACTACTTTCGTGTTTATGCATCAGAAATCCTATAAAAATAATTAACGACTTTAAGGCTTCATAAAAAGTTAACGGCTATTGGCAAAAATATTTCTTCTCTAATGGCAAAAATTGCTACATGTCAGAGCTCTTTAAATCTGTATTAATATTTATCATGGGCGGTGAGGTTAAGAAGTTATCCTGTGAAAACCTCACCCAGCCGGAACTACTTTCGTGTTTATGCATCAGAAATCCTATCAAAATAATTAACGATTTTAAGGCTTAATAAAAAATTAACGGCTAATGGCAAAAATATTTCTTCTAATAGCAAAAAGTGCTACATGTCAGTGCTCTTCAAATCTGTATTAATATTTATCATGGGGGTGATGTTAAGAAGTTATCCCTTGAAAACCTCACCCAGCCGGAACTACTTTCGTGTTTATGCATCAGAAATCCGTATCAAAATAATTAACGACTTTAATGCTTAATAAAAAATTAACGGCTAATGGTAAAAATATTTCTTCTAATGGCAAAAAGTGCTACCTGTCAGAGCTCTTCAAATCTGTTTTAATATTTATCATGGGGGTGAGGTTAAGAAGTTATCCCGTGAAAACCTCACCCAGCCGGAACTACTTTCGTGTTTATGCATCAGAAATCCTATCAAAATATTTAAAGACTTTAAGGCTTAATAAAAAATTAACGGCTAATGGCTAAATATTTCTTCTAAGGGCAAAAAGTGCTACATGTCAAAGCTCTTCAAATCTGTATTAATATTTATCATGGGGGGGTGAGGTTAAGAAGTTATCCCTTGAAAACTTCACCCAGCCGGAACTCCTTTCGTGTTTATGCATCAGAAATCCTATCAAAATAATTAAAGACTTTAAGGCTTAATAAAAAATTAACGGCTAATGGCAAAAAAATTTTTTCTAATGGCAAAAAGTGCTACATGTCAGAGCGCTTCAAATCTGTATTAATATTTATCATGGGGGTGAAGTTAAGAAGTTATCCCGTGAAAACCTCACCCAGGAGAAACTACTTTCGTGTTTATGCATCAGAAATCCTATAAAAATAATTAACGACTTGAAGGCTTAATAAAAAAATTAACGGCTAATGGTAAAAATATTTCTTCTAATGGCAAAAAGTGCTACCTGTCAGAGCTCTTCAAATCTGTATTAATATTTATCATGGGGGTGAAGTTAAGAAGTTATCCCGTGAAAACCTCACCCAGGAGAAACTACTTTCGTGTTTATGCATCAGAAATCCTATAAAAATAATTAACGACTTGAAGGCTTAATAAAAAAATTAACGGCTAATGGTAAAAATATTTCTTCTAATGGCAAAAAGTGCTACCTGTCAGAGCTCTTCAAATCTGTATTAATATTTATCATGGGGGTAAGGTTAAGAAGTATTCCCGTGAAAACCTCACCCAGCCGAAACTACTTTCGTGTTTATGCATCAGAAATCCTATAAAAATAATTAACGACTTTAAGGCTTCATAAAAAGTTAACGGCTATTGGCAAAAATATTTCTTCTCTAATGGCAAAAATTGCTACATGTCAGAGCTCTTTAAATCTGTATTAATATTTATCATGGGCGGTGAGGTTAAGAAGTTATTCTGTGAAAACCTCACCCAGCCGGAACTACTTTCGTGTTTATGCATCAGAAATCCTATCAAAATAATTAACGATTTTAAGGCTTAATAAAAAATTAACGGCTAATGGCAAAAATATTTCTTCTAATAGCAAAAAGTGCTACATGTCAGTGCTCTTCAAATCTGTATTAATATTTATCATGGGGGTGATGTTAAGAAGTTATCCCTTGAAAACCTCACCCAGCCGGAACTACTTTCGTGTTTATGCATCAGAAATCCTATAAAAATAATTAACGGCTTTAATGCTTAATAAAAAATTAACGGCTAATGGTAAAAATATTTCTTCTAATGGTAAAAAGTGCTACATGTCAGAGCTCTTCAAATCTGTATTAATATTTATCATGGATGGTGAGGTTAAGAAGTTATCCCGTGAAAACCTCACCCAGCCGGAACTACTTTCGTGTTTATGCATCAGAAATCCGTATCAAAATAATTAACGACTTTAAGGTTTAATAAAAAATTAACGGCTAATGGCAAAAAATATTTCTTCTAATGGCAAAAAGTGCTACCTGTCAGAGCTCTTCAAATCATTTTAATATTTATCATGGGGGTGAGGTTAAGAAGTGTTCCCGTGAAAACCTCACCCAGCCGGAACTATTTTCGTGTTTATGCATCAGAAATCCTATCAAAATAATTAAAGACTTGAAGGCTTAATAAAAAAATTAACGGCTAATGGCTAAATATTTTTTCTAAGGGCAAAAAGTGCTACATGTCAAAGCTCTTCAAATCTGTATTAATATTTATCATGGGGGGTAAGGTTAAGAAGTTATCCCGTGAAAACCTCACCCAGCCGAAACTACTTTCGTGTTTATGCATCAGAAATCCTATAAAAATAATTAACGAATTTAAGGTTTAATAAAAAATTAACGGCTAATGGTAAAAATATATCTTCTAATGGCAAAAAGTGCTACATGTCAGAGCTATTCAAATCTGTATTAATATTTATCATGGGGGTGAGGTTAAGAAGTTATCCCGTGAAAACTTCACCCAGCCGGAACTCCTTTCGTGTTTATGCATCAGAAATCCTATCAAAATAATTAAAGACTTTAAGGCTAAATAAAAAATTAACGGCTAATGGCAAAAATATTTCTTCTAATGGCAAAAAGTGCTACATGTCAGAGCGCTTCAAATCTGTATTAATATTTATCATGGGGGTGAGGTTAAGCAGTTATCCCGTGAAAACCTCACCCAGGAGAAACTACTTTCTTGTTTATGCATCAGAAATCCTATAAAAATAATTAACGACTTTAAGGCTTAATAAAAAAATTAACGGCTAATGGTAAAAATATTTCTTCTAATGGCAAAAAGTGCTACATGTCAGAGCTCTTCAAATCTGTATTAATATTTATCATGGGGGTGAGGTTAAGAAGTTATCCCGTGAAAACTTCACCCAGCCGGAACTACTTTCTTGTTTATGCATCAGAAATCCTATAAAAATAATTAACGACTTTAAGGCTTAATAAAAAAATTAACGGCTAATGGTAAAAATATTTCTTCTAATGGCAAAAAGTGCTACATGTCAGAGCTCTTCAAATCTGTATTAATATTTATCATGGGGGGTGAGGGTAAGAAGTTATCCCGTGAAAACCTCACCCAGCCGGAACTACTTTCGTGTTTATGCATCAGAAATCCTATCAAAATAATTAACGACTTTAAAGCTTAATAAAAAATAAACGGCTAATGGCAAAAATATTTCTTCTAAGAGCAAAAAGTGCTACATGTCAGAGCTCTTCAAATCTGTATTAATATTTATCATGGGGGGTGAGGTTAGGAAGTTATCCTGTGAAAACCTCACCCAGCCGGAACTACTTTCGTGTTTATGCATCAGAAATCCTATCAAAATAATTAACGACTTTAAGGCTTCATAAAATGTTAACGGCTAATGGCAAAAATATTTCTTCTCTAATGGCAAAAATTGCTACATGTCAGAGCTCTTTAAATCTGTATTAATATTTATCATGGGCGGTGAGGTTAAGAAGTTATCCTGTGAAAACCTCACCCAGCCGGAACTACTTTCGTGTTTATGCATCAGAAATCCTATCAAAATAATTAACGATTTAAAGGCTTAATAAACAATTAACGGCTAATGGCAAAAATATTTCTTCTAATAGCAAAAAGTGCTACATGTCAGAGCTCTTCAAATCTGTATTAATATTTATCATGGGGGTGATGTTAAGAAGTTATCCCTTGAAAACCTCACCCAGCCGGAACTACTTTCGTGTTTATGCATCAGAAATCCTATAAAAATAATTAACGACTTTAATGCTTAATAAAAAATTAACGGCTAATGGTAAAAATATTTCTTTTAATGGCAAAAAGTGCTACATGTCAGAGCTCTTCAAATCTGTATTAATATTTATCATGGGCGGTGAGGTTAAGAAGTTATCCCGTGAAAACCTCACCCAGCCGGAACTACTTTCGTGTTTATGCATCAGAAATCCGTATCAAAATAATTAACGACTTTAAGGTTTAATAAAAAATTAACGGCTAATGGCAAAAAATATTTCTTCTAATGGCAAAAAGTGCTACCTGTCAGAGCTCTTCAAATCTGTTTTAATATTTATCATGGGGGTGAGGTTAAGAAGTGTTCCCGTGAAAACCTCACCCAGCCGGAACTATTTTCGTGTTTATGCATCAGAAATCCTATCAAAATATTTAAAGACTTTAAGGCTTAATAAAAAATTAACGGCTAATGGCTAAATATTTCTTCTAAGGGCAAAAAGTGCTACATGTCAAAGCTCTTCAAATCTGTTTTAATATTTATCATGGGGGGTAAGGTTAAGAAGTTATCCCGTGAAAACCTCACCCAGCCGAAACTACTTTCGTGTTTATGCATCAGAAATCCGATAAAAATAATTAACGACTTTAAGGTTTAATAAAAAATTAACGGCTAATGGTAAAAATATTTCTTCTAATGGCAAAAAGTGCTACATGTCAGAGCTCTTCAAATCTGTATTAATATTTATCATGGGGGGTGAGGTTAAGAAGTTATCCCTTGAAAACTTCACCCAGCCGGAACTCCTTTCGTGTTTATGCATCAGAAATCCTATCAAAATAATTAAAGACTTTAAGGCTTAATAAAAAATTAACGGCTAATGGCAAAAATATTTTTTCTAATGGCAAAAAGTGCTACATGTCAGAGCGCTTCAAATCTGTATTAATATTTATCATGGGGGGTGAAGTTAAGAAGTTATCCCGTGAAAACCTCACCCAGGAAAAACTACTTTCGTGTTTATGCATCAGAAATCCTATAAAAATAATTAACGACTTGAAGGCTTAATAAAAAAAATAACGGCTAATGGTAAAAATATTTCTTCTAATGGCAAAAAGTGCTACCTGTCAGAGCTCTTCAAATCTGTATTAATATTTATCATGGGGGGTAAGGTTAAAAAGTATTCCCGTGAAAACCTCACCCAGCCGAAACTACTTTCGTGTTTATGCATCAGAAATCCTATCAAAAGAATTAACGATTTTAAGGCTTAATAAAAAATTAACGGCTAATGGCAAAAATATTTCTTCTAATGGCAAAAAGTGCTACCTGTCAGAGCTCTTCAAATCTGTTTTAATATTTATCATGGGGGTGAGGTTAAGAAGTTATCCCGTGAAAACCTCACCCAGCCGGAACTACTTTCGTGTTTATGCATCAGAAATCCTATCAAAATAATTAAAGACTTTAAGGCTTAATAAAAAATTAACGGCTATGGCAAAATATTTCTTCTAAGGGCAAAAAGTGCTACATGTCAGAGCGCTTCAAATCTGTATTAATATTTATCATGGGGGGTGAGGTTAGGAAGTTATCCTGTGAAAACCTCACACAGCCGGAACTACTTTCGTGTTTATGCATCAGAAATTCTATCAAAATAATGAACGACTTTAAGGCTTCATAAAAAGTTAACGGCTAATGGCAAACATATTTCTTCTCTAATGGCAAAAATTGCTACATGTCAGAGCTCTTTAAATCTGTATTAATATTTATCATGGGGGGTGAGGTTAAGAAATTATTCCGTGAAAACCTCACCCAGTCGGAACTACTTTCGTGTTTATGCATCAGAAATCCTATAAAAATAATTAACGACTTTATGGCTTATTAAAATATTAACAGCTAACGGCAAAAATATCTCTTCTAATGGCAAAAAGTGCTACATGTCAGAGCTCTTCAAATCTGTATTAATATTTATCATGGGGGTGAGGTTAAGAAGTTATCCCGTGAAAACCTCACCCAGCCGGAACTACTTTCGTGTTTATGCATCAGAAATCCGTATCAAAATAATTAACGACTTTAAGGTTTAATAAAAAATTAACGGCTAATGGCAAAAATATTTCTTCTAATGGCAAAAAGTGCTACCTGTCAGAGCTCTTCAAATCTGTTTTAATATTTATCATGGGGGTGAGGTTAAGAAGTTATCCCGTGAAAACCTCACCCAGCCGGAACTACTTTCGTGTTTATGCATCAGAAATCCTATCAAAATAATTAAAGACTTTAAGGCTTAATAAAAAATTAACGGCTATGGCAAAATATTTCTTCTAAGGGCAAAAAGTGCTACATGTCAGAGCGCTTCAAATCTGTATTAATATTTATCATGGGGGTGAAGTTAAGAAGTTATCCCGTGAAAACCTCACCCAGACGAAACTACTTTCGTGTTTATGCATCAGAAATCCTATAAAAATAATTAACGACTTTAAGGCTTAATAAAAAATTAACGGCTAATGGTAAAAATATTTCTTCTAATGGCAAAACGTGCTACATGTCAGAGCTCTTCAAATCTGTATTAATATTTATCATGGACGGTGAGGTTAGGAAGTTATCCCGTGAAAACCTCACCCAGCCGGAACTACTTTCGTGTTTATGCATCAGAAATCCGTATCAAAATAATTAACGACTTTAAGGCTTATTAAAAAATTAACGGCTAATGGCAAAACATATTTCTTCTAATGGCAAAAAGTGCTACATGTCAAAGCTCTTCAAATCTGTATTAATATTTATCATGGGGGGTAAGGTTAAGAAGTTATCCCGTGAAAACCTCACCCAGCCGAAACTACTTTCGTGTTTATGCATCAGAAATCCTATAAAAATAATTAACGACTTTAAGGCTTAATAAAAAATTAACGGCTAATGGCAAAAATATTTCTTCTAATGGCAAAAAGTGCTACATGTCGAAGCGCTTCAAATCTGTATTAATATTTATCATGGGGGTGAAGTTAAGAAGTTATCCCGTGAAAACTTCACCCAGCCGGAACTCCTTTCGTGTTTATGCATCAGAAATCCTATCAAAATAATTAACGACTTTAAGGCTTAATAAAAAATTAACGGCTAATGGTAAAAATATTTCTTCTAATGGCAAAAAGTGCTACATGTCAGAGCTCTTCAAATCTGTATTAATATTTATCATGGGGGGTGAGGTTAAGAAGTTATCCCGTGAAAACTTCACCCAGCCGGAATTTACTTTCGTGTTTATGCATCAGAAATCCTATCAAAATAATTAACGACTTTAAAGCTTAATAAAAAATAAACGGCTAATGGCAAAAATATTTCTTCTAAGAGCAAAAAGTGCTACATGTCAGAGCTCTTCAAATCTGTATTAATATTTATCATGGGGGGTGGGGTTAGGAAGTTATCCTGTGAAAACCTCACCCAGCCGGAACTACTTTCGTGTTTATGCATCAGAAATCCTATCAAAATAATTAACGACTTTAAGGCTTCATAAAAAGTTAACGGCTAATGGCAAAAATATTTCTTCTCTAATGGCAAAAATTGCTACATGTCAGAGCTCTTTAAATCTGTATTAATATTTATCATGGGCGGTGAGGTTAAGAAGTTATCCTGTGAAAACCTCACCCAGCCGGAACTACTTTCGTGTTTATGCATCAGAAATCCTATCAAAATAATTAAAGACTTTAAGGCTTAATAAAAAATTAACGGCTAATGGCAAAAATATTTTTTCTAATGGCAAAAAGTGCTACATGTCAGAGCGCTTCAAATCTGTATTAATATTTATCATGGGGGTGAAGTTAAGAAGTTATCCCGTGAAAACCTCACCCAGGAGAAACTACTTTCGTGTTTATGCATCAGAAATCCGTATCAAAATAATTAACGACTTGAAGGCTTAATAAAAAAATTAACGGCTAATGGCTAAATATTTCTTCTAAGGGCAAAAAGTGCTACATGTCAAAGCTCTTCAAATCTGTATTAATATTTATCATGGGGGGTAAGGTTAAGAAGTTATCCCGTGAAAACCTCACCCAGCCGAAACTACTTTCGTGTTTATGCATCAGAAATCCGATAAAAATAATTAACGACTTTAAGGTTTAATAAAAAATTAACGGCTAATGGTAAAAATATTTCTTCTAATGGCAAAAAGTGCTACATGTCAGAGCTCTTCAAATCTGTATTAATATTTATCATGGGGGGTGAGGTTAAGAAGTTATCCCTTGAAAACTTCACCCAGCCGGAACTCCTTTCGTGTTTATGCATCAGAAATCCTATCAAAATAATTAAAGACTTTAAGGCTTAATAAAAAATTAACGGCTAATGGCAAAAATATTTTTTCTAATGGCAAAAAGTGCTACATGTCAGAGCGCTTCAAATCTGTATTAATATTTATCATGGGGGTGAAGTTAAGAAGTTATCCCGTGAAAACCTCACCCAGGAGAAACTACTTTCGTGTTTATGCATCAGAAATCCTATAAAAATAATTAACGACTTGAAGGCTTAATAAAAAAATTAATGGCTAATGGTAAAAATATTTCTTCTAATGGCAAAAAGTGCTGCCTGTCAGAGCTCTTCAAATCTGTATTAATATTTATCATGGGGGGTAAGGTTAAGAAGTATTCCCGTGAAAACCTCACCCAGCCGAAACTACTTTCGTGTTTATGCTTCAGAAATCCCATAAAAATAATTAACGACTTTAAGGCTTAATAAAAAATTAACGGCTAATGGCAAAAATATTTCTTCTAATGGCAAAGAGTGCTACATGTCGGAGCGCTTCAAATCTGTATTAATATTTATCATGGGGGTGAAGTTAAGAAGTTATCCCGTGAAAACTTCACCCAGCCGGAACTACTTTCGTGTTTATGCATCAGAAATCCTATCAAAAGAATTAACGATTTTAAGGCTTAATAAAAAATTAACGGCAAACGGCAAAAATATTTCTTCTAATGGCAAAAAGTGCTACATGTCAGAGCTCTTCAAATCTGTATTAATATTTATCATGGGGGGTGAGGTTAGGAAGTTATCCTGTGAAAACCTCACACAGCCGGAACTACTTTCGTGTTTATGCATCAGAAATTCTATCAAAATAATTAACGACTTTAAGGCTTCATAAAAAGTTAACGGCTAATGGCAAAAATATTTCTTCTCTAATGGCAAAAATTGCTACATGTCAGAGCTCTTTAAATCTGTATTAATATTTATCATGGGGGGTGAGGTTAAGAAATTATTCCGTGAAAACCTCACCCAGTCGGAACTACTTTCGTGTTTATGCATCAGAAATCCTATAAAAATAATTAACGACTTTAAGGCTTATTAAAAAATTAACAGCTAACGGCAAAAATATCTCTTCTAATGGCAAAAAGTGCTACATGTCAGAGCTCTTCAAATCTGTATTAATATTTATCATGGGGGTGAGGTTAAGAAGTTATCCCGTGAAAACCTCACCCAGCCGGAACTACTTTCGTGTTTATGCATCAGAAATCCGTATCAAAATAATTAACGACTTTAAGGTTTAATACAAAATTAACGGCTAATGGCAAAAATATTTCTTCTAATGGCAAAAAGTGCTACCTGTCAGAGCTCTTCAAATCTGTTTTAATATTTATCATGGGGGTGAGGTTAAGAAGTTATCCCGTGAAAACCTCACCCAGCCGGAACTACTTTCGTGTTTATGCATCAGAAATCCTATCAAAATATTTAAAGACTTTAAGGCTTAATAAAAAATTAACGGCTAATGGCTAAATATTTCTTCTAAGGGCAAAAAGTGCTACATGTCAAAGCTCTTCAAATCTGTATTAATATTTATCATGGGGGGTAAGGTTAAGAAGTTATCCCGTGAAAACCTCACCCAGCCGAAACTACTTTCGTGTTTATGCATCAGAAATCCGATAAAAATAATTAACGACTTTAAGGTTTAATAAAAAATTAACGGCTAATGGTAAAAATATTTCTTCTAATGGCAAAAAGTGCTACATGTCAGAGCTCTTCAAATCTGTATTAATATTTATCATGGGGGGTGAGGTTAAGAAGTTATCCCTTGAAAACTTCACCCAGCCGGAACTCCTTTCGTGTTTATGCATCAGAAATCCTATCAAAATAATTAAAGACTTTAAGGCTTAATAAAAAATTAACGGCTAATGGCAAAACTATTTTTTCTAATGGCAAAAAGTGCTACATGTCAGAGCGCTTCAAATCTGTATTAATATTTATCATGGGGGTGAAGTTAAGAAGTTATCCCGTGAAAACCTCACCCAGGAGAAACTACTTTCGTGTTTATGCATCAGAAATCCTATAAAAATAATTAACGACTTGAAGGCTTAATAAAAAAATTAACGGCTAATGGTAAAAATATTTCTTCTAATGGCAAAAAGTGCTACCTGTCAGAGCTCTTCAAATCTGTATTAATATTTATCATGGGGGTGAAGTTAAGAAGTTATCCCGTGAAAACCTCACCCAGGAGAAACTACTTTCGTGTTTATGCATCAGAAATCCTATAAAAATAATTAACGACTTGAAGGCTTAATAAAAAAATTAACGGCTAATGGTAAAAATATTTCTTCTAATGGCAAAAAGTGCTACCTGTCAGAGCTCTTCAAATCTGTATTAATATTTATCATGGGGGGTAAGGTTAAGAAGTATTCCCGTGAAAACCTCACCCAGCCGAAACTACTTTCGTGTTTATGCATCAGAAATCCTATAAAAATAATTAACGACTTTAAGGCTTCATAAAAAGTTAACGGCTATTGGCAAAAATATTTCTTCTCTAATGGCAAAAATTGCTACATGTCAGAGCTCTTTAAATCTGTATTAATATTTATCATGGGCGGTGAGGTTAAGAAGTTATCCTGTGAAAACCTCACCCAGCCGGAACTACTTTCGTGTTTATGCATCAGAAATCCTATCAAAATAATTAACGATTTTAAGGCTTAATAAAAAATTAACGGCTAATGGCAAAAATATTTCTTCTAATAGCAAAAAGTGCTACATGTCAGTGCTCTTCAAATCTGTATTAATATTTATCATGGGGGTGATGTTAAGAAGTTATCCCTTGAAAACCTCACCCAGCCGGAACTACTTTCGTGTTTATGCATCAGAAATCCTATAAAAATAATTAACGACTTTAATGCTTAATAAAAAATTAACGGCTAATGGTAAAAATATTTCTTCTAATGGCAAAAAGTGCTACATGTCAGAGCTCTTCAAATCTGTATTAATATTTATCATGGACGGTGAGGTTAAGAAGTTATCCCGTGAAAACCTCACCCAGCCGGAACTACTTTCGTGTTTATGCATCAGAAATCCGTATCAAAATAATTAACGACTTTAAGGTTTAATAAAAAATTAACGGCTAATGGCAAAAAATATTTCTTCTAATGGCAAAAAGTGCTACCTGTCAGAGCTCTTCAAATCATTTTAATATTTATCATGGGGGTGAGGTTAAGAAGTGTTCCCGTGAAAACCTCACCCAGCCGGAACTATTTTCGTGTTTATGCATCAGAAATCCTATCAAAATAATTAAAGACTTGAAGGCTTAATAAAAAATTAACGGCTAATGGCTAAATATTTTTTCTAAGGGCAAAAAGTGCTACATGTCAAAGCTCTTCAAATCTGTATTAATATTTATCATGGGGGGTAAGGTTAAGAAGTTATCCCGTGAAAACCTCACCCAGCCGAAACTACTTTCGTGTTTATGCATCAGAAATCCTATAAAAATAATTAACGAATTTAAGGTTTAATAAAAAATTAACGGCTAATGGTAAAAATATTTCTTCTAATGGCAAAAAGTGCTACATGTCAGAGCTATTCAAATCTGTATTAATATTTATCATGGGGGTGAGGTTAAGAAGTTATCCCGTGAAAACTTCACCCAGCCGGAACTCCTTTCGTGTTTATGCATCAGAAATCCTATCAAAATAATTAAAGACTTTAAGGCTAAATAAAAAATTAACGGCTAATGGCAAAAATATTTCTTCTAATGGCAAAAAGTGCTACATGTCAGAGCGCTTCAAATCTGTATTAATATTTATCATGGGGGTGAGGTTAAGAAGTTATCCCGTGAAAACCTCACCCAGGAGAAACTACTTTCTTGTTTATGCATCAGAAATCCTATAAAAATAATTAACGACTTTAAGGCTTAATAAAAAAATTAACGGCTAATGGTAAAAATATTTCTTCTAATGGCAAAAAGTGCTACATGTCAGAGCTCTTCAAATCTGTATTAATATTTATCATGGGGGTGAGGTTAAGAAGTTATCCCGTGAAAACTTCACCCAGCCGGAACTACTTTCTTGTTTATGCATCAGAAATCCTATAAAAATAATTAACGACTTTAAGGCTTAATAAAAAAATTAACGGCTAATGGTAAAAACATTTCTTCTAATGGCAAAAAGTGCTACATGTCAGAGCTATTCAAATCTGTATTAATATTTATCATGGGGGGTGAGGGTAAGAAGTTATCCCGTGAAAACTTCACCCAGCCGGAATTTACTTTCGTGTTTATGCATCAGAAATCCTATCAAAATAATTAACGACTTTAAAGCTTAATAAAAAATAAACGGCTAATGGCAAAAATATTTCTTCTAAGAGCAAAAAGTGCTACATGTCAGAGCTCTTCAAATCTGTATTAATATTTATCATGGGGGGTGAGGTTAGGAAGTTATCCTGTGAAAACCTCACCCAGCCGGAACTACTTTCGTGTTTATGCATCATAAATCCTATCAAAATAATTAACGACTTTAAGGCTTCATAAAAAGTTAACGGCTAATGGCAAAAATATTTCTTCTCTAATGGCAAAAATTGCTACATGTCAGAGCTCTTTAAATCTGTATTAATATTTATCATGGGCGGTGAGGTTAAGAAGTTATCCTGTGAAAACCTCACCCAGCCGGAACTACTTTCGTGTTTATGCATCAGAAATCCTATCAAAATAATTAACGATTTTAAGGCTTAATAAACAATTAACGGCTAATGGCAAAAATATTTCTTCTAATAGCAAAAAGTGCTACATGTCAGAACTCTTCAAATCTGTATTAATATTTATCATGGGGGTGATGTTAAGAAGTTATCCCTTGAAAACCTCACCCAGCCGGAACTACTTTCGTGTTTATGCATCAGAAATCCTATCAAAATAATTAAAGACTTTAATGCTTAATAAAAAATTAACGGCTAATGGTAAAAATATTTCTTCTAATGGCAAAAAGTGCTACATGTCAGAGCTCTTCAAATCTGTATTAATATTTATCATGGGCGGTGAGGTTAAGAAGTTATCCCGTGAAAACCTCACCCAGCCGGAACTACTTTCGTGTTTATGCATCAGAAATTCGTATCAAAATAATTAACGACTTTAAGGTTTAATAAAAAATTAACGGCTAATGGCAAAAAATATCTCTTCTAATGGCAAAAAGTGCTACCTGTCAGAGCTCTTCAAATCTGTTTTAATATTTATCATGGGGGTGAGGTTAAGAAGTGTTCCCGTGAAAACCTCACCCAGCCGGAACTACTTTCGTGTTTATGCATCAGAAATTCGTATCAAAATAATTAACGACTTTAAGGCTTAATAAAAAATTAACGGCTAATGGCTAAATATTTCTTCTAAGGGCAAAAAGTGCTACATGTCAAAGCTCTTCAAATCTGTATTAATATTTATCATGGGGGGTAAGGTTAAGAAGTTATCCCGTGAAAACCTCACCCAGCCGAAACTACTGTCGTGTTTATGCATCAGAAATCCGATAAAAATAATTAACGACTTTAAGGTTTAATAAAAAAATAACGGCTAATGGTTAAAAATATTTCTTCTAATGGCAAAAAGTGCTACATGTCAGAGCTCTTCAAATCTGTATTAATATTTATCATGGGGGGTGAGGTTAAGAAGTTATCCCTTGAAAACTTCACCCAGCCGGAACTCCTTTCGTGTTTATGCATCAGAAATCCTATCAAAATAATTAAAGACTTTAAGGCTTAATAAAAAATTAACGGCTAATGGCAAAAATATTTTTTCTAATGGCAAAAAGTGCTACATGTCAGAGCGCTTCAAATCTGTATTAATATTTATCATGGGGGTGAAGTTAAGAAGTTATCCCGTGAAAACCTCACCCAGGAGAAACTACTTTCGTGTTTATGCATCAGAAATCCTATAAAAATAATTCACGACTTGAAGGCTTAATAAAAAAATTAACGGCTAATGGTAAAAATATTTCTTATAATGGCAAAAAGTGCTACCTGTCAGAGCTCTTCAAATCTGTATTAATATTTATCATGGGGGGTAAGGTTAAGAAGTATTCCCGTGAAAACCTCACCCAGCCGAAACTACTTTCGTGTTTATGCATCAGAAATCCTATAAAAATAATTAACGACTTTAAGGCTTAATAAAAAAATTAACGGCTAATGGCAAAAATATTTCTTCTAATGGCAAAAAGTGCTACATGTCGGAGCGCTTCAAATCTGTATTAATATTTATCATGGGGGTGAAGTTAAGAAGTTATCCCGTGAAAACTTCACCCAGCCGGAACTACTTTCGTGTTTATGCATCAGAAATCCTATCAAAAGAATTAACGATTTTAAGGCTTAATAAAAAATTAACGGCAAACGGCAAAAATATTTCTTCTAATGGCAAAAAGTGCTACATGTCAGAGCTCTTCAAATCTGTATTAATATTTATCATGGGGGGTGAAGTTAGGAAGTTATCCTGTGAAAACCTCACACAGCCGGAACTACTTTCGTGTTTATGCATCAGAAATTCTATCAAAATAATTAACGACTTTAAGGCTTCATAAAAAGTTAACGGCTAATGGCAAACATATTTCTTCTCTAATGGCAAAAATTGCTACCTGTCAGAGCTCTTCAAATCTGTTTTAATATTTATCATGGGGGTGAGGTTAAGAAGTTATCCCGTGAAAACCTCACCCAGCCGGAACTACTTTCGTGTTTATGCATCAGAAATCCTATCAAAATAATTAAAGACTTTAAGGCTTAATAAAAAATTAACGGCTATGGCAAAATATTTCTTCTAATGGCAAAACGTGCTACATGTCAGAGCTCTTCAAATCTGTATTAATATTTATCATGGGGGGTGAGGTTAAGAAGTTATCCCGTGAAAACTTCACCCAGCCGGAACTACTTTCGTGTTTATGCATCAGAAATCCTATCAAAATAATTAACGAATTTAAGGCTTCATAAAAAGTTAACGGCTATTGGCAAAAATATTTCTTCTCTAATGGCAAAAATTGCTACATGTCAGAGCTCTTTAAATCTGTATTAATATTTATCATGGGCGGTGAGGTTAAGAAGTTATCCTGTGAAAACCTCACCCAGCCGGAACTACTTTCGTGTTTATGCATCAGAAATCCTATAAAAATAATTAACGATTTTAAGGCTTCATAAAAAATTAACGGCTAATGGCAAAAATATTTCTTCTAATAGCAAAAAGTGCTACATGTCAGTGCTCTTCAAATCTGTATTAATATTTATCATGGGGGTGATGTTAAGAAGTTATCCCTTGAAAACCTCACCCAGCCGGAACTACTTTCGTGTTTATGCATCAGAAATCCTATCAAAATAATTAACGACTTTAATGCTTAATAAAAAATTAACGGCTAATGGTAAAAATATTTCTTCTAATGGCAAAAAGTGCTACATGTCAGAGCTCTTCAAATCTGTATTAATATTTATCATGGACGGTGAGGTTAAGAAGTTATCCCGTGAAAACCTCACCCAGCCGGAACTACTTTCGTGTTTATGCATCAGAAATCCGTATCAAAATAATTAACGACTTTAAGGTTTAATAAAAAATTAACGGCTAATGGCAAAAAATATTTCTTCTAATGGCAAAAAGTGCTACCTGTCAGAGCTCTTCAAATCTGTTTTAATATTTATCATGGGGGTGAGGTTAAGAAGTGTTCCCGTGAAAACCTCACCCAGCCGGAACTATTTTCGTGTTTATGCATCAGAAATCCTATCAAAATAATTAAAGACTTGAAGGCTTAATAAAAAATTAACGGCTAATGGCTAAATATTTTTTCTAAGGGCAAAAAGTGCTACATGTCAAAGCTCTTCAAATCTGTATTAATATTTATCATGGGGGGTAAGGTTAAGAAGTTATCCCGTGAAAACCTCACCCAGCCGAAACTACTTTCGTGTTTATGCATCAGAAATCCTATAAAAATAATTAACGAATTTAAGGTTTAATAAAAAATTAACGGCTAATGGTAAAAATATTTCTTCTAATGGCAAAAAGTGCTACATGTCAGAGCTATTCAAATCTGTATTAATATTTATCATGGGGGTGAGGTTAAGAAGTTATCCCGTGAAAACCTCACCCAGCCGGAACTACTTTCGTGTTTATGCATCAGAAATCCGTATCAAAATAATTAACGACTTTAAGGTTTAATACAAAATTAACGGCTAATGGCAAAAATATTTCTTCTAATGGCAAAAAGTGCTACCTGTCAGAGCTCTTCAAATCTGTTTTAATATTTATCATGGGGGTGAGGTTAAGAAGTTATCCCGTGAAAACCTCACCCAGCCGGAACTACTTTCGTGTTTATGCATCAGAAATCCTATCAAAATAATTAAAGACTTTAAGGCTTCATAAAAAATTAACGGCTATGGCAAAATATTTCTTCTAAGGGCAAAAAGTGCTACATGTCAGAGCGCTTCAAATCTGTATTAATATTTATCATGGGGGTGAAGTTAAGAAGTTATCCCGTGAAAACCTCACCCAGCCGAAACTACTTTCGTGTTTTTGCATCAGAAATCCTATAAAAATAATTAAAGACTTGAAGGCTTAATAAAAAATTAACGGCTAATGGCTAAATATTTTTTCTAAGGGCAAAAAGTGCTACATGTCAAAGCTCTTCAAATCTGTATTAATATTTATCATGGGGGGTAAGGTTAAGAAGTTATCCCGTGAAAACCTCACCCAGCCGAAACTACTTTCGTGTTTATGCATCAGAAATCCTATAAAAATAATTAACGAATTTAAGGTTTAATAAAAAATTAACGGCTAATGGTAAAAATATTTCTTCTAATGGCAAAAAGTGCTACATGTCAGAGCTATTCAAATCTGTATTAATATTTATCATGGGGGTGAGGTTAAGAAGTTATCCCGTGAAAACCTCACCCAGCCGGAACTACTTTCGTGTTTATGCATCAGAAATCCGTATCAAAATAATTAACGACTTTAAGGTTTAATACAAAATTAACGGCTAATGGCAAAAATATTTCTTCTAATGGCAAAAAGTGCTACCTGTCAGAGCTCTTCAAATCTGTTTTAATATTTATCATGGGGGTGAGGTTAAGAAGTTATCCCGTGAAAACCTCACCCAGCCGGAACTACTTTCGTGTTTATGCATCAGAAATCCTATCAAAATAATTAAAGACTTTAAGGCTTCATAAAAAATTAACGGCTATGGCAAAATATTTCTTCTAAGGGCAAAAAGTGCTACATGTCAGAGCGCTTCAAATCTGTATTAATATTTATCATGGGGGTGAAGTTAAGAAGTTATCCCGTGAAAACCTCACCCAGCCGAAACTACTTTCGTGTTTATGCATCAGAAATCCTATAAAAATAATTAAAGACTTGAAGGCTTAATAAAAAATTAACGGCTAATGGCTAAATATTTTTTCTAAGGGCAAAAAGTGCTACATGTCAAAGCTCTTCAAATCTGTATTAATATTTATCATGGGGGGTAAGGTTAAGAAGTTATCCCGTGAAAACCTCACCCAGCCGAAACTACTTTCGTGTTTATGCATCAGAAATCCTATAAAAATAATTAAAGACTTGAAGGCTTAATAAAAAATTAACGGCTAATGGCTAAATATTTTTTCTAAGGGCAAAAAGTGCTACATGTCAAAGCTCTTCAAATCTGTATTAATATTTATCATGGGGGGTAAGGTTAAGAAGTTATCCCGTGAAAACCTCACCCAGCCGAAACTACTTTCGTGTTTATGCATCAGAAATCCTATAAAAATAATTAACGAATTTAAGGTTTAATAAAAAAATAACGGCTAATGGTAAAAATATTTCTTCTAATGGCAAAAAGTGCTACATGTCAGAGCTATTCAAATCTGTATTAATATTTATCATGGGGGTGAGGTTAAGAAGTTATCCCGTGAAAACCTCACCCAGCCGGAACTCCTTTCGTGTTTATGCATCAGAAATCCTATCAAAATAATTAAAGACTTTAAGGCTAAATAAAAAATTAACGGCTAATGGCAAAAATATTTCTTCTAATGGCAAAAAGTGCTACATGTCAGAGCGCTTCAAATCTGTATTAATATTTATCATGGGGGTGAGGTTAAGAAGTTATCCCGTGAAAACCTCACCCAGGAGAAACTACTTTCTTGTTTATGCATCAGAAATCCTATAAAAATAATTAACGACTTTAAGGCTTAATAAAAAAATTAACGGCTAATGGTAAAAATATTTCTTCTAATGGCAAAAAGTGCTACCTGTCAGAGCTCTTCAAATCTGTATGAATATTTATCATGAGGGGTGAGGTTAAGAAGTTATCCCGTGAAAACTTCACCCAGCCGGAACTACTTTCGTGTTTATGCATCAGAAATCCTATCAAAATAATTAACGACTTGAAGGCTTAAAAAAAAATTAACGGCTAATGGCAAAAATATTTCTTATAATGACAAAAAGTGCTACATGTCAGAGCTCTTCAAATCTGTATTAATATTCATCATGGGCGGTGAAGTTAAGAAGTTATCCCGTGAAAACTTCACCCAGCCGGAACTACTTTCGTGTTTATGCATCAGAAATCCTATCAAAATATTTAAAGACTTTAAGGCGTAATAAAAAATTAACGGCTAATGGCAAAAATATTTCTTCTAATGGCAAAAAGTGCTACATGTCGGAGCGCTTCAAATATGTATTAATATTTATCATGGGAGTGAAGTTAAGAAGTTATCCCGTGAAAACTTCAGCCAGCCGGAACTACTTTCGTGTTTATGCATCAGAAATCCTATCAAAATAATTAAAGACTTTAAGGCTAAATAAAAAATTAACGGCTAATGGCAAAAATATTTCTTCTAATGGCAAAAAGTGCTACATGTCAGAGCTCTTCAAATCTGTATTAATATTTATCATGGGCGGTGAGGTTAAGAAGTTATCCCGTGAAAACCTTACCCAGCCGGAACTACTTTCGTGTTTATGCATCAGAAATTCGTATCAAAATAATTAACGACTTTAAGGTTTAATAAAAAATTAACGGCTAATGGCAAAAAATATCTCTTCTAATGGCAAAAAGTGCTACCTGTCAGAGCTCTTCAAATCTGTTTTAATATTTATCATGGGGGTGAGGTTAAGAAGTGTTCCCGTGAAAACCTCACCCAGCCGGAACTACTTTCGTGTTTATGCATCAGAAATTCGTATCAAAATAATTAACGACTTTAAGGCTTAATAAAAAATTAACGGCTAATGGCTAAATATTTCTTCTAAGGGCAAAAAGTGCTACATGTCAAAGCTCTTCAAATCTGTATTAATATTTATCATGGGGGGTAAGGTTAAGAAGTTATCCCGTGAAAACCTCACCCAGCCGAAACTACTGTCGTGTTTATGCATCAGAAATCCGATAAAAATAATTAACGACTTTAAGGTTTAATAAAAAAATAACGGCTAATGGTTAAAAATATTTCTTCTAATGGCAAAAAGTGCTACATGTCAGAGCTCTTCAAATCTGTATTAATATTTATCATGGGGGGTGAGGTTAAGAAGTTATCCCTTGAAAACTTCACCCAGCCGGAACTCCTTTCGTGTTTATGCATCAGAAATCCTATCAAAATAATTAAAGACTTTAAGGCTTAATAAAAAATTAACGGCTAATGGCAAAAATATTTTTTCTAATGGCAAAAAGTGCTACATGTCAGAGCGCTTCAAATCTGTATTAATATTTATCATGGGGGTGAAGTTAAGAAGTTATCCCGTGAAAACCTCACCCAGGAGAAACTACTTTCGTGTTTATGCATCAGAAATCCTATAAAAATAATTCACGACTTGAAGGCTTAATAAAAAAATTAACGGCTAATGGTAAAAATATTTCTTATAATGGCAAAAAGTGCTACCTGTCAGAGCTCTTCAAATCTGTATTAATATTTATCATGGGGGGTAAGGTTAAGAAGTATTCCCGTGAAAACCTCACCCAGCCGAAACTACTTTCGTGTTTATGCATCAGAAATCCTATAAAAATAATTAACGACTTTAAGGCTTAATAAAAAATTAACGGCTAATGGCAAAAATATTTCTTCTAATGGCAAAAAGTGCTACATGTCGGAGCGCTTCAAATCTGTATTAATATTTATCATGGGGGTGAAGTTAAGAAGTTATCCCGTGAAAACTTCACCCAGCCGGAACTACTTTCGTGTTTATGCATCAGAAATCCTATCAAAAGAATTAACGATTTTAAGGCTTAATAAAAAATTAACGGCAAACGGCAAAAATATTTCTTCTAATGGCAAAAAGTGCTACATGTCAGAGCTCTTCAAATCTGTATTAATATTTATCATGGGGGGTGAAGTTAGGAAGTTATCCTGTGAAAACCTCACACAGCCGGAACTACTTTCTTGTTTATGCATCAGAAATTCTATCAAAATAATTAACGACTTTAAGGCTTCATAAAAAGTTAACGGCTAATGGCAAACATATTTCTTCTCTAATGGCAAAAATTGCTACCTGTCAGAGCTCTTCAAATCTGTTTTAATATTTATCATGGGGGTGAGGTTAAGAAGTTATCCCGTGAAAACCTCACCCAGCCGGAACTACTTTCGTGTTTATGCATCAGAAATCCTATCAAAATAATTAAAGACTTTAAGGCTTAATAAAAAATTAACGGCTATGGCAAAATATTTCTTCTAATGGCAAAACGTGCTACATGTCAGAGCTCTTCAAATCTGTATTAATATTTATCATGGGGGGTGAGGTTAAGAAGTTATCCCGTGAAAACTTCACCCAGCCGGAACTACTTTCGTGTTTATGCATCAGAAATCCTATCAAAATAATTAACGAATTTAAGGCTTCATAAAAAGTTAACGGCTATTGGCAAAAATATTTCTTCTCTAATGGCAAAAATTGCTACATGTCAGAGCTCTTTAAATCTGTATTAATATTTATCATGGGCGGTGAGGTTAAGAAGTTATCCTGTGAAAACCTCACCCAGCCGGAACTACTTTCGTGTTTATGCATCAGAAATCCTATAAAAATAATTAACGATTTTAAGGCTTCATAAAAAATTAACGGCTAATGGCAAAAATATTTCTTCTAATAGCAAAAAGTGCTACATGTCAGTGCTCTTCAAATCTGTATTAATATTTATCATGGGGGTGATGTTAAGAAGTTATCCCTTGAAAACCTCACCCAGCCGGAACTACTTTCGTGTTTATGCATCAGAAATCCTATCAAAATAATTAACGACTTTAATGCTTAATAAAAAATTAACGGCTAATGGTAAAAATATTTCTTCTAATGGCAAAAAGTGCTACATGTCAGAGCTCTTCAAATCTGTATTAATATTTATCATGGACGGTGAGGTTAAGAAGTTATCCCGTGAAAACCTCACCCAGCCGGAACTACTTTCGTGTTTATGCATCAGAAATCCGTATCAAAATAATTAACGACTTTAAGGTTTAATAAAAAATTAACGGCTAATGGCAAAAAATATTTCTTCTAATGGCAAAAAGTGCTACCTGTCAGAGCTCTTCAAATCTGTATTAATATTTATCATGGGGGTGAGGTTAAGAAGTGTTCCCGTGAAAACCTCACCCAGCCGGAACTATTTTCGTGTTTATGCATCAGAAATCCTATCAAAATAATTAAAGACTTGAAGGCTTAATAAAAAATTAACGGCTAATGGCTAAATATTTTTTCTAAGGGCAAAAAGTGCTACATGTCAAAGCTCTTCAAATCTGTATTAATATTTATCATGGGGGGTAAGGTTAAGAAGTTATCCCGTGAAAACCTCACCCAGCCGAAACTACTTTCGTGTTTATGCATCAGAAATCCTATAAAAATAATTAACGAATTTAAGGTTTAATAAAAAATTAACGGCTAATGGTAAAAATATTTCTTCTAATGGCAAAAAGTGCTACATGTCAGAGCTATTCAAATCTGTATTAATATTTATCATGGGGGTGAGGTTAAGAAGTTATCCCGTGAAAACCTCACCCAGCCGGAACTACTTTCGTGTTTATGCATCAGAAATCCGTATCAAAATAATTAACGACTTTAAGGTTTAATACAAAATTAACGGCTAATGGCAAAAATATTTCTTCTAATGGCAAAAAGTGCTACCTGTCAGAGCTCTTCAAATCTGTTTTAATATTTATCATGGGGGTGAGGTTAAGAAGTTATCCCGTGAAAACCTCACCCAGCCGGAACTACTTTCGTGTTTATGCATCAGAAATCCTATCAAAATAATTAAAGACTTTAAGGCTTCATAAAAAATTAACGGCTATGGCAAAATATTTCTTCTAAGGGCAAAAAGTGCTACATGTCAGAGCGCTTCAAATCTGTATTAATATTTATCATGGGGGTGAAGTTAAGAAGTTATCCCGTGAAAACCTCACCCAGCCGAAACTACTTTCGTGTTTATGCATCAGAAATCCTATAAAAATAATTAACGACTTTAAGGCTTAATAAAAAATTAACGGCTAATGGTAAAAATATTTCTTCTAATGGCAAAACGTGCTACATGTCAGAGCTCTTCAAATCTGTATTAATATTTATCATGGGGGGTGAGGTTAAGAAGTTATCCCGTGAAAACTTCACCCAGCCGGAACTACTTTCGTGTTTATGCATCAGAAATCCTATCAAAATAATTAACGAATTTAAGGCTTCATAAAAAGTTAACGGCTATTGGCAAAAATATTTCTTCTCTAATGGCAAAAATTGCTACATGTCAGAGCTCTTTAAATCTGTATTAATATTTATCATGGGCGGTGAGGTTAAGAAGTTATCCTGTGAAAACCTCACCCAGCCGGAACTACTTTCGTGTTTATGCATCAGAAATCCTATAAAAATAATTAACGATTTCAAGGCTTCATAAAAAATTAACGGCTAATGGCAAAAATATTTCTTCTAATAGCAAAAAGTGCTACATGTCAGTGCTCTTCAAATCTGTATTAATATTTATCATGGGGGTGATGTTAAGAAGTTATCCCTTGAAAACCTCACCCAGCCGGAACTACTTTCGTGTTTATGCATCAGAAATCCTATCAAAATAATTAACAACTTGAATGCTTAATAAAAAATTAACGGCTAATGGTAAAAATATTTCTTCTAATGGCAAAAAGTGCTACATGTCAGAGCTCTTCAAATCTGTATTAATATTTATCATGGACGGTGAGGTTAAGAAGTTATTCCGTGAAAACCTCACCCAGCCGGAACTACTTTCGTGTTTATGCATCAGAAATCCGTATCAAAATAATTAACGACTTTAAGGTTTAATAAAAAATTAACGGTTAATGGCAAAAAATATTTCTTCTAATGGCAAAAAGTGCTACCTGTCAGAGCTCTTCAAATCTGTTTTAATATTTATCATGGGGGTGAGGTTAAGAAGTGTTCCCGTGAAAACCTCACCCAGCCGGAACTATTTTCGTGTTTATGCATCAGAAATCCTATCAAAATAATTAAAGACTTGAAGGCTTAATAAAAAATTAACGGCTAATGGCTAAATATTTTTTCTAAGGGCAAAAAGTGCTACATGTCAAAGCTCTTCAAATCTGTATTAATATTTATCATGGGGGGTAAGGTTGAGAAGTTATCCCGTGAAAACCTCACCCAGCCGGAACTACTTTCGTGTTTATGCATCAGAAATCCTATAAAAATAATTAACGATTTTAAGGCTTCATAAAAAATTAACGGCTAATGGCAAAAATATTTCTTCTAATAGCAAAAAGTGCTACATGTCAGTGCTCTTCAAATCTGTATTAATATTTATCATGGGGGTGATGTTAAGAAGTTATCCCTTGAAAACCTCACCCAGCCGGAACTACTTTCGTGTTTATGCATCAGAAATCCTATCAAAATAATTAACGACTTTAATGCTTAATAAAAAATTAACGGCTAATGGTAAAAATATTTCTTCTAATGGCAAAAAGTGCTACATGTCAGAGCTCTTCAAATCTGTATTAATATTTATCATGGACGGTGAGGTTAAGAAGTTATCCCGTGAAAACCTCACCCAGCCGGAACTACTTTCGTGTTTATGCATCAGAAATCCGTATCAAAATAATTAACGACTTTAAGGTTTAATAAAAAATTAACGGCTAATGGCAAAAAATATTTCTTCTAATGGCAAAAAGTGCTACCTGTCAGAGCTCTTCAAATCTGTATTAATATGTATCATGGGGGTGAGGTTAAGAAGTGTTCCCGTGAAAACCTCACCCAGCCGGAACTATTTTCGTGTTTATGCATCAGAAATCCTATCAAAATAATTAAAGACTTGAAGGCTTAATAAAAAATTAACGGCTAATGGCTAAATATTTTTTCTAAGGGCAAAAAGTGCTACATGTCAAAGCTCTTCAAATCTGTATTAATATTTATCATGGGGGGTAAGGTTAAGAAGTTATCCCGTGAAAACCTCACCCAGCCGAAACTACTTTCGTGTTTATGCATCAGAAATCCTATAAAAATAATTAACGAATTTAAGGTTTAATAAAAAATTAACGGCTAATGGTAAAAATATTTCTTCTAATGGCAAAAAGTGCTACATGTCAGAGCTATTCAAATCTGTATTAATATTTATCATGGGGGTGAGGTTAAGAAGTTATCCCGTGAAAACCTCACCCAGCCGGAACTACTTTCGTGTTTATGCATCAGAAATCCGTATCAAAATAATTAACGACTTTAAGGTTTAATACAAAATTAACGGCTAATGGCAAAAATATTTCTTCTAATGGCAAAAAGTGCTACCTGTCAGAGCTCTTCAAATCTGTTTTAATATTTATCATGGGGGTGAGGTTAAGAAGTTATCCCGTGAAAACCTCACCCAGCCGGAACTACTTTCGTGTTTATGCATCAGAAATCCTATCAAAATAATTAAAGACTTTAAGGCTTCATAAAAAATTAACGGCTATGGCAAAATATTTCTTCTAAGGGCAAAAAGTGCTACATGTCAGAGCGCTTCAAATCTGTATTAATATTTATCATGGGGGTGAAGTTAAGAAGTTATCCCGTGAAAACCTCACCCAGCCGAAACTACTTTCGTGTTTATGCATCAGAAATCCTATAAAAATAATTAACGACTTTAAGGCTTAATAAAAAATTAACGGCTAATGGTAAAAATATTTCTTCTAATGGCAAAACGTGCTACATGTCAGAGCTCTTCAAATCTGTATTAATATTTATCATGGGGGGTGAGGTTAAGAAGTTATCCCGTGAAAACTTCACCCAGCCGGAACTACTTTCGTGTTTATGCATCAGAAATCCTATCAAAATAATTAACGAATTTAAGGCTTCATAAAAAGTTAACGGCTATTGGCAAAAATATTTCTTCTCTAATGGCAAAAATTGCTACATGTCAGAGCTCTTTAAATCTGTATTAATATTTATCATGGGCGGTGAGGTTAAGAAGTTATCCTGTGAAAACCTCACCCAGCCGGAACTACTTTCGTGTTTATGCATCAGAAATCCTATAAAAATAATTAACGATTTCAAGGCTTCATAAAAAATTAACGGCTAATGGCAAAAATATTTCTTCTAATAGCAAAAAGTGCTACATGTCAGTGCTCTTCAAATCTGTATTAATATTTATCATGGGGGTGATGTTAAGAAGTTATCCCTTGAAAACCTCACCCAGCCGGAACTACTTTCGTGTTTATGCATCAGAAATCCTATCAAAATAATTAACAACTTGAATGCTTAATAAAAAATTAACGGCTAATGGTAAAAATATTTCTTCTAATGGCAAAAAGTGCTACATGTCAGAGCTCTTCAAATCTGTATTAATATTTATCATGGACGGTGAGGTTAAGAAGTTATTCCGTGAAAACCTCACCCAGCCGGAACTACTTTCGTGTTTATGCATCAGAAATCCGTATCAAAATAATTAACGACTTTAAGGTTTAATAAAAAATTAACGGTTAATGGCAAAAAATATTTCTTCTAATGGCAAAAAGTGCTACCTGTCAGAGCTCTTCAAATCTGTTTTAATATTTATCATGGGGGTGAGGTTAAGAAGTGTTCCCGTGAAAACCTCACCCAGCCGGAACTATTTTCGTGTTTATGCATCAGAAATCCTATCAAAATAATTAAAGACTTGAAGGCTTAATAAAAAATTAACGGCTAATGGCTAAATATTTTTTCTAAGGGCAAAAAGTGCTACATGTCAAAGCTCTTCAAATCTGTATTAATATTTATCATGGGGGGTAAGGTTGAGAAGTTATCCCGTGAAAACCTCACCCAGCCGAAACTACTTTCGTGTTTATGCATCAGAAATCCTATAAAAATAATTAACGAATTTAAGGTTTAATAAAAAATTAAAGGCTAATGGTAAAAATATTTCTTCTAATGGCAAAAAGTGCTACATGTCAGAGCTATTCAAATCTGTATTAATATTTATCATGGGGGTGAGGTTAAGAAGTTATCCCGTGAAAACCTCACCCAGCCGGAACTCCTTTCGTGTTTATGCATCAGAAATCCTATCAAAATAATTAAAGACTTTAAGGCTAAATAAAAAATTAACGGCTAATGGCAAAAATATTTCTTCTAATGGCAAAAAGTGCTACATGTCAGAGCGCTTCAAATCTGTATTAATATTTATCATGGGGGTGAGGTTAAGAAGTTATCCCGTGAAAACCTCACCCAGGAGAAACTACTTTCTTGTTTATGCATCAGAAATCCTATAAAAATAATTAACGACTTTAAGGCTTAATAAAAAAATTAACGGCTAATGGTAAAAATATTTCTTCTAATGGCAAAAAGTGCTACCTGTCAGAGCTCTTCAAATCTGTATGAATATTTATCATGAGGGGTGAGGTTAAGAAGTTATCCCGTGAAAACTTCACCCAGCCGGAACTACTTTCGTGTTTATGCATCAGAAATCCTATCAAAATAATTAACGACTTGAAGGCTTAAAAAAAAATTAACGGCTAATGGCAAAAATATTTCTTATAATGACAAAAAGTGCTACATGTCAGAGCTCTTCAAATCTGTATTAATATTCATCATGGGCGGTGAAGTTAAGAAGTTATCCCGTGAAAACTTCACCCAGCCGGAACTACTTTCGTGTTTATGCATCAGAAATCCTATCAAAATATTTAAAGACTTTAAGGCGTAATAAAAAATTAACGGCTAATGGCAAAAATATTTCTTCTAATGGCAAAAAGTGCTACATGTCGGAGCGCTTCAAATATGTATTAATATTTATCATGGGAGTGAAGTTAAGAAGTTATCCCGTGAAAACTTCACCCAGCCGGAACTACTTTCGTGTTTATGCATCAGAAATCCTATCAAAATAATTAAAGACTTTAAGGCTAAATAAAAAATTAACGGCTAATGGCAAAAATATTTCTTCTAATGGCAAAAAGTGCTACATGTCAGAGCGCTTCAAATCTGTATTAATATTTATCATGGGGGTGAGGTTAAGAAGTTATCCCGTGAAAACCTCACCCAGGAGAAACTACTTTCTTGTTTATGCATCAGAAATCCTATAAAAATAATTAACGACTTTAAGGCTTAATAAAAAAGTTAACGGCTAATGGTAAACATATTTCTTCTAATGGCAAAAAGTGCTACCTGTCAGAGCTCTTCAAATCTGTATTAATATTTATCATGAGGGGTGAGGTTAAGAAGTTATCCCGTGAAAACTTCACCCAGCCGGAACTACTTTCGTGTTTATGCATCAGAAATCCGTATCAAAATAATTAACGACTTTAAGGCTTAAAAAAAAATTAACGGCTAATGGCAAAAATATTTCTTATAATGACAAAAAGTGCTACATGTCAGAGCTCTTCAAATCTGTTTTAATATTCATCATGGGCGGTGCGGTTAAGAAGTTATCCCGTGAAAACTTCACCCAGCCGGAACTACTTTCGTGTTTATGCATCAGAAATCCTATCAAAATATTTAAAGACTTTAAGGCGTAATAAAAAATTAACGGCTAATGGCAAAAATATTTCTTCTAATGGCAAAAAGTGCTACATGTCGGAGCGCTTCAAATCTGTATTAATATTTATCATGGGGGTGAAGTTAGGAAGTTATCCTGTGAAAACCTCACACAGTCGGAACTACTTTCGTGTTTATGCATCAGAAATCCTATCAAAAGAATTAACGACTTTAAGGCTTCATAAAAAGTTAACGGCAAACGGCAAAAATATTTCTTCTAATGGCAAAAAGTGCTACATGTCAGAGCTCTTCAAATCTGTATTAATATTTATCATGGGGGGTGAGGTTAGGAAGTTATCCTGTGAAAACCTCACACAGCCGGAACTACTTTCGTGTTTATGCATCAGAAATTCTATCAAAATAATTAACGACTTTAAGGCTTCATAAAAAGTTAACGGCTAATGGCAAACATATTTCTTCTCTAATGGCAAAAATTGCTACATGTCAGAGCTCTTTAAATCTGTATTAATATTTATCATGGGCGGTGAGGTTAAGAAGTTATCCTGTGAAAACCTCACCCAGACGGAACTACTTTCGTGTTTATGCATCAGAAATCTTATCAAAATAATTAACGACTTTAAGGCTTAATAAAAACTTAACGGCTAATGGCAAAAATATTTCTTCTAATAGCAAAAAGTGCTACATGTCAGAGCTCTTCAAATCTGTATTAATATTTATCAGGGGGGGGGGGGTGATGTTAAGAAGTTATCCCTTGAAAACCTCACCCAGCCGGAACTACTTTCGTGTTTATGCATCAGAAATCCTATCAAAATAATTAACGACTTTAAGGCTTAATAAAAAATTAACGGCTAATGGCAAATATATTTGCTACATGTCAGAGCTCTTCATATATGTATTAATATTTATCATGGGGGGTGAGGTTAAGAAATTATTCCGTGAAAACCTCACCCAGTCGGAACTACTTTCGTGTTTATGCATCAAAAATCCTATAAAAATAATTAACGACTTTAAGGCTTAATAAAAAATTAACAGCTAACGGCAAAAATATCTCTTCTAATGGCAAAAAGTGCTACATGTCAGAGCTCTTCAAATCTGTATTAATATTTATCATGGGGGTGAGGTTAAGAAGTTATCCCGTGAAAACCTCACCCAGCCGGAACTACTTTCGTGTTTATGCATCAGAAATCCGTATGAAAATAATTAACGACTTTAAGGTTTAATACAAAATTAACGGCTAATGGCAAAAATATTTCTTCTAATGGCAAAAAGTGCTACCTGTCAGAGCTCTTCAAATCTGTTTTAATATTTATCATGGGGGTGAGGTTAAGAAGTTATCCCGTGAAAACCTCACCCACCCGGAACTACTTTCGTGTTTATGCATCAGAAATCCTATCAAAATAATTAAAGACTTTAAGGCTTAATAAAAAATTAACAGCTAATGGCAAAATATTTCTTCTAAGGGCAAAAAGTGCTACATGTCAGAGCGCTTCAAATCTGTATTAATATTTATCATGGGGGTGAAGTTAAGAAGTTATCCCGTGAAAACCTCACCCAGCCGAAACCACTTTCGTGTTTATGCATCAGAAATCCTATAAAAATAATTAACGACTTTAAGGCTTAATAAAAAATTAACGGCTAATGGTAAAACTATTTCTTCTAATGGCAAAACGTGCTACATGTCAGAGCTCTTCAAATCTGTATTAATATTTATCATGGGGGGTGAGGTTAAGAAGTTATCCCGTGAAAACTTCACCCAGCCGGAACTACTTTCGTGTTTATGCATCAGAAATCCTATCAAAATAATTAACGACTTTAAGGCTTCATAAAAAGTTAACGGCTATTGGCAAAAATATTTCTTCTCTAATGGCAAAAATTGCTACATGTCAGAGCTCTTTAAATCTGTATTAATATTTATCATGGGCGGTGAGGTTAAGAAGTTATCCTGTGAAAACCTCACCCAGCCGGTACTACTTTCGTGTTTATGCATCAGAAATCCTATCAAAATAATTAACGATTTTAAGGCTTAATAAAAAATTAACGGCTAATGGCAAAAATATTTCTTCTAATAGCAAAAAGTGCTACATGTCAGAGCTCTTCAAATCTGTATTAATATTTATCATGGGGGTGATGTTAAGAAGTTATCCCTTGAAAACCTCACCCAGCCGGAACTACTTTCGTGTTTATGCATCAGAAATCCTATAAAAATAATTAACGACTTTAATGCTTAATAAAAAATTAACGGCTAATGGTAAAAATATTTCTTCTAATGGCAAAAAGTGCTACATGTCAGAGCTCTTCAAATCTGTATTAATATTTATCATGGGCGGTGAGGTTAAGAAGTTATTCCGTGAAAACCTCACCCAGCCGGAACTACTTTCGTGTTTATGCATCAGAAATCCTATCAAAATAATTAAAGACTTTAAGGCTTAATAAAAAATTAACGGCTAATGGCAAAAATATTTTTTCTAATGGCAAAAAGTGCTACATGTCAGAGCGCTTCAAATCTGTATTAATATTTATCATGGGGGTGAGGTTAAGAAGTTATCCCGTGAAAACCTAACCCAGGAGAAACTACTTTCGTGTTTATGCATCAGAAATCCTATAAAAATAATTAACGACTTTAAGGCTTAATAAAAAAATTAACGGCTAATGGTAAAAATATTTCTTCTAATGGCAAAAAGTGCTACCTGTCAGAGCTCTTCAAATCTGTATTAATATTTATCATGGGGGGTGAGGTTAAGAAGTTATCCCGTGAAAACTTCACCCAGCCGGAACTACTTTCGTGTTTATGCATCAGAAATCCTATCAAATAATTAACGACTTTAAGGCTTAAAAAAAAATTAACGGCTAATGGCAAAAATATTTCTTATAATGACAAAAAGTGCTACATGTCAGAGCTCTTCAAATCTGTATTAATATTTATCATGGGCGGTGAGGTTAGGAAGTTATCCCGTGAAAACTTCACCCAGCCGGAACTACTTTCGTGTTTATGCATCAGAAATCCTATCAAAATATTTAAAGACTTTAAGGCGTAATAAAAAATTAACGGCTAATGGCAAAAATATTTCTTCTAATGGCAAAAAGTGCTACATGTCGGAGCGCTTCAAATATGTATTAATATTTATCATGGGGGTGAAGTTAAGAAGTTATCCCGTGAAAACTTCACCCAGCCGGAACTACTTTCGTGTTTATTCATCAGAAATCCTATCAAAATAATTAACGACTTTAAGGCTTAATAAAAAATTAACGGCTAACGGCAAAAATATTTCTTCTAATGGCAAAAAGTGCTACATGTCAGAGCTCTTCAAATCTGTATTAATATTTATCATGGGCGGTGAGGTTAGGAAGTTATCCTGTGAAAACCTCACACAGTCGGAACTACTTTCGTGTTTATGCATCAGAAATCCTATCAAAATAATTAACGACTTTAAGGCTTCATAAAAAGTTAACGGCTAATATCAAAAATATTTCTTCTCTAATGGCAAAAATTGCTACATGTCAGAGCTCTTTAAATCTGTATTAATATTTATCATGGGCGGTGAGGTTAAGAAGTTATCCTGTGAAAACCTCACCCAGCCGGAACTACTTTCGTGTTTATGCATCAGAAATCCTATCAAAATAATTAACGACTTTAAGGCTTCATAAAAAATTAACGGCTAATGGCAAAAATATTTCTTCTAATAGCAAAAAGTGCTACATGTCAGAGCTCTTCAAATCTGTATTAATATTTATCATGGGGGGGTGATGTTAAGAAGTTATCCCTTGAAAACCTCACCCAGCCGGAACTACTTTCGTGTTTATGCATCAGAAATCCTATCAAAATAATTAACGACTTTAAGGGTTAATAAAAAATTAACGACTAATGGCAAAAATATTTCTTATAATGGCAAAAAGTGCTACATGTCAGAGCTCTTCAAATCTGTATTAATATTTATCATGGGCGGTGAGGTTAAGAAGTTATCCCGTGAAAACTTCACCCAGCCGGAACTACTTTCGTGTTTATGCATCCGAAATCCTATCAAAATATTTCAAAACTTTAAGGCGTAATAAAAAATTAACGGCTAATGGCAAAAATATTTCTTCTAATGGCAAAAAGTGCTACATGTCAGAGCTCTTCAAATCTGTATTAATATTTATCAGGGGGGGGGGGTGATGTTAAGAAGTTATCCCTTGAAAACCTCACCCAGCCGGAACTACTTTCGTGTTTATGCATCAGAAATCCTATCAAAATAATTAACGACTTTAAGGCTTAATAAAAAATTAACGGCTAATGGCAAATATATTTGCTACATGTCAGAGCTGTTCAAATATGTATTAATATTTATCAAGGGGGTGAGGTTAAGAAGTTATTCCGTGAAAACCTCACCCAGCCGGAACTACTTTCGTGTTTATGCATCAGAAATCCTATCAAAATAATTAACGACTTTAAGGCTTAATAAAAAATTAACAGCTAACGGCAAAAATATTTCTTCTAATGGCAAAAAGTGCTACATGTCAGAGCTCTTCAAATCTGTATTAATATTTATCATGGGGGGTGAGGTTAAGAAGTTATCCCGTGAAAACCTCACCCAGCCGGAACTACTTTCGTGTTTATGCATCAGAAATCCGTATCAAAATAATTAACGACTTTAAGGTTTAATACAAAATTAACGGCTAATGGCAAACATATTTCTTCTAATGGCAAAAAGTGCTACCTGTCAGAGCTCTTCAAATCTGTTTTAATATTTATCATGGGGGTGAGGTTAAGAAGTTATCCCGTGAAAACCTCACCCAGCCGGAACTACTTTCGTGTTTATGCATCAGAAATCCTATCAAAATAATTAAAGACTTTAAGGTTTAATACAAAATTAACGGCTAATGGCAAACTATTTCTTCTAAGGGCAAAAAGTGCTACATGTCAAAGCTCTTCAAATCTGTATTAATATTTATCATGGGGGGTAAGGTTAAGAAGTTATCCCATGAAAACCTCACCCAGCCGAAACTACTTTCGTGTTTATGCATCAGAAATCCTATAAAAATAATTAACGACTTTAAGGCTTAATAAAAAATTAACGGCTAATGGTAAAAATATTTCTTCTAATGGCAAAAAGTGCTACATGTCAGAGCTCTTCAAATCTGTATTAATATTTATCATGGGGGGTGAGGTTGAGAAGTTATCCCGTGAAAACTTCACCCAGTCGGAACTACTTTCGTGTTTATGCATCAGAAATCCTATAAAAATAATTAACGACTTTAAGGCTTAATAAAAAATTAACGGCTAATGGTAAAAATATTTCTTCTAATGGCAAAAAGTGCTATATGTCAGAGCTCTTCAAATCTGTATTAATATTTATCATGGGGGGGTGATGTTAAGAAGTTATCCCGTGAAAACTTCACCCAGCCGGAACTACTTTCGTGTTTATGCATCAGAAATCCTATAAACATAATTAACGACTTTAAGGCTTAATAAAAAATTAACGGCTAATGGCAAAAATATTTCATCTGAGAGCAAAAAGTGCTACATGTCAGAGCTCTTCAAATCTGTATTAATATTTATCATGGGGGGTGAGGTTTAGAAGTTATCCCGTGAAAACCTCACCCAGCCGGAACTACTTTCGTGTTTATGCATCAGAAATCCTATCAAAATAATTAACGACTTGAAGGCGTAATAAAAAAAATAACGGCTAATGACAAAAATATTTTTTCTAATGGCAAAAAGTGCTACATGTCAGAGCTCTTCAAATCTGTATTAATATTTATCAAGGGCGGTAAGGTTAAGAAGTTATCCCGTGAAAACCTCACCCAGCCGGAACTACTTTCGTGTTTATGCATCAGAAATCCTATCAAAATAATTAAAGACTTTAAGGCTTAATAAAAAATTAACGGCTAATGGCAAAAATATTTCTTCTAGTGGCAAAAAGTCCTACATGTCAGAGCGCTTCAAATCTGTATTAATATTTATCATGGAGGTGGGGTTAAGAAGTTATCCTGTGAAAACCTCACCCAGCCGGAACTACTTTCGTGTTTATGCATCAGAAATCCTATCAAAATAATTAACGACTTTAAGGCTTAATAAAAAATTAACGGCTAATGGTAGAAATATTTCTTCTAATGGCAAAAAGTGCTACATGTCAGAGCTCTTCAAATCTGTATTAATATTTATCATGGGGGGTGAGGTTAAGAAGTTATTGCGTGAAAACTTCACCCAGCCGGAACTACTTTCGTGTTTATGCATCAGAAATCCTATCAAAATAATTAAAGACTTTAAGGCTTAATAAAAAATTAACAGCTAATGGCAAAATATTTCTTCTAAGGGCAAAAAGTGCTACATGTCAGAGCGCTTCAAATCTGTATTAATATTTATCATGGGGGTGAGGTTAAGAAGTTATCCCGTGAAAACCTCACCCAGCCGAAACTACTTTCGTGTTTATGCATCAGAAATCCTATCAAAATAATTAACGACTTTAAGGCTTCATAAAAAATTAACGGCTAATGGCAAAAATATTTCTTCTCTAATGGCAAAAATTGCTAAATGTCAGAGCTCTTTAAATCTGTATTAATATTTATCATGGGCGGTGAGGTTAAGAAGTTATCCTGTGAAAACCTCACCCAGCCGGAACTACTTTCGTGTTTATGCATCAAAAATCCTATCAAAATAATTAACGACTTTAAGGCTGAATAACAAATTCACGGCTATGGCAAAAATATTTCTTCTAATAGCAAAAAGTGCTACATGTCAGAGCTCTTCAAATCTATATTAATATTTATCATGGGGGGGGGGTGATGTTAAGAAGTTATCCCTTGAAAACCTCACCCAGCCGAAACTACTTTCGTGTTTATGCATCAGAAATCCTATCAAAATAATTAACGACTTTAAGGCTTAATAAAAAATTAACTGCTAACGGCAAAAATATTTCTTCTAATGGCAAAAAGTGCTACATGTCAGAGCTCTTCAAATCTGTATTAATATTTATCATGGGGGTGAGGTTAAGAAGTTATCCCGGGAAAACCTCACCCAGCCGGAACTACTTTCGTGTTTATGCATCAGAAATCCGTATCAAAATAATTAACGACTTTAAGGTTTAATACAAAATTAACGGCTAATGGCAAACATATTTCTTCTAATGGCAAAAAGTGCTACCTGTCAGAGCTCTTCAAATCTGTTTTAATATTTATCATGGGGGTGAGGTTAAGAAGTTATCCCGTGAAAACCTCACCCAGCCGAAACTACTTTCGTGTTTATGCATCAGAAATCCTATAAAAATAATTAACGACTTTAAGGTTTAATACAAAATTAACGGCTAATGGCAAAATATTTCTTCTAAGGGCAAAAAGTGCTACATGTCAAAGCTCTTCAAATCTGTATTAATATTTATCATGGGGGGTAAGGTTAAGAAGTTATCCCGTGAAAACCTCACCCAGCCGAAACTACTTTCGTGTTTATGCATCAGAAATCCTATAAAAATAATTAACGACTTTAAGGCTTAATAAAAAATTAACGGCTAATGGTAAAAATATTTCTTCTAATGGCAAAAAGTGCTACATGTCAGAGCTCTTCAAATCTGTATTAATATTTATCATGGGGGTGAGGTTAAGAAGTTATCCTGTGAAAACTTCACCCAGTCGGAACTACTTTCGTGTTTATGCATCAGAAATCCTATAAAAATAATTAACGACTTTAAGGCTTAATAAAAAATTAACGGCTAATGGTAAAAATATTTCTTCTAATGGCAAAAAGTGCTACATGTCAGAGCTCTTCAAATCTGTATTAATATTTATCATGGGGGGTGAGGTTAAGAAGTTATCCCGTGAAAACTTCACCCAGCCGGAACTACTTTCGTGTTTATGCATCAGAAATCCTATCAAAATAATTAACGACTTTAAGGCTTAATAAAAAATTAACGGTTAATGGCAAAAATATTTCTTCTGAGAGCAAAAAGTGGTACATGTCAGAGCTCTTCAAATCTGTATTAATATTTATCATGGGGGTGAGGTTAAGAAGTTATCCCGTGAAAACCTCACCCAGCCGGAACTACTTTCGTGTTTATGCATCAGAAATCCTATCAAAATAATTAACGACTTGAAGGCGTAATAAAAAAAAATAACGGCTAATGACAAAAATATTTCTTCTAATGGCAAAAAGTGCTACATGTCAGAGCTCTTCAAATCTGTATTAATATTTATCATGGGCGGTGAGGTTAAGAAGTTATCCCGTGAAAACCTCACCCAGCCGGAACTACTTTCGTGTTTATGCATCAGAAATCCTATCAAAATAATTAAAGACTTTAAGGCTTAATAAAAAATTAACGTCTAATGGCAAAAATATTTCTTCTAATAGCAAAAAGTGCTACATGTCAGAGCTCTTCAAATCTGTATTAATATTTATCATGGGGGTGGGGGGGGGGGTGATGTTAAGAAGTTATCCCTTGAAAACCTCACCCAGCCGGAACTACTTTCGTGTTTATGCATCAGAAATCCTATCAAAATAATTAACGACTTTAAGGCTTAATAAAAAATTAACGGCTAATGGCAAATACATTTGCTACATGTCAGAGCTCTTCAAATATGTATTAATATTTATCAAGGGGGTGAGGTTAAGAAGTTATTCCGTGAAAACCTCACCCAGCCGGAACTACTTTCGTGTTTATGCATCAGAAATCCTATCAAAATAAGTAACGACTTTAAGGCTTAATAAAAAATTAACAGCTAACGGCAAAAATATTTCTTCTAATGGCAAAAAGTGCTACATGTCAGAGCTCTTCAAATCTGTATTAATATTTATCATGGGGGTGAGGTTAAGAAGTTATCCCGTGAAAACCTCACCCAGCCGGAACTACTTTCGTGTTTATGCATCAGAAATCCGTATCAAAATAATTAACGACTTTAAGGTTTAATACAAAATTAACGGCTAATGGCAAACATATTTCTTCTAATGGCAAAAAGTGCTACTGTCAGAGCTCTTCAAATCTGTTTTAATATTTATCATGGGGGTGAGGTTAAGAAGTTATCCCATGAAAACCTCACCCAGCCGGAACTACTTTCGTGTTTATGCATCAGAAATCCTATCAAAATAATTAAAGACTTTAAGGTTTAATACAAAATTAACGGCTAATGGCAAAATATTTCTTCTAAGGGCAAAAAGTGCTACATGTCAAAGCTCTTCAAATCTGTATTAATATTTATCATGGGGGGTAAGGTTAGGAAGTTATCCCATGAAAACCTCACCCAGCCGAAACTACTTTCGTGTTTATGCATCAGAAATCCTATAAAAATAATTAACGACTTTAAGGCTTAATAAAAAATTAACGGCTAATGGTAAAAATATTTCTTCTAATGGCAAAAAGTGCTACATGTCAGAGCTCTTCAAATCTGTATTAATATTTATCATGGGGGGTGAGGTTAAGAAGTTATCCCGTGAAAACTTCACCCAGTCGGAACTACTTTCGTGTTTATGCATCAGAAATCCTATAAAAATAATTAACGACTTTAAGGCTTAATAAAAAAATTAACGGCTAATGGTAAAAATATTTCTTCTAATGGCAAAAAGTGCTACATGTCAGAGCTCTTCAAATCTGTATTAATATTTATCATGGGCGGTGAGGTTAAGAAGTTATCCCGTGAAAACTTCACCCAGCCGGAACTACTTTCTTGTTTATGCATCAGAAATCCTATCAAAATAATTAACGACTTTAAGGCTTAATAAAAAATTAACGGCTAATGGCAAAAATATTTCTTCTGAGAGCAAAAAGTGCTACATGTCAGAGCTCTTCAAATCTGTATTAATATTTATCATGGGGGTGAGGTTTAGAAGTTATCCCGTGAAAACCTCACCCAGCCGGAACTACTTTCGTGTTTATGCATCAGAAATCCTATCAAAATAATTAACGACTTGAATACGTAATAAAAAAAATAACGGCTAATGACAAAAATATTTCTTCTAATGGCAAAAAGTGCTACATGTCAGAGCTCTTCAAATCTGTATTAATATTTATCATGGGCGGTGAGGTTAAGAAGTTATCCCGTGAAAACCTCACCCAGCCGGAACTACTTTCGTGTTTATGCATCAGAAATCCTATCAAAATAATTAAAGACTTTAAGGCTTAATAAAAAATTAACGGCTAATGGCAAAAATATTTCTTCTAATGGCAAAAAGTGCTACATGTCAGAGCTCTTCAAATCTGTATTAATATTTATCATGGGGGGTGAGGTTAAGAAGTTATCCCGTGAAAACTTCACCCAGCCGGAACTACTTTCGTGTTTATGCATCAGAAATCCTATCAAAATAATTAACGACTTTAAGGCTTAATAAAAAATTAACGGCTAATGGCAAAAATATTTCTTCTGAGAGCAAAAAGTGCTACATGTCAGAGCTCTTCAAATCTGTATTAATATTTATCATGGGGGTGAGGTTTAGAAGTTATCCCGTGAAAACCTCACCCAGCCGGAACTACTTTCGTGTTTATGCATCAGAAATCCTATCAAAATAATTAACGACTTTAAGGCTTCATAAAAAATTAACGGCTAATGGCAAAAATATTTCTTCTTTAATGGCAAAAATTGCTAAATGTCAGAGCTCTTTAAATCTGTATTAATATTTATCATGGGCGGTGAGGTTAAGAAGGTATCCTGTGAAAACCTCACCCAGCCGGAACTACTTTCGTGTTTATGCATCAGAAATCCTATCAAAATAATTAACGACTTTAAGGCTTAATAACAAATTAACGTCTATGGCAAAAATATTTCTTCTAATAGCAAATAGTGCTACATGTCAGAGCTCTTCAAATCTATATTAATATTTATCATGGGGGGGGGGGGGTGATGTTAAGAAGTTATCCCTTGAAAACCTCACCCAGCCGAAACTACTTTCGTGTTTATGCATCAGAAATCCTATCAAAATAATTAACGACTTTAAGGCTTAATAAAAAATTAACGGCTAATGGCAAATATATTTGCTACATGTCAGAGCTCTTCAAATATGTATTAATATTTATCATGGGGGGTGAGGTTAGGAAGTTATACCGTGAAAACCTCACCCTGCCGGAACTACTTTCGTGTTTATGCATCAGAAATCCTATCAAAATAATTAACGACTTTAAGGCTTAATAAAAAATTTACAGCTAACGGCAAAAATATTTCTTCTAATGGCAAAAAGTGCTACCTGTCAGAGCTCTTCAAATCTGTATTAATATTTATCATGGGGGTGAGGTTAAGAAGTTATCCCGTGAAAACCTCACCCAGCCGGAACTACTTTCGTGTTTATGCATCAGAAATCCGTATCAAAATAATTAACGACTTTAAGGTTTAATACAAAATTAACGGCTAATGGCAAACATATTTCTTCTAATGGCAAAAAGTGCTACCTGTCAGAGCTCTTCAAATCTGTTTTAATATTTATCATGGGGGTGAGGTTAAGAAGTTATCCCGTGAAAACCTCACCCAGCCGAAACTACTTTCGTGTTTATGCATCAGAAATCCTATCAAAATAATTAAAGACTTTAAGGTTTAATACAAAATTAACAGCTAATGGCAAAATATTTCTTCTAAGGGCAAAAAGTGCTACATGTCAAAGCTCTTCAAATCTGTATTAATATTTATCATGGGGGGTAAGGTTAAGAAGTTATCCCGTGAAAACCTCACCCAGCCGAAACTACTTTCGTGTTTATGCATCAGAAATCCTATAAAAATAATTAACGACTTGAAGGCTTAATAAAAAATTAACGGCTAATGGTAAAAATATTTCTTCTAATGGCAAAAAGTGCTACATGTCAGAGCTCTTCAAATCTGTATTAATATTTATCATGGGGGTGAGGTTAAGAAGTTATCCTGTGAAAACTTCACCCAGTCGGAACTACTTTCGTGTTTATGCATCATAAATCCTATAAAAATAATTAACGACTTTAAGGCTTAATAAAAAATTAACGGCTAATGGTAAAAATATTTCTTCTAATGGCAAAAAGTGCTACATGTCAGAGCTCTTCAAATCTGTATTAATATTTATCATGGGGGGTGAGGTTAAGAAGTTATCCCGTGAAAACTTTACCCAGCCGGAACTACTTTCGTGTTTATGCATCAGAAATCCTATCAAAATAATTAACGACTTTAAGGCTTAATAAAAAAATTAACGGCTAATGGCAAAAATATTTCTTCTGAGAGCAAAAAGTGCTACATGTCAGAGCTCTTCAAATCTGTATTAATATTTATCATGGGGGTGAGGTTAAGAAGTTATCCCGTGAAAACCTCACCCAGCCGGAACTACTTTCGTGTTTATGCATCAGAAATCCTATCAAAATAATTAACGACTTGAAGGCGTAATAAAAAAAAAATAACGGCTAATGACAAAAATATTTCTTCTAATGGCAAAAAGTGCTACATGTCAGAGCTCTTCAAATCTGTATTAATATTTATCATGGGCGGTGAGGTTAAGAAGTTATCCCGTGAAAACCTCACCCAGCCGGAACTACTTTCGTGTTTATGCATCAGAAATCCTATCAAAATAATTAAAGACTTTAAGGCTTAATAAAAAATTAACGGCTAATGGCAAAACTATTTCTTCTAATGGCAAAAAGTGCTACATGTCAGAGCACTTCAAATCTGTATTAATATTTATCATGGGGGTGAAGTTAAGAAGTTTTCCCGTGAAAACCTCACCCAGCCGAAACTACTTTCGTGTTTATGCATCAGAAATCCTATAAAAATAATTAACGACTTTAAGGCTTAATAAAAAATTAACGGCTAATGGTAAAAATATTTCTTCTAATGGCAAAAAGTGCTACATGTGAGAGCTCTTCAAATCTGTATTAATATTTATCATGGGGGGTGAGGTTAAGAAGTTATCCCGTGAAAACTTCACCCACCCGGAACTACTTTCGTGTTTATGCATCAGAAATCCTATAAAAATAATTAACCACTTTAAGGCTTCATACAAAATTCACGGCTAATGGCAAAAATATTTCTTCTAATGGACAAAACGTGCTGCATGTCAGAGCTCTTCAAATCTGTATTAATATTTATCATGGGGGTGAAGTTAAGAAGTTATCCCGTGAAAACTTCACCCAGCCGGAACTACTTTCGTGTTTATGCATCCGAAATCCTATCAAAATATTTAAAGACTTTAAGGCGTAATAAAAAATTAACGGCTAATGGTAAAAATATTTCTTCTAATGGCAAAAAGTGCTACATGTCAGAGCTCTTCAAATCTGTATTAATATTTATCATGGGGGGTGAGGTTACGAAGTTATCCTGTGAAAACCTCACACAGCCGGAACTACTTTCGTGTTTATGCATCAGAAATCCTATCAAAATAATTAACGACTTTAAGGCTTCATAAAAAGTTAACGGCTAATGGCAAAAATATTTCTTCTCTAATGGCAAAAAGTGCTACATGTCAGAGCTCTTTAAATCTGTATTAATATTTATCATGGGAGGTGAGGTTAAGAAGTTATCCTGTGAAAACCTCACCCAGCCGGAACTACTTTCGTGTTTACGCATCAGAAATCCTATCAAAATAATTAACGACTTTAAGGTTTAATACAAAATTAACAGCTAATGGCAAAATATTTCTTCTAAGGGCAAAAAGTGCTACATGTCAAAGCTCTTCAAATCTGTATTAATATTTATCATGGGGGGTAAGGTTAAGAAGTTATCCCGTGAAAACCTCACCCAGCCGAAACTACTTTCGTGTTTATGCATCAGAAATCCTATAAAAATAATTAACGACTTTAAGGCTTAATAAAAAATTAACGGCTAATGGTAAAAATATTTCTTCTAATGGCAAAAAGTGCTACATGTCAGAGCTCTTCAAATCTGTATTAATATTTATCATGGGGGTGAGGTTAAGAAGTTATCCTGTGAAAACTTCACCCAGTCGGAACTACTTTCGTGTTTATGCATCATAAATCCTATAAAAATAATTAACGACTTTAAGGCTTAATAAAAAATTAACGGCTAATGGTAAAAATATTTCTTCTAATGGCAAAAAGTGCTACATGTCAGAGCTCTTCAAATCTGTATTAATATTTATCATGGGGGTGAGGTTAAGAAGTTATCCCGTGAAAACCTCACCCAGCCGGAACTACTTTCGTGTTTATGCATCAGAAATCCTATCAAAATAATTAACGACTTGAAGGCGTAATAAAAAAAAATAACGGCTAATGACAAAAATATTTCTTCTAATGGCAAAAAGTGCTACATGTCAGAGCTCTTCAAATCTGTATTAATATTTATCATGGGCGGTGAGGTTAAGAAGTTATCCCGTGAAAACCTCACCCAGCCGGAACTACTTTCGTGTTTATGCATCAGAAATCCTATCAAAATAATTAAAGACTTTAAGGCTTAATAAAAAATTAACGGCTAATGGCAAAACTATTTCTTCTAATGGCAAAAAGTGCTACATGTCAGAGCACTTCAAATCTGTATTAATATTTATCATGGGGGTGAAGTTAAGAAGTTATCCCGTGAAAACCTCACCCAGCCGAAACTACTTTCGTGTTTATGCATCAGAAATCCTATAAAAATAATTAACGACTTTAAGGCTTAATAAAAAATTAACGGCTAATGGTAAAAATATTTCTTCTAATGGCAAAAAGTGCTACATGTGAGAGCTCTTCAAATCTGTATTAATATTTATCATGGGGGGTGAGGTTAAGAAGTTATCCCGTGAAAACTTCACCCACCCGGAACTACTTTCGTGTTTATGCATCAGAAATCCTATAAAAATAATTAACCACTTTAAGGCTTCATACAAAATTCACGGCTAATGGCAAAAATATTTCTTCTAATGGACAAAACGTGCTGCATGTCAGAGCTCTTCAAATCTGTATTAATATTTATCATGGGGGTGAAGTTAAGAAGTTATCCCGTGAAAACTTCACCCAGCCGGAACTACTTTCGTGTTTATGCATCCGAAATCCTATCAAAATATTTAAAGACTTTAAGGCGTAATAAAAAATTAACGGCTAATGGTAAAAATATTTCTTCTAATGGCAAAAAGTGCTACATGTCAGAGCTCTTCAAATCTGTATTAATATTTATCATGGGGCGTGAGGTTACGAAGTTATCCTGTGAAAACCTCACACAGCCGGAACTACTTTCGTGTTTATGCATCAGAAATCCTATCAAAATAATTAACGACTTTAAGGCTTCATAAAAAGTTAACGGCTAATGGCAAAAATATTTCTTCTCTAATGGCAAAAAGTGCTACATGTCAGAGCTCTTTAAATCTGTATTAATATTTATCATGGGAGGTGAGGTTAAGAAGTTATCCTGTGAAAACCTCACCCAGCCGGAACTACTTTCGTGTTTACGCATCAGAAATCCTATCAAAATAATTAACGACTTTAAGGCTTCATAAAAAAATAACGGCTAATGGCAAATATATTTGCTACATGTCAGAGCTCTTCAAATATGTATTAATATTTATCATGGGGGGGTGAGGTTAAGAAGTTATTCCGTGAAAACCTCACCCAGCCGGAACTACTTTCGTGTTTATGCATCAGAAATCCTATAAAAATAATTAACGACTTTAAGGCTTAATAAAAAATTAACAGCTAACGGCAAAAATATTTCTTCTACTGGCAAAAAGTGCTACATGTCAGAGCTATTCAAATCTGTATTAATATTTATCATGGGGGTGAGGTTAAGTAGTTATCCCGTGAAAACCTCACCCAGCCGGAACTACTTTCGTGTTTATGCATCAGAAATCCGTATCAAAATAATTAACGACTTTAAGGTTTAATACAAAATTAACGGCTAATGGCAAACATATTTCTTCTAATGGCAAAAAGTGCTACCTGTCAGAGCTCTTCAAATCTGTTTTAATATTTATCATGGGGGTGAGGTTAAGAAGTTATCCCGTGAAAACCTCACCCAGCCGAAACTACTTTCGTGTTTATGCATCAGAAATCCTATCAAAATAATTAAAGACTTTAAGGTTTAATACAAAATTAACAGCTAATGGCAAAATATTTCTTCTAAGGGCAAAAAGTGCTACATGTCAAAGCTCTTCAAATCTGTATTAATATTTATCATGGGGGGTAAGGTTAAGAAGTTATCCCGTGAAAACCTCACCCAGCCGAAACTACTTTCGTGTTTATGCATCAGAAATCCTATAAAAATAATTAACGACTTTAAGGCTTAATAAAAAATTAACGGCTAATGGTAAAAATATTTCTTCTAATGGCAAAAAGTGCTACATGTCAGAGCTCTTCAAATCTGTATTAATATTTATCATGGGGGTGAGGTTAAGAAGTTATCCTGTGAAAACTTCACCCAGTCGGAACTACTTTCGTGTTTATGCATCATAAATCCTATAAAAATAATTAACGACTTTAAGGCTTAATAAAAAATTAACGGCTAATGGTAAAAATATTTCTTCTAATGGCAAAAAGTGCTACATGTCAGAGCTCTTCAAATCTGTATTAATATTTATCATGGGGGGTGAGGTTAAGAAGTTATCCCGTGAAAACTTCACCCAGCCGGAACTACTTTCGTGTTTATGCATCAGAAATCCTATCAAAATAATTAACGACTTTAAGGCTTAATAAAAAAATTAACGGCTAATGGCAAAAATATTTCTTCTGAGAGCAAAAAGTGCTACATGTCAGAGCTCTTCAAATCTGTATTAATATTTATCATGGGGGTGAGGTTAAGAAGTTATCCCGTGAAAACCTCACCCAGCCGGAACTACTTTCGTGTTTATGCATCAGAAATCCTATCAAAATAATTAACGACTTGAAGGCGTAATAAAAAAAAAATAACGGCTAATGACAAAAATATTTCTTCTAATGGAAAAAAGTGCTACATGTCAGAGCTCTTCAAATCTGTATTAATATTTATCATGGGCGGTGAGGTTAAGAAGTTATCCCGTGAAAACCTCACCCAGCCGGAACTACTTTCGTGTTTATGCATCAGAAATCCTATCAAAATAATTAAAGACTTTAAGGCTTAATAAAAAATTAACGGCTAATGGCAAAACTATTTCTTCTAATGGCAAAAAGTGCTACATGTCAGAGCACTTCAAATCTGTATTAATATTTATCATGGGGGTGAAGTTAAGAAGTTATCCCGTGAAAACCTCACCCAGCCGAAACTACTTTCGTGTTTATGCATCAGAAATCCTATAAAAATAATTAACGACTTTAAGGCTTAATAAAAAATTAACGGCTAATGGTAAAAATATTTCTTCTAATGGCAAAAAGTGCTACATGTGAGAGCTCTTCAAATCTGTATTAATATTTATCATGGGGGGTGAGGTTAAGAAGTTATCCCGTGAAAACTTCACCCACCCGGAACTACTTTCGTGTTTATGCATCAGAAATCCTATAAAAATAATTAACCACTTTAAGGCTTCATACAAAATTCACGGCTAATGGCAAAAATATTTCTTCTAATGGACAAAACGTGCTGCATGTCAGAGCTCTTCAAATCTGTATTAATATTTATCATGGGGGTGAAGTTAAGAAGTTATCCCGTGAAAACTTCACCCAGCCGGAACTACTTTCGTGTTTATGCATCCGAAATCCTATCAAAATATTTAAAGACTTTAAGGCGTAATAAAAAATTAACGGCTAATGGTAAAAATATTTCTTCTAATGGCAAAAAGTGCTACATGTCAGAGCTCTTCAAATCTGTATTAATATTTATCATGGGGGGTGAGGTTACGAAGTTATCCTGTGAAAACCTCACACAGCCGGAACTACTTTCGTGTTTATGCATCAGAAATCCTATCAAAATAATTAACGACTTTAAGGCTTCATAAAAAGTTAACGGCTAATGGCAAAAATATTTCTTCTCTAATGGCAAAAAGTGCTACATGTCAGAGCTCTTTAAATCTGTATTAATATTTATCATGGGCGGTGAGGTTAAGAAGTTATCCTGTGAAAACCTCACCCAGCCGGAACTACTTTCGTGTTTACGCATCAGAAATCCTATCAAAATAATTAACGACTTTAAGGCTTCATAAAAAAATAACGGCTAATGGCAAATATATTTGCTACATGTCAGAGCTCTTCAAATATGTATTAATATTTATCATGGGGGGTGAGGTTAAGAAGTTATTCCGTGAAAACCTCACCCAGCCGGAACTACTTTCGTGTTTATGCATCAGAAATCCTATAAAAATAATTAACGACTTTAAGGCTTAATAAAAAATTAACAGCTAACGGCAAAAATATTTCTTCTACTGGCAAAAAGTGCTACATGTCAGAGCTATTCAAATCTGTATTAATATTTATCATGGGGGTGAGGTTAAGAAGTTATCCTGTGAAAACCTCACCCAGCCGGAACTACTTTCGTGTTTATGCATCAGAAATCCTATCAAAATAATTAAAGACTTTAAGGCTTAATAAAAAATTAACGGCTAATGGCAAAAATATTTCTTCTAATGGCAAAAAGTGCTACATGTCAGAGCGCTTCAAATCTGTATTAATATTTATCATGGGGGTGAAGTTAAGAAGTTATCCCGTGAAAACCTCACCCAGCCGAAACTACTTTCGTGTTTATGCATCAGAAATCCTATAAAAATAATTAACGACTTTAAGGCTTAATAAAAAATTAACGGCTAATGGCAAAAATAGTTCTTCTAATGGCAAAAAGTGCTACATGTCAGAGCTCTTCAAATCTGTATTAATATTTATCATGGGGGGGGGGGGGGTGAGGTTAAGAAGTTATCTCGTGAAAACTTCACCCAGCCGGAACTACTTTCGTGTTTATGCATCAGAAACCCTATCAAAATAATTAACGACTTTAAGGCGTAATAAAAAAAATAACGGCTAATGACAAAACTATTTCTTCTAATGGCAAAAAGTGCTACATGTCAGAGCTCTTCAAATCTGTATTAATATTTATCATGGGCGGTGAGGTTAAGAAGTTATCCCGTGAAAACCTCACCCAGCCGGAACTACTTTCGTGTTTATGCATCAGAAATCCTATCAAAATAATTAAAGACTTTAAGGCTTAATAAAAAATTAACGGCTAATGGCAAAACTATTTCTTCTAATGGCAAAAAGTGCTACATGTCAGAGCGCTTCAAATCTGTATTAATATTTATCATGGGGGTGAAGTTAAGAAGTTATCCCGTGAAAACCTCACCCAGCCGAAACTACTTTCGTGTTTATGCATCAGAAATCCTATCAAAATAATTAACGACTTTAAGGCGTAATAAGAAATTAACGGCTAATTGTAAAAATATTTCTTCTAATGGCAAAAAGTGCTACATGTCAGAGCTCTTCAAATCTGTATTAATATTTATCATGGGGGGGTGAGGTTAAGAAGTTATCCCGTGAAAACTTCACCCAGCCGGAACTACTTTCGTGTTTATGCATCAGAAATCCTATAAAAATAATTAACCACTTTAAGGCTTCATACAAAATTAACGGTTAATGGCAAAAATATTTCTTTTAATGGCAAAAAGTGCTGCATGTCAGAGCTCTTCAAATCTGTATTAATATTTATCATGGGGGTGACGTTAAGAAGTTATCCCGTGAAAACTTCACCCAGCCGGAACTACTTTCGTGTTTATGCATCCGAAATCCTATCAAAATATTCAAAGACTTTAAGGCGTAATAAAAAATTAACGGTTCATGGTAAAAATATTTCTTCTAATGGCAAAAAGTGCTACATGTCAGAGCTCTTCAAATCTGTATTAATATTTATCATGGGGGGTGAGGTTACGAAGTTATCCTGTGAAAACCTCACACAGCCGGAACTACTTTTGTGTTTATGCATCAGAAATCCTATCAAAATAATTAACGACTTTAAGGCTTCATAAAAAGTTAACGGCTAATGGCAAAAATATTTCTTCTCTAATGGCAAAAAGTGCTACATGTCAGAGCTCTTTAAATCTGTATTAATATTTATCATGGGCGGTGAGGTTAAGAAGTTATCCTGTGAAAACCTCACCCAGCCGGAACTACTTTCGTGTTTACGCATCAGAAATCCTATCAAAATAATTAACGACTTTATGGCTTCATAAAAAATTAACGGCTAATGGCAAATATATTTGCTACATGTCAGAGCTCTTCAAATATGTATTAATATTTATCATGGGGGGGGGTGAGGTTAAGAAGTTATTACGTGAAAACCTCACCCAGCCGGAACTACTTTCGTGTTTATGCATCAGAAATCCTATCAAAATAATTAACGACTTTAAGGCTTAATAAAAAATTAACAGCTAACGGCAAAAATATTTCTTCTAATGGCAAAAAGTGCTACATGTCAGAGCTCTTCAAATCTGTATTAATATTTATCATGGGGGTGAGGTTAAGAAGTTATCCAGTGAAAACCTCACCCAGCCGGAACTACTTTCGTGTTTATGCATCAGAAATCCGTATCAAAATAATTAACGACTTTAAGGTTTAATACAAAATTAACCGCTAATGGCAAACATATTTCTTCTAATGGCAAAAAGTGCTACCTGTCAGAGCTCTTCAAATCTGTTTTAATATTTATCATGGGGTTGAGGTTAAGAAGTTATCCCGTGAAAACCTCACCCAGCCGTAACTACTTTCGTGTTTATGCATCAGAAATCCTATCAAAATAATTAAAGACTTTAAGGCTTAATAAAAAATTAACGGCTAATGGCAAAAATATTTCTTCTAATGGCAAAAAGTGCTACATGTCAGAGCGCTTCAAATCTGTATTAATATTTATCATGGGGGTGAAGTTAAGAAGTTATCCCGTGAAAACCTCACCCAGCCGAAACTACTTTCGTGTTTATGCATCAGAAATCCTATACAAATAATTAACGACTTTAAGGCTTAATAAAAAATTAACGGCTAATGGTAAAAATATTTCTTTTAATGGCAAAAAGTGCTACATGTCAGAGCTCTTCAAATCTGTATTACTATTTATCATGGGGGGGGGGGGGTGAGGTTAAGAAGTTATCTCGTGAAAACTTCACCCAGCCGAAACTACTTTCGTGTTTATGCATCAGAAACCCTATCAAAATAATTAACGACTTTAAGGCTTAATAAAAAATTAACGGCTAATGGCAAAAATATTTCTTCTAAGAGCAAAAAGTGCTACATGTCAGAGCTCTTCAAATCTGTATTAATATTTATCATGGGGGTGAGGTTAAGAAGTTATCCCGTGAAAACCTCACCCAGCCGGAACTACTTTCGTGTTTATGCATCAGACATCCTATAAAAATAATTAACGACTTTAAGGCTTAATAAAAAAATTAACAGCTAATGGCAAAAATATTTCTTCTAATGGCAAAGAGTGCTACATGTCAGAGCTCTTCAAAGCTGTATTAATATTTATCATGGGCGGTGAGGTTAAGAAGTTATCCCGTGAAAACCTCACCCAGCCGGAACTAGTTTCGTGTTTATGCATCAGAAATCCTATCAAAATAATTAACGACTTTAAGGCTTAATAAAAAATTAACGGCTAACGGCAAACATTTTTCTTCTAATGGCAAAAAGTGCTACATGTCAGAGCTCTTCAAATCTGTATTAATATTTATCAATGGGGGTGAGGTTAAGAAGTTATCCTGTGAAAACCTCACACAGCCGGAACTACTTTCGTGTTTATGCATCAGAAATCCTATCAAAATAATTACCAACTTTAAGGCTTCATAAAAAGTTAACGGCTAATGGCAAAAATATTTCTTCTCTAATGGCAAAAATTGCTACATATCAGAGCTCTTTAAATCTGTATTAATATTTATCATGGGCGGTGAGGTTAAGAAGTTATCCTGTGGAAACCTCACCCAGCCGGAACTACCTTCGTGTTTATGCATCAGAAATCCTATCAAAATTATTAACGACTTTAAGGCTTAATAAAAAAATAACGGGTAATGGCAAAACTATTTCTTCTAATAGCAAAAAGTGTTACATGTCAGAGCTCTTGAAATCTGTATTAATATTTATCATGGGGGTGATGTTAAGAACTTATCCCCTGAAAACTTCACCCAGCCGGAACTACTTTCGTGTTTATGCATCAGAAATCCTATCAAAATAATTAACGACTTTAAGGTAGAGATTGATAGGTTGATGCTAAAAAAAATAACCATTGAATTTTTTTTTATTTTGATATATGTTTATGATGAAGCTTCGATATAAAACATAATAAAAAATCAATGTAGGTAATCGACCTTGTTTTTGAGAAATAGGGCGATTTTAACAACACCTTCTTTAGTCCCTGTAAAGCGTAAAAAGTGAAGAAAAATAAGTAGAGAGCAATATACAAATAGAGCTATAACATTTTTATTGTAAAGAGGATCATGACTTGTCATATATGGTTCCAAACAACCTTTCACATAATTGTATATTACACATCAATTTCAAGTTCAGCAATCATTATTAACATGCAACAACATTACTTCAACACAGCTACATTGGCCAATTACCTTAAAACAGTGCACAATATTTGCACACAGGGTCATACCTTTGCTTAAGCTGCAAAAAAAATTACCCATCAAATTTCGTATTTTATTTCATTAAGTGGTCAGTCTATTAGTAAGTAAAATATATGAAAAAAATTATACACCATAATGGGGTTCAATATGGAACTAGCAAATAATTCCTAACCCCACCCCCTTTTAACAAAGTACACATTTTCTTAAGAAAAAGGGTTATTAAAAGATGTTGTAAACAATCCATCAAAAACAGCTTGCTGAAATTCGAAGATTCTTTGTAATACCTTTTTTAAATTAATAAATATAATACAGAAAGTATTTATTTCAAATTTTAGCTTATATTTTGTTGTAGTTCTCGTTGTTGACCTTTGTGCACTTACACTCAGAATATAGATTTATCATACGTCATCATATTTGATGATTAATATCAAGAGTTTTCCCAAATAAAAATCCCCACAAAAAATTGAAATACAATTTATATTTGTTAAAACAAATGTCTCCATTACATCCCAACCCCTTTAATATACTGCATGGTATGGAGGAGAAAGAATGAGCAGGAACATAGACGTCATGAATTGCACTCGGTGCATTGAGAAGAAAGATTCAGCCAGCAGAGATAAACTACTGACCTTTTTATAACTTAGAATGTTTAAGCATTCCCAAATTACCTCTTTGAAAATTGAACATGACAATAAGAAGGTTTCTATAAGCTATTTCAGGGGCGGATCAGGAATGGAAGTTGGGAGGGGGGGTGCAACTGTATGAGGCAGGGGTCTGGGGGCCGCCTTGAAGGGGGGGGTTCCCCCAGAAACTCCTGGATTTTACAGATTTTTTAGGGCTTAAAATATGTCTCCTATGTAGTCATTTTGATTATTTTCTGTCATTTTTAATCAGGTGAAATTAATAAAATAACGCAAATTTTAAGGGTTTTTGGAAAAAGTAGCAGTTCTCCCACTAAAAGTAATTCAATAAATCAAAAGATTTTGTCAGACATTTATTTCTCTGAGAGTGGAGGAAATTATAGTTTCTTTTATCGTATATATTTCTCTAAACAAGAGACCACGATTTACTTTAAACTTGAAAATTTTAGGGGGGCTCGCGCCGGTTATTATACAATATTATTGTCTTTAAAAAAGACATGTAATACATGAGTACATGTACTTGTTTTCCATTAAATTCACACTTTAGTATGTTGCACAATATATCCATTGCTCTGGGCTCACAAATACATTATTGATTCTATCCAAGTCCCACATTTTGCAGAAGTTCTTGAATTTTCTCTGTAACCTGTAAAGTTGTGGGGTCCAGGGGATATGACATCATCAATGTAAATGAAGTACCTGTTATAAAAAATATATTCTGTATATTCAAAATTGAAAAAAAGATGAATATCTAATATACTAAGAATTGTCTTTATAAATGTCTGGTGTTAAAATGAAAAATTCTATCTTACTAAGACAGAAAATATTGTACCTTTCTTGGTGATTTTCATGGCAAATTGCTGTTGAAGTTGTTGGCTGGAAGCCCATTTCAACTTGCACTGGTCCTTAGGATGATGCTTAGAAAAAAATCATCATAATTAATATTTGCACAGTCAGTATTAATCATTAATTATACTGTGTCAGACAATGTCAATTTTAAAATTGTGTGTCTCAATACATGTTTAGTGAACTTTAAAATGCTGATATATTGAAAATTACACACATAACATGTATTTTATTATGTTAATTTTTAAAATCTTGTCTGAAATCAGTATTACATATGTAACACTACATGTATGTTAAATGTGTGCAGTGCAGCAATGCGAACTCTTGCAGTAGTAGTACATCTGCATGATTGTTATTTATTTCATATTGTTATAGTTACCTTCTATTTAAACTGTACATACCCTCCCACCCCGGGTCCTTAATGAGGTGAATAAACATCATAATTATCATATTACAATATGAAATGACAGATATGTTTTCATAAACTGCCAGTTCATTCTAATAATATCAAAACAAGTCAACTCTAGATTTATCAGACCTGTCTCCTTTACAGAGTGTGCGTCAAGAGGAGGGCATACATATCTTATTTTCCTACAATACATTTATTTGCCTATGAGGGGGGCTTGTGATTTTACAAATATTTTAAATAAAGTTTTGTAGACCTACATGCTTGCATGAAACATGAAACCCCAGATTTGAAATATCTCTTAGGTCAATGAAATTTCAAGATACTATAAGTACTATCATTTATACCAAATAGAATTTTAGTGCAACACCCCCCCCCCCTCAAACTTGTGAGAGCCCTATTTTTTTTTTTTGAAATCTGGCATATACATGACATCCATTTACAATTACATGTACATGTAGGAGTTATATTTTGGGCACATATGGAATACATAAATGCACAAAAAATGAAACAGCTCCAAATTGTGCGTTTATAGATGTTATTATAAAATCGCGTTGTGAAATAGCAGAGGAAAAGTGGGATGAATACAAATTCAATTTGCCATTTTTTTCACTTACCAAACGAAATTATGATTTTGTTGTCCACGTTGAATGCATCCATCGAATTCCTCTTCTCAGAAGAAACTTTGTTTAAACTCTCAATGACTACATAAACAGTATTGAAACTCGCAGCACTCGGACATCACGATCACGCTACATCAACAACTTTGTTCACGTAGCGCAGCTATGCATAGTGGTGAATTTCGTGAGGTAAAAAGTGCCATTCTGCACGGACGAAACATTTAGTCCACTATTATTACATTGACGTATTCCTAATCTAAATTATGGCCAAATTTCTATATCTTTCGTCGAGAAGACCCTCTCAATCATCGATTCAGTCACAGCAACAACTTCTACTTTCGGAATCCCTTTTTGTTTTTCAACTACTCTATGGCGATGTACGGAATTCCGAAAAATAATTTCACGTGAAAATACACGATTTTTACTGATCACGTGGTTGCTATCGGTCTCTACCTTAAGGCTTAATAAAAAAAATAACGGCTAATGGCAAATATATTTGCTACATGTCAGAGGTCTTCAAATCTGTATTAATATTTATCATGGGGGGTGAGGTTAAGGAGTTATCCCGTGAAAACCTCACCCAGACGGAACTACTTTCGTGTTTATGCATCAGAAATCCTATCAAAATAATTAAAGACTTTAAGACTTAATAAAAAATTAACGGTTAATGGCAAAAATATTTCTTATAATGGCAAAAAGTGCTACATGTCAGAGCTCTTCAAATCTGTATTAATATTTATCATGGGGGTAAGGTTAAAAAGTTATCCCGTGAAAACCTCACCCAGCCGGAACTACTCTCGTGTTTATGCATCAGAAATCCTATCAAAATAATTAACGACTTTATTTGAAGAACTCTCACATGTAGCACTTTTTGCCATTAGAAGAAATATTTTTGCCATTAGCCGTTAATTTTTTGTTAAGCCTTAAAGTGGTTAATTATTTTTATAGGATTTCTGATTTTTTCCATTAGCCGGTTTATGCATCAGAAATCCTATAAAAATAATTAACGATTTTAAGGCTGAATAAAAAATTAACGGCTAATGGCAAAAATCAGAAATCCTATACAAATAATTAACGACTTTAAGGCTTAATAAAAAATTAACGGCTAATGGCAACACTATTTCTTCTAATGGCAAAAAGTGCTACATGTCAGAGCTCTTCAAATCTGTATTAATATTTATCATGGGGGTGAGGTTAAAAAGTTATCCCGTGAAAACCTCACCCAGCCGGAACTACTTTCGTGTTTATGCATCAGAAATCCTATCAAAATAATTAACGACTTTAAGGCTTCATAAAAAATAACGGCTAATGGAAAAAATATTTCTTCTAATGGCAAAAAGTGCTACATGTCTGAGCTCTTCAAATCTGTATTGATATTTATAATGGGCGGTGAGGTTAAGAAGTTATCCCGTGAAAACTTCACCCAGCCGGAACTCCTTTCGTGTTTATGCATCAGAAATCCTATAAAAATAATTAACGACTTTAAGGCTTAATAAAAAATTAACGGCTAATGGTAAAAATATTTCTTCTAATGGCAAAAAGTGCTACATGTCAGAGCTCTTCAAATCTGTATTAATATTTATCATGGGGGGGGGGGGGTGTAAGGTTAAGAAGTTATCCCGTGAAAACATCACCCAGCCGGAACTCCTTTCGTGTTTATGCATCAGAAATCCTATCAAAATAATTAACGATTTTAAGGCTTAATAAAAAATTAACGGCTAATGGCAAAAATATTTCTTCTAATGGCAAAAAGTGCGAAATGTCAGACCTCTTCAAATCTGCATTAATATTTATCATGCGGGGGTGAGGTTAGGAAGTTATCCCGTGAAAACCTCACCCAGCAGAAACTACTTTCGTGTTTATGCATCAGAAATCCGATAAAAATAATTATCGACTTTAAGGCTTAATAAAAAATGATCGGCTAATGGCAAAAATATTGCTTCTAATGGCAAAAAGTGCTACATGTCAGAGCTCTTCAAATCTGTATTAATATTTATCATGGGGGGTGCGGTTAAGAAGTTATCCCGTGAAAACCTCACCCAGCCGGAACTACTTTCGTGCTTGTGCATCAGAAATCCTATCAAAATAATTAACGACTTTAAGGCTTAATAAAAAATTAAAGTCTAATGGCAAAAATATTTCGTCTAAGAGCAAAAAGTGCTACATGTCAGAGCTCTTCAAATCTGTATTAATATTTATCATGGGGGGTGAGGTTAAGAAGTTATCCCGTGAAAACCTCACCCAGCCGGAACTACTTTCGTGTAAGGCTTAATAAAAAAATAACGGCTAATGGCAAACATATTTATTCTAATGGCAAAAAGTGCTACATGTCAGAGCTCTTCAAATCTGTATTAATATTTATCATGGGGTGGGGTGAGGTTAAGAAGTTATCCCGTGAAAAACTCACCCAGTCGGAACTACTTTTGTGTTTATGCATCAGAAATCCTATCAAAATAATTAACGACTTTAAGGCTTAATAGAAAATTAATGGCTAATGGCAAATATATTTGCTACATGTCAGAGCTCTTCAAATTTGTATTAATATTTATCATGGGCGGTGAGGTTAAGAAGTTATCCCGTGAAAACCTCACCCAGCCGGAACTATTTTCGTGTTTATGCATCAGAAATCCTATCAAAATAATTAAAGACTTTAAGGCTTAATAAAAAATTAACGGCTAATGGCAAAAATATTTCTTTTAATGGCAAAAAGTGCTACATGTCAGAGCTCTTCAAATCTGTATTAATATTTATCACGGGGGTGAGGTTAAGAAGTTATCCCGTGAAAACCTCATTCAGCCGGAACTACTTTCGTGTTGATGCAAAAGGAATGCTAAAAAAATAATTAACGACTTTAAGGCTTAATAAAAAATTAACGGCTAATGGCAAAAATCAGAAATCCTATCAAAATAATTAACGACTTTAATTCTTAATAAAAAATTAACGGCTAATCGCAAAAATATTTCTTTTAATGGCAGAAAGTGCGAAATGTCAGACCTCTTCAAATCTGCATTAATATTTATCATGCGGGGGTGAGGTTAGGAATTTATCCCGTGAAAACCTCATTCAGCCGGAACTACTTTCGTGTTTATGCAAAAGGAATGCTAAAAAAATAATTAACGACTTTAAGGCTTAATAAAAAATTGACGGCTAATGGCAAAAATCAGAAATCCTATCAAAATAATTAACGACTTTAAGTCTTAATAAAAAATTAACGGCTAATCGCAAACATATTTCTTTTAATGGCAGAAAGTGCGAAATGTCAGACCTCTTCAAATCTGCATTAATATTTATCATGCGGGGGTGAGGTTAGGAATTTATCCCGTGAAAACCTCATTCAGCCGGAACTACTTTCGTGTTGATGCAAAAGGAATGCTAAAAAAATAATTAACGACTTTAAGGCTTAATAAAAAATTAACGGCTAATGGCAAAAATCAGAAATCCTATCGAAATAATTAACGACTTTAAGTCTTAATAAAAAATTAACGGCTAATCGCAAAAATATTTCTTTTAATGGCAAAAAGTGCGAAATGTCAGACCTCTTCAAATCTGCATTAATATTTATCATGCGGGAGTGAGGTTAGGAAGTTATCCCATTGAAAACCTCACCCAGCCGGAACTACTTTCGTGTTTATGCATCAGAAATCCGATAAAAATAATTAACGACTTTAAGGCTTAATAAAAAATGATCGGCTAATGGCAAAAATATTTCTTCTAATGACAAAAAGTGCTACATGTCAGAGCTCTTCAAATCTGTATTAATATTTATCATGGGGGGGGGGGGTGCGGTTAAGAAGTTATCCCGTGAAAACCTCACCCAGCCGGAACTACTTTCGTGTTTGTGCATCAGAAATCCTATAAAAATAATTAACGACTTTAAGGCTTAATAAAAAATTAAAGTCTAATAGCAAAAATATTTCTTCTAAGAGGAAAAAGTGCTACATGTCAGAGCTCTTCAAATCTGTATTAATATTTATCATGGGCGGTGAGGTTAAGAAGTTATCCCGTGAAAACCTCACCCAGCCGGAACTACTTTCGTGTTTATGCATCAGAAATCCTATGAAAATAATTAACGACTTTAAGACTTAATAAAAAATTAACGGCTAATGGCAAAAATATTTCTTCTAATGGCAAAAAGTGCTACATGTCAAAGCTCTTCAAATCTGTATTAATATTTATCATGGGGGGGGTGAGGTTAAGAAGTTATCCCGTGAAAACCTCACCCAGCCGGAACTACTTTCGTGTAAGGCTTAATAAAAAAATAACGGCTAATGGCAAACATATTTCTTCTGATAGCAAAAAGTGCTACATGTCAGAGTTCTTCAAATCTGTATTAATATTTATCATGGGGGGGGGGGGGGGTGAGGTTAAGAAGTTATCCCGTGAAAAACTCACCCAGCCAGAACTACTTTTGTGCTTATGCATCAGAAATCCTATCAAAATAATCAACGACTTGAAGGCTTAATAAAAAATTAATGGCTAATGGCAAATATATTTGCTACATGTCAGAGCTCTTCAAATTTTTATTAATATTTATCATGGGCGGTGAGGTTAAGAAGTTATCCCGTGAAAACCTCACCCAGCCGGAACTATTTTCGTGTTTATGCATCAGAAATCCTATCAAAATAATTAAAGACTTTAAGGCTTAATAAAAAATTAACGGCTAATGGCAAAAAAAATTCTTTTAATGGCAAAAAGTGCTACATGTCAAAGTCTTCAAATCTGTATTGATATTTATCACGGGGGTGAGGTTAAGAAGTTATCCCGTGAAAACCTCACCCAGCCGGAACTACTTTCGTGTTTATGCAAAAGGAATGCTAAAAAAATAATTAACGACTTTAAGGCTTAATAAGAAATTAACGGCTAATGGCAAAAATCAGAAATCCTATCAAAATAATTAACGACTTTAAGTCTTAATAAAAAATTAACGGCTAATGGCAAAAATATTTATTTTAATAGCAAAAAGTGCTACATGTCAGAGCTCTTCAAATCTGTATTAATATTTATCATGGGCGGTGAGGTTAAGAAGTTATCCCATGAAAACCTCACCCAGCCGGAACTACTTTCGTGTTTATGCATCAGAAATCCTATAAAAATAATTAACGACTTTAAGACTTAAGAAAAAATTAACGGCTAATGGCAAAAATATTTCTTCTAATGGCAAACAGTGCTACATGTCAAAGCTCTTCAAATCTGTATTAATATTTATCATGGGGGGGGGGGGGTGAGGTTAAGAAGTTATCTCGTCAAAACTTCACCCAGCCGGAACTACTTTCGTGTTTATGCATCAGAAATCCTATCAAAATAATTAACGACTTGAAGGCTTTATAAAAAATTAACGGCTAATGGCAAACATATTTCTTCTGATGGCAAAAAGTGCTACATGTCAAAGCTCTTCAAATCTGTAGTAATATTTATCATGGGAGGAGGGTGAGGTTAAGAAGTTATCCCGTGAAAACCTCACCCAGCCGGAACTACTTTCGTGTTTATGCATCAGAAATCCTATAAAACTAATTAACGACTTTAAGGCTTCATAAAAAATTAACGGCTAATGGCAAAAATATTTCTTCTAATGGCAAAAAGTGCTACATGTCAGAGCTCTTCAAATCTGTATTAATATTTATCATGGGGGGTGAGGTTAAGAAGTTATCCCGTGAAAACCTCACCCAGCCGGAACTACTTTCGTGTAAGGCTTAATAAAAAATTAACGGCTAATGGCAAACATATTTCTTCTAATAGCAAAAAGTGCTACATGTCAGAGCTCTTCAAATCTGTATTAATATCTATCATGGTTGGGGGGGTGAGGTTAAGAAGTTATCCCGTGAAAACCTCACCCAGCCGGAACTACTTTCGTGTTTATGCATCAGAAATCCTATAAAAATAATTAACGACTTTAAGGCTTAATAAAACATTAACGGCTAATGGCAAATATATTTTCTACATATCAGAGCTCTTCAAACCTGTATTAATATTTATCATGGGGGTGAGGTTAAAAAGTTATCCCGTGCAAACCTCACCCAGCCGGAACTACTCTTGTGTTTATGCATCAGAAATCTTATCAAAATAATTAACGACTTTATTTGAAGAGCTCTGACATGTAGCACTTTTTGCCATTAGAAGAAATATTTTTGCCATTAGCCGTTAATATTTTATGAAGCCTTAAAGTCGTTAATTATTTTTATAGGATTTCTGATTTTTGCCATTAGCCGGTTTATGCATCAGAAATCCTATAAAAATAATTACGATTTTAAGGCTTAATAAAAAATTAACGGCTAATGGCAAAAATCAGAAATCCTATAAAAATAATTAACGACTTTAAGGCTTAATAAAAAATTAACGGCTAATCGCAACACTATTTCTTCTAATGGAAAAAAGTGCTACATGTCTGAGCTCTTCAAATCTGTATTAATATTTATCATGGGGGTGAGGTTAAGAAGTTATCCCGTGAAAACCTCACCCAGCCGGAACTACTTTAGTGTTTATGCATCAGAAATGCTAAAAAAATAATTAACGACTTTAAGGCTTAATAAAAAATTAACGGCTAATGGCAAAAATCAGAAATCCTATCAAAATAATTAACGATTTTAAGGCTTAATAAAAAATTAACGGCTAATGGCAAAAGTATTTCTTCTAATGGCAAAAAGTGCTACATGTCAGAACTCTTCAAATCTGTATTAATATTTATCATGGTGGGTGAGGTTAAGAAGTTATCCCGTGAAAACTTCACCCAGCCGGAACTACTTTCGTGTTTATTCATCGGAAATCCTATAAAAATAATTAACGACTTGAAGGCTTAATAAAAAAATTAACGGCTAATGGCAAAAATATGTCTTCTAATGGCAAAAAGTGCGAAATGTCAGACCTCTTCAAATCTGTATTAATATTTATCATGGGGGTGAGGTTAAGAAGTTATCCCGTGAAAACTTCACCCAGCCGGAACTACTTTCGTGTTTATTCATCAGAAATCCTATCAAAATAATTAACGACTTAAAAGCTTAATAAAAAAATTAACGGCTAATGGCAAAAATATTTCTTCTAATGGTAAAAAGTGCGACATGTCAGAGCTCTTCAAATCTGTATTAATATTTATCATGGGGTGAGGTTAAGAAGTTATCCCGTGAAAACCTCACCTAGCCGGAACTACTTTCGTGTTTATGCATCAGAAATCCTATCAAAATAATTAACGACTTTAAGGCTTAATAAAAAAATAACGGCTAATGGCAAAAATATTTCTTCTAATGGCAAAAAGTGCTACATGTCAAAGCTCTTCAAATCTGTATTAATATTTATCATGGGGGGGGTGAGGTTAAGAAGTTATCCCGTGAAAACCTCACCCAGCCGGAACTACTTTCGTGTAAGGCTTAATAAAAAAATAACGGCTAATGGCAAACATATTTCTTCTGATAGCAAAAAGTGCTACATGTCAGAGTTCTTCAAATCTGTATTAATATTTATCATGGGGGGGGGGGGGTGAGGTTAAGAAGTTATCCCGTGAAAAACTCACCCAGCCAGAACTACTTTTGTGCTTATGCATCAGAAATCCTATCAAAATAATCAACGACTTGAAGGCTTAATAAAAAATTAATGGCTAATGGCAAATATATTTGCTACATGTCAGAGCTCTTCAAATTTTTATTAATATTTATCATGGGCGGTGAGGTTAAGAAGTTATCCCGTGAAAACCTCACCCAGCCGGAACTATTTTCGTGTTTATGCATCAGAAATCCTATCAAAATAATTAAAGACTTTAAGGCTTAATAAAAAATTAACGGCTAATGGCAAAAAAAATTCTTTTAATGGCAAAAAGTGCTACATGTCAAAGTCTTCAAATCTGTATTGATATTTATCACGGGGGTGAGGTTAAGAAGTTATCCCGTGAAAACCTCACCCAGCCGGAACTACTTTCGTGTTTATGCAAAAGGAATGCTAAAAAAATAATTAACGACTTTAAGGCTTAATAAGAAATTAACGGCTAATGGCAAAAATCAGAAATCCTATCAAAATAATTAACGACTTTAAGTCTTAATAAAAAATTAACGGCTAATGGCAAAAATATTTATTTTAATAGCAAAAAGTGCTACATGTCAGAGCTCTTCAAATCTGTATTAATATTTATCATGGGCGGTGAGGTTAAGAAGTTATCCCATGAAAACCTCACCCAGCCGGAACTACTTTCGTGTTTATGCATCAGAAATCCTATAAAAATAATTAACGACTTTAAGACTTAAGAAAAAATTAACGGCTAATGGCAAAAATATTTCTTCTAATGGCAAACAGTGCTACATGTCAAAGCTCTTCAAATCTGTATTAATATTTATCATGGGGGGGGGGGGGGTGAGGTTAAGAAGTTATCTCGTCAAAACTTCACCCAGCCGGAACTACTTTCGTGTTTATGCATCAGAAATCCTATCAAAATAATTAACGACTTGAAGGCTTTATAAAAAATTAACGGCTAATGGCAAACATATTTCTTCTGATGGCAAAAAGTGCTACATGTCAAAGCTCTTCAAATCTGTAGTAATATTTATCATGGGAGGAGGGTGAGGTTAAGAAGTTATCCCGTGAAAACCTCACCCAGCCGGAACTACTTTCGTGTTTATGCATCAGAAATCCTATAAAACTAATTAACGACTTTAAGGCTTCATAAAAAATTAACGGCTAATGGCAAAAATATTTCTTCTAATGGCAAAAAGTGCTACATGTCAGAGCTCTTCAAATCTGTATTAATATTTATCATGGGGGGTGAGGTTAAGAAGTTATCCCGTGAAAACCTCACCCAGCCGGAACTACTTTCGTGTAAGGCTTAATAAAAAATTAACGGCTAATGGCAAACATATTTCTTCTAATAGCAAAAAGTGCTACATGTCAGAGCTCTTCAAATCTGTATTAATATCTATCATGGTTGGGGGGGTGAGGTTAAGAAGTTATCCCGTGAAAACCTCACCCAGCCGGAACTACTTTCGTGTTTATGCATCAGAAATCCTATAAAAATAATTAACGACTTTAAGGCTTAATAAAACATTAACGGCTAATGGCAAATATATTTTCTACATATCAGAGCTCTTCAAACCTGTATTAATATTTATCATGGGGGTGAGGTTAAAAAGTTATCCCGTGCAAACCTCACCCAGCCGGAACTACTCTTGTGTTTATGCATCAGAAATCTTATCAAAATAATTAACGACTTTATTTGAAGAGCTCTGACATGTAGCACTTTTTGCCATTAGAAGAAATATTTTTGCCATTAGCCGTTAATATTTTATGAAGCCTTAAAGTCGTTAATTATTTTTATAGGATTTCTGATTTTTGCCATTAGCCGGTTTATGCATCAGAAATCCTATAAAAATAATTACGATTTTAAGGCTTAATAAAAAATTAACGGCTAATGGCAAAAATCAGAAATCCTATAAAAATAATTAACGACTTTAAGGCTTAATAAAAAATTAACGGCTAATCGCAACACTATTTCTTCTAATGGAAAAAAGTGCTACATGTCTGAGCTCTTCAAATCTGTATTAATATTTATCATGGGGGTGAGGTTAAGAAGTTATCCCGTGAAAACCTCACCCAGCCGGAACTACTTTAGTGTTTATGCATCAGAAATGCTAAAAAAATAATTAACGACTTTAAGGCTTAATAAAAAATTAACGGCTAATGGCAAAAATCAGAAATCCTATCAAAATAATTAACGATTTTAAGGCTTAATAAAAAATTAACGGCTAATGGCAAAAGTATTTCTTCTAATGGCAAAAAGTGCTACATGTCAGAACTCTTCAAATCTGTATTAATATTTATCATGGTGGGTGAGGTTAAGAAGTTATCCCGTGAAAACTTCACCCAGCCGGAACTACTTTCGTGTTTATTCATCGGAAATCCTATAAAAATAATTAACGACTTGAAGGCTTAATAAAAAAATTAACGGCTAATGGCAAAAATATGTCTTCTAATGGCAAAAAGTGCGAAATGTCAGACCTCTTCAAATCTGTATTAATATTTATCATGGGGGTGAGGTTAAGAAGTTATCCCGTGAAAACTTCACCCAGCCGGAACTACTTTCGTGTTTATTCATCAGAAATCCTATCAAAATAATTAACGACTTTAAGGCTTAATAAAAAAATTAACGGCTAATGGCAAAAATATTTCTTCTAATGGTAAAAAGTGCGACATGTCAGAGCTCTTCAAATCTGTATTAATATTTATCATGGGGTGAGGTTAAGAAGTTATCCCGTGAAAACCTCACCTAGCCGGAACTACTTTCGTGTTTATGCATCAGAAATCCTATAAAAATAATTAACGACTTTAAAAATTAATAAAAAATTAACGGCTAATGGCAAAAATATTTTGCTATATCCGTGTTTGCTATATTTGAGTCCTTGTAAATTCAAATTAACGTAGTCCCACACTCCTAGTTATTATATACATATACAATAATTACTATAGACTGGTCTATAATGTTAAAAGCAGTTGTCGGTTTTTCTTGTATATTATTGTGCATTTACATGTATTTTGGAACTGATTTAATTGCCTGTGTTAAATGTTAAACAGAAAATATTGATAAAGATTTACGATATGCTGACCGTGATAAGCAACGGGTTAAGTCTTGTCTTTCTTATTCTATCACATGTATACACAGTACACAAACAATTCCACAATGGTCGATCCAGAGGATTTGTGAAAGGTCAAACTCAAGGTCACATAACTTAAATCAGTTATATCTTGGTTTGGGGCCAGATAGGCATATATAGTTACTATTATTGTATCCACCAGATACTACGATTTTTAGGTTACCGGCCGAAGGCCGTAATGGTCAGTGAGTCTAATGGCAAATGGTCAGTTAATGGAAATTGGTCAGTGAGTCTAATGGCAAATGATCAAAATCTCTAATGGCAAATGGTCAGTGAGTCTAGTGGGAAATGGTCACGATGTCTAATGGCAAATGGTCACGATGTCTAATGGCAAATGGTCTGTGAATCTAATGGCAAATGGTCATGATGCCTATTGGCAAATGGTCAGTGAATCTAATGGCAAATGGTCACGATGTCTATTGGCAAATGGTCACCATGTCTAATGGCAAATGATCACCATGTCTAATGGCAAATGGTCATTGAGTCTAATGGCAAATGGTCATGATGTCTAATGGCAAATGGTCACGACGTCTAATGGCAAATGGTCAGTGGCTCTAATGACAAATGGTCAGTGGGTCTAATGGCAAATGGTCAGTGAGTCAATTGGCAAATGGTCAGTGAGTCTAATGGCAAATGGTCAGGATGTCTAATGGCAAATGGTCTGAGGGTCTAATGGCAAATGGTCACGATGTCTATTGGCAAATGGTCAGTGAGTCTAATGGCAAATGGTCACGATGTTTAATGGCAAATGGTAAGTGAGTCTATTGGCAAATGATCACGATGTCTAATGGCAAATGGTCAGTGAGTCTAATGGCAAATGGTCAGTGAGTCTAATGACATATGGTCACCATGTCTAATGGCAAATGGTCAGTGAGTCTAATGGCATATGGTCACCATGTCTAATGGCAAATGGTCAGTGAGTCAATTGGCAAATGGTCAGTGAGTCTAATGGCAAATGGTCAGTGAGTCTAATGGCAATTGTTCAGTAAGTCTAATGGCAAATGGTCACGATGTCTTATATATTTTATAGTGCTTGATATATGTCTCCTGTGTAGTTATTTTTACTATTTTCTATCATTTTTAATAAGGTGAAATTAATAAAAGGGGTGTTGAAAAAAATGTAAGTTCCTCCTTAAGTCAATAAAAAAAAAATTGTCGTTTATATCTTCGAGAGTGGAAGAAATTAGTGCTTCTTCTATCGTTTACATTTTTCTCAATCTGATTAAAATTAGATGTTAGATCCGCTCACATACTTGCTGTGTAGCGAGTATATATCAGTCTATAAATCTCGATTTAAATCAAATTAATAAGATTTTTATTCTAATTTTAAAAAGCATATCATGATAAACTAGAAAATGTATCTATAAGACACGGAAACCCCGCCCTAAGCAAAGTCACTCAAGCATGAAATGTAGGTCATGGTGACCTAAATATTGCTGAATAGAGTTGTACTATACGACAAGGCTGTAGTGGTGAAATATCATTGATATATTACTATAGGTATCTGAGAAATGAACCTAAACACAAGACTTAACCAAAGTCACTCAAGCATGAAATGTAGGTCGGAATGACCTAAGTGTTGCTGAACTGTGTTGTACTATACAAGAGGACTGTAGTGGTGAAATGTCACTGATATATTAGTATATGTTTCTGAGAAATGAAGCTAAACGCAAAACTTAACCAAAGTCACTCAAGCATGAAATGTAGGTCAGAGAGACCCCAGTGTTGCTGAACTGTGTTGTACTATACAAGAGGACTGTGGTGGTGAAATATCACTGATATATTACTATAGGTTTCTGAGAAATGGAGCTAAACGCAGAACTTAACCGAAACGGGACGTACGTACGTACGTACGGACGGACGGACGGACGGACAAGGGTAAAAAAAGAAGAACACCTTTACTTACGTATATTGTTCCTCGTCCTCCTTCTCCTCCTCATCCTCTTCCTCGCTCTCCTCCTCGTTCTGCTTCTCCTCATCTTCTTCCTCACTCTCCCCACCATTCTCCCTGGAAGAAAATAAAAAATATAACTATTATAGCTAATAGCGAAATTTATTTAATCATTTGAATCAGTCTATCAATCTTGATTTAAATCATCCACACTCTCCCCATCATTCTCCCTGGAAGAAAATAAAAAATAGGACCAAGGATCCTGTAGGTTAACGGACTAATAACGTCATATCCACAACTTCCTATTAAGTATTAGTACTGAGGCATCCATCCAATAGCAAGATATAAGCTGTTAAAATATCCATGACCTCGAGTTGACCGACAGACAGGCAGACAGACAGACAGACGGACGACGGACACCTCGCCACAACAATCTAATAGCGAAATTTATTTAATCATTTGAATCAGTCTATAAATCTCGATCTAAGTCAAATTAATAAGATTTTTATTCTAAAATTTTTAAAAAGCATATCATGATAAAAAAAGAAGAAGAACGCCTTTACTTACAGTACACCTTGTTCCTCCTCCTCCTCTTCCTTCTTCCTCCTCTTGGCACCGGCTCCTTGCCGCCTTTTTCTTTTGAGGTGTTGTCGCCCAGCTAAAGTTCTGGAAGAAAATGACAAAGATAAGGATTATAGCTAGTACCAAAATTGATTTAATGATTTGAATCAGACTATAAATCTCGATTTAAATCAAATTAATAAGATTTTTATTCTAATTTTAAAAAGCATATCATGATAAACTAGAAAATGTGTCTATAAGACACGGATGCCCCGCCCTAAGCAAAGTCACTCAAGCATGAAATGTAGGTCATGGTGACCTAAATATTGCTGAATAGAGTTGTACTATACGACAGGGCTGTAGTGGTGAAATACCATTGATATATTACTATAGGTATCTGAGAAATGAACCTAAACACAAGACTTAACCAAAGTCACTCAAGCATGAAATGTAGGTCGGAATGACCTAAGTGTTACTGAACTGTGTTGTACTATACAAGAGGACTGTAGTGGTGAAATGTCACTGATATATTAGTATAGGTTTCTGAGAAATGAAGCTAAACGCAAAACTTAACCAAAGTCATTCAAGCATGAAATGTAGGTCAGAGTGACCCAAGTGTTGCTGACCTGTGTTGTACTATACAAGAGGACTGTAGTGGTGGAATTTCATTGATATATTACTAAAGGTTTCTAAGAAATGAACCTAAACGTAAAACTTAACCAAAGTCACTGAAGCATGAAATGTAGGTCAGATAGACCCAAGTGTTGCTGAACTGTGTTGTACTATACAAGAGGACTGTGGTGGTGAAATATCACTGATATATTACTATAGGTTTCTGAGAAATGGAGCTAAACGCAAAACTTAACCGAAACAGGACGTATATACGTACGTACGGACGGACGGACAAGGGTAACACTATATGCCCCCATTCACTTCGTGAAGCGGGGCATAAAAAAAGCCGTTACTACAAGTTTACAAGTTTTACAAGTTTACTTACATTACTTGCATATATGCCTGCTTATAGGCCCTTTTCCTCTTAGAGGGCAGAAGTAGGGCACTGGGGAATGCCTTCACCATGGCGTTCTCCACCGTGAACGGCTCCCCTAGTGTCTTCCCTGGCACTGCCGAATTGTACATTTTTTTGCTCCTCGTCTAATGACCTGAAAACAAGTATTTTAGAGGTTTGGTAACTTTGAAGCGATTATCTTATATTTATGACCATTTGCCATTAGACATCGCGACCATTTGCCATTAGATTGTCTAATGGCAAATGGGCACGATGTCTAACGGCAAATGGTCACGATGTCTAAGGGCAAATGGTCAGTGAGTTAAAGTAAAGTAACTCTCGAACTAAAATGTCGAACGTTCTCTGTCTTGAGTTTTTTGTCTGTGATAAATACAAAATACAGATAATACATACAATAGTGACATCAACATCCATATCAGTCTCACCTCCGTTAGAAACAGGTGTGGGTCTCTGGATATCTCGGAACGGTATGATCAGATCGCGGACTATTTTATTTACTAACGGTTGAATATATATATCAATTAGACCCACTGATCATTTGCCATTAAACCCACTGACCATTTGCCATTAGACATCTTGATCATTTGCCAGTAGACTCAATTACCATTTGCCATTAGACTTCGTGACAATTTGCCATTAGACTCACTGACCAATTGCCATTAGATTCACTGACAATTTGCCACTTCCACAATCTTATTCTCACTTACATTTTCAAAGAGAAAAATAATTCTTATTTGGTTGTATCTGATCAATTTTAGAGCCATATTTCTACTATGAAATCTTTATTTCCAACCGACCAAATATAGAAGTTTTTTGGACTGTTCTATACTGCACCATCCATCTGTACAGTCTTCAGTATTAAACTCACGTTGCTATTTATTTTGTGAGTTCCATATAGTATTGGTTTATCACACCGGTTATGGGTACCATTTTAGATCATTTGCATGCGTTATTAAGTGGCAAATATCCACAGATAAATAGCGACTGAAACGTCACATGTTCGATACTCTCGTGTGACGCAATAGCTATCATGACGTCACAACTACTGCTCATATTTGAAGAATATGTAAAGTCTGCTAAGAAATTATCGCATTTCCCAAATATACAGTCTGCCAAAAGATATGGTATTTTCGTAAAATGCAGCGAAACTCCCGCACTGGCACTGCACTCAGTGAAATTTGTCCCGCACCAAGGGGGTTAATAAAATTTTTATTCTAATTTTAAAAAGCATATCATGATAAAAAAAGAACGCCGTTACTTACAGTAGATCTACCCGTAGTGGCTAAGAATTAAGTGTTTGCACGCTACAATTGCCAAAAGATATCTTACCACTGAAGGCCATAACTGAACATCCAGATTGACAAGCGCGATTTCTTGTGCCATTTTTGATTTTCAAACGACTGAAAAGAAGAACGCCGTTACTTACAGTAGATCTACCCGTAGTGGCTAAGAATTAAGTGTTTGCACGCTACAATTGCCAAAAGATATTTATCTTACCACTGAAGGCCATAACTGAACATTCAGATTGACAAGCGCGATTTCTTGTGCCAATTTTGATTTTCAAACGACTGAAAAGAAGAACGCCGTTACTTAGAGTAGATCTACCCGTAGTGGCTAAGAATTAAGTGTTTGCACGCTACAATTGCCAGAATATATCTATCTTACCATTGAAGGTCATAACTGAACATCCAGATTGACAAGCGCGATTTCTTGCGCCATTTTTGATTTTCAAACGACTGAAAAGAAGAACGCCGTTACTTAGAGTAGATCTACCCGTAGTGGCTAAGAATTAAGTGTTTGCACGCTACAATTGCCAAAAGATATCTATCTTACCACTGAAGGCCATAACTGATAATCCAAATTAACAAGCGCGATTTCTGCCATCTTTTCGAACGACTGATTCTGTTGAATCAACCAATCAAATTAAATACCTTTGTCTGTACAATGACCACAGTAAAAAAACAGTAATAAACCACTTAATACAACAAACACACAACTGTACAATGACAGCGGTACACAAACAGTCATCAACAATTAACAATACACAGACAACTGTACAATGACCACAGTAAAAAAACAGTAATAAACCCCTTAACACAACAAACACACAACTGTACAATGACAGCGGTACACAAACAGTCATCAAAAATTAACAATACACAGACAACAGTACACAAACAGTCATCAACAATTAGCAATACACAGACAACTGTACAATGACAGCAGTACACAAACAGTCATCAACAATTAGCAATACACAGACAACTGTACAATGACAGCAGTACACAAACAGTCATCAAAAATTAACAATACACAGACAACAGTACACAAACAGTCATCAACAATTAGCAATACACAGACAACTGTACAATGACAGCAGTACACAAACAGTCATCAACAATTAACAATACACAGACAACTGTACAATGACAGCAGTACACAAACAGTCATCAAAAATTAACAATACACAGACAACAGTACACAAACAGTCATCAACAATTAACAATACACATACAACTGTACAATGACAGCAGTACACAAACAGTCATCAAAAATTAACAATACACAGACAACAGTACACAAACAGTCATCAACAATTAGCAATACACAGACAACTGTACAATGACAGCAGTACACAAACAGTCATCAACAATTAGCAATACACAGACAACAGTACACAAACAGTCATCAATAATTAGCAATACACAGACAACTGTACAATGACAGCAGTACACAAACAGTCATCAACAATTAACAATACACAGACAACTGTACAATGACAGCAGTACACAAACAGTCATCAAAAATTAACAATACACAGACAACAGTACACAAACAGTCATCAACAATTAACAATACACATACAACTGTACAATGACAGCAGTACACAAACAGTCATCAAAAATTTACAATACACAGACAACAGTACACAAACAGTCATCAACAATTAGCAATACACAGACAACTGTACAATGACAGCAGTACACAAACAGTCATCAACAATTAGCAATACACAGACAACTGTACAATGACAGCAGTACACAAACAGTCATCAAAAATTAACAATACACAGACAACTGTACAATGACAGCAGTACACAAACAGTCATCAACAATTAACAATACACAGACAACTGTACAATGACAGCAGTACACAAACAGTCACCAACAATTAACAATACACAGACAACTGTACAATGACCACAGTAAGAAAAACAGTAATAAACCACTTAATACAACAAATACACAACTGTACAATGACAGCAGTACACAAACAGTCATCAACAATTAACAATACACAGACAACAGTACATAAACAGTCATCAACAATTAACAATACACAGACAACTGTACAATGACAGCAGTACACAAACAGTCATCAACAATTAACAATACACAGAGAACTGTACAATGACAGCAGTACACAAACAGTCATCACTAATTAACAATACACAGACAACTGTACAATGACAGCAGTACACAAACAGTCATCAACAATTAACAATACACAGACAACTGTACAATGACAACAGTACACAAACAGTCATCACTAATTAACAATACACAGACAACTGTACAATGACAGCAGTACACAAACAGTCATCAACAATTAACAATACACAGACAACTGTACAATGACAACAGTACACAAACAGTCATCACTAATTAACAATACACAGACAACTGTACAATGACAGCAGTACACAAACAGTCATCAACAATTAGCAATACGCAGACAACTGTACAATGACAGCAGTACACAAACAGTCACCAACAATTAACAATACACATACAACTGTACAATGACCACAGTAAGAAAAACAGTAATAAACCACTTAATACAACAAATACACAACTGTACAATGACAGCAGTACACAAATAGTTATCAACAATTAACAATACACAGACAACTGTACAATGACAGCAGTACACAAACAGTCATCAACAATTAACAATACACATACAACTGTACAATGACAGCAGTACACAAACAGTCATCAACAATTAACAATACACAGACACCTGTACAATGACCACAGTAAGAAAAACAGTAATATCCAACTCAAAACTAAGTTCCCCATAATACCCTATATCTAACTCAAAACTAAGCGTCCGATACAACCCTATATCTAACCTATAGCCCATTGCTAAATCTCCCGCAATTATTGATGTTCAGTCACTAGTTAGATATCCCACAATTCCCTTGTATATAACTCAAAGCTAAGCATTCCGCAATTTTACATACCTAACCTAGAACGCAGTGCTACATCCCCCACAATCCTTGGTGTCCCTCCCTAAGTTAGATAATCCGCAATCCTTGGTGTCCCTCCTTAAGTTAGATATCCCATAATCCCCTATATCTAACAATAGTTTTGGTATCCTGTGTGTCTGTTGTCTACTACATATCCCACAATCACTTACCTTCCCCTGTGTATCAGCACAAGCTAATTCATGGCTTGAAATCCCACAATCCAGTCCTAGTCTGTGTAATAGGAGTGCTGAGTCATCGCTCCGTGCGATTGGTCCATCATAACTCTGCTGTAAGGACTGAAGATTGAGTAGGTGCACATCACACGGTAAAGATCCCGACAGGAAGGAATGCTGAGAAACCAATGGCGGCACACTGACTGAGCTTTTCTGGGGTAGAATCTGAATGTTATGGACTAGGTGCAGATAGGTCATGTGAGCTTGGAGTGAAGGAAAACCACTTGTTTTGTCCTTGATCTATAAAAGAAAATTAGCAGATAGGTCACAATGTTTACATGCCTTATGGTGCTAAGGTAACATTCTAATTCTTATGTGCACCACTCATTGGCATTACACAAAGGATACAAAAACGTTTCATTAACTATATTCTGAATATAAATTAACTTCAAACTAACTATACACTAAGTCTACAACAACTATGCATTAACTTTGCACTAACTTCTAACTATCTTTGCATTAATTATACATTAAATTTACACTAACTATATATTAACTTTACACTAACAGTACACTAACTTTACATTAACTATGCATTTAATATAATATACCAATTTACACTAACCATGCATTCAATATATGTACTAACTTAACACTAATTATACACACATTTTACACTAACTATGCATTTAATATATACTAACTTTACACTAAATATACAGTAACTATGCATTAACTACATTCTAACTTTACAGTCTGAATGTATAAACTTCACATTAGCTTCACGCATAATACACAAAAATAGTGATTGGTAAAAGTTGTTTTGTAATAGAACGAAAAAATGCTTTGTCAAAATTTGATCACTTACCGGGGGAGCACTTCGGGACTCAAACATAAGGTTGAATCTGTTTGGGGTCAGCGTGTTGTCTCGGACACCCTGACCTAGACCTCTCATGTCGTCCTGATTCAGCGTCCTGTCCAGCATAACCTGGATCTCACCTGTCACCAATATACACATATATCTAAAAATACAAACATATACATTCAAATCTATTGTGAATATTGGGATGTAATGTCCTCTGTTTGTGAATATTGAGTTGTGTTGTACTATGTGAATATTGATTTGTGTTGTCCTTTGTGAATTGTGAATATTGTGATGTGTTGTCCTTTGTGAATTGTGAATATTGAGTTGTGCTGTAATTTGTGGATTGTGATTATTGAGTTGTGTTGTACAGTGTGAATATTGAGTTGTGTTTGTTTTTTGTGGATTTTGAATATTGAGATGTGTTGTCCTTTGTGGATTGTGAATATTCAGTTGTACTGTAATTTGTGGATTAAGATTATTGAGTTGTGTTGTACTATGTGAATATTGAAATGTGTTGTCCTTTGTGGATTATGAATATTGAGATGTGTTGTCCTTTGTGGATTTTGAATATTGAGATGTGTTGTCCTTGTGGATTGTGAATATTGTGATGTGTTGTCCTTGTGGATTGTGAATATTGTGATGTGTTGTCCTTTGTGGATTGTGCATATTGATATGTGTTGTCCTTAGCGAATTGTGAATATTGTGATGTGTTGTCGTTTGTGGATTTTGAATATTGAGATGTGTTGTCCTTTGTTTGTGAATATTGAGATGTATTGTCCTTTATGGATTGTTAATATTGAGTTGTGTTGTACTTTATGAATATTGAGATGTGTTGTTCTTTGTGAATTGTGAATATTGAGTTGTGCTGTAATTTGTAGATTGTGATTATTGAGTTGTGTTGTACAATGTGAATATTGAGATGTGTTGTCCTTTGTGAATTGTGAATATCGAGATATGTTGTCCTCTGTTTGTGAATATTAAGATGTGTTGTCCTTTGTGAATTGTGAATATTGTGATGTGTTGTCCTTTGTGGATTGTGAATATTGAGAAGTGTTGTCCTTTGTCGATTGTGAATATTGAGTTGTGCTGTAATTTGTGGATTGTGATTATTGAGTTTTGTTGTACTATGTGAATATTGAGATGTGTTGTCGTTTGTGGATTGTGAATATTGTGATATGTTGTCCTTTGTGGATTGTGCATATTGAGATGTGGTGTCCTTTGTGAATTGTGAATATTTTAATGTGTTGTCTTTTGTGAATTGTGAATATTGAGATATGTTGTCCTCTGTTTGTGAATATTGAGATGTGTTGTCCTTTGGGAATTGTGAATATTGTGATGTGTTGTCCTTTGTCGATTGTGAATATTTTGTTGTGTTGTAATTTGTGGATTGTGATTATTGAGTTGTGTTGTACTATGTGAATATTGAGATGCGTTGTTCTTTTTGAATTGTGAATATTTTGATGTGTTGTCCTTTGTGAATTGTGAATATTGAGATGCGTTGTCCTCTGTTTGTGAATATTGGGATGTGTTGTCCGTTGTGAATTCTGAATATTGTGATGTGGTGTCCTTTGTGGATTGTGAATATTGAGATGTGTTGTCCTTTCTGAATTCTGAATATTGAATTATGTTGTCCTTTGTAGATTGTGAATTTTGAGATGTTTTGTACTCTGTGAATTGTGAATATTGAGTTGTGCTGTAATTTGTGGATTGTGATTATTGAGTTGTGCTGTACTATGTGAATATTGAATTGTGTTGTCGTTTGTGGATTGTGAATATTGAGTTGTGTTGTTCTTTGTGGATTGTAAATATTTAATTGTGTTGTCCTTTATGAATATTGAGTTGCGGTGTAGTTTTTTAATATTGGGATGTGTTGCAATTATTGGTTGTGAATATTGAGTTGTGCTGTCCTCTGTTTGTGAATATTGAGATATGTTGTCCATTGTGGATTGTGTATATTGTGATGTGTTGTCCTTTGTGGATTGTGAATATTGAGTTGTGCTGTAAGTTGTGAATTGTGATTATTGAGTTGTGTTGTACTATGTGAATATTGAGATGCGTTGTCCTTTGTGAATTGTGAATATTGTGAGGTGTTGTCCTTTGTGAATTGTGAAGATTGAGATGTGCTGTCCTCTGTTTGTGAATATTGAGATGTGTTGTCCTTTGTGAATTGCGAATATTGTGATGTGTTGTCCTTTGTGGATTGTGAATATTGAGATGTGTTGTCCTTTGTGGATTGTGAATATTGAGATGTGCTGTCCTCTGTTTGTGAATATTGAGATGTGTTGTCCTTTGTGGATTGTGAATATTGAGTTGTATTGAAGTTTGTGAATATTGGGATGTGTTGCAATTGCTGATTGTGAATATTGAGTTTTACTGTCATCTGTTTGTGAATATTGAGATGTGTTGTCTTTTGTGGATTGTGAATATTGAGTTGTGCTGTAATTTGTGGATTGTGATTATTGAGTTGTGTTGTACTATGTGAATATTGAGATGTGTTGTCCTTTGTGGATTGTGAATATTGAGATGTGTTGTCCTTTGTGGATTGTGAATATTGAGTTGTGCTGTCCTCTATTTGTGAATATTGAGATGTGTTGTTCTTTGTGAATTGTGAATATTGTGATATGTTGTCCTTTGTGGATCGTCAATACTGAGATATGTTGTCCTTTATTGGTTGTGAATATCAAGATGTGTTGTACTTTGTGAATTGTGAATATTGAGATGTGGTGTCCTCTGTTTGTGAATATTGTGATGTGTTGTCCTTTGTGAATTGTGAATATTGTGATATGTTGTCCTTTGTGGATCGTCAATACTGAGATGTATTGTCCTTTGTTGGTTGTGAATATCGAAATGTGTTTTACTTTGTGAATTGTGAATATTGTGATGTGTTGTCCTTTGTGGATTGTGAATATTGAGATGTGTTGTCCTTTGTGAATTGTGAATATTGAGATGTGTTGTCCTTTGTGGATTGTGAATATTGAGATGTGTTGTCCTTTATGAATATTGAGCTGTTTTGTACTTTGTGAATATTGGGTTAACCTTCAGGTGTACTTTTTATTGATTTAAGCAAAGCATTTGACACAGTTAATCATGATGTATTGATGCACAAACTTTTATCTTATGGTATCTGTGAAAAAAACTTTTATTTTTTTTCATTCTTATCTATATGAAAGATCGCAATGTGTCAAATGGAAAGGGATCATCTCAAAGGGAAAAAAAAATGTTACCATCGGAGTCCGTCAGGGGTCTATATTGGGTCCTCTGTTTTTTATTCTGTTTGTAAATGACTACCCAACATGTCTCAAGCACTCTACAGTCAATATATATGCAGATGATGCCACGCAAGATGTTTCTGATAAATCCTTAGATGTAATTGAAAAAAAATAAAGTATGATCTTATAAATTCTATGGAATGGATGCATAAAAACAATTTGACAATAAATTTAAAGAAAACACAATGTATTTTAATAAGAACGTCACAGAAATTATCGAAATGTAGAAACCTTTGTATTAATGTTGATGAAATTTTTATAGAAAAATGTCAAATGTGCCAAACTTTTAGGCGTTTACATCGATGAATGTCTTACGTGGTCTTATCACACAAATGCCTTATGTAAAAAACTTAGTCAGAAACTAGGTGTTTTAAGGAGATTGAGTACTTTTATGTCAAAGGAGGCACTACTCAAAATTTACAATACTATTGTTTTTCCTCATTTTAACTATTGTTGTACAGTATGGCAGGGTACAAAGAACAAGACAAATATTGATAGGCTTTTTAAAATACAAAAGAGGGCAGCAGGAATCATTTTACATATCAAAGTAACTCATTCAGTGTCAACTTCTTGCATGCTATCAAATTTGAGATGGATGCCTTTGATTGACTATTTTATTTATTGAAAAGTTATTCTTATGTTTAAAGTTTTACATCATATGACTCCAGAGTATTTACATGTTTTTAGATTTGTGAATGAGGTAAACACAAGAAATCCAAGACAGAGCTCTATAAATATTATTTATGTTACAAGAGCCAAAACAGATTATTTTAGAAGATATTTTATCATTTCAGCAGCAATTTTATGGAACTCGTTACCAGATTTAATAAGAAAATGTACAACTACCACATCTTTTAAATCACCCTATCTAAAACATTATTTTGACACTCAATGATACTCGTGTGTGTGTTGTCTCTTTTCATTTAGTTCTTATCTGTATGTATATAAATTGTGATATTTCCATGCTTTGTGATATTTTATGTTATCGATATGTATATATGTTATAGACAGGACCACAATGTAAACTAGTTTATACAACTAATTGTGCAATCCTGTATAAATAAAGGATATTATTATTATTATGTGTTGCAATTGTTGGTTGTGAATATTGAGTTTTGCTGTCCTCTGTTTGTGAATATTAAGATGTGTTGTTATTTGTGGATTGTGAATATTGAGTTGTGCTGTAAGTTGTGGATTGTGATTATTGAGTTGTGTTGTACTATGTGAATATTGTGATGTTTTGTCCTTTGTGGATTGTGAATATTGAGATGTGTTGTCCTTTGTGGATTGTGAATATTGAGTTGTGCTGTCCTCTGTTTGCGAATATTGAGATGTGTTGTCCTTTGTGAATTGTGAATATTGTGATGTGTTGTCCTTTGTGGATCGTCATTATTGAGATGTGTTGTCCTTTGTTGGTTGTGAATATCGAGATATGCTGTCCTTTACTTATTGTGAATATTGAGATGTGTTTTCCCTGTGGATTGCGGATATTGAGTTGTGTTGTATTTTATGAATATTGAGTTGTGTTGTACTTTGTGAATATTGAGATGTGTTGTCCTCTTTTTGTGAATATTGAGTTGTTTTGTACTTTGTGGATTGTGAATACTGAGATGTGTTGTCCTTTGTGAATTGTGAATATTGAGTTGTGTTGTACTTTGTGAATGTTGGGATATGTTGTCCTTTGTGGATTGTGAATATTGTGATGTGTTGTCCTTTGTGGATTGTGAATATTGAGTTGTGCTGTACTATGTGAATATTGTGATGTGTTGTCCTTTGCGGATTGTGAATATTGAGATGTGTTGTCCTTTGTGGATTGTGAATATTAAGATGTGTTGTCCTTAAACATTTTGTGAATTGTGAATATTGAGATGTGTTGCCCTTGTGGATTGTGAATATTGAGTTGTGCTGTAATTTGTGGATTGTGATTATTAAGTTGTGTTGTACTATGTGAATATTGTGATGTGTTGTCCTTTGCGGATTGTGAATATTGAGATGTGTTGTCCTTTGTGGATTGTGAATATTAAGATGTGTTGTCCTTAAACATTTTGTGAATTGTGAATATTGAGATGTGCTGCCCTTGTGGATTGTGAATATTGAGATGTGTTGCCCTTGTGGATTGTGAATATTGAGATGTGCTGTACTTTGTTGTTTGTGAATATTGAGATTTGTTGTCCTCTTTTTGTGAATATTGAGATATGTTGTCATTTTGGATTGTGAATATTGAGTTGTGCTTTACTTTGTGGATTGTGAATATTGAGTTGTGCTGTACTTTGTAGATTGTCAATATTGAGATGTATTGTCCTTTGTTGGTTGTGAATATCGAGATAGTATTTGGATGTTACCATTTCTGTAAGCTGGCTAGCCCCTGCGACTGTGCAGTGAGGACACTGAAGCGAGTTTTGTCATCTTCGATGAATGCCATGGCCGGCATTGGGTATACTTTGGCCTGAGTGGGCAGCTTGTCAAATGTTTTATGTTTGATCATCTGTATCAAAACCAACAACGTGTTCATGGCTACATGAAAGGTGAAGATAACAAACATAGATTAATCTCATAACTCCTATAATTAATTCAAAATAGAGAGTTGGGTAAACACGGACTTCTAGATATACCAGATGTAACAGCAGGTACCCAGGAGGAGTTTGCACCCCCCGTCGACTGACAACAGCCTTTGTAAGCCCTTTACATCCTATTCATAACCATGCATAAAGATAGATTTTAGTTACCTGATTTATTTTTGGTTACCAGAAGAGGTATTACTTAGCAGTTGAGTATTTTGTTACCTGAGGGTGTTTTAGTAACCTGGAGTTTTTAATTACCTGGGAATCTTTAGTTACCTGCAGTTATAAGTTACTTGGTTAGTAACCTGCAAAGTGTTTAGTTATCTTTATAATTTTTAGTTACCTGGAATTTATTAATTAACTCGAGTTGTTGGCTATATGGAGAGTTTTTAGTTATCTGAAGTTTGTTGTTAATCGAAGAATTTATAGTAACCTGTGAAATATTTAGTTACATTGAGTGTATTCATTTACCTGGATATTATTTTTTAATTGGAGTTTTTGGCTATATGGAGAGTTTTTAGTCACCTGGATTATATTAGTTAATTGAAATTATTTATATTGTGTATCATTTTAAGATAAAAAACATAATTGAATACGAATTTGCTCGACGCACGCGCTGTATGTTTTCTGAAAGGAAATCCACCTGAATCTGTGAATATTTGCATTGAAAATGGCATTTCTGTTATTTTATGTCAACTTCTAGCTCTTGTCATATGACACAAATCATTTTGCTGATCAAATTGAACAAATTTTGAATTTGCTAATCTATCCCTTATTTGAATATCATGGTTTGAGCTCCAAGTGAAATCATCGGTATTGTGGGCCAACTGACTTTAGAAACTGTACCTACTTCTTACAATTCTACATCTTAAAAAGTGGGTTTTTTTTTCTCCAATACTAGTGTTGGTTTATTCTGTAAATTGTATGATATTGCAAATATCGAATCGTGCTATAAGTATTACACTATGCATCGTATTCTGAAGGGGCCCGTCGTTTGAGCACTACCTGAAATGTGTCCTAATAAGATATACTATGACCTTGTCATTTGACCTCGGAGAACAATATCCTATGAACTGATGTTACAATCTTTGTATTTTACCCCTGACCTTGAAAAACAATAGATATATTTCTATCAGCACGGTTAGCAAATGTACCAGGTAGTAGGATCCATGAACTCACAGTTCGTTTTATTTTTTACCTACAGGGTCATGACAGACAGACGACGCCATAACATAATACTTCCCATCTTTGACGGGCATACCAAAACACATATGTTGTGTTATGTCAGCCGTGAAAAATGCAAATTTGTTCATATGTCATCACTGAAAAACAAAAATATATATATTTTACTATGCCACCACTGACACAGATAGTTTATTATGTCAGCACTGAAAAAAAATGTTTACTATGTCAGCAATGAAAGAATGTATTCTACGATATGTCAGCACTGAAAAACAAAGACCTTTTCTCTGCCAGCTGGAAAAACAAAAGTGTTTTTGTCAGCAAATTGTTCATATAAGTGAAAAGAATATTGAGAGAGATGTTAAACAAAGTAAAAGCAGTTATCTCTATGAGAGTTTAAAAAGAAATAGTATCCTCCATAAACATGAAACATATAGACATTTATGTCAGCACTGAAAAACACCTAAAAATGTATACATCTGACATCATACATACTAAGAGATTCACAACAACTACTGTAACCCTTCAGTAGCCTCGCTATTTACTGATTTCATACAGTAATCCCATGTTAGCATTATTATGTGATTTTTAATCATTAACATTAAATTACTGATATTCAACTTCTGATGTTTAGCTAATGGTATCGTATGGCACATTTAGTATTCAATAATATATTACTAATTTCAAAATTGTCGATAAAACACATTATCTAGGTTGCCCATAAAAAAAAATCCGTAATCTTAATGTTTTAACAGAGTGATACAAGTAGAAACAGAAAATCCCGAAGGGATGTTAAACTAGATAAAATCATTCAAACAGCTCTGTCAGCGATGAAAAACATGTTTTATTATGTGAGTACTGTAAATAAAAACTGTTTTACGATAACATCACTGAAAAAACAAGAACTTTTAGAAAACCAGCATTTAAGAAAACCAGACTCCTGACCTCATAACTAGTAGCAACTTCAATATAAATCCTAAACAGCCCTGCGGTAACCTCGTTATTTACTGACCTCATAACTAGTAGCAACTTCAATATAAATCCTAAACAGCCCTGCGGTAACCTCGTTATTTACTGACCTCATAACTAGTAACAACTACACTATAAATCCTAAACACCCCTGCGGTAACCTCGTTATTTACTGACCTCATAACCAGTAGCAACTTCACAATAAATCCTAAACATCCCTGCGGTAATCTGGTTATTTACTGACCTCATAACTAGTAACAACTTCACTGTAACTCCTAAACACCCCTGCGGTAACCTCGTTATTTACTGACCTCATAACCAGTAGCAACTTCACAAAAAATCCTAAACATCCCTGCGGTAACCTCGTTATTTACTGACCTCATAACTAGTAGCAACTTCACTATAAATCCTAAACATTCCTGCGGTAGCCTCGTTATTTACTGACCTCATAACTAGTAGCAACTTCACTATAACTCCTAAACATCCCTGCGGTAACCTCGTTATTTACTGACCTCATAACTAGTAGCAACTTCACAATAAATCCTAAACATCTCTTTGGTAACCTCATTATTTACTGACTTCAAAAGGTAACTCCATTCTCGCGTTGTTATCTGATTCCTTGTTACTGATATCTAAGTTACTGGCATTTAAATCTGTTTTTGCCCAACCTCTATTTTGTATTTATTATAGGAGTTACGAGATTGATCGCTGTTCGTTATCTCCAGCTTTCATGCTAACATTTTTCTTAACGTCACTTTCTTAATAGGTACATTGTGATTTAAATATGGTGACGCGGTCTGCGTTGTAATAGTTAAACAATGTCTTTGAATTCAGGGGGTTTAACGACAATAAATACCTAATTTCGGTAATATAAACACATATCGTAGAATTTATTTTCAAATCATCTAACATGATTCAAATAAACCGGTCGATTATAAGACTTCATTTGAAAATGATATATGTATACAAAACACCTTTAAGCATTATGTTCCTAATTATTTATAACACTGTCCAATATTGGTATTTAGCGCACTACACAGCCCTTTCCTGGAAGGTGAGACACCATTATCTAGGATATGTTTGACAGGAATTGTATCCCTTGTATCCATTATAACACCTACAGTCTCCTCTTTCATGAAATCGTCCCATCAAATAATAAAAAATATCGATTATTTGTTGTGTACATTGCCAAGAGTTTCATGGCCGAGCTGGATTGCATTATGATTCTCTTTGAAATTCAACAGAATCGTCCTTTATAGCGAATCCATAACTAAACTAATATATGTTTCTATGATGTAAAACAAATATAGAGTGAATACTAAGTGATTTCACTGTGTATTTTATAGAGTAATTACCGGGATCCTGTCTGGCCAGGTGTATGTCGGAGATCAATTATCACCATTTTTACATCATATATCATGTGCACCCGTGGCGGTTTATGGGGTCAATTAATACTTTGAAATACATAATTTTGTAATAAAATACCGTGGTAAATGGCGATAACGGATTAGACGTTTTAACGGGATTTCAAGTAATATAAAAATGTTCTTAGGAAAAGGTGACGTTATGCAACACATTGCTATGAATTGAATGGCGATGGTTTGAAAGTTAACTCTGTCTACCATCAATTCAAAATTATGTGATTATTGTGCATTGATACTCCATATAGCCAATCAAAGACATCATACAATGAATAACTTTAACACATCTAGTATATTGACTGTTTTCCCTTCAATTAGCCGTGACTGCAAAAGAAGAATTGAATAATTCACAATGACGTAGACATTCAAAGGACACTTCATAGAGAAGTGCTTACACTAAACATGTAGTTATAATTGGGTGACAATATACTCTTCAGATTTATATACCTAGTTCCGGTTGTTCTTTCTTATTAGAATGAACGGATTTAGTCTGCTTTTAAGAGCAGTGCGTTAACATATGAAAATTAATTTGCGTGTGTTGTATTTCTTAGAAATATTGGTTTTCTAAAGTGGTCTAGGTAAATGAAGTCACAGTGGTTAATTCCTGTCTCCATGGCCAAATCACGCTGTACGAACTTTACAACGTGGATGCCTTTTATTTGTACTTTTGGACAAATTAATGATATATTAGAGCATTATACTTCACTAAACACCACCCAATTGTGCAAAAATATGAATGCAATTAACTAATATGTTTATTAATTTAGGAAACTGAGTTATAACTCAATTAAGCTACGAATGGGGAATGTAATGTTATCTTCTCCACAAACATGAACACTATTTTTAAATTAAGAATTGTTTTTTTCCCCCTCTACTAGTAAGTTTTCACATGTAGATTTTGTTTGGTATAACTTGATCAAACACTTGGAATCCTCGATCATCTTGCCTGGTTCAATTATCTTTTTCATCAAATGTTTTTTATTCATTTTCTTTCTGTTTTTCTATTCTATTTCATTTCCTTGGAGGTACATATTAACTGAACAGAACAGAGTTCCTGTCTGGACTCAGGCTATCATAAATAAAGAAAATTAAGTGGAAACAATCCTAAAATACTTACATTAAAGTGTCAGGGACTGAGTCACATAGGTATGTTTTATTTCTTTTTATTTCTGTGCTACTTTGCCTCCTTGTAAACAGCATTCTATCGATTATCAGCAATAATTCAAGGCAAATATATAATATATTTTCTTACCAATACGATTTGAAAAGGGAATATAAAGAAAAATGATTAATCTGATAACTCCTATATAAGGAATACAACATACAGAGTTCAGAAAACACAGACATTTGTATATACCAGAAGTTCAACCAAATGCCTGAGATGAGTAAGTATCCCATGTCGACCCGGTACACTTGTCGTGAGCCCTATATATTGATAAAGTGAACATATATTTAATTTTTTTCCAATGACTAACCTAAAGGAAGTTTATGTTTCAAGATCGTTTCATTACTCTTACTAAAGTTTTATGTAATTGTCAACATCCCTATTTTATAACAATAAAAACCGTAATAATTTTTATTTTTATCCGACATATTAGTTTTTTTTTTGATAAATAAATAAACTGATTCATATTCCCTACATGTTGCCTGGTAGTCCGATAACAATGTCCCTGTTGTGTATAGCAGATTGCCAATTTTTGAATGACATCAAGGTGCTGAATCGGTAGGGATACAGGTTCATACACCTACACACCTAACAACATGACTCCACCGCTGTGGCCGTCTAGCCGGTAACGTTTACTCTTCCAGGGTATTTGTTGTCACTCTCCATACTTCCGGAAATCCTTGATTGTCCTCTTCATCATTTTATAGTCCACATTATATTTAGTGTTCCTTATGGAATTGATGATGTTGATAATCTTTTACTATCTTATTTTTTTTATTAAACGTATATACAGATAGATACTATTAATAACAGAAATATCCATCAACAGCATATACCCGGAAACTAGTTTCTGTAGATAGTAGTTATACCAGACAAGGTAACATGATTTTACAACAACGGTCTTATCTTCAGGAAAACATTAGGGGAGTTATTGTTCTTTGAACTACACTGACAGTATACGGATCGGCATTGATTAGTCTCGAATAAAAGATTGATGCTGTATATGAAGGGTGTCATATAGCAAGTATCACTGGGTATTTGTATTAAGATAGCGAACCCAGGAAAACGATATTGTGTTGTCATTTCCTGATCTCATTTCTTGTTTACTCCCCCCTATAACATATTTCAAGCATTGTAGTAATAACAACATTCCAAAACAATGCAGCATTTATCAATAGCTATACGGTGTTTGCAAATTTAAACTTCCTTGTTTAGATACAGTATCTATGTATCATATGTATTTTAGTATGTATGTAAATCGAAATATCTTTAAACAATCGATCTATTTCTTAGATATCCATATAAATGTTAGATAAATTAATCAAAAATGATGTGGATCCTAAAATTAATAATCTATATCATCAATAAATGGATCCCTGTTGTGGTAAACTCTAACGCATCGAATAACTTACTTTCGTTACCCTTCAATGATTCATATCATCAGGAGCAGTACTGGGTAATTCACAACTCACAAACACTTTCAAAGTCATTGTACCAAACGTGTAATAATGCATTTTAGAGTACTACATCTTGTTCAAGTTGCTGTTCTTTATTATTCGAACGATTGTACACATATAGGGTGCATAATACAGTCATATACTCATACAGGAAATTTAAGTGTTGTTTGATAAGGAATAGTGCTATTCTAACGGCTTACCGTATAATTTTAGAGTACTGCGCTGGTCATCAGCATTAAGCAACACTGACAAGGTTTTCTTTGCATGACCAATTTATTTTGTACGACCTTCACTGTGTAGATACTATTTTCTTTTGATTTCTAATCAGATCAATAAAAACCAGCACGATGTTCCAATGAGGATCGTGTAGCTGCAATACAAATACTAGTGTACTTACCCCCAAAATCGAAAACATATTCTAAAACAACACATACAGTTGATTAGAACTCAACAACGAACAAACCGTTACACAATTAGCATTTTCCATCATATATTCATCTTTCTTTTTTTCTGTTCTCATTGCTGCAGGGAGTTTCTAAAATGCCATGGTTTTGTCACTCACACCAAATCACAAAAGAGATTGGTAAGAATATAAACGTTAAACACTCAGAACATATAGATATACAACACTGTAGTGATAATGTGTAATATTTCAATTACTTAGAACTGACTATTCAGTCACAGTTTAATTTCCACTGAACCAGTCCCATTTCAAACACATTTCAGGTAACATTCAGGTGCCTTTTGGTAACCATTCCGTCATATTTCAGTGAATATCTAGTTCCGTTTCAGGCATCCATCAGTTTTATTAATTGACCATTCACTTTCCCTTCTACATTCATGTTGTCATATTTTAATGGTCACCTTGTTATCTCTCCTTCTGAAATACTTATTCAACAATTTGATTGACTTCATTCCATGCATAGGACCATTACGTAGCCTGTTTTATCAACGTTTTATATTTTAGAAATAGTTCTAGACATTTGTGCGACATCCATCGTTTGGTTTTTAGTTACTGTAGTCATTTACACCTTGTTAACGTTTCTTAGATTATTGATAACAATCCAACCCGTATATAATTGCTTATAATACCTGTTTGATATGAAAGGTGACAATAAGAAACAATGATCGGTACCATGCCTCCTATAAATAATGCAAAATGAAGAGTTAGGCAAACACGTTATATACCAGGAGTGGGATCAAGTCCTTAGGACGAATACGCACCCCGCTTTGACATGTCAAACCCACCTTGAGTCCTATATGCTGATTGGAAAAAAATGGAGATATGCTTGTTTATAGAATGACTTTCAATTACTTAGATATATAGTTTTAGGATAGCAAACGCAGGAGAGACATTTGCTTTACTTCATCCCTTATTTACCGCATCTCTTATTTACTCCATCTCTTATTTACTCTATATCTTATTTACTCCATCTCTTATTTACTCCATCTCTTATTTACTCCATCTCTTATTTACTCTATATCTTATTTACTCCATCTCTTATTTACTCCATCTCTTATTTACTCCATCCCTTATTTACCGCATCTCTTATTTACTCCATCTCTTATTTACTCTATATCTTATTTACTCCATCTCTTATTTACTCCATCTCTTATTTACTCCATCTCTTATTTACTCCATTTCTTATTTATTCCATCTCTTATTTACTCCATCTCTTATTTACTCCATCTCTTATTTACTCCATCTCTTATTTACTATATATCTTATTTACTCTATATCTTATTTACTCCATCTCTTATTTACTCCATCTCTTATTTACTCCATCTCTTATTTACTCCATCTCTTATTTACTCCATATCTTATTTACTCTATATCTTATTTACTCCATCTCTTATTTACTCCATCTCTTATTTACTCCATCTCTTATTTACTCTATATCTTATTTACTCCATCTCTTATTTACTCCATCTCTTATTTACTCCATCTCTTATTTACTCCATATCTCATTTACTCCATCTCTTATTTACTCCATCTCTTATTTAATCCATCTCTTATTTACTCCATATCTTATGTCCTCCATCTCTTATGCCCTCCATCTCTTATCTACTTACACTGCCATCGGTTTCAAACATTATATCAAGAACGAAACTCCACAATTCATAATATTTTTTTATAGCAATACATTGCTTTCAAACTCAAACCGTGTCCTCGTTAGATAGTCACCCTACTGATCACATATACTTATAAGAAGCAGATGTGTACATCGATACATCTAAAAATACAAATCACCTCTTAGATAGCAGCATACATGTTAAATAACGCCCATTAAAGGTAATGTGAATCTGCACATTAAACACATATACATCCAGTCAACTAAATTACCCAATGCTTGATTTCAACAGCTTGAGTTACTTGATTGTGTTTCTCTTAAATTAATACTACGAAAGGTCAAGATAACGAACAGTGATCAATTTCCTAAATCCTATAAGTAATAAATCACCGGCATTTGGTCAAATACGGACTCCTGGACACATCAGAGGTGATTTTAGGTGCCTAGGAGGAGTAAGAATTCCCTGTCGACCGGTGAACCAGTCATGAGTCCTACATATCGATGAAGTAAACGGAGATATACGTATTTAAAATCATTATGCCAAGAATGGCATAACAATCGGCATGGGACATGCCGGAGAAAAAAATCACCCAATGTTAGAATACATTGGCTAACTAGATCGTTACAACGATCATATATATTCTGAAGCGATGACTTTAATATCCATTTTAGAAGCAGTACAGGGACTTCCTAATGCTTCGGATTGCTACATCTAGTTCCAGTTGCTCTTTCTTATTTGGATGAATAAACATAAGTAGGATGCCTTCTAGAGCAACATGCGTTTACAGCGAGTTTAAGCAATGTGTGCTTAGCGATACTGATATTCTAGTGGTGTAATTTCAAACATTACGATTTTGCCCTCCTCAGCATAATAACAAACAGAATATATTTCTTGGTTGCTTGACTGTATTTTTCTGTACAAACTTCACAATGTGAACAGTTTTTTATTTTGGTTTAAAATCAGATTAAGAAAAAACCCAGTATACTCCAATTAGGTAGTGTAGTTGTCATAAAGTATGGCTTGAGCTAGCTCATGCAGCTCTTTATTGAATTGGGAAGTGTCAATTCCCTTTGTTTTTATGTTGCAAAAAAAGTTTTATGTTACCATCGCATCAGAACAAAAGAGATTTGTAAGAAAGTCTTAAGATAAATATTAAGATAACATAAACATACGACTGTGTAGTGAGAGGTGTTTAAATGTTTTACAACATTTTTTTTAAAAATCCAAATTGGCAAGATTTGTACTCCTTTGTTAGCTGACAGTTTTTTTGTATTCCTATGAAGCGGAATTGATTCAAAAACTTGTACTTGAGAAGAATAAAATGTTCCTGGGGCGTTGAATTCCACATTCACATATATCTACGACGTATCATATATTAACGCTAAACATTTTCATTGATATGTCAATTCGATATATCCCATTGAACTTGAAATGAAAGACATCACAGAGTCGCCCACTTCTGCTTCATACTTAGGTAGCTTATTGAAAGTTGATATCACACGGTAAACTAACAACTATACTTGATGCCGAACGAGATCATTTCATCTTCTCCATCGTCAGTTTTACATCGTTCATTTCAGTGATTGTTTTGTTACGCTTTAGTAATTCATCAGTTTCATTCATCAACCATTTCATTTCCGTTCTTACTGTCATATTTAAAATGTCATCTTGTTATCTCACCTTCTAAATAATTATTTAACAATTTATACGACTTCATCCTATGCACAAAAGCATTCAATATCCTGTCTTATAAACGTTTTACATTTTAGAAATAATTTTAGTTGTTTCTGCGACACCCAGGACGTTTTTAGGAGTTGTTTTTAGTTCATCTAGGTATCTGTCTCCTTGTGACTAACATTTTGTCCATTTTTACCCGCTTTTTATATCGTATAAAATTGCTTTTACTGCCATGTTGATATGAAAGGTGAATATAACAAACTGGGACCAATAGAACACCTCCTATAAGATATGAAATAGAGAGTTAAGTAAATCATGGACATACATTCGTGCTTAGTACTTTGGAGGGAAATGAATCCAACTCCCACATGTCTAACCAACCGTAAGCCAGTTAACCAGATCTACAATCTGCAAATAATAATATTAATCTACATTGTATTGTATGGTGTTGTTATCATTCCTATTAATGTTTCATGAAGGGTGAATCCAAGGTGAAGATAACGAATAGTGATCAAACTCATATCTCCTATAAGCAATACAAACTATATAGTTGGGCAAACACAAAACCTATGGACATACCAGAGGTGGGATCAGGTTCCTAGGAGGAGTAAGCATCCCCTGTAGACGGATCACACCCCGACAAGGTAAACGGAGCCATTCGCAGTCACATCAGTGTGCCAAGAATGGCTTAACGATCAGCATGAAACACGTCAGACAGCATTTGACGCAATTGTAGGTTGTATTGACGAATTAGATCGTTATAAGGACCATAGAATTTGCGAAATGCTGACTTCAATCAAGACTGTTGAAACTCCCTGTACCATCAACGTAAATGCCAGTAACCTACCTCGATTTAAATAAAATGACTATACGCAGAACAAGTTCTTACATATCGAATCAGCTGAGATATATAACCAGTATATGTAGGTGATAATATAACATTGCTACATAAATATGGGTTGGCGATGGAGAAGCTGAAATTATTGCGTTTGTCATACAGTTGAGCTGTCAGTTTGTCGTTACTGTCTATTTTCAATAACATATCTAAGTATGAAGCAGAAGTGGACGACTCTGTGGTGTCATTTATTTCGAGCTCACAGGGATATGTCAACTCGACATATGAATTGAAGTTAGTATCGTTAATAGACAAATTATAGTATTATATAGTTGTTTACCCAACTATCTATTTTGTATTGCATATAGGAGTTGTGAAATTGATCACTGTTCGTTATCTTCACCTTGCATTATATCATTTTCAACATCGCAATTTCATCCTTGCAAAGGAAACACTAATGATTCTTTGCTTCATCCGATACATTTCATGTATGAAAGGTGAAAATAACGAGCAATGGTCAAGCTCAGAACTCCTGCAAGCAATAGAAAATAAAGAGTTTGGAAACAGGGACCCTGAATTTATCAGAGGTGGGATCATGTGCCTAGGAGGAGTAAGCATCCCTGTTGACTGGTCACATCCGCCCTTAGCCCTATATCTTAATCAGGTATATGGGGTTATCCGTAGTCAAAATCAGTGTGCCAAGAACGGACTTTCAATCGGTATGAAACACGTCAGACAGCATTTGACCCATTGGTGATCTGGATCTTTCCTTTTTCAAATTGTTCTAAAAGTAGCAATTGTCTATGATATTAAAAAGGGTAATGATGGATCTATCATGAAGAATGAACGTCTAAACTATTAAAAAGTCATACGTTTTCATGATGTTGATTTGAGAAAGTAACAGTGATCTCGAATTGTCTTAAATTTCTTTAGATTTTTTTTCTGAGAATGCACATTTCATTTTACAAATTCTGGCATATCTCCTGGCACAACCTGTTTTGAATTTCTACCTCACACCTCTTAAAATTTCTGTGACATTCAAATATAGGACTTGGCATATGATTTACTCGACAAGCAGTGTGAAATGTATTCATTTGTTGCATTGAGTAGGATATTTTGAAGAAAACAACCATTGAAGTATTAGTAGGATTGCTAAATAATAAATATATGCCAAGTTGTACATGAGTCATGAGACACGATGTTAAAGGCTTTGCAAGGCAAAACCAACATATATTCTTCATGTAACCTATTCAAGTATTTTTATGAATTCTGGTTTACTAAACACATAGAGATAGCTTGTACGTATTTACTCATGACATTTACTACGGAGAGTAACAAAATTACCCGCTCTAATTTTGTTTGCTTTAGAATGCTCGAGGTCGATTGCTTGAAATATGAAAATAACAAACAGTGATGGGTCTCAAAAATCCCACACGCAACACCAAATATACAGCTGGGCAAACACGGACGCCTGGCCAATCCAGAGGTGGGGTCCAGTACCCATGAGGTGCAAACATCCTCTGTCGACCGGTCACACCCGTCGTGAGCCCCACATCTTGATCAGACAAACGGAACCACCCGTAGCCCAAATCAGTGCTCAACGATCAGTCCAACAACCGACTCGAAACACGCCAGACAGCACTTGACCCATTGACACACCACAACAGCAAAGTAGATCGCCACAACGACCTTAGAGTCGGCGAAACTCAGATCCCAAATGGGATTGCTGAAACCCCTGCACCATCAAACTGCTCGCCAGTAGCCTGCAGTCAAACGATAATGCAATTTGTCTTCAATAGTTGTATGTGTTATATCTAATCGCGGATGTCAACTGTCTATATTGCTCCCAGAGTATTTTTATGGTCGATCATGTCTATCATATGTAACCCATCTCTGCTGGAATTATTTTTTTCCCAAACAGTTCCTACAGACGGACAAGACTCAAAGTCAGCCGAAATAATTACTGACTGTCAATCGAATTTCAGAACGATGTTTGTTAGTTCAATATAAATATCACTTAATATTTTTGTGGCCTATCCATGTTTATATGAGTCGTAGATACAAATGTTCGAAAAATTTTATTTTGATATAAATATGCTGTGTATTTTGTGGTATTATGCAGTCAGGCTCATTAAATATTCATGAACGTTACGGAATTACTCTGGAGTTGAGGGATTCGATTTAACAGCCGGTTTATGACGGTTTAGATCTTCATGTGAATTCAGCTGTGAAGGATACATGTTTCTTGAGAAGTATTTTTTTTCTTTATGTTCGCTTCCTCTATCTGGGTTTTTAGAAGAAAGCGCAAACTTTTTTTGAATTTCGTTAACAGCTGCAAAACTTAGACACTCAAATTGTTTTATTCTGGTTGTAAATCTGCCATGATACACATAGGGATTGCAAGACTTCTCTTCTTGGGCGTGCCTCCTGAAATGTATTAAACAAAGAGGTAAATATGAAAACGGTAATCGACCCCAAGAAAATAAGAATACATTATGAAAGACTGAACACTGGTGAGACTAGGTTCGTTTGTGAGTTGGGAGGTGTAAGTTTCCCATGTTAAATTATCAATCCTACATATTCATCTGGAATACGTGGACCAAACCCAGTGAAAAATTATATTATTCTTCAATTATATTATTGGTATATATTTTCTAAATTGTAAGAGTAAATGTAAGGAACCGTGAGTCATGTCATAACACTTACAAGGAAATATTAAGAGTTTACCAAGCACGGGTCTTTTGACGTGCCAGATGTGTCATCAGGTGCCTAGGACGAGTAAATATCCCCTGTTGACCGGTTTTATCATTCGCGATCCCCATATGATGATCGCAGAAACGACAACATGATCAATGATTTCCCCTTACATACCATACATACCCTGACATATAGAATGTTTGCACGGACAGCTTCCCCAGAAAAACATATAACATGTGGATCTCTAATTATAATGTGGATCGATTAAGTAAGTGTGTAAATATTTGATTATAATAGTAACGTGTATCATACAGAAATTCAAAACATTTTACAATTTAACTCACCACCCAGATTATATATGTTTCACTTTGAATCAAAATATGAAATGTGAAGATAACGAACAGTGATCAATCTCATGAAAGCTATAAGCAATGTAAAATAGATAGTTGGACAAACACAAATCCCATGGACAACTAGAGGTGGGATCAGGCAAACGGAGTCATACGTAGTCAAAATCAATGTGCCAAAACGGTCGGTATCAAACACGTCAAACAGCATTTAACCCAATGACGGGTTGTTTAGACGAGCTATATCGTTGTAACGAACATATAATTTGCGAAATGCTGACTTTAATCGAGATTTTTCAAACCCCTGTACCATCATTTTGTTCGTAAAGAACCACTTTTTATTATTTCATCAGTCTATTAATATCCAATTCATAAAAAAGTTAACAGCACACACACATCTACAGTTTATGATCTCGGTATTATATATTTTCCTGTACAGTCGTACGTATATCAAATGACTGTAAGGACACCATACTCAAGGTTTTCATTCCAATCTTACAGGGAGTTAAATATGGACATGGAATGCTAAAAGTCAGTTTTAAAGTTCCCCTAGTCATATTCCTGCAGTTGTTTGTAAAGGCTTTGAAAATCAATAATATAACTTATGTTCAGATGTGTTGTTTGAAAGTCTTTTAAATTTCATCAAACGTTGTGCAAAGGTTACTTCAAAATGACAGTTCAAACAAAGGCTATTTTTTAATGAAGCATTAAAGATGAAAGTTGATTCATTTACGGCACAACGCTGTATTTCGTGTAAATATTATAGTATGTAAGAAGAAACATGAGGTTGGAGTGAACAGGGCGTCTTTTGTGCCCCTTTCAAAATTTATCAATTCCTAGCTAGGGTTCCAAAGCTAGTATTTTGTACACAGAAGTAGAAGTAATCGGATACCCTTATTCCTAAAATAGTAGTGCAGTGAGATGCAGTTGATGTGTCGAATTAAAGAGTACGTGCAATGAACTTACCTCTGGCCGGTTTGGGATTTTGATGCTTGAAGGATTTTGATGCTTGAACAGAAGTATGTCAAATAATTGTTTTGCTGATCAAGAATTCCAATGCAAATATCAACCCCGTTTGTTCACCACTTTATAAAATGATGTTACGTACCTGTATAGCTCAGTATCAAGAATGGGTTATTATGCTTAAAGTCCCCTCCAATTTGATAGGTACTTAGTACTCGATATTTGAAAACCCTTACGTCCAAATCTAAAGTAATCAGTTTCTTTCTTCTTTCTTTCTCTCTCTCTTTTAGTCCCCCCTCTCACTTTCTCGCTCTCGTTCTCTTCTTTACAGATCAATAAACATATACGTGGAAAGTAATGGTAAATAATTGTGATTCCCGAAGAGAGAACATATTTTGTTGAAAGATTTATATATATTTTCGATTATCTAATTCTACTTTATCTGTGTTTATATTTTTGTCAGCTGTCTATCTTAGATTACACATGCAATACCTGCATTTTCACACACGTGCATATTTTTAATTGTCATTCATGTCTGTACTTTTGAGTTTCAAGCGTTTTATATCTTTTTTATTCAGAGTAGAAATGGGGATTTGATAAAAAGATGACAATGACTAAAACATATCAGAATGTCTATATATTCTATTCACGTGCAGACACTTTATTAAAAACAATGGATATTAAATTTGTGAGTAATGCTTTAAAAATGCATGAGGGCACGAACTGCACTACTTTCCATCAGTTAGCTATTCATGAAGGTTTGTTCTTCATGTCCTCATTAGATGTGAAGATAACGAACTGTGATCAATCCCATTACCCCTATAAGCAATATAATATAAACAATAAATCAAACACGGATTCCTGGAGATACAAGAGGTGGGTCCCATCCTAGAATAAATAAGCACCCACTGTCAACCGGTTACACCCATCATGACCCCTGTGTCCTGATCAGGTATCCAGACTAATCCGTAATCAGATTTTTGTGCCAAAATCTATATTTTACTTAAATTTATTAATTCTTTCAAATCCACGGAGCGCCTTCTGTCTTTTGACATCCCTCAAGGGTCTGTTCTTCAGCAATCATTATAATCGGTAGACAACACAAATGTAACAAAATCGCCTTTCATCACCTTTTCTGTAAAATAAAATATCGACAATAGGTGAACTCCCATCTGTCCATTTTATTCTCTAAAAGGTGATTTCTCAGCTTTAATTTCAGAAAAGGTGAATTAAAGATGGTCTGTCAAGAACTGTTACATAGTGAAAAAGGTAATTTCCAATCTTCATCAACACAAATTCTGATAAAAAGTCATCTTTATTTCCCGGTGTCTTTTAGATTTATACTGCCTGTTTTATCACACAACCTTCCTATTTAGAAACGATTATTACACGTAATAAAGCCGACCCCTTTATCACTTCCATCGTCTTCCCTTTAAATGCACGCATCTCTAAAATTTATCACCTGATTTTCAAATCATTGAATTTAAACAAAATACACAACAGCGATAACATGTGTAATAAATTTTAGTTTTAATTGCATTATTGACTTTAATGAATGCACTACTGAAATGTATTATCAATAAAGATCTTGGAACCATGGCAAACATAATTAATATGTATTATTAATAAAGATTTAGGAACCGTAGCAAACATAATAACTATGTATCATTAATAAAGATATAGGAACCGTAGCAAACATAATAACTATTTATTATTAATAAAGATCTGGGAACCGTAGCAAACATATTCAACATGATTTAAACTTTATTCTATTTTGCCACGACTAAAAAAATTCTACAACTTTTATTAATGCATTTAATCGAGCGACACATTACCATCTCACATGTGCATAATGATAAAGTTCAACCTTAAGATGTGAATTTTGAGGGATATAAGAAAATTAAGGCACAAGTGGGGGGAGGTCATTTCTCAATATGTGTAAAGCTTGATGATTATATCAATTATTTCATGGAAGAAAACACTTATTAAATACAGGTGTGAGGATATTTCCTTTTATAGAACATAAAATCAATGACCATGATGGGGTTGTCACTCCTCCATTACATATATTATGTTACACAAACACGTCCTTCAATGATTCAATGATATTCATGTTTGAGAATTCATTGTCGAGTGATACTATACACGGGATCTGAGAGGGGGGTCTTGCATCTCCATATTTGTCAGGTTAGAGGATTATTTCATTTGGACGCACAGCCCCATGTCAAACAGGTTTGATTATTCTTTTTTGCGCTGCAAAACTAGTATTTAGTTTGATCAAACAACTGCTGTTTCTGTTTGAGAGAGAACAATGTCATTGCGTGTAAATATGCAAGGACTGCTTCAACATCTGGTAATCATTACATTATTTACCAACACTATGTATATGATAGTGTGTACGTAGTACACATGTACGCACACTCTATAGCAATATATATTTTAATAAGACATACTTTTGAAGACATTGCTTTACGTCTTCAGTATCCCCAAGGTGCACAATGGGAGTATACAGTGCAGCTACTCATGAAACTACCCCCAAGAAATAACAATGTAAATAATCTTCATCTGGTGCGTACATGTATGGGCATTTATATGAACGAGAGAACAATAAACATATGTTCCAGAAAGCATGTGGAAATCAATATTCAGTTAATACATCATCTCCAAACACACAATTATGAAATATTAGTTTTCGTTAAATATATTAACTAGTCAAACGGTATTTGACACATGCGGTATTCATGAAAAAAGTGTTTTGTTTACTTGTCTTTCTTTCCACTACCGCTTAATGTGTGTGGTTACAGAATTTCTGTCGAATTTGTAATACATCACACACGCCTGCGTCCTGTTGAACGAATCATTTCACCATCTGATTTGAAATTGTGAACGCGATGTGAGAATACTTGGACAGAGAATGGACAGAATGAGTTACGAGTCAGTGTCATCACAGACCATACAACATATCTAATCTAATATGGTGAAACGCTTGACATGGATATTCACATCATGAGTGACACTGAGTATTCTGGATGCAGCATGATGGAAATTGAAATAAGCACACGTAAAACGAAGGAATATCGGGTAACTTGATGTAATAACTGTGTAATCGACAAATGATAGCATACCATGTATCAGCACATTCCAGAATCCTTGAGCAATTACACTAATTAGCGGCCTGACGATACACTGATCCCAGCATTCAAAGATGTGCATGTTGTGATGTCCCAAAATTATTTCTAGCTCCAAACGAGGAAATCTTGGTCAAATCGTGTGTCCAATTAACGCAAGCGTAAAATGAAATGTTTACAGACGTTCATCTTTATTATTTCCAGGGTAGTTAATTTACATTTACCAGCTAGAGTTCGAGTGCTTTGGCTGATCGAAAAGAAAAAGAAACAACAGAAGATGCCAAAGTAGATGTCCTTTGATACTGCAAGGTAGATTAACGATAATGTTATAAACTTCAAACTTGATGTCCCATGGTACTCGTAGTACAGACGATGCACTGATTCTTACTGGAAGGGGATGCTATATTGTTTTCGATGTATTTGCAGAAGTAAAGAACTGAAATAGAAAAGAATACATTCACTGGAAATATTTTTTTGTGATTCATTGTGAATTTGAAACTAATTTCCAAATAAAAATATCTAGCAATTTACATTAACGTATGTGATGAACTACTGAGTGTTACCTTTACCATAGTGACAAAGACCAACTTTGCATTCTTCCAAGAGTCAGTATATATTTGCTTTTTATCATATTGCCATTTTGTCACCTTCGAAGCAGATTATATTTAAATTCAGAATGTTATTTTGTGAAATGAAGTAACAATTGAAAAGACATAGAATATATTGAGTGGAGGTGATTGTATAGACGATGTTTTGTTAGTGTATACCGTATGAATATGTGTAACCAAATCACATTTTGTTGCTGTGAAAGATTATTCGGATTGCTATTTGTAAATAAAATATGTTCTCAAGTAGACCGTTTGTATATCGTTTTACAAAAGGTGTACAAAAGACATTTCCAAAAATGAAAAGGAGCATAAGAGATATTGAGTGTAATGATGGGCAATGATGCATGTGGGAAGCGTCATAATCCGTGGAGATACATGTACATGTACATGTAAAACATGTGCTATGGGAAAGGTAATTTCAAAGATTATCCCAACCAGTAGCAAAGCTAATATATCAATGAATTATCCATGATTTGTGATTATTCAATGTTAGCGTCATGAAATGTGGCACCATCGTTTGGTTGATTGTAAAGTGTTAAATGCCTCATTCGAGAATCGTTCACTCTTGTGGATCAGTCACAATTGGCAATGAAGGGCTTCAAAATATACGCCTATGTCCACTGTATACGGCCTTCGAGTAAGGATATGTCTTTATTGTGTTACACCTGCTGTATCACAGGACCTCTGTTTTCGCGGTTTCATATGAAGGGCTGCCCCAGTTAGTATCCTTTTACGGCAAACACGGGTTACCGAGGGTATATTCTAACCTTGATTCCAAAGGAATGTTCCATTGGAAATGACTATGGTCAAGGTTATACCACCGTCAAATAATGTTGCACTGTTGGAGTGAGCTAATGTTACAAAATATGAAGGTAATAAATATAAAAAAAACAATAACACAAAGTCAACAATGGTGATAACGTTGGGAAACAATGTACTTACGAAATATAGACAGCAATATTTTGTGAAAATCATCCCTGTGCACACCGGAAGTCACCCATATTACGAGAACTATCAAACCTATTCATTTGACTAGACCATTCTAATTGCTCTTACATCGATTGATTGAATGGTTGTATATTGTGCAGCATACCTCTCGATAATTATTCACTCATATGGAGACGTAACCATTGCCGATGACGAGCTGTAAAATGTAGGTCTACGCTTTTAGGAGTTATGTCATTAATAACTGTTCGCTACCCTTGCCTTTCATGAAACAAATCCTAGAGGCTCCGAAATTTTGCAATTACGTATTTACCTACATTAAATGTTCAAACCAATACATTTGTCAGCTCCCTCACGAAATAACGCTGATATTAGAGTTGTCAATCGAGGCAAGTTTGATATGTGTCCAGCGCTTAATATAAAACGCCACAATCAGCTTTTATAAACTTCGCCAGGATAAAAGGAATAGTGACAGTTCATGCAATTTATTGATTATTCCATTAGTGGTGTTAACATTTTATTTTGTAATTAGGAGAATTAGGAGACAATATAAGCTATCGTCATGTCTCTTGTATAAAATGATGCAGTTAAGCAAATTCAAACACAACACCTCTTCATTTTTATATTGTTTATGACAATGCCAGTCGTATTTTTACTTCAATCAGCACATTCCACGTATGACTGTACCTCACGGTCGAAACTGATCAACCAAAGATATGTACTCGTCCAATCCCATAACGTTCTGGTGATATTTTTATTTCCTTAAGTTTATAGCTTTGCTCGAGACTTCACACTGGATGAAAACGCTAGTTTCTGCAAAACTGAAATCATATGGAAACCTTACGGGAACTTGACGTTGAGGTTTCCCATATGGTTTCTGCAGTGCGTAAACAATTATATAGATTCCGCAAGTTTCCGTCAAGTTTCAGTCTGCGGAAACCCGAAGTTGAGGTTTCCCGTATGGTTTCCGCAGTGCGGAAACAATTATATAGTTCCTGTCAAGTTTCAGTCTGCGGAAACTGTATACTATGATTCCTAATGGTTTCTGCAATGCTGAAACTTAACTAAAATTCGGAGGTTTTTAAAGAAATAGCATGCAATAAATAATTGAAATGCAAATAAAAAAATCACACAAAAAACTTTAAAATTTAAGTGAGAAAAGAATAGTAATCACTTTATACGCATTGGGTCAAACGTTGTCTGACGTGTTTCATACCGATTGTTAAGTCGTCCTTGGCACACTGATTTTGACTGCGGATAACTCCGTTTACCTGATCAGGATATGGGGCTCACGGCGAGTGTGACCGGTCAACACGGGATGCTTACTCCTCCTAGACACCTGATCCCACATATGGTGTGTCCAGGGGTTCGTATTTGCCCAACTATCTATTTTGTATTGCTTGTAGGAGTTATGAGATTGATCACTGTTCGTTATCTTCACCTTGCATACATCATATTGTTATAAGAATTGTTTTTTCAATTTAACAAAACAGACATGAATTAAGATACAGAAAACAAAGTATATTCCGTGTGTTGTTACGTTTGACAAGCTAGCATGCATGTGTACTTCAATTAATCCCTCCGTGTATTTCTTGTTACTCCCATGTTAATTGCAAGGTTTTTCCTCCGTCATGGGAAAAATAGAGATAAATACACAAGATAAACTGGAAGAATACTGTCCAGCTTTGTCGCCGCATAGAAACAAAGATCGAAGTTCATTGTAATAGAAAATCAGTGTATATGGGAGAGGGTTGAATTGAACATAAACCTTCAACTGGGACATGTATATGCCGTCATATATTTACGCAGGTTTTACGTCTAAGAATGTATATTATTTTTTTATTTTCATAATATTAAAACTATGAATACTGCATATTGTAGATTAAAATTTCAAACACTAATAATATAGTTAGGTGGTGGAATTAGACGCATATGTCTGTCTGTGAAATACGTACGTACCTTTTGAAACTGTTGTCTCCCCAATATTGACAAGTGAGTTAATCCAGAGACAAGAGGACCATATTCCAAAATCACAACCGGACTTTCTTGAACTCCCAAGTAGTTCCATGGCTCCAATATTATCACCACAACCATCGCCTGACAGCCCGTTTCCACCTGCCAATATAATTATGTGTGAGGAGGACTCTGAGAATGTTGTGCTCAAGAAAAACATAGAGCCTAATGGTGATGTAGAATATGGTTTGGCGTTACCCTTCATGAGTGTTAGTAACAGGCTTAACACCAAACAGTCACCAACAGAGGAGAAGGTCATCGAGGTGCAATAGAGCCCTACAAAGATTTTGAAAGAGATAAAAATAAAACCAGAACAGATATCATTCCGGGAGATTATGATTTCAGGATTAGACGGGATGTAATCACAGTTGTAAAAACCAGTTCCTGTTCATTTATTAGAAAGTATACATCTTATTATTTGGGATAAAACATCATCGGATACTCCCGCATAACTTTCACCAATGGCACTAGGGGCCCATTCGATTGAATGTATTTCATTATTATCATTATGTTATATAAGGCATATATATATAATTTATATGAAAATACATAATATCGACATACGTATAATAACAAATATTTTTCGAAGACATAGAAATATCATATACAACGTTAATGTAGATATATCAGCAGTAGAATAACATAGTAATTGCCACTGGTTGGAAACGCTAGTTTCCGCAAAACTGAAACCATATGGAAACCTTGCGGAAACCTGACGTTGAGGTTTCCCATATGGTTTCTGCAGTGCGTAAACGATTATATAGTTTCCGCAAGCTTCCGTCAAGTTTCAGTCTGCGGAAAGCTGAAGTTGAGGTTTCCCGTATGGTTTACGCCGTGCGTAAACGATTATATAGTTTCCGTCAAGTTTCAGTCTGCGGAAACTGTAGGCTTTGATTCCTAATGGTTTCCGCAATGCTGAAACTTAACACAAATTCGGAGGTTTTTAAAGTAATAATTTAATATGCAATAAATAATTCAAATGCGAATTTAAAAAGCACACAAAAAAACTTAAAAATGTAAGTGAGAGAAGAATATTAAGCACTTTATATACATCATGTTGTTATAAGAATTTTTTCAGTTAAACAAAACAGATATGAAATGAGATACAGAAAACAAAGTATATTCTGTGTGTTGTTACGTTTGACAAGTTAGCATGCCTGTGTACTTCAGTTAATCCCTCCGTGTATTTCTTGTTAGTTCCATGTTAATTGCAAGGATTTTGCTCCGTCATGGAAACAATAGAGATAAATACACAAGGTAAACTGGAAGAATAATGTCCAGCTTTGTCACCGCATAGAACCAAAGATCAAAGTTCATTGTAATTAAAAATAAGTTCATATGTGGGGTTTGGGTTGAATTGAACATAAACCTTCAACTGGGACATTTATATACAGTCATGTATTTATGCAGATTTTACGTTGCATGTGCATTACTAAGAATGTAGATTTTTTTTATTTTCATAATTTCAAAACTATGAATACTATAAATTAAGATTTCAAACACTAATACTATAGTCAGGTGGTAGAATTAGACACATATGTCTGCGTGTGAAATACGTTCGCACATGTAAGTAATTACATGAATTATGCCAATTGGAATTTTTTTCGAATATGCTCAATTGATTGATTTAGCAATCAATATGTAATTGGCATACATGTATAATTATGCATGCGTGTCAATGGGTGTTTTGATTTTATCATATGTTATAATAGTATCAAGGATATACAATGCGATTATAGGCATATTATGATATAGATTATGACATGTGTACATACAGTATTAGTCATAGTACACAGTACATTTTAGGACATTATACATGTGTAATAATATTAATATTATTTTTTTAAGAACATTTCAATTCAAAGCTTAACTGAATCTGTCAGGTTTTCTAATATATCTTTGAAAAATACAAAATAATTTAACAGAATACGAATCATCGTCTCCTAAAACATATGGTGTCAACGGTTTGAGTTTTATCAAGTCCATAAAAATGACCGAAGAAATCCTTCCTAACCATTGCGAATTTCGCACCGAAGAAAAAAATAATGGTATGCATCTTATACTTATAATATTCACATAATACAATAGAAAGGCAGTTGGCCTGTAAGGATGTAATGCTTCCTTCATTTCATCGACATCAAATGAACATTTTACGCCTATGGAATCGACTCGTTACAATGCCGGACGACAGACTTACGGAAAAAAAATCATGTGGGATATGGAATAATCACACAACATAAATTGGTCAAATACAGTCAAATTCCTTTTTGAATCTCTTGATATGACAATTTGAACACAGTGGAAGAAAAACTTCGTCGGGATTTTATGAATGGCTGGAATGAAGAGGTCCATAACGTTCCAAAACTTAGAACCTACCGACCGTAAAAATATGAGTGATTTTCAAACAGAAAAATATGTAATCATGGATATTCCAAAAAGGCATCGTTCTATACTTGCCTAGTCCAGATGTGGTGTCTTATCTATTAGAATTGAAACAGGACGGTATAAGGGGGAGCCGTTATCGGATAGACTGTGTACTGTATGTTCTTCAGATAGTGTAGAAGATGATGTCACTTTTTACTTCATTGCTCCTCTTATTCAAATCTTAGAGTAATCTTTTTACCAGTATCGGATTTAACCCCACTGTGATCTATATGTCAGATTTAGACAAAAGAAAATTTCTATTATTACATTTCCCAAGACAAACTGCAAAATTCCTGTTCTCCGCATACACCTACAGACAGTCTATCATATACCATAATAGTATAAGTCATGCGTGATACATGTACCACTGTATTTATTATTTAATGCGGGGGGGGGGGTCTGTTAAAAGTGACATATAGGCCTGATGTTTAAATTCCTATTATTCTGTTTAATGTATTTTTCAATTCTGTAATGTATAAAACACATGCCACTATAATAAAGCATTTACTTACTTACATTCCTAGATGTATTTGTGGTCGATTATGCAGATGAATTTTAAATTACCTCGCATGTTTGTAACATTTGGGCACTAAACTGTATGCGAACGTTTGTCGCATATAGTACTTGTTCACAAAATTCAGGACTAGTTAGTTTTGAAATCAGCATATATTATAATATGAATTTAATGCAGTGCAGTTTGAAACCATGCAAAGTTTCACACATTAGAAATGAATTCAGCATTCTAATACAAACATGCACTGATGAACACATCTCAAATTAAGTTCCTGAGAGTACATATTGTAACCTGAAAGTCTATTTACTGTTATTTAGAAGTTTGAATCTAAACCTACAACATTTGCAAAATATGCATCTACTCAACAATACAATTCGGTGTGCATTATTTCGACAATAAGTTCTATGGTGATGTATTCTACACAACTCGATCTAGAACTCGGGTATTGGTAGTAAATTAAAGTAAATCTAATTAGATAATATCTTCACCATCTCTATATTATTATAACTCTCAACAATATATATCCATGCACTTTGGAAGTGATATCATACAAATTAACATGATATAAGCATACAATAATCGACAAACTTAGAAGCTCTCAAATGTGTACTGTTGATTTAAAAAAAATAGTTACGAATTTTTCACTTCATACATATATCACTGTTGCATACATATGAGAAATAGGTTACATGGATATTTTCACACATATTCATTTTGAAATACGAACTCAATAACATAAGGTATACTGTCTGTATTTCATATTCATCTTATTCTTTTATGTGAGCATATATATGATGTAAACTTCTTTTTCAGAGAGAGAGAGAGAGAGAGAGAGAGAGAGAGAGAGAGAGATACATAAGTACTATTTTCTTGGTAACATTTTGATAACTATAATACATGTACATGTAGATCTAGATATGATTTACAATGTATCTATTGATCAAACCAAAGAACACACAAAAAAGAAATGAAAAAGAAAAGAAAAAGAAAAAAAGAAACACAAACGTATTTGATGAAAAAGTACATATAGACCTACATGTATACACTGATTATGCATATGAGTTTTCACATATTCTCTGCCAGTGAATTTCATAATCATCATGTCTACAGTTTCTTAGCAGCAAGTACTTCTCAACCACAATTCTGTCCGTAACTATTTTTCTAATCGCAGATATATGTACTTGCGGACTATTTTGATATTTACAAGAAAAACATATTGTTTTACTACAAGCAAATCAAATTTTGAATGTCTAGCTGTTGATTTTTATTATACATTTGTAGAATCAATATTTTATTTTTACTGACATGCATCCCGACTGAAATATTAATTAGAAAAAAAGAAACTTAAGCAATTACTTGAATTTAGTATATAGTTCCTGTGTTTCATCTATCATCTAAGGATTTCAACGTTTTAGTTCAGTAAAATATTGTGACTCCAGAAGTTAAGAAACCACTTTAAATGAAAGTAGATGGTTGAGGGGCACACGTACATGGACATGTGTTTACAAATATCCTTAACAATTGCGAGGCGAAATTAATGTGTTGCTAAGAAAAAAGCAGTTCATTCTTCAAAACATTTCCATGTATTTGGATATCTCACATGCAGAATGTCCAGTCTTGTATATGCCCTGGCTTTATAGCTCATATTGTGAGAACAGAGAAAAGTCGGGCAGAAGAGGGGCACCTTAAAATACCCCATAAAGATTCAGAAGAAAGTTTGTGTGACTGTATGCTACACCAGGTATTGAGTTTATTTCATGATTTTTAGACCTCTAATAAACGTAAACTTTTCATTATAATACAACATAAAGCACACTACAGATTAGTTACATTTAAAATTGTAAACAGAGGGCGGCCATTTTGAATTTAGGGTCGCAGGGACGCTATTTAAAAAAAAATCCTATGATATAGAAAAACGATGGAGAAATTTAACACATGCATGATTTTTTTAAATTCAGACGCTTGTGAAACAATTTACAAGCAAAATAAATTATATATCTATAAAAGTATGTTTTCCCATAACTCCTCTCCTGATCGTTGATTGGTTGTAATTTTCGGCGGGCAAAATTGATTGTTGTTTGTGAGAGAAAACCTAGCGTGACTCAAATGGAACCATGTCATGTTTTGATTGAATGGAAGATCCACAGATTTTTCTGAGAATAGGAGACGTCTACTGTTGTTGGACATCATTCAGGTATGATGTCTTTTAGAGGGTATTGAGTGAAAATTTCTGGAGCTTTTTAAAACAATCTTCCATTATGCATCCTCACTGAATATTTTAGTATGAGTCTGTCCATAGCCAATACTGGCAATTGCCGTCTCATTTAAACGATTTTGACGGGATATCATGTTCTCTCTGACTATAAAAATTTTCCTTTTCTCATAAAAGAGCAATGATATTTAATATTCATTTCATAATCACAACAGAACACATCAAAACATGCTCGATATTCACCTTTTAGAATTTTAAATACAAAAAAAAAAAAAAAAAAATAAATAAATAAAATATCCTGTCCCGATTCGGAAACAGAACGTTATCTAACATATTTTCTCTCTCTATATATCATTGTAGGTATCTCCGGTGTTGACTTGATACATTTTCATTCACGATGTTGCGGATTCATCATTGCATTTGCATGGGGTAGTGCATTTGTTGTGTGTGGCCTTCTAAACGATAAATCCATGGATTAAAGGATGAACAGGTCGATGCAGGAATATTCATTCTAATGATAAGGAAATACGAAATACATGGACAACCTCCAAGCATGCAATATGCCTTATACAAACAATGATGGGATGTTCCAGTAAGTGGTGAAAGGTTTTACATATAACGTTTGATTTTGTGTTGTGATTATAAGGTCCTTATATAGATCTAGTTTATGTGAAATTTGAAATGGTTTTGCATTGTAGCCTTTGAAAAATTTAGTGGGGGGGGGGTTATTACGTATAATACTGTATACAGTAATGTATGTAGGGACCAAATGACATCACGACTATTGCATATTAGCCATACAAATATCTACAAACTATTTCCAGTTAGCCATCCGAATTTTTTAGTCCTAGAAATAGTTTATATTCTCAATTATGGTGCAGCATCAAATTAAATCCCTCAGCATTAGAAGTGAAAGGCACATGTGTTTTAGGCATGATATTAAAACCAAAGGCCCCATATCACGGTAGGTATTGACACGATAAAGAACCCTCACTGCTACGCAGCTAAGTTAAGGATAATCCCCAAAAAGTCTCAGTGCTGTACATAAATCTACTTTCAAGTTGAGCAATGCACTTCACACCATACAATGTCACAATGAAAAAGTAAGTCACAACGCACAGGGCTATATATTCATATCATTGGGAAAATGATGCAATATTTTGGCTATATTGACCAAGGCTATCAAGTTCTAAGCTGTATACTGATTTTTTAAAAATTTTCTGTCATATGATATATTTTCTCTATGGTATTGTAACAATTTCAAATTTTCAGTATATAACTTGTGCAAATATATTATTCATATGATTGATTGATTGATGTTTTCCGCCACACTCAACAATTTTTCAGTTATATGGTGGCTCCCAGTTTTTATTGGTGGAAGAAAGAACCCAGAAACAATGTACCTGGGAAGAGACCATCGACCTTTCGAAAGTAAACTGGGAAACTTTCTCACTTAACCGCATGAGCGGGATTGGAACCCTCGCCAACAGAGGTGAGAGGCCGCGTGATTTTGAGCTCGATGCTCTAACCACTCGGCCACGGAGGCCCCTTATTATTCATATGATATTATGACGTTGAAATCGCCCGTAATCTATACATACAGTTTGTATTAATCCGAAATATTTGACGTTTTCCTGGCTTTTGATATTTACTGTGTCAGGAGAATGTCAGAACCGGCACCATTACGTAAACTGGAATCGTTTTATTGATTAAGTATGAGTTTAACATTGAATTCGACTCCAAAGTATTTAAGATCGACCCGAGAATGCCGCCTCCAAAAGGAGGCGGTGAATTTCCAGTTTACGTAATGGAGCCGGTTCTAACGTTTTCCTGGCACGGTAAATATCAAAATCAGAAAAAGCCAGAAAAACATCAGATACTTTGGACTAAGTGTGTATATGCTCATTGTATGTAAATAATGCAAAGGTTCAAGGACATCTGCTAAATTACTATAATATTAAAAAGTATTTCACCCCTCCCTCTACATAATAGAGACCCACTTTATTAGATACAATAGAGAAAAGAACAAAATTCAGATTTTATAAACTGTATTAATTTTACTTATAATATTAACATAAATTAAGTGTCCATTTTCATCATTTCAGGGGAAAAAAGTTTTGTTTGTAGCAAGTGTCATTCACTTCAATGCAGTCTTCAATACAGTTCCACATTTTTTGGCATACTGTAGTTCCAATTTTATTTGTCCCACAATACAATAAAATTACTCTGTTGTTACAGTCAGGTCTATAAAATTAGACATTTTTCATCTTTTTAAAATAAAGGTTTTAAGGGGGTACTCTACAGCATGATAATGGCTGTCCTTTTAAACCATGTATGAAAAAATAAATATTAGCAATATATGTCTTCTCCTTTTGGTTTTCATTGCCTAGCTGAGTAACTTAGTGGGATAGCACGTCGACTGCTGTGCTGTACATCACGGGTAGGAATTTGGCAGGGGTTTTAATTTTATTTTTTCCTCAATTACTTTTTACTAAAACAGCATTTTTTGACTAAAGAAAGTAAATTTAAAAGTTTCAATTTCAAAATGTACATATCCTCCATTTTCATCCTCATCAAATTTCTCTGGTGTTGCATCCCTTCTTAATTGACACCCATCTGTTGACAAAAATAACTCTTGTCATCAATGTCTTTTCTCATAAAAATAAAATCCACCACCCAACCTACATTTTTTGGTGACCCTGGATATTAATTAATCTACTCACTTGCTATTGTCTAACTAACTGATGAATTTAGGTACTCGAATGCATTGAGTTAGCCCACTAAAAAGGTAGTAGTTCTGAAATCTAACACATAAACTGGTGTATAGTCATAATAATCTTGGTGGCCTCTAGTCAAATAATGTGTCCAGTATTATATAATTTTCTTTGAAATTGTCAGATGTCTACTAGTTTTGCATATAGATAAACACATATACATTTATAAACAATCTCACATGTACACAAAATAAATCTAATTAAAATTACTGTACCAAAACACTACCAGCAATACAATTTGCTATTTTAGAATCCTGAAATGATCTTGTACATGTAAATGCATGCAGTGGTGGGTCCAGGATTTGTTAAAGGGGGGGTAGGGCTGCAGGGTTTTGAGGCTTTTTAGGTAACTTGTAAGATTTATTCTAGTTTAATATAAATGCATGTACAACATAATATAATTATTATATGATAATAAGTACTGGATTTGCTTATCTTCATGTGCTTGTGTGTACATATATATATTATGTCAAATCCTATACCACTATTTCTTTTATTAGCTCACCTGAACTGAAAGCTCAAGTGAACTTTTCTGATCCACTGTTGTCCTTCATCTGTCCATCTGTAAACTCTTTACATTTTTACATCCTTGGGTGAAGGGCTTTCAAGTTTGTTCAAATGAAGGGTCGTGTCCCCCTTCGAAGGGGAAATAATCACAAAAATGCAAAAACTAGGGTGGGGTCATTTAAAAATCTTTTTCTCAAGAACCACTGGGCCAGAAGAGCTGAAATTTACATGAAAGCTTCCTGACTTAGTGCAGATTTAAATTTGTTAAAATCATGGCCCCGTTGGAGGGGGAGGTAAGATGAGGCGACATTAGGGGATTGAAATTTTACATACAAATTTATAGGGAAAATCTTCTTAATAATTACTGGGCCAGGAAAGTGGGAATTTACATGAAAGCTGTCTGGCATAGTGCAGATTCAAGTTTGTAAAAATCAGTGTCCCCGGGGGTAAGATGGAGCCACAGTAGGGGATCAAAATATTTCATACAAATATATAGGGAAAATCATTAAAAATCACTTGCCAGGGAAGTTTACATTTACATGAAAGCTTCACGACATAGTGCAGATTCAATTTTGTAAAAATCAGGGCCCCTGGGAGTAGGTTGGGGCCACAATAAGGATCAAAGTTTTGCATGTGAATAGGAAAAATCTTAAAATATGAGCCAAGGTGACTCAGGTGAGCGATGTGGCCCATGGGTCTCTTATTTATTTTTGGTCTCAATGTGTGTGTGTGTGTGTGTTTAAATCAGCCACTGGCAAAGTGAAGACAGAATTGAGCAAAGTAACGGTGTGTCTACTCAGTCTTGATATACCATATGTTACATAGGATTAATTTTTGTTTACTGTTTTTTTTAAACTAGATGAGCAGAAGATGCATTCCATGACTGACTCCCCATATGATATGAAAGACAGCCCATGAGAATGGAACCAACTTTCAGTGTTACAATGGATGAACACTCCTCCTGTCACAAGTCCATCTTGATTCAGTAAAGTGGTAGTCTATTCATCTAGGAAGCAACAAGACGGATCTGGACAAGGACCATAGTGACTCAAGCTTTGGTGTCAGAAGACCAGTTTGATTAAACATGTTAAAAGCACCACAGAAGTAAGAAGCTAGGATACCAGTTTTATGTGAGCATACCATTTAAGGATTCATTACTGAACAGTTGAAGGATAGTCACTATGACAAGAAAAAGAAACAATTGTAATGAGCATTGGGGTCCATGTATTTAGAGCTTTCCACTTTTCTGTTGAAAGTCATATTGATATTGTTCTGTTTATTATTTTTTCTTACCATCAAAATGCTATCACTCTTTAAGACATATTGAAACACTTTTAGCTCACTTGAACCTTCCGCTCACCTGAACCGAAGGTTCAAGTGAGCTTTTCTGATCACATTTTGTCCGTCGTCCGTCTGTAAACTTTTCACATTTTCGACTTCTTCTCTAGAACCACTGGGCCAATTTCAACCAAACTTGGCCAAAGCATCCTTGGGTGAAGGGATTTTAAGTTTGTTCAAATAAATAGCCATGTCCCTTTCAAAGGGGAGATAATCGAAAAAATGCAAAACTAGGTTGGGGTCATTTAAAAATGTTCTTCTCAAGAACCACTGGGCCAAAAGAGCTGCAATTTACCTGAAAGCTTCCTGACATATTGCAGATTCATGTTTGTTCAAATCATGGCCCCCGGGGATACGATGGGGCCACAAGGGAGGATCAAATTTTTACATACAAATATATAGGGAACAACTTTAAAAATCTTCTTCTCAAGAACCACTAAGCCAGAAAAGCTGAGATTTACATGAAAGCTTCCTGACATAATGCAGATTCAAGTTTGTTCAAATCATGGGGCCCGGGGGTTGGATGGGGCCACAATAGGGGATCAAATTTTACATACAAATATATAGTTAAAATCTTCTCAATAACTACTAAACCAGAAAAGCTGATATTTACAAGAAAACTTGCTGACATAGTGCAGATTCAAGTTTGTTTAAATCATGGCCCCGGGGGTACGATGGGGCAACAAATGGGGGAGGGTCAAAGTTTTACATACAAATATAGGAAAAATCTTTAAAAATCTTCTCAAGAACCATTGGGCCAAAGAAGTTGACATTTACATGAAGGCTTTCTGACCTAGTGTAGATTCAAGTTTGTAAAAATCGTGGCCTCCAGGGGTAGTTGGGGCCATAATAGGGACTAAGGTTTTACATGCAAATATTTATGGAAAGTCTTCATATATGGGCCAAGGTGACTCAGGTGAGCGATGTGGCCCATGGGCCTCTTGTTAGTTCATAATACAATGCTTTTTGAGAAATAATCAGATATCAACCTACATACTTGAATTTTGACTCTGATCCTTGTTTTTATTACTTTTCTCTAACTTTAAATTCTAGGAACATCAAACATTTGCTAAACACTGATTTGCTTTAAAAAAATGTTATTGCTATTCTTAGTTACTAAATCGAAAGATACAGAGACGCAAAACATTTACTCATGAATTCACTTTAAAAAAATTCAGTGAGAGATCAATCGAAGGGATCTGAAGACCCTTAAACCTGGTTATTGCCCTTGAATGTCTGCAGTTTTTTTTAGCGCTAGCTCTTCTCAAATACAGTATATGTTTTGTGACCTTGAATTCTTGTCAACTCCAGTTACCATCCCTTTAATTTTATGTTTTGACTTGAATATCTTTGATACTATGACAGTTTAGGTTTTCTTAATTCTGGTTCTTACTCTTTCGACCTTGAATTTAGGGTCAAAGGTCAAGGCCATACATATATTTTCTAATGTTTGCATTTTTCAAACAAATTGAGCATTTTTAAGTCAAAGTCACCCCTTTTTTACAAAGCACTATGATACGATCTCTTAGAGGTTGTGTTTAGTCCCCTACCGACAAAATGGAAGGGGACATTAGGTTTGCACTCCGTTCGTCTGTCTGTCAGATCAGTTTTAAGCACTTTTTTCTCTGTTCTTACAGATATATATTTGATATTTAGTACATTGCTTTGCCATAACAAGTTACAGATCTAGTTTGAATTTTATTTCAGTCTGTTGTACATCAAACTTGATGCTCAAGTACATTGTAAGGAGTAGGTGACCTCCATTGATTTTGATGTAGCATAGTCAAAGATCAAGTGTCAAACTGGACACAGGAATATACTGTCTGCTCAATATTTTGAGAATCGTTAGTTTGACAGACATCAAACTTAGTACACCGGTACATCCTAAAATGTAGATGACCCTTAGTGATTTTGAGGTCACGTGGTCAAAGGTCAAACTGGACATAGGAAGATACTGACCATTCAATATCTTGAGAACTCTTTGCTTGACATACATCAAACTTGGTACATTGGTACATCTTAAGAAGTAGATGACCCTTAGTGATCTTGAGGTCACATGGTCAAAGGTCAAACTGGACATAGGAAGATACTGACCACTCAATATATTGAGAACTGTTTGCTTGGCAGACATCAAACTTGGTACACTGGTACATCTTAAGAAGTAGATGACCTGTAGTGATTTCGAAATCATATGGTCAAAGGTCAAACTGGAAATAGGAAGATACTGCCCACTCAATATCTTGAGAACCCTTTACTTGACAGACATCAAACTTGATACATTGGTACATCTTAAGATAAATGACCCTTAGTGATTTTGAGGTCACATGGTCAAATGTCAAACTGGAGATAGGGAGGTACTGTCCACTCAATACCCCGAGAACCTTTTGCTTGACAGAGATCAAACTTGATACACTGGTACATCTTAAGAAGTAGATGACTCCAAGGGATTTTGAGGTCACATGGTCAATGGTCAAACTGGACATAGGAAGATACTGACCACTCAATATCTAAAAAACTCTTTGCATATCTGTTTTACAAACATCTCTTGTTTGGATTTGAATTAATAGTTTTGAAATTTATGTTGCATATACATTTTTGGATTCTGTACGCATTGATGTTTGGGGAACATCTGTAAAGATCCCAATTGAGAATTATATAACAATTTATTTTCATAGAAATTAGGTTTGTGTGAAGGACAGTCAGATATAATATGAAATTTACTGTATAATAAGAAGTGTTAGTACACATTATGTGTTAAACAAGATACTGAGTGCTAGACTGACATTTTTTTGGATTCTATGCAGAAGTATCCTATATACGAATATTACTAGTATAAGTTCACCATCAGTATCGTTATAATTCATTGCACATCTTTTTACAGAAACTAAAGAGTCGAAAGGCCCAGCTGGAGAGAGATTCCCATTTCTCGACCAAGAACGAAAAAAAAAGATTAAAAAGGTGCTAAGGATACAACGTCTCAAGAAGTAACGGATGATGAGGAAGCCACCCAGAGGAAGGTCTTATCATTTATATGGGAGTCATCCCTGCTGCGTAATGTTAAGTGCGACCTGGACAGAGAGTATGCTGAATCTTTGCAACATCAATCAAAGAGACAACAAGCCAAGGCCATTAGAAGTAGAACAGAAATGACTATGACCCCACCACCTAGGATCATTCAAGAGGGGGCCGTTTCCTCTACTTATAAATGATGCTATTACTGTTAATAGTTATATTTAATTTCCTCATTCCTAGCTCACCTGAGCCAAAGGCTCAAGGTCACAATTAATAATATTATACCGTTATAACCAGTTTTTTATGAAATTCTAATAATGCTGTTGAAGGAGAATTGCAATTGTTCGAATGTTTATAATTGATACTGTTTAATTATGTCTAGCATCTTAAAAAGTTTGATGACCTATATATTTCATTTGATAATTTATTAATTTTAACTTTAATAAATTGAAATAAATGCATTTTTCATACTTTTATCAGAGAATATTGCAAGTATGGAGTTACCTTGATATATATATACAGATTTGTTCTGCTTTAGTACTAGTGTATCATTATTATTACATCAAGTTCATTTGTGTGAATATTATAATATTTAAGAATGAATAAAACTTTCAAATTGTGGCTTGTATTCTCTTTACAGTAGAAGGTCTTTGAGCATCAAGTTGGAAACTTGATATCAAATGCATGTATGCAGAAACCATTTTCATATCAGTAGCTTATGCATGCGGAAACTTGACATAAACCATATAAAAACCAATATAGTTTATGTATGCGTAAACTTATGATAAACCATATATGCATGTTGATGGTTTACGCCTGCGGAAACTTATGATAAACCATATGTATGTCAATGGTTTATGGCTGCATAAACTCGCGGACACTTGAGGTTTCAGCAAGTTTCCGTTGCGAAAACCATATGGATTCGTGGACACCCTAAGTTTTCGGAGTGCGGGATCTTGCTGAAACTTGAAGTTTCCAAACGGAAACTTGGCAGAAACCTGATGTATACCTAAGTTTCCGTAGTCTTTCCGCAGTGTTTCAGTATTGCGGAAACTGCATTTTTCATCATGTGTACTCAAGGAATAATATATAAACAATGTATTCCTAGGTCGACCGTATAGTTATAATGATACATATTTAAGGATACTATATTCTGGCCTCTTCACAGTAGTTAAGGTACATTAATTTACAAAGATGTTTAAAATAGTTATGTTCTTTTGCATTTATATACTTCATTATTGATGTATAGAAACATAATGATTTTTTAACATGAGTATACATATTAAAATTCGGTTCACTTAAAGAATATAATCTACATAACATTTTGTGTTTGTATATCAAACAGGAAATCCTTACTCCTTCTAGGCACCTGATCCCACCTCTAGTGTTCCCAGGGGTCCGTGTTTTCAGTAACTTCTTGAACGTACACAGTGTTCTACAGTCCCTTACATGTTCTCTTACCGGTGATAATTTTCTCGTTTCATTCATAGATAACATGTACCATTTATTTGTTGCTGATATTGAAAAAATAACGTTACAATATTGCATTGTTTTCTATGACGCTGTCTTCCGACGGTCGCTTTTTTTGGAACAACGTCATCAACCTTATCAGCTTTAAATTCCCCGATTCATCTAGAATATTTTTCTAAAAGTTACAATTTTAACTTTTTATATCAAAATATTCATTGAGATCAAAGACAATGAAAAACCGACATGGTAGGTAAAACACATTATGCATTTACATGAAACTTTATCGTGTTCATAGACATTTTGTGGAGGAATTTTGTGTTAATTAGAGTGAGGAAAACAATGCGTGTATTTGCCAAAAGTTATTGTGTAGAACGCAATCATATTGTCGAAGGCACTGTTCGATGTCCTATTCAAATGAATTATGGAAAATAAACTCGCTCTTGATTTTTTGGTTTGTCATGAAATAAACACTTCGATTACAAACGTCGATTTAGTCGGATAACATTACTTGTTATGCCATGTACACCAAGGACTACATAGCTGGTCTGCTTACATGTGTATGTAATATACATGTTACGGTACATACGAATAAAGTATGTCAGTCTCTTGTGCATATTTGCAAAAATACATTGAATAGAGCGTGGTGCAACAGGGGATGTTTACTCCTCCTAGGCACCTGATCTCACCTCTGGTGTGTCCAGGGGTCCGTGTTTGCCCAACTATCTATTTTGTATTTCTTATAGGAGTTATGAGATTGATCACTGTTCGTTATCTTCACCTTGCATACTAAACGATACAAATTTATGTTCCATGAATGGAATATCATTATCTTGGGTACAGCAAAAAACGTCAAGTATTATGCATGTAACTTCAAATCGTATATTTCATATAGCAAATATATTTAAAATCCTCACAAAAATTAGTCCGTGTTTATATCTTTACATTCCCGTAAATGGTCAACAAAGAGTAGTTTCAACTCTTTCTGTCTCTCTCCATAAGGTGTTCATATTTGATAACTACAAATTACATCAATCGGTGGGCATGTCAGTGTATACACCGACATTTAATCTAAATGTAGCACCGCTTAGTTTTACGTATGTAAACTCATCAAATGTGTATGTATATATCCGAAAAAGGTATTAGTTACTCTTCAAATGGACCATAGGAAGTTGTGTGGGTACGTGTATAGACAATGTGTTATATATAATTGCTTTTCCCAGACACTTAGAATCGTAAGGGGGAGGGAGTGGTTCCACTTTATTTTGTTAATGATCAATATCTGTAATTTTGATAAGCGAATACAGATATATTAGGTGACCCCCCACTCTTTTTTATAGTAGTTTTAAATGAGAAAAGTGTAAACTTGAAAATATTGAATAGGATAAGCGTCCCCCCTCCTCCTTATGATCATGATCCGTTATGTTCATATACGAATAAGGATATATTGAGTTAACCCCCCCCCCCTCATATTGTTGATAGTAGTATTGGATGAGAAAAAATAGGCTTAAAGTTATGATTTGAACCCATGTAGCAAATGATGCCCCCCCCCCCCCCCCGATCATTTAAGAATTCGTAGATCAGACAAAAAGGTTGTTTGTTCATTTGCTAATGAACTACCAACTTATCCTTCGATTCCAACACCCCTCATCTCTCACTCTCACCCCCACCCCAGATAAATGATGCTACGTGTCTGTTTCCAAGAGACAGTGTATATAACTACAACAAACCTTTTTCAAAAATGAATTTAATAAATATCAGATATGTACTTTCGTTGTTCAACATGCAGGCCTGGCCTATCCAGAATACCTTTGCATGATAGAAGAGAGAGAGAAAGAGAGAGAGATAGAGAGAGAGAGAGAGAGAGAGAGAGAGAGAGAGAGAGAGAGAGAGAGAGAGAGAGAGAGAGAGAGAGAGAGAGAGAGAGAGAGAGAGAGAGAGAGAGAGAGAGAGAGAGAGAGAGAGAGAGAAAGAGAGAGAGAGAGAGAGAGAGAGAGAGAGAGCGTAGTTTGGGGTACAATCGCAAGCTTTACACTCATGAAATGGGTGGGAGGTTGAAAACGTTTGGGGGATATATTTTGGTCCCCCAAACTAAGTTGCTTTTTTTCATTTCTTTGGACTTAATTCGTGTAGAAATTAAATTATTTTGGAGGTCCCACATAAATTCCAAAAAAGAGTGCTCTCATTTTTTTTTCTTACGTATTGTTTCCCTTTGACCATGTCCATGTCTTGGCTCGCGCAAGGAGCTGGGTAGGAAAGTCCCCGGATGCAGACATAATGACGGGTGGATACATGTGATAAAAGTTAGTGCACAATCATGATTATTTGCCGTCAATGGTTTTTCATGTGAATATTATGGTTTCTTGGATCACAGGAGTCAGCAGTTTTATCAATAAATGAGAAATAAAGTCAAAATAAGCAAAAACCTAGCCATGACCTTTATTTCTCGTTGATTGATAAAACTGCTGATCCCTGTGGTTGGATTAAAGTCGCTTGAAGTAGATATCAAATATCTATTTTGCTGCAATAAATCAAAAACTGTGTGTAGGTAGACAAATATGATCTGGCGCACAATGGTAGGAAAGTCCGTGCCAAAACAATGATTTTTGAATGCAAGTACATGTGTGTTTTTTTAAATAAAATGTCACGGAAGTGATAACTTCTTTTTTTTTTAGGTGATCAAAACACATTTTAATCCCTCAAAGATAACACGTGATGTAAACTCAGTCAATATCTCAGTGACGTTTCTTTGGTACCTCACCCTAAGTTTTCATTTTACTTGCCAGTATCGATTAATTTTGCATTTAATATTATAGGAAAAACAAATAGACAGGTTTGAACAATTCTAACTTGGTAACTATGATACAGAGATTGTGAATGTGAAACAATGCCCCATGTTTAACACGGGAAGTGAAAGTAGGAATATAAAACGTGAAAGTGTGTATAAATACTACATTTATACACGTCTATAAATCTAAATTTGCATTGTATTGCATTCATTGCAATTAATACCAAACTTTTATTTTAATTTGTTTTTGTCATGTAAAGTTGTGTGTGTATGCCACGACATTTATGTAGATGTGTGATTGTGTGTACATGTACGCGTTTATTGTATTTCCGCTGTACGGCAAAATCTGGCTGTATTTGCGACAAACAACATTCTTGTTGTCATTTTTTAAAAATCCAAATCATTTCCACGCATAATATTTGAATATCGCATGTGGATTCACACCTTCCAACATTCAATTCTCGTGTTCCGCCATTTTGGAATGCTAATATCTGTCAGGTTGTACGTATATTTTTAAAGTAAGTCAATGGGAATTAACTTGTATCCTGTCACGATACACAGGTAATGATATGCTATGTGTATCGTGAGCTCTTAGCCTCTATAACAGAATAATTTCCATCAACAATGGTGGAATTCATCAACCCTGAAATAAATGTCTACTAAACAGTGTGTTGAGGGCCTGATTTGGGGTCAACTCAAACATCGACCCCAGTCCCAATCCAACATTTTCTGAAATATTCACAAAATTTGAATAAAAAATTCCCAATCGTCAATTCTAAAAATTCTTTGTATGGCTTATCAAAATACTAATAAAATGTTTATAGGTAGCAGGGGACAGTTTCAAATTTTGTACCTTTCAATATTTTGGTAAAATTGAGAGTTCCTGCAATTGAAAACTTGTGTATGTTGCTAAAATTCATGACCTGATTTTTAATGACAATCATTAGTTAGTGGGATGTATCATGTCAAAATTGTTATGCAATATATAGGCTCCAAATGTTAAGTACAGAGGAGTCAGAAGTCAGATTTGAAACGTGTGCTATGACAATGGGATTGACTTTACACAGTAAAACTGCAAGTTACAGATGAGAGGTAAAATAACATAAAAAGCAGGTGAGTGGGGGATAGTAGACTATAGACGTTAAGTTTCCGACACATAAAGCTGTAACATGCATACGGTACAGACTACAGAGTAGAGTTGATAAAGTTAAGGATGAAGTGACGTCGTACCATACCGGTATGTGTGGGAGGATTTTCGTGACCAACTCATTACTGTGTCTTTCATGATTGAATTTTGAAATAAATTGGTACACATGATCATGATATGAAGACGAGGTGTTGCATGCCAAAAATGTCGTTTGCTCAAACGTCAAGGTCAGAGTGGACACTTGAAATTTGTGTGTATTTCTTATATATGTATATAGTAATGTGTCATTGTTTTACTTTAACATAGAAATACATAAAACAATAATTACTCAGAAGAAAATGTAGGTTGTTATTTGTAAAATTGATAGGGAAGCAAGCTAGTATGAAGAAGTATCAAGTTTTGTATAAGATGACCCCTTTGGGTTAGAGAGAGGTCAACATTTCTTGAAATGATATGTAATTAAGGTAACATATAGAAGTTAATTTGAATATTGACTGCCTGGATTCAGAAATTGGTTAAAATGAGGTTCAAACTTTTACACGGAAATGTGTATAGAAATGTTCTTTTAAGTAATGTAGAGGCAAACTCTGTGAAATCATTATGCAGGGAAGCTTGTATAAGAAAGTTTTTTAGTTTATTCAGTCAGGGGTGAGACTGAAATTCACCATTTCTGAAAATGATGATAACTAGTCATAAAATTGATTTTTAGTGATGACTAAAACCAATCATTTTTTTAAGATAATGATAAATACAGTCATAACATTTTGGAGTGTATTCTTAAATATAAAGTCACCTCTGAAGATGAAAATGACCAACTTTCATCATATATTGTTAGTAGCAAATTAGTAGGTTAGGGCGCACTTAATTATCTCAATTGTTTGCGGGGCACACACCTTTTGTTTTGTTTTAATTATTTGTCAAGATGTTTCTCTACACAGAGGTATATTACCGAGACGGTGCACTATATTTCACAGCAGTAAACATAACGGAAAGGGACATATGATGATAATAAGTTATTCTAACATAAATAATGGAAATATGATAATTAAGAACCTTGTAAAACGACAATAATCCGTCATTGTTCAATATGATGAATTTCAGTCTCACCCCAGTCTGTTTATACCAGAAAGTTACCACAGTGTGGGGTCCACATATTTTACACACATATATTGCAACAAAAACGTTCTAATGAAAAGTGTGGATACAGCACTTTGTGAAATCAATATTGAATGAAGCTATAATATAAGGAACTTGGATATAATGAAATATTGGTTACAAGGCAGCCAGAGTTTTTGAAATCCTTTGGACGAACTGCTGTTATTTTTTTATCATTATTATTATTTTTTCTGTTGTTGTTTGAACTAAGTTAGCCTGATGAAGAAAAATATGAATGTTTTCATAGTGAAATAAATATCATGACAACATAATATTTTTAGGGTTTGTAGGGGAACGAAATAAGGCCCGATTCCCAATGATAAAAAGCAGGTGTTTTTCCAACATTTGCTTTGAAATTCCCAAACAATGAAAACAAATCAAAGCAAGGTAGCCTTATTGTTCATATATCTTGTTCAAAGGCCCACCTATTATGATTTTGCTTCAAAAGTGTTAAGTAAACTTTTCTTTTGGCCTCTGCTTATTTGGATGAGGTAAGCCTTGCCCAATTGAAAGTCAGAATGAGTCCAGTTATACCTTAATACACTCTGGTTTGGTTTTCTCCCTACTTCTTTGTATGGAACATTTTTTCTCAATTTCAAGCAAATGTCGCCATTTTTCCCAATTGGAAAGGCCCAGGCCCTTGAAATGAAGACCTTAAAACAGCCTGAAACAGTCACCATCGCTGTGCATGTATGTTTCAATTTCACAGGGCCAAGAAAAATGGGTTGTGTTTCTGTTTGTCAAGGGAGAGAATCAAAGAGGAGGAAATCAAAGGCAAAAGCACTTACCCACCAATGTTTATGACATCTTCAAGGAGCCCACTATAATTCTTCCATTTCATGACTACTGTAAAGGGTACAAATCGCTAGATTGCAGTTTATCAGTACGGCTGTAAAGGGTACAGATCACTAGATAATGATCCAAAATAGTATTATTTATTCATGTATTCATATTGGTCATTATTGGATGTCCTGTTTATTTGTAGGAACAGAAGAAAACTTTGGCAAAAGCTGTATATATGTAATCAGCAAGTTGTAGATTTCAGGAGACTGATTCAAAGTCAAGGGGTAACAATGTGTCAAATACTGGATTGAAGAGAAATGATTAGTCAGTTGGATCAAAGGGTAAACTTAGTGATGGGATAATGTAAATATGCAGGCATTTGTAATCATGCTTTGTAAAAAAGTACGGAAATACTTAAAAGATGGACAACTTTGTCTACCGGTAGTTTATATGTACATGTAGTACATGCACCTAGTTGTTTTTCAATTGTATATCATAGACACAGGTATTCTTTGAAAAACAGTCTTCCTGAAAACTTTAAAATCTTACCACGGATTGACATTATTTTGACTGAAGGACCACCACCTTGTAAAATCAAGGTGTACCTTCCAGATGCCAGGTGGTCCTTCAAAAATATTTGTTTACCCAGAAGTAAAAAAGACACCATTTTTCTCCATTTATTTACATAATATCCAGTAACAATTTGAATGATTCATTCTGTAATTCAATTGAACCATGAAAAGTCCTCACCCTTTTCTCAGCTTTGTACTCTTTCTGTGCCTATTTTCTTATTTTTGGTGGAGAGGGACGTATAGGAGCCTGCGGGCACTACCAAGATCGCAACATCATTGATCTAATGTAATTATTTATAGATAGACTGTAAACAGTATTTGACGCTTTCTTTCATAGTTTTAAGCACGCATGATAAAGTTGATCTCATAAAATATTCTTTTAATTATCTGACCACTTGTACAGATCCGTAAGCCATACTATAAAAATACATACATCGTACAAAAACAAATTTGAACAATGCAAGTAAAATTTCTTGCCGCAACCTACTTTCGATACAAATGACCATCGCCCTTGAGTATTTAGTAAACCTCGGCATATTTCAGTACGTGAATATAAAATTGGAATCGGATGATATCATTTGAAAGATGCTAAAAATAGTATGTCGGAAAACCGATAAATATTTAGTTGTATCCTGTTTTCCTTCAAAAAGTCTATTGAAGTTGATTTCACTGATTGTACTGGAAAATGCATGTGGACCAACGATCCACCATACCAAGCTAATCCTGCTTACAGTGGAATCAGTGAACTGATTGAATGTACTGGCCTCCAGTGAAATTTACTGAAGAACGCAGAATTCCGAATGAATTCTGACACACAACGGTGTATAAATGTAAAACTGATACGGTACCAATGTTGATACACTAGATGAGCATTTCGGCAAATAATGTCTCTTCAGTGATGCTCAACCGAAATGTTTGAAATCCGAAATAACAATGAAGTTTTAAAGCTATAAAAGGGGAAAACAGTGTGCCAAAAAGTGGAGTGAAATTCGTGTAAGGATAAGAGCTATGCGTGAGGGAGATGAATGTGATTTCTAGTTGTCATTAAATGACCTGATATTTCAGCAGAATAATAAAATTTACCAACAATTATGATAGTTTGTGTTTTTATGGAAGAAAAATAATAAGTATTTTCAAAAATGCTATTAAAGTTCCCCTTTTTCCAATGAGTTTGTTCCAATTTGGTTTTGCTTTAAAAAGATGACGTAACAAGGTGGCTGTCATCTAGGGATATCAAGCATGTACACAACCATACAATTAGTCCAGCTCTGTCTTTACCAAGAAAGTGCAGACTTAATGAAATATACCCCTGAGAGAAATTATCATGACACTACGTACCAAATAAAGCAGTTAATCACTTGTGCATTGTCGTTTTTGTTGTTGGGCAAGTGAATTTTGAACTTGAGCAAGTGAAAGTAGAAAAAAATCTAGACCCCTGGACAGGGATGGTGAAACCATACATGTAAACTCTACCGCTTTACGCGGAAGTCTACCGAATTTTACTTTATCTCCCCCCACCCCTATCAGAAATTTTACGAAGTCTACAATAATATTTTACAAACTATATAGGTTTATTTTATTAACAATTTTGAATTCTTCGATAAATATTGAAAAATTATCATTATCCGTGATACAGAGAAGCCATATTTTAATTTTTTCTTCTGGCAACATGACTATTTCTTAATAATTTTAGATAGAACCGACTTTGAATTACAAATGTAACAATTTTGATGGTGTTTTAACCTATATTTAAAAAGTTATGAACATGCATAAATGTAGCTGTGAATCTTCATTGTTTAAAAAAAAATACAAAGACACAGTGTAGACACTCTAAATGCCAAATTATTTATTTTAACAAGTTCAAATGATTTATTTTTTTGTGATATTCAGACTCTAAAGGAGTAATAATGTTTTAATGCTGTAAACTAAGATGTAATTTATGCAAACAATAGAACATTTTTGTGATGTTTAATGTTGGTACAATCCTTACCAGAGTAATTTGTCTGGAGTACTTGGGTTACCAGCCACTTATCCAAGACAAAATATGGTAAATGCAGGGTTAAGCAAACTAGTATACACAGAACAAAGACAGACTCGTAGGTAAGGTTATTAAATTTATTGGCGCTAATGATCACGGCTGCTCATAACTAGTGCAAGTACAAGGAGAAAAGCATCACCTGAAGTGAACCCTGGGACCAGATGTTCGACCAGGAAAATATTAGATAATGTCAATTTATACTTGGAATATTAATTAAATGAATGAAAAATCCAGACGAACTCTACTGGCAACACTAGACTATGCAGTTACTGCATAGGCAGCGCCACCAGTAGGTTATTAGTCCCAAATACACATGATATGTAAAACTAAATTCTCTAATAAAAACTATCTTTCTATGAGCATCCCAGCGAAACCGCCAAGGAATTATAGGGCAATAGCCTCATATAGATGTCCGTAAGCACAAATATGACAAGTGAATACCAAAATACAAACAATAGCAAGTATGAACTGATTACTATGCACTATGTAAATGCAAAAAGGGGGGCCAACCACAAATTGCTTGATTGGGCATCCCCCTTAACACAAATGACCACGTCATCAATCAGTGACTGCTACAAATAGGAATGAGTGCGCAATAATGCCACAAAAGGTGCCAGCAATTCTACTTCAATAGGCATCCCTAAAAAATCAGATCAAGTGTCACTCATTAAACACTGAAAAAAATAGTACAATATGCAATGTGTACAAAAAAGGGAACCAGCAACAATTTTGCTTAAAATGGGCATCCCTTAACAAAATGTGATCACATCATCAATCGGTGAACACTCAGATAACAATTCAGTGTGCAATATGTACATAGATGCAAAAAAAGGGGGCCAGCAACAATTTTGCATAACCAGACGCCCCTTGACATGTTCGTATGATACATCATCAATCAAGAACACCACAACTAAAAACCATGCAAGAGCCAATCGCCAAAAATCAGATTTAAGTATTGCCCTAGTGAGTGACTATTCATAGTTGCCTATCCATGAAATGATTACCAGACCCCCCCCCCCCCAAAAACAAAATGCACTAGAAGAACACTAGAGCAGATATGGATCAAGACCACCAACATTGGGGGTTACATATGCTAGGGATCCGACACAGAAAATACTGAAATGCTTGTTGTATTCGGTGGAGAAATAGACAATTGTCCAAAATACTTAAATGAACTTGATTCTTGAAAAGATCAGGGCTTGTGATTTTAAGCTCTGGGCATCGTATGTACTTCCCTCCTAACCCGAGTATGAAGGTTGCAATGCAGCTATTAAGTCTCACCATAGCCCTCTCTACAACGATATGGTCCCGTTCCCCTCGCCAATGCACCCTTAGTAAGACCTGAGACAAGACTATTGTAGTTGTAGGTAGCAAGTTGTGCAGTTTGACTAGGTCCTGTTTAATACGATTGCGAAGCATTACACCTGTATCCCCTTGCCCAATGTCATCCCCCCGCCATGTATTAGCAGGTAGTGTGGTGATTCCTCGATTTTCAAAAGAGTTTTTACCTGGGGGTAGACTTGCTTTCATTCCATGCCCCCTTCCCTTACCAAAGCACTGAAGCGTTGTGTCTAAGTAATTGGAGATTAGCTCCAAATGAAGAAGAGCGGGCATGCAAAAAAAGCATGTTTAATTAGTGAGGATCCTACAATCCAAATCCTCTTGTGATCTACAATGATATATCAAATTGAATTGCTTACAAATGAAGGCAAAATATTAATAAAGGGGTAAATATTGAATAGGGCACGTACAAAAATTAAGCCAAGATACAACTTCAACATCTGATGTATTTGTACATGCATTTTGACTTCCACCTGCCTCCTGCTGCTATCTCATCCTCAGTCTTGCCTTGAATCCAAGCATTTGTGGCAGCACCGATGCGAAAAGAGTGAGTGTTGTACACTTTACCATCTAAACCCAACTTGGTGATGAACATAGTAAGTATCGCCATAACCTGATAGTTAGTGACAGGAGTTCCCCCAATGTGGCAAAAAAGGAACCAAAATAGCCAAGCCTAATTAGCATCAACGACTTCAGCGATTCAACTGTACAACTGGCCTTAAATGTTGGGCGCAAGTTTATGATTGCCCCCTTACCTCGATGGTCAGTTTTTGAATGCTTTAGTGAAATTTTGATGGCGTTACATGATGCTAAAAACCCAACATCTTCAAACTGAATAGCATGCCCGACTTCCCTGACACTATTTTGAACCAGCTCGCCCATGCGAAAAAAACCCCAAAAATGTCGTAGTGAAGACAGCAACAAAAAGAGTGGCTTCATACTGTGATGAGCAAACTGATGGGAACATGTTGACCATTCGGTGTAGCATGTCTATAGATAAGGGCTTTCGCTCGTCTACTTGAACCGTAGTGCGACATGAGCCGGAAAGAATTGTCTTCACTACAAAGGTTTGGGTTGTGTCTGTGATGTTGGAAATTTTACAATAAAAGGAAATTGCAGCCAGATAGGACTTGATGGCATTGGGGCTAAACTTGCGAAGGGAAAAGAATGCAAAAAAATGGGCAAGTTGGCATGTGGTCGGAGGCCAAGTAATCTGATAATTGTGAGTTGTTGTAAATGCATTGAACGTATGAAGCCCAGAACTGTACAATTTTGTAGTATTGTCTGCTAAGGAGTGGCTCAGCAATTCTTGAGATCTTTATGTAGCAATATTCCATTATCACCTGCATACGGTGTTTATATATCTCAACTGATTCGATATACAAGAGATTGGTCTGGGTATAGTCAGTTTTTATATCGAGGTAAGCTATTGACAAACAAGTTGATGGTACAGGGATTTCAACATTTGCGATTGAAGTTAGCATTTCGCAAATTCTATGGTCGTTATAACGATCTAGTTCGTCAATACAACCTCGCATTGGGTCAAATGTTGTCTAACGTGTTTCATACCGATTGTTAAGCCGTTCTTGGCACACTGATTTGACTGCGGATAACTCCGTTTACCTGATTAGGATATGGGGCTCATGGCGGGTGTGACCGGTCAACAGGGGATACTTACTCCTCCTAGGCACCTGATCCCACCCCTGGTGTGTCCAGGGGTCCGTGTTTGCCCAATTATTTATTTTGTATTGCTTGTAGGAAATATGAGATTGATCAAGATATTTACTTTGTCCAAACTCAATCCAAAGAATTTACCGGAAGTGGTTACCCTGCGTCTAGCTCCAATACCCCTTTTAAATAGTGTCTCTGCTTTTAAACTGCATGGTCTGTAAACATCGAAAACAATGTCTGTCCTAAGTACCTTGAAGAATAAGATTGGATCTTGGAAGCAAATTCCTTCGAAGCATATTCTTCAAACGTCTTGGATGTTCGAGGTGGGTTATCATTAACCAAAGCTGATCCATTAATGGTAATAACTTCGACACCTGGAAGTACGTCTAGCAGTGTTACTTTTAGTGGAGTAAGTTGATATTTTGACAGTACAGAAGTTTTCCGTTATCACTAAGTGGCGCAGGGAATGCTTGGTTTTCATGTTTAAAAAAAATTCCCGGAAATCACACTCTCTTGACTGACAGAATATGAACAGTTTGGAAAAATGTTGGTATTCTTCCTTAAAATGTTTCTGTTTTAGGTCTTTAGATGTTTGATCTGGTTGTTGCCTGAAAAAGTCCGTTTTGTTTTTCTTGATGGTGTCATATAATTTGAATATATCTCCTTGTAAACTCTTCAAAAAGTTATCAAACTTTTGTTTACCTTTGACAAACGTGATCTGCAACCATCTCTGCGGCACTTGGATGAGCAGCACTCTTAGTATATAATTTTAACAGCTCATTTGTGTCTTCCGTGAAAGGATTGCCCATTTCTTTCATTGCGTCATACAATCTATCCACCCTTTCGATGAAAGTCCTTTACAGTTGTCTAGTTTGTTCCTGATGTTCTACCTCATTATGAGTGTTGGTACCAGACAGAAACTATCGGACGAACGTTTTTATTTGAGGCAGATTGTTCCTTCTCACTATCTAGATTAGACGGAAACGCTTTACTTCTCTGTTATATAATGACGTCAAGCAAGAGCGATGTTCTTGTGCAATAACATCACCACAACTTAACACAGCTAGCAATTTCCCATCATTCAAGTTTCTTGTACATTCATTAAGTCTTTTATCAAGTTCAATTGTCATTGCCTGTCGTAGGTCGGAAAGTGGAGCTTCTTTTCACACAAAAACACGCCCGATGCTCAATACTTAAACGCCCCTTTTTGATGGTATGTCTTGATCGTGATCATTTGTTTTAGTTCGAGTTCTCTTCCTAGCCCTTTCGAGTTTGCTATTATTAAACAGAAGCCTACATGATTGGTGATATTTGACTTTGTTTTTGCGTAGGGTTTCCTCTATGACTCCTCCCTGGTCTAATCAGCCTGGCTCTACATTCATTGCCATCCGATTTATTACTTTAAAGACAGGGATATTTCGAGCGATCATTGGATATCCATGACCATCATTGCCAATCGTGCAACGAGCCAGTGGGTGCTTTAAATCTTCATCCTTTTCAATCTGACAGACAACATTTGCTCCAGTCAGTTTGAAGTGTGGGTGTGAATGGTTTTAATTCTGACATGATTTTAACAACTATCAAATAAATAGTATTATACAATCAACTGAAGGTCGAGGGCTTATCCTTTTACCACCTTAAATTGTAAAACGCACATTAAGATATGGGATACAACTAAGTTCGGGAATAATCAAAATACCTACACTTAGCCCGATCGTTCATCCAATACCATTTAAGTTCCGTACGATCTGTAAACCATCCAGGTAACAAAGTCCCCGTTACCTTTGGCTCGGCTTTCCCGCGCTTGCAGATCCTGTATATTCAGGCGCGACTATCTGACCATAAAACAAAACAATTGCTTTTGGGGCTAGTCGGATAGTATTTGGAACACTATACTAGGACATTTTTGGTATAGCTGGTATTGAACCCCATGCTGAGTTTCACAGCAGTGATGTCACCAGAGTGCCCTGGTTGTGCCATGGCATACACTCTTAATGTCGAATACCATTACTGTTTTTTAATCCTAAGAGAAGTACAAAAAAGACTTACAGAAGATAAATCCTCAATATCAAGGAACGAAGCAAGGACGTAAAAACATGGTACAGAAGATTCCGAAATAGGAACTTCAAATTTCTCTAACTGACACATAAATGGGCAATAAAACCTACTGAATGTTCCAAAAGTACACATTTTCCAATTAATGCATGAATAAGAACAACATATATGCATTTACAATTGAAAATATGCCGTTGAATCGAAACACAAACTGTTAACAGAGCTTTCATCATCAGAAAATTTTATTTGTTGACGACTCAGACGCAATCTTGAAAAATGGCCGCCACATTGCATTTTTCAGGTGGCTAACTTTCTTTCTGGAAAGAATGATGTCTGAGGAGTATGCATCCTAAAATTCATGCTTGCATCATTAAGTGCGAGACCTGTCAGTAGCTTACCTCGATTTGAAAACTGACTATACGCAGAACATGCTATTGAATATCGAATCAGTTGACATATATAAACATCATATGCAGGTGATAATGGAATACTGCTACATAAATATGGGAAGTTGATGATGGAGAAGCTGAAACCATCCCGTTTACCATACAGTTGAGTTTTCAGTTTGCCGTTAATGTCTACTTTGAAAAAAATATCTAAGTATGAAGCACAACTGGATGACTCTGTGGTGTCCCTTCTTTCGAGCTCGCAGGGATATATCAAATCGACAAATGAATGAAAGCTATTATTGTTAATAGACAAAACCTCATCGATATATCTAAATGTCGAATTGAAGGCCACAGCGAGAGATTTTTTCTTCTTGCGTAGAATATTTTGAATCAATTCTGCTTCATATGAATATAGAAACAGGTCAGCTAACAAAGGGACACAATTCGGGCCCATGGGAACTCCAGCATATTGTTGGAAGACCTGATCACCAAAGACCACGACGATATTGGCAATGCGGAACCTTAGCATTTTTTATTTCAACTTCATTGTACTTCTGCGTGAAATCAGAGTGATGTTTAACAAAAGAAGTTTTTGAATGACTGATCACTAGATATGAATATTTCCATTTTCCATGTTTCTTGACGAAGCAACTGGATATGATGTCAAAAAGTCTAGACTTTAATTTACCGTGAGGACCGGTCGTGTATAGTGTTGAAAAGTCATAGGTTTTAATGTTATTGATTTGGAAACAATTCTGCGATTTCAAGTTTACCAAAATTTCTTTAGATTTTTTTTAGATTCCACATTTGATTAACACCACTTCTGGCATATGTAGTCGCATAGTAAGTTTGAAGTTTCGCATTCACAGCTGCTAATGTTTTCGTGAGGAGCAAAGATAGGGGCTTGGTATAGCACTTACTAAATTCTGCAATGTATCTTTGTTTGTAAGGGTTTTTATTTAGTTTAGGGATCCAGTATAGTACGGTACTGCAACTAATATTCATTCGACACATTGACTGGGATATTAAATGTGTGTAAATCTGAAGCATGGCTTTGACGAATTTCATCTTTTGAAAGGGCAGCTGAAGTATACGGATGGTTATCAAAAATGGAATTAATGCCAAGTTTGTTTAAGATACAGTAGTAATAATGAGCCTTACAAAGAAAGATAATGTTGTTACTAGCTTTGTCAGCTGGAACCAAAACATACTCCTCATGTAACCTATTTAATTTGTTTATCACGTCTGGTTTATTAAACACAGACGGATAGAAGGTACGTACGTTTGTTTCCATGTGTCTAATGCGGTATTGTAATATCCCTCTTACGTTTTTATCCAATTATGACAATGTATCAAGTTCTTCTTTCTCATATTTAGCCCATCATCTGGCATACTCTTCGACAAAATTCATAATAGAGGTGAAGTTATGTCGCCATTTAAAAGACCGAGGTTCTCTGTATTTAGGACCTTTTAGAATAAGTGTTTTGAGGTCCTCATTTTTAACTATATCAACATCGCCAGTAATGACATGTCCAGATGGACTATAGTTGAACGAAGATGAAGAACAAGAACATGTTGGTGGATTACGTATATAGTGTGTTTATAATTGAAAAGTTTGGATGCAATAGTAAAAATATAGATGTAGGAAATACAGGGTGTAGACTTGAACTTGAAATAAGTTGGAATACACGACTGAATCCTTTTATGGCGAAGAATGTTGCTTATGTCGACGGCATATATTCCTTTGTTTGTAAATTTGAGCTTAAGGAACTGGCGGTATGATTTGTAAGGAATATCATCCATGGTCCCTGCTGGTTTATAGAGCCTGTGGTAGGCAACATCAATAATCATAGAGTTCAGTCTATATTCAGGTGTCGAAAAATGTAATATTGTTTCACACGTCATAATGTATCAGTAGTGAGTATATTATATCAAAGTAATGAGTAAATATGGGTTGAACTTTATGCTCATAGACTAGTAGTAAAGTTACATATGCCTAACGTTTTGTATGTGTAGTACAGTGCACAATGTATATGCGTTGTATAGCAAAATATATGATGTATTCAGAAGTAGTGGTAAAATGTAAAACCAGAGTATTAACGTTATAATGGATTTATCAAATGTACAGTATGAAGTTTACGTACATAGTAAACTGTTGTGTAACGATACAGTATGTATTCTTGAAATGAAATTTATAGTATAGGTCCAAGGTACAAGTAGACCAAATGTAGGAAATATTGCCATTAGCAAGTATTCTTAACTATGGTTAAGTTTAAGGTGGTCACGGTGTATTTATGTTACGGATCTAGGGTATATTTGGTATGAACAAGACGATGTTAGTTGTACCTTTTTTCCAAGTTATAAAACAGAGATTAGTTTAGTTGAGCAAACTACCTGTTCCTCGAAATATATTGTTTATAAGCACCTTTCCTTTGTAAATTACCTTTGTAAACCTATACCTATTATGTACAAAAAGCAAATTAGGCGTATTAGACTATCTTCTCACAATCTTGAAATTGAGAGAGGACGTTACAACAATATACTTAGGGAAAATATAGAGTATGTAAATTTTGCAAAAATGATTTGGAGGACCAATACCACTTTGTTTAATCTGTCCTCACTTTAAAGATCTTGCGTAAAAATATCGACAAAAAGGATCTGTATTCATTTTATGCAAACCATTATTGTTTTCAAAGTTTTTAAATTGAAACTCGATACCTATTCATTCCCTCACAAGTGTAGGGGACCAAACGTTTCTCACGTCCCCCATATTTTCTTCTCGCTATTATATTTAAAGCGATACGTTTGGAACTTTTGTGATTATTGATAGAACAAAAGACCGAAATACATTTTTGTGCAAACCATTGTTGTTTGTTAATTTTCTAAAAGTTGAAAGTTTCCAGAGTCCTACGAGTTATGAGTGACCAAGCAGTTCCTGTGCAACCTTGTTTTTGTCTCTCTTCAAGCTGGTTTGTTTAATTGATACGTTTATTATATTTTGATAACTCAATAGAATAAACGAACGAAGTACATGAAAGTGACAACCATATTTGGTTTGTTAGGTTTTTAAAGTTGAAACACAATACATTTTTATAGTCCTGCGAGTATGAAGGGTCAAACGTCTCCCGCGTCCCTCATATGTTTTCCCCCTTCAAGCTGATTTGTGGAAGTGATTGGTTTGGCAATTTAATGATAAATCATAAGGACAAAAGAACGGAGTACATTGTTAATCAAACTCTTTTTTTTTTTTTTTGGTTTTTAAATAATTCTTTCACAGTTGAAACAAAGTTCTTTTTCAGAGTCCCGCGATTATGGAGGACCAACCTTTTCTTAAGTCCCCTATAATTGTTTTCTCTCTTCCGGCTGATTTTCTAACAGTGATGTGTGGGCATTTTATGATGATTCAATAGCTCAGAAGAAGGGTATTAACATTGATGTGCAAGCAATTTTTGTTTTGAATTTTTAAAGTAGAAGCACAGTACCTTATTATAGTCCCGCAGATGTAGGGGACCAATATTTTATCGCAACCCCTTGTTTTCTTCTCTCTTCGTTTTATCATTTTTGTAAAAGACGGCGATGGCTGTGTATATAATTTTTAAAAGTACTTTTGTTTCCTTTAGTTGTTTAGAGCAGACTCTACTGATATCTCCATTGTCAAGTGAGCAGGGGGACACATAACCCCTGTATGTCCTCCATCAAACTTCTCTCATCTGAAAAACTAACAAGTTTTGAACATCCACAGATGTACAGATTCAAGAGATGAAGTATACTTTTTCTGTGATCTTGTTTTTAGGGTGGTTACCTTTTTTATTCTGTCACCCGAAATACATTATGTGGCTAAGTACCCCAAACTTCACCTCAACCAGCCAGAGAGAGAGAGAGAGAGAGAGAGAGAGAGAGAGAGAGAGAGAGAGAGAGAGAGAGAGAGAGAGAGAGAGAGAGAGAGAGAGCTAAGTGACTACATCAACTTACGTTTACCCCTGTTTTCCTAATCATGGAGGGATCGTATACGTCAATACTAATATCAACTTTTAGTGAAAATATTCACGACACACATATTATATATTTTTATAAGATTCGTAAAAGTTTGAGTGTCATTAGGCTGGTGAAGTTGTTCCCCTAGGAAGGAAATGGTCGACATCAGCCCCCTCCCCATCCCCCCAAAAAATGGAGGGGCAACCCCTCCCTGAAACCACGGTGGCTGAATATATTTATCCATACATGTATATATACACCCTCCCAATTGCATTTGTTATATATATGCACCTGTAAATGTGTATCTATTACATTTGCGATATAGAAAAAAAATCTGCAACAACAATGGTCGAAATATCGAATCGATCACAGACACAGGTGCTCGACGTTTTAAAGAAATATAAAACTTATACGGTACAAATTTTGATGCACCAGATGCGCATTTAGACAAATAATGTCTCTTTAGTGATGCTCAACCGAAATGTTTGAAATCCAAAATAAGAAGTTTTAGATCTATTATAGGGAAAAACAATGTGACAAAAAAGTGCAGTCAAATTCATCTAAGGATAAGAGATATGCGTGAGGGAGAAAACCCTTAATTTTGAAATGAATTCCTAGATTTTATAACAGCAATTAAATATAGATCCGTATTTTCAAGCTAGTAACGAAGTACTTAGCTACTGGGCTGCAGAGATCTTCGGGGACTAACAGTCCACCAGCAGAGGCCTCGACCCAGGGGTTATAATGTAAAACTTATCCGGTACCAATTTTGATGCACCAGATGCACATTTCGACAAACAATGTCTCTTCAGTTATGCCCAATCGAAATGTTTGAAATCCGAAATAACAATGAAGTTTTAGAGCTATTATAGGGAAAAAAAAGTGCGCCAAAAAAGTGGAGTTAAATTCGTCAAAAAAATTTCTCGCTGGAAGACATAAATAATGAGTTCCTTTTATTTTATTTTTAATTCAAAACGTTTTTAAAAGAATCATTGGAATCAATATCTAATTACTAATGTAGTAATATTTAATTTCAACATGTATCATATACATACATGCATGTACGTTAAAATTGATGGAAGGAAACTGAATTTAAAAAAAAAAAAAAACGCACAAATACGTCAATACTATTAGCAATAAGTTGTATGCATTATATTTGATATAGGTACTTGTATTGAAAATAGTTAAACATTTAGCAAAAAAAGTAAGAGATGTCCCATCTATCTAGCCCTTGAGATATAACGCATCGGTACCCATTCTGACCGAAAATGAACGAATTTTGGTCCGAATTTTGTAAAAAGAAAATAAATTGAAGTTATTAAAGGTGTAAACGTGTCTTTTATTTGATATTCTAAATTCAATTTATTCTTAAATAGTTTCATTTTGGAAAGACAGGACGTCCAAACATATTCTTGTGACCTTTAAAGATGAAATTAGAATGATTTCAATTCACCAGGCGGTGGATTTTTTATCTTCCTCCATGACTTGAAAAGCAGACAACATCTGCATTTATTATGTGCAGTATTTTATGGAAAACTAGTTAAAGCATTAATTGTTTGACTCGACATACTTATTACATCGCAATGTAAGTAAAAGTTTATGAGGTTAACTGATGAAATAGTTTGCTTCAGTTCTATACATGCAAAATATTGCCTTTGCATATCGAAAACGGCCAATTTCCGCACTCATTCTTTTTAAAAATTCATATTATTTACAGCTAGCACCCGACACCATATTGATAATAAAAGAAGAATATCAATGGGTAATTAAACATGCAAAATATAAATTTGGTTGTTGCATGCAAAAGTATTTGTTTTTGCTAAAGTTTATTCATAATTTATTTCAAATCAACATATTCCGCTAAACAAATCATCTTTAGCGTATATTCATGACGTCATAATAAAATATTACGTCATTTTCATTTAAGTGGGATTAGAAGAGCATCCTAGTTATATAAATAAAAAGAATAATTAAGTATAGTATGGAAGTCGAAAAAATGAAGGAAAAAAATCGACGGTATATAGCCAATAACGTCACTTGTTATTTCATTATTTACCGCAACTTAACAATCGTCTGCGTGCTGTACACTCTTTATTTCAGAATTATTTATCATAACACCGTTAATGCTGTTATTTGTTGTTGTTGTTGTTTTCTAATTGCTAAGGTTTCTGCTACTAATTTTTTTTTTCATTTGAAGGATTGGTTTTGTATACAGAATTTTAATCCATTTAATAAGATAATTTCCTGAAATGAATTTATTCAACACTTTAAAAAGACCAATTCATTCCACAAAATCGAATGTTATTTCAAAATCTAATAATTGTAATATTACTTCCAAATTTTCAGTTTCACAATATGCAAACATATCTAGTAGAAGTTTCGCATTTTACCTAAATGTAACGTCCTTTTTATAAGCAGTTTGGTTTTGATTAATTATATTTGATAAAATATCATGTAGATTTTAACCAGGAAACTTTATCGATATGACTAAGCGATTGGAAGAAAATTCTTTGGAATGAAAGGAAGAAAACCACTATATTCACGCAGAAAAAAAACCCGTCCTGAACATGTTTACATGAGACGCACTACAAGGAATCCACCAAACCTGTAAACAGCATGAACAACGGAATCCGATCTCTTGGACGTTGAAATAAATAGATAGGGTCCATGAACAGCCGACTTGTCTATTTTGAAAATCAAATGTATGCCTTATTCCTGAGTTTTTGTATGCTAAATGCATACTGTTAAATGTTAGAGTAACTCATTGACATGCATGACACTCTATAAATATGACATTATTGCATTTTTGTATGTTGTATAAAATGCTTTATTTGGGAAAAACATGACTTTCATTCTGTATTTTCAATCATGTGTAGCCTTTTGTTTTATTTCAAGAGAAGTTATTAAGTTTGTACGACAGTAGACTAGTATGTTTATATAAATAACTAAAATAGTGATAGTATTTCACTTTTTAGCAGGTTAGAACTCTAAAACAATTCATCCAAACAATTGACTTAAATCCGCCATATTTATAAAACAGAAACCTTCAATAATTGGATAAATCAATTTAAAATTATAAAACATGGTGTACAATGATTTACCTTAAAGTCAGTCTAACTGCATTTTGCAATCTTCAGGATTCAATCAAGAATTAACATGTTCAATAATTTATATCATACAAATGGGTTGTGGCTTATTATAGTTGTGTCCATGTGAGGCACCAGGGAAAATATCAACCTAACAGCTGAACTTTGTTCTGTGTACTGTGTTGTATAACATTTTGTTATGTACGCGGCAATACTAAAAAATTGTGTACAATGATATTTTCAAATTGAAAACGTTTAAATTCACTTTTATTTAGTCAAAAAGTTTTAGTAAAAAGTAATGTGAAAAAAATTCAAACCGCTGCCCGATTCTAAACCTTGCTGTGCAGATCAGCGGTCAACGTGCTAACCTGCTGCGCTAATCATATAATCTAAAAGGGAAAAAAATATATATATTAAATTGCTGATATTTATATGTCCATTATATGTCCATTCATGGTTCAACAGGAAGTCAATAATTATGACGCTGTAGAGTACATATGTACCCCCTAATCCCGACTTCATATTGTATTACGTATGCCTGTTTGGTCTGCATTGTATCCTGGGTTAATGGATTTATCTTTTTAAAATTGCTATCTTTAGTGATTTATTCTTCAGAATACTCCCCTTGTCCATTCTGATATTTTGCATAAAAAATTGAAGACTGTAATGATTTACTTGAAATTTTGAAATTTTAAATAGGTATCCACATGTTTTCACAGCATCAACCGCAAAATTTACCAATCCATGATCATTTAAATGCAACAGAGTAACTTGATCATTTCTTCACGTATTATCGCTTCATTAACAAAGAAAGGGAATCCGGTTATTTTTAGTGCAAACCATAGCAACATGCATTCACTTTTTAAATATATAAAGATAATAATATACACTTTACTCCACAACTTGGATATATATATACGCATGCATCATCTACTCATACATATATGTATTTATAAATGGTGAAACGGTAAAATATTTAATTACCATCTATACAGAATCTGCATATCCAGTATACAATATTGTACTTGAATACTGTACATGCCATTCTCAAGTTGGATGTTGACAGTTATGAATACAAACATAATAATGAAAATTAGAATCCTGATGTCTGACCGTCATTTAAGACAATGTAGGGTATGGCCTTGTGTATATGGTCGATGTAGTGAACACACTATTTTTGGGTGAGTGACTCCCTAAAACACATGATGCCTTGGACATGCTGATCCTTTGTTCTAGGTTTTGTTACAATCTGTACATAATACTTCATTGAAGCCCACGCATTTTCAATTGACTTTAGAGCAAGGATTGTCATTATTGTGTCGTCCATACCATTGTCTGCCATCAACTCTCTGATAGATTTAGATGCATGTTTGTTGTCATTACCCTATAACATGAATTACAAGAAAGCTAGGATCTCAAACTAGTTATTGTAACTCTAACGTTCAGGACTCCTATAACTCAGTGACCTTAGGGGCAAGTGAACACTACCAGAATTGACCGATTCTCTCTACAACCGCATATATGCAAGGCATTCTAAATGCATATCCATTTAGAGTTGGAAGGCCTCTACCACAATTTATAATTTCATAATCCCTAGAGCCAATATTTTGACTCCTGGGACTGCCCAAATGGACATATAGCGTTTATATGAAAAACAATACAACAAACTATCTTAAATGCTATTGAAACTAAGTCGATATTTAAAAGGAATAGGTTACCTGTTCAGGTCTTCTAAACATCCATAAATCATTTAGTCCTTGCTGCTATTGATACTTTTCACTGATATCCATGTGACAGATACGCCCTGTTTACATTTAAGGAGGTGTGGTACACCAGAGAAATATTTGAAATGAATATTTGAAATGAATGTCAAGTGGATGATATGTATAACAATATTTTGAAATTGAAAACATTCAAATTTACTTAATTTAGTCCAGAGATTCTGTTTAAGTAGAATGCAAGCTGAGAAAAATGCGAAACCCCTGCTGGACTCAAACATGCATATATAGTTCAGTAGCAAACGTGTTGACCTACTGGGCTACTCAGTTAGGCGAACATAGTTTAAATGAATAGACACATATAGCTGCTATTTATATCTCCATCCATGTTTTAAGAGGAAGTTAGCCATTATGACAGTAGTTGTAAAATTTCACTATATTACACTGGGGTACTCAGCTAAGCGAAAATGTTTTAAATGAATAGACAAATATAGCTGATATTTATATTTCCATCCATGTTTTAAGAGGACGTCAGCCATTATGATGATGCAGAGTACCTCCTTGAATGCACATGCAGTAGCTGACAAACAAACCATTTCTAAGAATTAGATTAATAGCCAATATTCATTGAGAAATCTCCTTCCAACAAAAGATAGACAGTTTTATTCCAGGATTCCTTGGTAGATAAATAAGTCCATCAGTCCATTAAATATATATGATTATGTTTGTTCGTCCTCTATATTAAATACCAGACCAAACATGCACCTGTCATTTGAAAAGTTTGTTATTCGTCCCCAATAATAAAAAAAAAGCAACATCCAACTAATATATTTTCATATTGTTGGTACTTTAATTACCATGTATAATACAAATTCTGAAACGAAATTGTAAAACACCTAAAAAGTATCATTCTATTCATCATTTGGATTCATTACATTGTATGACTGTTTTGGCTTTAACTACCTTACATACTTCTTTTGGATCTTTGATGTATCAAGGTGAACGAAAAGTATGTCGTTTGCTTACATTTCCACCGTGTTCTCGTACACAAACACAACATTTCTAAAATGTCCCCCGTCCTTCAAAGCTTTGAGGCACAATCGGATCCGCACATGATATAGATGAATATTTAAAATTAATAACTCTACATCATAAAGAATTCAAAAAAGCTAAAAAGAACAATACAATAGGTTAGATATATAAAGTATCAGGTTTTTGTGTGTCTGATGAGCTGGCAAGTCTTGAAAACAACGGCCTTCCAACAAAGTTCTTCCCGCCGCTTTCAAATTAGGCTGCGTGAAACGCATACACCAATCTCTTCAAAGAGCTTTACCTGATCAGAGTATGGACTCACGGCGGATGTGACCGGTCAACGGGGGTTGCTTACTCATCCTAGGTACCTGATCCCACCTCTGGTGTGTCCAGGGGTCCGTGTTTGCGCAACTATCTATTTTGTACTGCTTGTAGGGGTTTTGAGATTGATCACTGTTCATTATCTTCACCTTGCATGTAAAATTTCACTAGATCATACTTATGTAGTAATTCCATTGTTTATGGACAACCAACTGTTCATAAACTTTAGATGCAGGGGTTTCAGTTTCAATGTTGTCGGGTTCACTGCCCTGGGTTTCCTCTACAAACCTTTACCTGATTACCATCGCTTTAAGAAACCACAGCGACACTATGACGAAGTCTTACTCTCTGTCTTATTCTCTCAACAGAAAAGTTGCTGTTCTTGTACCTAATGATTGCTAATTTAATGTTTACCGTTAAACGTTATGTCTTTAATCGAGCCGTCATCGTTTTGAATGATTCCGAAAAATAATTTGCAGACAAAACGAATAAAGCTTTTGAAAGACATTGTACTTTAGCATTACATTGAAACAGTAAGCCCGATAGTTTCAGAAGTTAGACAATACACGATTTTCACGATAGACGAACAACCTGATACACGCAAAACACGATACAAGATAGACCTGATAAACGCAAAACACGATAGAAAACGGAGAACCTGATAAACGCAAACATAATACGATAGGATATAGGCACGATACGATAACATACACAAACACCATAGAACACGATGGGAATATCAAGAAAAACGTTATGGGTACTATATACATGTGAAAAAAAAAACTTATTTGGAATTTGAATTATCCGCACCATACACTAACATATTCTAAACGTTAGGTTTATAAGAACTGTATGTTCGGCCTTGATATCTCACTGGATAGAACACTTGCCTAGTAATGTTAACTAGATAGAACACTTGCCTAGTAATGTTCACTGGGTAGAACACTTGCCTAGTAATGCTCACTGGGTAGAACACTTGCCTAGTAATGTTCACTGGGTAGAACACTTGCCTAGTAATATTCACTGGATATAACACTTGTCTAGTAATATTCACTGGATAGAACACTTGCCTAGTAATGTTCACTGGATATAACACTTGCATAGTAATGTTCACTGGATAGAAATCTTGCCTAGTAATGTTCACTGGATAGAACACTTGCATAGTAATGTTCACTGGATAGAACACTTGTCTAGTAATGTTCACTAGATAGAACACTAGCCTAGTAATGTTCACTGGATAGAACACTTGCCTAGTAATGTTCACTAGATAGAACACTTGCCTAGTAATGTTCACTGGATAGAACACTTGCCTAATAATGTTCACTGGATAGAACACTTGCCTAGTAATGTTCACTAGATAGAACACTAGCCTAGTAATGTTCACTGGATAGAACACTTGTCTAGTAATGCTGACTGGATAGAACATTTGCCTAGTAATGTTCACTGGATAGAACACTTGCCTAGTAATGTTCACTGGATAGAACACTTGCCTAGTAATGTTCACTGGATAGAACACTTGTCTAGTAATGCTGACTGGATAGAAACATTGCCTAGTAATGTTCACTGGATAGAACACTTGCATAGTAATGTTCACTGGATAGAACACTTGTCTAGTAATGTTCACTAGATAGAACACTAGCCTAGTAATGTTCACTGGGTAGAACACCTGCCTAGTAATGTTCACTGGATAGAACACTTGTCTAGTAATGCTAACTGGACAGAACACTTGCCTAGTAATGTTCACTGGATAGAACACTAGCCTAGTAATGTTTACTGGATAGAACACTTGCCTAGTAATGTTCACTGGATAGAACACTTGCCTAGTAATGTTCACTGGATAGAACACATGCCTAGTAATGTTCACAGGATAGAACACTTGCCTAGTAATGTTCACTGGATAGAACACTTGCCTAGTAATGTTCACTGGATAGAACACTTGCCTAGTAATGTTCACTGGATAGAACACTTGCCTAGTAATGCAGGGGTTTGTCTTTGTTCGATCCCTTGCCCGCTAGTGTATGTCGTCATGTATGCATTACAATATGTACGAGTCTAAAAAGAATATACCTATGTTATTGTTTTAGATAGATCACCATTAAAAGTTGTTGGAACTTATGTATCCAATACATCAATAGGGATCTTATTGTTAAATAATCTACAGTCAAAGTAATGTTTCATTTCAAAAAGCGATCTTGGGTAACAGTTTCAGCATTTGTTACGTTGAGAAAAATTCTGACTCAAAGTACGAAACTATATTTCCCACCAACCTTCAAAACGTGATTCTTAAGTGTTCTTTGTTGAATTTAAGTTGTTGATGCCGTGCCCTGACACTAGTTGATGTTGTCACATCAATGTGCTGGATAATAATTATGTTCTTTGTCAAACTCTACACATCTAGTCGTACATCGTCACTGCTTTTCAGGTTCTGTTTGAACGACAAGATTTGTTCCACTTTCTATGTATGGGCGCAATTTCAACTGTTGTGAAATTGTGTACATCCGTGTTAGCCTAATTTAATATTTCTTTATTTCTTATAGAAGTTATGGTATTGATCACATTTTGTTATATTCACCTTTCATTGATAACGTATTCATATTTACTTAAGAGCGTTTATAGACACAAAGGCAAGAGGTTCATGAGTAATATCGCTCACTTCAGTCACCTTGGCCAATATCTAAATATTTTTCATATATATTTGCAAGTAAAACATTGGACCCTATTGTGACCCCAACCTTCCCCCGGGAACCATGAGTTTTACAAACTTGAAACTGCAATATGTCAGGAAGCTTTCATGTAATTATAAGCTTTGTATGCCTAATTGTTCTTGAGAAGATTTTAAAGATTATCTCTATATTGATATGCAAAATGTTGATCCACTATGTGGCCCAATCCTACCCCTAGGAGTCATGGTTGGAATATACTTGAATCTTCATTATGTCAGGAAGTTTTCATATAGATTTGTACTTTTCTAGTCGAATGGTTCTTAAAAAGGTTTTACCCGAGATGGCATATTTTAACAAACATAAATTTGCCCTATGTGAAGATGTTCTCATACAAATATTAACTATTCTGGCCAATTTTTTTAAAGACGATTTTTAAATAACCCAACACTATTTTGCATTTTTGTAATCGTCTCCCCTTTGAAGGGAGAGGTGAACCTACATTTGAACAAACTTGAAAGCCCTTCATTCAAGGATGTCCTGTGCTATGTTTGCTTTAAATATGTCCAATGGTTCTGAAGAAGATGATGAAAACGTGAAAAGGTTTGCAATGACATTGACGACGAGGACACATATCAGACAAATTTTGATCAGAAAAGCAAAACAATTACAAGTCAAATATATTTATTTGAAAATACAATGCAGGATGAAGATAACGAATATTGATCAATCTCATAACTCATATAAGCAATATAAAATATATTATGGGCAAATACGGACCCCTGGACACATCAGAGTTGGGATCATGTGCCTAGGATTATTTCATTTAATTTCATTTAATTTTAGTTTGTCCGATGGTTTAGCACTTTACAACACAGTCAACTGATTCCACAGAGGCGAATTATTGATTAGTTACATTAAAATAGTATATTATAGCTTGGAAATGAAAGGAAAGAGGGGCAGATATAAATGTACCTTCATGCATCCTATAAAAAGACTGATATATAAAAATAAATTACTGTTTGTATTATAGGATGGTTGATAAATGTAACAAACATTATCTCGCTTGTCTAAAAAAAAAATGGCATATTATAAATGGGTTCAAGCCCAGTATTCCGACGGTCCGATAGTCCGACGGGCCGGAAGTCCGACGGTCTGATAGTCCGATGAGCCGGTAGTCCGACGGTCCCATAGTCCGACGGGCCGGTAGTCCGACGGTCCGATAGTCCGACGGTTCAATATTCCGACGGTCCGATAGTCCGACATGTTGACCATCACCAAAAATGTTAATTAATATGTTAAAATGTATTCATGTCAGGCATTATTTTAAGGAAATTACCAGAAACCGCCAAAATCGACACGGCCTGATTATAAATCAGACAATCAATTTCTGACCAAAATCATTCAAGTGTGAACTTACAGCGGCGTAGAAAGGCCATATATAAATATATTATTCGTTCGGACGAATTAGCTATTTGTTCGCACGAAATAGAAAATCGTTCGGACAAATTAGCCATTTCTTCGGACGAATTGGCTATTTGTTCGGACAAATTAGTAATTCGTTCGGACGAATTAGCTATTTGTTCGGACGAATTAGCAATTTGTTCGGACGAATTTGTTATTAGCTATAAGGCAACGCCAATGCCGTAGTTAAATACCGTAAAATGTTGGTAGGAGAGCACAAAACTTAGATTGGAACACATGCTAAGATGGGATTCAATTCCAAAATCATAAACGTCATGAAGATGGCGACAGTAACCTACATAATCACCCCCAACTCCTGAAATAACAAGCTAAAAATGGTAGGAATCCCTACACCCTGCTCAGTCTAAAAAGTTTGAAGTAGGCCTCAAGTCCCCCCCCCCCCCCCCCCCCATCCACGGGCAAAAGTTTATTAAATGAAAATTTTCTGTATAACGGGGCATAACACAATCAATAAGGAAATCAATTTTTGTATGGAATGACAATAATGCAATTATGCGCCAATCAGAGCATATCTAAGTTTTTCAACGGAAATCTGTATATCCGAATTTTATACCACTTTTATGGTATACCTTTCTTTATAGCAAATAACAATTTAAAAAAAAAAAAATTCTTGCACTAGAATTAAGGGGAGGATGTTATAAAACATTTGATATAAAGATGAGGATCTCGTTTGGGGTCCCAGAAGTGTAAGGAGGGAACACATACATACTCTTGTCTCCACTCCCTACTTTTGAAAGTGTTAAGGGGACACGAGCAGGCGTGTGGCATCGTTTTTGAAAGGGGGAAGCTGGGGGCGAGCCAGAAAGGATCAGTGAGAGGGGGGGGGGGGGGGGGGCAGCCGAACCAAAAAGAGTTTTAACATGTAAAAAAGAAGAAAGGACATTTTTTTTAAAAAGTGGGAAGGGATCAGCCCCCCCCCCCTCTGTTGCTACGTCCCTGACGAGTATCCGCTGTCAGCCCTCCCTACAAGCCTATGGATATCTGTATATATGTATACCAACATGTATCTACATAGCTCTCTATAAAGACACGATGAAAATGTTCCTTAAATTCAGCATACATACATACAGACAGACAGACACACACACACACACACACACACACACACACACACACACACACACACACACACACACACACACACACACACACACACATACGTGTAACGCGTGTCAAATGAACACCTTAACTCCCCACCTGCAACTGAACACTTCTACAGTTATTGGTATTTTAGTACGAAAATTTACTATTTGGTACTAAAAACAACATAGAAGACATTGCTGCGGTCGAAATTTGTGAAATATAGTTTTATTCACTCCTTGAATTTTTGCTTATCAAGTGAACACTTTCCTTTACACACTGTCAATTGAACACTTTCCTTTACACACAGGCAATTGAACACTTTTCTTTACACACGGTCAATTGAACACTTTCCTGTACACACAGGCAATTGAACACTTTCTTTACACACGGTCAATTGAACACTTTCCTTTACACACAGGCAATTGAACACTTTCCTTTACACACAGGGGATTGAACACTTTCTTTTACACACCGTCAATTGAACACTTTCCTTTACACACGGTCAATTGAACACTTTCCTTTACACACAGGCAATTGAACACTCTGAAACACGCGGCCAGTTAAACACTCTGATACACACGGGCAATCAAACACTTTGAAACATCCAAACAATCATTCTCACCACGCTAAATACATAAGGCCAATCTCTAAAACTTACAAAAAAGTGTGAAACGATTACATAAATGGAAATTGGGATGGGATAGACAGGGAATCCACACATTTCGTTGAAATTATCGCCTTAAGAAAATCAACAACTACAAAAAGGGGGGGGGGTAGTATTGATTGGATGATTGATTGCTTATATAATTTACGTCCCGTCGAGAATATTTTATTCATATTGAGACGTAACCAGCTTTAAGCGGAGTACCTATCCTAAGTATCCATAGGGTTCAAGGTCGTAGCAGTGAGGGTTCTTTGAAATATCGTGCGAACACCTACTACATGTACGACCAGGGATCTACGTTTATAAGGTCACATCTAAAAGATCCGTGATTCTCACTTCTAAATGTCGAGTGTTTGGCGAAGGAGCAATCACTACCAATTTCAACGTCTTAAAATTGGGTTTACGGATGAACGGTGCTTGAACTCACGACCTCCCGGTTATGAAGCGAACTCTCTACCATTGAGCTACCGCGACCGGTCGGGGGAGGGGTAGTAGTGTCCATAATGATAACTTTAATTGTAATAATAACTTATAATAATTATCATTATATATATATATAATATATATATAAAGCACTAAATAATCACAACTAGGTACTGAAAATTTTCGCCCCAGCCCGGGGTCGAACCAGCGACGTACGGCACCCACCGCCAAGCAAGATTGTCAAACCAGTGCGTAAGTCCACGCGGCCACAACGACTTCCCTGATATATATATATATATATATATATATATATATATATATATATATATATATACATATAGTATATATATATATATATATTATATATATATATATATATATATATATATATATATATATATATATATATATATATATATATATATATATATATATATATATATATACTATATGCATAAATATTAAAAATCAAACCATACTTTTTACGATTTAGGTTCTTATCAGCAACTAGAATGTATACGTTCTCTGTACATAATGCTTTTCGAAAAGTATGGTTCGATTTTTAATATTTATGCATATAGTATATATATATATATATATATATATATATATATATATATATATATATATATATATATATATATATATACTTCTATGATTATAGACTCCCTCGTTTGTCAATACATGCTGTACGGGCCAGACTCGGTAGTAATTCAACTAAAAAGTATGATAAATAAAATCAAAATTCTGTATAATGCAGTGCCTAAAAGATCTAAAACAAGTATTAATAATTATATACATTTTTTGTATTACTTTTAAGTTTTTTGTTGACTTTTGATATAGATCAAAATTAGATATCTTTGTAAAAAAAAAAAATGTTACGCGATATCTTAATTCCACTCCAAAAGGTAACATTTTCATGAACATTCTGTGTAAATGTAACTACATAGATGTGGCCTTACAGAAAACTTTAATCAAACGTTGCAAAAACCATAAATTGTTTGAAAATCCGGTGTATAACACCAGTTTATATAACTTCAGAATCAGGATTTGCTCCAGATTCCTTCATATACTGTTACAAAAATATCTACATGTTTATGATATGTACATGGAAATTATGTCAATTTTGACTATCATCTCACTTTGAAATATGAGGACAAAATTGTAATAGAAAACCCCCAAAAATCACGATTTTCCTTCATCTTAGATATTTTTGTTTAGAGATTTAGTGCTTTAGGCACTCATTACGTCCTTCCCTTGGATAAATCCTGGTTTCGCTCCCGCCACATGCCAACAACTAAATATCCGCTAAACGTGTTGGACCCCCCCCCCCCTCCCACTAAACACGTCTGAAACACACTGAGGACAGGGATGACCAAATTCAAGGGAATATATTACTTTCTGTTTTTGTTCAAAAACTGGACGTGTCCTCTCATGACTTTTGTAATACAAATTCACCAGGATGATTTTTAAAATCTTAATGTTTTACATAAGCTCAAATAATTGAAGTCCAATAATATCCATGTGGTGGAAATATTGCTTGCAAAAATTAATTTAGAGCTCTGTATGAATGACTTGATTATCTCTTTTAATTCAATAGATCTTTTTAATTATATATACAGGGCTATTTCATAAGTAATTAATACGCACATCGTTGTTTTGTTTTTAAAAAGAGAGCAACAATTTAATTAAAGAAATCATTCATTCAGTTGTGGATATGTCGAATTAATTAAGGATTATATCTCAATTAGATAATTACTCTCACTAACATAATTATTGCACGCATCAATTTAATTAATGATATCATTAATTCAATAGAAGAGAGCAATAATCCATTTATTGCGCACATTAAGTGATGTTAGCATTAATGAATTATTGCTCTCTTCAATTGAATTGTAGCATGCATTAATTCTATTGTTGGTATCATTAAATTATAATTCATTTGAGGAGAGCAACAATTAAATTATTGTGTGCATCAATTCAGCGGAATAAATAATGATATCAATAATTCAATTCAAATGAAGATATCATTAATTATTTGAAGAGATCTTTGATTGCAATGTTGCGTGCATGAAATGAATTAATAATATCTTCAAATAATTAAAGAAATCTTCAAATATCTGAGTTTGTTATTTTGGCGCTCCATAGATCTAAAACTATTCCTAGTGGATTCCAGTGCTTTCTGACTCAAGACATCATACCAGTTCTTGCCACAAATGAATCTCACCATACAAGTGATCTAGCCACCTCTCTTTTAATCTCTTCATAGTATTCATATACATAAGAGGATTTTTCTCCTTGAAAAGGTGATATTTAAAAATTTGTCACTCTTTAAGGAATTGTATGATCCCCTAATAGTATGTACATGTACCATGGTAATTTCTGAACTGTTCGGTGAAAATGTTGACAATCAAGAATCAGTCACTGGTTATTCATGTGAAATTTAGCTATCTCATATGAATAAACTCTTGATTATTTTACTACAATGTACCATATTAACCAATTTCGGAAATAATTCCTTATTTGTCTTAAATTTTAATTTGATATAAAGATCGAGCAAACTGGAACAATAAACCAAAGTTCACATTGAACACCAGTGAGGCAATCATATACAAATATCAAATTCATATATTATAGAATTCATTAAGATATTTGAATTATTCTAATCTTTTAATGTTTTATGGTAGCAATGAAAACAGCAGGTCTTTTATTCTCAGTCATATATTTTATTATATAACAGGGGATATTACATGTACAATTAGTAAATATATATACATCATATATGTAATTGCATGTGCGAAAAAAATGTATACATACATACATAAGTAATTCAACCACAGACATATCCATAAATTTACATTTAATACATTGAATATGTCCTTTGATTAAATAATCAACAAAGATGGATCCATATGATAATACATGTATTTGTAAAAGAAAAAAAGGAGTTCCATTTCTCATACAAATGATATAGGTAGAAATATCAAAATCAACAAGAGGCCCATGGGCCACATCGCTCACCTGAGTCATCTTGGCCCTGCTGTTTTGATTTTTAAATGCTATTTTATCAATCTTTATTCTCATGAATAATGTGACCCAAACCTAGCTCTAAAGAACATACCATTACTAAAATGAAATCATATAAGACAAAGATATGACTAGCATGATATTGCTGTTCTGGATAAGACCAAGGTAAAAAGTCGTAGGTCTTGGTATGATATGAAAGACCTTGCCATAAGTAATCAATATACAAAACATAAAAGCCCTATCTAAAATAGTCCTGGATATACTTAATACGTTATACTTTCTTAAAAGTATGTCAAACTCAGAGTTCAGGGTCACAAGGTCAAATAACATAATATGATTGATTGTTTTAACTGTTTTCCGCCACACTCAACAATTTTTCAGTTATCTGGTGGTGCCCAGTTTTTATTGGTGGAAGAGAGAACCCAGATACAATGTACCTGGGAAGAGACCACCGACCTTCCGAGAGTAAACTGGGAAACTTTCTCAATTACCGGTGCGAGCAGGATTCGAACCCGCGCCAACCAGAGGTGATATTATGAATTTCTTATGATAAAACCTTTCATCTTGTTGAGGAGCCTAGTCTGATCCCTTACACCCCATTTCAATAGTTAAGCGTAAAAACAGACTGGTGGGGATGGGGACCAAACTTAAGAAAGCTGTGAGATTAGTTCAATATTCAAACCTACAGTATTTGAATAATAAGTATTTAACCCAACTGGGATGATTTCATCCAAAATATTTCACTAAAAATATTTGTGAGGATATTAGTTCACACAGACATTATGTTTCAAAATGAGTATGAGTATGGAAATGAACTGGGGTTCAAATTGACTGGCTACTTAACATGGCTACATCAACAAAGAAATTGAAATCACTTGAAGCTGTTTTGGGGTTATATGTGGGTTTAGAAAATATTTGAAAGTATGTTTGGAAACAAGTATAGTGGGAAAATATGTTGGGAATTACTTAATATTAAATTCATGAGACAGCGATGCAGGAATGCAGTGATAGAGGGACTTAAACATGCACTTTTTTTCTCTGCCATAAATTGAAGTTTTTTTTATAAGGGGTTCATCTGAAGCTCTCTTTTCAAAGAGCTACGGTTCTGCATCTAGTTTTTGAGGAGAAGATTTTAAAAGATTTTCCTTGTATATATTTCACATGTAAAACTTAAATCCCCTATGTGACCCCCACCCTACCCCTGTGAGCTTTTTACAAACTTGAATATGCAATATATATGAATGTAAAACTTTGATTCTCTATTGTGACCCCACCCTAACCCCAGAGACCATGATTTGCACAAAACAGGAACCTTTCGTGTGAATTCAACTTTCCTGGTCCAGTGGTTCTTGAAAAGGTTTTTTAAATGACCCCACCCTATTTTTGCATTTCTATGATTATTTCCTTTTTGAAGGGTGCATGACCCTTTATATGAACAAACTTGAATACCCTTTATCTATTGATGATGCATACCAAGTTTGATTGAAACTGGCCCAGTGGTTCACTCTGGAGAAGAAAATGAAAATGTGAAAAGTTTATAAACAGACAGACGACAGGTAAAGGTGATCAGAAAAGCTCACTTGAGCCTTTGGCTTAGGTGAGCCAAAAAAGTATACAAACATGTTTAATGTTAAACTTGTTTGTTTTATTGCTAAACAGCTCCATTGCCAGCATCTACCCTTACTGAGCTTCCAGTGTCAGACCTTGATATCAATCATCATCACTCATTTTGACTATCCAGGCCAAATTAATCTTTTTGCAAGGGTGAGGCCTGGCTGTCCTGTCGAGGTTGAAGTTTGTACTTCCACACTTGGCGACCCAGTGGATTGATCCTATCCAATCCTGTAAACTCTAGGTCTTGTTCTAGGATCTCATCCCATGTCAGCTTTGGTCTACCTATGAAGTTCTTTTCTGTTGATAACGATGCATAACATTCTGACAAATCTGCAAAAATATTTAGAGAAGTGATTAGTAAAAGGTCTTCATAGAAATAGCAATAAATGTATAAATAGATAAAAATCATAATTTCTATTTCTACAAAGTAAATGTTTATCAAATGATCAGCTGTAAATTACCTAGGCTGTGTCAAGCTGAATGAGCTAGTTTGTGCAGAACGAACAAAAATTACACCAAACACAGCGACACCTTTTGGAAATTTTATTTTTACAAACTTGAATCTGCACTACAGAGCTGTATGTCAGGAAGCTTTCATGTAAATGTAAACTGCTCTGGCCTAATGGTTCTTGAAAATTCTCTATACTTATTTGAATGTAAAACTTTGATCTCCTATTGTGGCCTCGGCCAACCTTCCCTGGGATGCATGATTATGACAAACTTGAATCTGCACTATTTCAGGAAGCCTTTACGTAAATTTGTATTTTACTGGCCTTGTTATTTTCCTACTTCTTGTGAAGATTTTCCCTATATATTTGTACATGTAAAACTTTGATCACCTAGTGTGGCCCTATTCTACCCCAGGGGGTCATGATTTGAACAAACTTCAATCTACACTTGTTCGGAAGCTTTCATGTAACTTTCACATCATCTGGCCCATTGGTTCTTTAGAAGAAGATTTTTAAATGACCCCACCCTAATTTTGCAATTCTGTAATTAGATCTTCCCTTTGAAAGGGGGTGTGGCCCTTTATTTGAACAAACTTGAAAGCCCTTCACCAAGGATGCTTTTTGTCAAGTTAGGTTGAAATTGGCCCAGTGGTTCTTGAGAAGAAGTCAGAAATGTGAAAGTTTACAGACAGACGGACAACAGGGAAAAAGAATGTTCAACTTCAGTGTTACATGAAAATGTACTTCAAAATCACTCAACAACAATTATAATATTGCTGTATGGAAATTTTCTGTCCAAAGAAAACAATGTAAAAAAAATGATGTAATCTACACTCTACAGCAACATGTGAGAATAATGAACGTGAAATATATATTCTGAAAAAAAAAAACAAGAGATGTTTGTAAAACACATATGCCCCCCATGGTGCAAAATTGAAAAGGGTTATACACACACCTCATTTAATTGATAGTATTATCATCAATTCAAAATATTGAGCAGACAATATCTTCCTATGTCAAGAGTGAATTGACCATGTGACCTAAAATTCAATAGGGGTCATCTACTCCTTATGCTGTACCAGTGTACCAAGTTTGGTACGTGTCAATCAAACAAATAATTCTTAAAATATAGGAGACAATATATTACTATGTCCAGTTCAACTTTTGACTTTTGACCTCAAAATCAATATGGGTCATCCTCTCCTAAAGATGTACCAGTGTACTAAGTTTGATGTCTGTCAAGTAAAAGGGTTATCAAGATATTGAGTGGACAGTATATTACTATGTCCAGTTTGACCCTTGACCTTTGACCATGTGACCTTAAAATCAATAAGAGTCATCTTCTCCTGAATATACACCAGTGTACTATTTAAAGTTTGATGTCTGTCAAGCAAAGGGTTCTGAAGATATTGAGCAGACAGTATATTTCAATGTCCAGGTTGACCCTTGATCTTTAAACATGTGACCTCAAAATCAATAGGGATCATCTTCTCCTGAAGATGTACCAGTGTACCAAGTTTGATGTCTGTCAAGCAAAGGGTTCTCCAGATATTGAACGGACAGTATATTCCTATGTCCAGTTTGACCCTTGACCTTTGACCATGTGACCTCAAAATCAATAGGGGTCATCTTCTTCTTAGGATGTACCAGTGTGCCAAGTTTGATGTCTTTCAAGCAAAGGGTTCTCAAGATATTGAGCGGACATTATATTCCTATGTCCAGAGTATATTGACCCTTGACCTTTTGACCTGAAAAACAAGAAGGATCCTCTTCTACTCATAACTAACCAGGGTTTGACACTAAGGCACGTCCGACCGACCGAGTCTACTAAATGATAGGTCCGGTCGGGTAAAATGTCGATTTACTAGTCCGACTGGTCATGTTGATAAAATAAACAAGAAACTTTATTTTAAACCATAAGATATCTTATTTTTAACTTTAAAAAATAACTGTAAAGAGTTTGCGAGCAATTTTGAACCGCGTGATGACAAAATCTCTATTTTTAGTTCGAATACATAGTCGCTGTCGGAAGTGATGTTTTACGACATTTACTCTTTGTTAATGGGTGTAAAGTTATATTTCGGATAAATATATATAAACTGAATTTATTTTCATTTGAAAAAAACCCCAGTTTATTTTAATTGAATATAAGAAAGTGTCTATCACAGGGATCGAAATTAACTTTTTTCACCACTAGCAAATTTTAGCTAGTGGATTATTTTCCAACTAGCAAAATTGAGCTTTTACTAGCATTTTTCAATCGATTACTGTTTTACATGAATTTAAGAAAACAAGCATGTCTCTTTATCAAAATTTTGGGAAAATCTTTTAAAATCTCCTTTAAAGTGCAATAATAAAAATAAGATTGCGAATTCTTTCATTTAAAATTCAATGAATTATCAGACAACATACATGGTGCGGGTCATATGGTACACTTGTGCGGCGTACTCGCTGTCCAGAGATCTACCACCTATTAACAGCATCATGTGGATTGAAATCTTGAAGACTGTTTGCGCCAATTTAAATTATATGTTCAAAACTTTTGGAAATTTCATCTAAAAAAATTCTAGTTGAAAAGAAAACCCCGCGAACTCGAAGTGTTTGACTATAGAGTACAGAAGGACACCGCGTGAAATGGTGACACACTGTCATGTGTTGTTTTATATAGACACGGACGAGATCAATATGCTTGCTATTTAAATCAGACGTCTCTGAGACATCCGAAGTGTGTATAAAGTAGGCCATCGACTGAGATGACCTTGGCCTTAGGTATTTATTCGATCCACGTTTACTTTTTCAATACTTGTATATTCATTCTGTAAAGAGTTTCTATGCACAAGACAAAATTATTGTAAACTTCAAAGTACAGCCAATAAACCGAGGAAATCCGGGAAAAAGATTGGGGTTTTTTCACTCGCAAAAAGTTGCGATCACTTGTGATTTTTTACTTGCAAATTCAATTTTTAACTCGCATTTAGCGAGTATTTCCCCTTAATTTCGTTGCCTGTATCAAATGAATAAATTAAATCGTAAATAGCCATTTTTCGTTGTTGACACATGTGCGGGAATGTCTCGACTTCTCGTCCTCAAGGAAGGATGTTCCGAGAAAAAAAAAGGAGTAGATTGGGAAGTTTGAAAATAAAAGCACCAAATTGAATGACGAGACTAAAGATGTTTTTGAGACAATTAAGTATGTTTTAGTTTAAACTTAACGTTTGTCATTTGAATTAAGTACTTAAATATGGAGAAACCATCAGGGTTTCTTTTCTCTGGAAAGTTGGTCAGGGCTAGTGGATGTAAGGTCAGGTCTAGTAAATATTATTTGAAGTAGCCCGACTGGTCTAGTGCTCAAGAAAGTAAATGTCAAACCCTGCTAACCCACATATGAAATATCATTATCATCAAGTGAATGGTTCTCAAGATATTGAGCGGACAACACATGGTCTACAGACCGACCGACAGACCGACCAACAGGTGCAAAACAATATGCCCCCTCTTTTTCAAAGGGGGGCATAAAAATAAACTCCAACCACCTGTCCATTTTTATTTCCAAACAAAGATGAAAATCTAAAAAATAATTTTATGACTAGGCCAAAATAAAAAATGTGTTTGTTTCAGGTCGCTTGCCCGACCCTAAATATATCCACCGACCCTATTAATTTTTTTTCAATTTTCCGATTTCAATTCATCGATATACGAACTATTACCCGAAATGCCAAGACATCTATAATTGTAATATTAAAACTTCATCACATACTGTGTATTTTGTCATTTAAACATTGTGCTCTGAACCCATTTTTTATCTGTTAAACACATTATATTACAACTTTAACTATAAAATTTTCATTGATTCGAAGGCACTTATTTATTTTTATAAAAAAAAATATTTAAAAAAAAAAATAAAATAAACCTACCTACCAACCCTTTTTTTAAAAATCAGAGGCGACCTAAAACAAACATTTTTTTTTTTTGGCCCTATGTGGCCTAAAATATTTTGTATACTTACTAATTTCAAAACTCGAAAGGAAATGTTATCCATGTGAAGCCATCTTGCTCTGTTCATCCTCTGGGGAAGACAATTAATTCTTTGATTTTGCAGTTTGTGTCATGACTACACCATGATATCTTCTAATCTCGTCATACTATCAGAAAGTAATTTTGGCAGTTGGCAAGTGTATCAATGGTGTTACTTCTTCATGATCAGATCTTCTATACTGTGTCATATTCAGCATAAAGTAACAATTAAGGGCTATCATCTAGTTCTGAGGTACTGAGGAAGGGCTGTTTTTCTCAACACATAGCCTTTCTTCTGGTATTCTTAGGGATACTTTATTCATCTTTTAATTACATTTCCTTCTTGGAGATTAAAAGTTGAAGACCACTGAAAGAAAAAGAAGTGATTTAATGAATTCCATGTAGTTTATCGAATGTGCTGACCAGAATATTATCTAACTGTAGCCCCCCCACCCCCCCCACCCCCCCACCACCACCAAGCATGCAATGTCATACATGTATCTGAAATCAATACTTATAAAAATTAATTAAAATTAAAATCTTCAAATATACAATCTTGTTACACATCTCCTATATTTTTCACTTACGATAACTCTGAATTTTTAATAAGTGCGTCCTTTTGTCCACAAACTTTTAATAACCCCTCATAAACAATTTACAAATATGATATCAGAAATAATAATCTAAAAAATTATCCTGTTGTTCATAGATGCATGCCATCAACATTAAGAGTATAACAAATAACAAAAGCTCTCCTGACATTGTGCCATTCTGAAAGAAATGAGGTGCTTATACCCCCAAAGGCAGGGGGGTAACCCAGAATTGTGTCTAGAGAGCGGAATAATATATTTATGGAATTAACCAAAAAATTAGTAATAATTTTTTTTAGCTATGAATTCATGTTAAATGAAGTGCACCGTCATGGCACATGATACGCCCGTCACATATTGTTAAAAGTATAGATAGTACCCATTAAAACATTTTTTTTTCATATCACCTTAATTAAATGTCACAGTGACCTTAAAGTAGGATGCGACACACCTTCTACCTAAGATGCATTAGTTGACCATTTTTGGTGATTCTAGGTCTAATAGTTTTCAAGTTATGAGCCGGACAAGTTTTTGCCATATATGGCCATATCTTCTTAATGAAAAGTCACAGTGACCTGGTTTTAATGTGCGACACACCTTCTACCCAAGATGTATCTACAGACAAAGTTTGATGATTCTAGGCCTTGTAGTATTTAAGTTACGAGTCGGACACGAAAAAGCTAACAGACGGACGGACAGACACGCCATACCATAATACGTCCCGTCTTAAGACGGGCGTATAAAAATTGGTCATGGTAGCTCAGTGGTAACACAGTCTTCGACATTAACCAGTGGCCTGATGCCCGAGGCCAGTAAAATCGGGATCGGGCTTCTTAAAATATTAAACCCTGGAGTCCGATGGGCCTGTAAATGTTTTCTTATATGTTCTGTATATATTACAAATAAAGCGTGAGATTGACTCAGACTAAATGTCATGACTTAGTAGTCAAATTTCGCATAGAAAAATTATCAACCATGCTGCCTTTTCTGAAGTATAGGGAGGGGGCTCGTCCGGGAAATTCAAAACAACCCAAGCGTATTTCACAATCACAACCATCCGATAAAAAAAACCCAAAAAAAAACTGTCGTACGAGGAGAAAAAAACGAAAATTCATGCCCCATTGGACCGAGGGCAGTGTTCAAAATTAACCATAGACCGAGTATATGTCAAATGGCACTGGTCTATGCCAACTGTAATTGAGATAGACCAAATTGTCTATGCCAATTTTCTAGATTTAAAGCAATAAAGTTATCCAAGAGGGCCTTGCATGGTCAGTCGACGTCTGATAAACATTATGAGGAAAGGATGATATTACAGAAATGGAAAGAAAATACACTTTCTAAGTATATTAGAAGTAAATGAAAATGTTTTAAATTTGTGTTATTATTTTTTCAATGTTGTGGTCTATGTCAATTCGATGAGGTCTAAGTCATCTTATTTTGGCATAGACCTGTGGTCTATACCAAGTTTTAAACCAATTTCGAACACTGCGAGGGTAGGCCTTGGCTAACATTTAAAAAATGTTTTGTACGTGGTGTATACAAAACAGAGTTGAACATGAGCTGCTGATGTATCTGCGAGATTAATCAGTCTATGCGAAAGACATCGGACCGTCGGACCTGACCGATGTGCAGTGCCTCAGGTCCGATGCATCATTTTTTACACCGGATCGGAATGTCAGATGTCTCAATGTCCGGTTTTGAGCTTTACTATCTTGATGCGGAGTTTGTTATAAGTAAAAAAAATAGCACACATCCAAATACGTAAATGAATTGATTAAAACCGCATGGACTGTCTAAAGTATTATACGGGAAGGATTCCTGGAATAGTATTACTAGTATAATAAATAAGATCCCCTTGGTTTTGCATTTTGACGTGTTTCACTTTTTTACATTAGGTTTTTCGGTCTGACAAAATTTGGTTCGGTCCGGTGTGTTCATTGATTACACTGGACCGAATGTCCTGTGTGGTCCAAAAACTTTCGCATATACTGGATTAATATGTTGAAAAATAATATAATCCTTTTAATGTCAGTTGTTCTTTAACTATGATCATCTTGACCTGTATTTTCCTACAGTAAAAGAACTGTGCATAGAGTAGAATCAGCAAATAACAAGAGATCAAATTAGAAAATAAACATTTTGGGCCTGCAAAATATTGTTCGGGCTTGCACAATTATTATACTGGGAGGCCCGAAGGGCCTGTGCTTTACAAAGTTTTTCGTGAAGACTGGTAACAGGATCAAGAAATCATGGTTTCGAGCCATGCTTGTACTTTATTTAGGGTGAAAATGTAGATAGTGAGGTGAATGCTCCATCATCATATTTAGCATTCAAAAGAGAAAGTTGCTGGTCTTTCAGATGAGACCTTTAAACACCACATGCATGCGTCTAAATGTGTGGCACTTCATACTACTGAAATATTCTCTACAGGTATTATACTAAAATCAAACATACACATACATGTATATTCATATATATGTTAAAAATCTTAATTATCATTTTAGAATTTTCTTCTTCTGACAACATGATGCGCAAGTACATAAATGGAAGCTATGCCACTATATGTCATGACACTGTACAGCTTGATCAGTTGATACATCACATAAACAGTCACAGATGTAAACAATCAAGAAAAACTCAGTACACAACATCACCCCTTAATTTTGAATTGTAGCTGAAGATCATTCTGCCAAGATCGAAATGCAGCTTGGTAATGATTAGCGAGGATTATATTATTCTTAAAAAGTAGATTGAAATCAAAAGTTAACTGCCAAAGTTATCAGGAGACAATAATCCATACATGGTTCGAATTTCCTCCACTGCCACCTAAAGTGCACGTGTAAACAACGCGTGTGACATGCACCACACCCCGACAGGCTACATTGTAAACAAGTAAAATGCATTCAGAGTAATAGTTTTACATATGATATTCTGTTTGGTTTATAGTCTTAGTAGCTACATACCTATGTGGTACACCTGTACCATGTGCGTACTGCAAACAGTGCGGCGTAATGTACATTTGCATCCTCGGGGATTTCAACCCGGACAAAGTGGAACATGCCAATCCGAATACATAATATCTTTCGTTTTTATATTTGCATTTTATTTATTTATCTATTTATGTCATGGCGTTGGGAAAAAAACTTCAAAGTAGGGAGACAGATGAAAAGGGGGATACGGTCCAATCATCCAAAAAAAAGTCCCGTGTGGAGGGGTGGGGGTGGGGTTGATTCCTAAGGACTTGGCGCATATCTATTTGTTTTTAAATGTGAAATTCTATCCAAAATCAATATGAATTTTTAGTATACAGAGTACATTAACTGCAAAGATTAAATTTTAGAAAAAACCCCAAACAGTTCACGTACTAGATATATCACTTTCATCATCGGAATGTTCAGTAACTCGGGTACTCTGTCGCTTGTACATAACACGATCGGTATGAAACACCATTTAATCAGTCTATCTAATAAAAAACTCATTGTTAATATGCAAAAATTTTCTTTCAACCATGTTTACTTACCTCAGATGGGCCAACTTCTTTCCCTGGAAAACTCCATTATGATGACATCACAAATTACGTCATTCAAAACAGAGCATGCGCACTTCGAAAGTGTGTAAGCCATGCTCGCAAGGAAAAAAGATGGACGAGTGCTAAATCTTTACACACCTGTTACACACATCTCATAAATCCTGTTAAGTAAACACTTCAGGATTTTGATGGTAGATGAACTATTTAATGATTTTATGCTGATTTTTATAAAAATCCAACTGAACACCACCATTTTCGTGTTCCTTTGACCGACCCCGTGTTGATTTACACGTGTGCCTTCTTATTCACTGGTTCAATTGACAGGGCTTACAACACACACACACACACACACACACACACACACACACACACACACACACACACACACACACACACACACACACACACACACACACACACACACACACACACACACACACACACACACACACATACGTGTAACGCGTGTCAAATGAACACCTTAACTTCCCACCTGCAACTGAACACTTCTACAGTTTTTGGTATTTTAGTACGAAAATTTACTATTTGGTACTAAAAACAACATAGAAGACATTGCTGCTGTCGAAATTTGTGAAATATCGTTTTATTCACTCCTTGAATTTTTGCTTATCAAGTGAACACTTTCCTTTACACACGGTCAATTGAACACTTTCCTTTACACACGGGTAATTGAACACTTTCCTTTACACACGGGCAATTGAACACTTTCCTTTACACACGGGCAATTGAACACTTTCCTTTATACACAGGTAATTGAACAATCTGACACACACGGGCAAATGAACACTCTGACACACACGTGTAATTGAACACTCTGACACACATGGCCAATTAAATACTCTGATACACGCAGCCAGTTAAACACTCTGATACACACGGGCAATCAAACACTCTGAAACATACAAACAATCATTCTCACCACGCTAAATAAATAAGGCCAAATCTCTAAAGCTTACAAAAAAGCGTGAAACGATGATATAAATCGAAATTGGGATGGGATAGACAGGGAATCCACACATTTCGTTGAAATTATCGCCGCAAGAAAATAAAAAAAAGGGGGGATAGTATTGATTGGATGATTGATTATATATTTTACGTCCCGTCGAGAATATTTTATTCATATTGAGACGTAACCAGCTTTAAGCGGAGTACCACGAATTTAGACCTATCCAATGTATCCATAGGGTTCAGGGTCGTAGCAGTGAGGGTTCTTTGAAATATCGTGCCAACACCTACTATACTACATGTACGACAAGGGATATACGTTTATAAGGTCACATCCAAAAGATCCGTGATTCTCACTTCTAAATGTCGAGCGTTTGGCGAAGGAGCAATTAACACTACCAATTTTAACGTCTTAGGTTTGACGCATGAACGATGCTTGAACTCTCGACCTCCCGGTTACGAAGCGAACGCTCTACCATTGAGCTACCGCGACCGGTCGGGGGGAGGGGTAGTAGTGTCCATAATGATGACTTTTAATGTAATAATAACTTATGATAATCATCATTATTATATATATATATATATATATATATATATATATATATATATATATATATATATATATATATACTTCTATGATTATAGACTCCCTCGTTTGCCAATGCATGCTGTACGGGCCAGACTCTGTAGTAATTCGACCAAAAAGTATGATAAATAAAATCAAAATTCTGTAATACAGTGCCTAAAGGATCTAAAACAAGTATTCATAATTATATACATTTTTTGTATCACTTTAAGTTTTTTGTTGACTTTTGACATGAATAAAAATTAGATATCTTTGTAAAGAAATGTTACGCGATATCTTAATTCCACTCTAAAAGGGAACATTTTCATGAACATTCTGTTTATATATGTAACTACATAGATGTGACCTTACAGAAAACTTTAATCAAACGTTGCAAAAACCATAAATTCTTTGAAAATCCGGTTTATAACACCAGTTTATATAACATAACTTCAGAATCAGGATTTGTTCCCGGTTCCTTTATATACTGTTACAAAAATATCTACATGTTTATGATATGTACATGCACATTATGTCAATTTTGACTATCATCTCACCTTGAAATATGAGGACAAAATTGTAATAGAGAACCCCCAAAAATCACGATTTTGCTTCATCTTAGATATTTTTGTTTAGAGATTTCGTGCCTTTGGCACTCATTACGCCCTTCCCTAAACGTGTTACGTGTTGGACCCCCCCCCCCCCCCCTCATTAACCACGTCTGAAACACACCGACAATTGAACCTGGTACATTGCGCACAAATTGAACTATTATAACGGAAGGTAAAATTCAAGTTACATATTTGTAAGTTTTATTGATGAACTTAGTCCAGTCTCGAAAGGCAAGTAGAGATTTAAAACATTCCCTGAACATCGGCAATTCGCGCCTTCGAATGAGAAATAATCTCCCTCATAAAAGTGATTTGGACCCCCACTCCTTTCCCTGCTGATCTGAGGACAGAGATGACCAATTGCAAATTCAAGGGAATATATTACCTTCTGTTTTTGTTCAAAAACTGGACGTGTCCTCTCATGACCTTTATAATACAAATTCACCAGGTTGATTTTTAAAATCTTATTAATGTTTTACATAAGCTCAAATTAAAGTCCAATAATATACGCACATCAAATCAATTATCGCTCTCATTAATTCAATTGATGCGCACATCCATGTGGTGGAAATATTGCTCGCAAAAATTAATTTAGAGCTCTGTATGAATGACTTGATTATCTCTTTTAATTCAATGGAGGATCTTTTTAATTATATATACAAGGCTATTTCATAAGCAATTAATTCGCGCATCATTTTTTTTTTTAAAAGAGCAACAATTCAATTAAAGAAATCATTCAATTGTGGATATCTTGAATTGAAGATTATATCTCAATTAGATAATCTCTCTAAAATAATTATTCCACGCATCAATTTAATTAATGATATCATTAATTCAATAGAAGAGAGCAATAATTCAATTATTGTGCACATTAAGTGATGTTAGCATTAATGAATTATTGCTCTCTTCAATTGAATTGTAGCATGCATTAATTCTATTGTTGGTATCATTAAATTATAATTCATTTGAGGAGAGCAACAATTAAATTATTGCGTGCATCAATTCAGCAGAATAAATAATGATATCAATAATTCAATTCATGCTCGCAATATATATATAATGCAGACTTGAAGATATTAATTATTTGAAGAGATCTTTGATTGCAATGTTGCGTGCATGACATGAGTTGATAATATCTTCAAATAATTAAAGATATCTTCAAATATTTGAGTTTGTTAATTTGGCGCTCCATAGATCTAAAACTATTCCTAGTGGATTCTGGTGCTTTCTGACTCAGACATCATAACAGCTCTTGCCACAAATGAATCTCACCATACAAGTGATAAAAACACACTTGAATATGTTGCAGAAAAATAAAGATCAGGTGGGTCGCATATACCTATAGCCACCTCTCTTTTAATTTCTTCATAGGATTCATATACTTAAAGGGATTTTTCTCCTTGAAAAGGTGATATTTAAAAATATGTCACTTTTCAAGGAATTTTATAATCCCCCAATAGTATGTACGGGGTAATTTCTAAACTGTTTGGTGAAAATGTTGACAATTAAGAATCAGTCACTGGTTATCCATGTGGAATTTAGCTATCTCATATGAATAAACTTTTGATTATTTTACTATAATGTACCATATTAACCAATTTCGGAAATAATTCCTTATTTGTCTTAAATTTTGATTTGATATAAAGAGCAAACTGAAATGATAAACCAAAGTTCACATTGAACACCAGTGAGGCAATTGTATACAAATATCAAATTCATATATTACAGAATTCATTAAGATATTTGAATTATTCTAATCTTTTAATATTCCATGGTAACAATGAAAACAGCAGGTCTTTTATTCTCAGTCATATATTTTATTATATTACAGGAGATGTTATATGTACAATTAGTATATATATATAAACATTATACATGTAATTGCATGTGCCAAAAAAATGTATACATACATGAGTAATTCAACCACAGACATATCAATAAATTTGCATTTAATACATTGAATGTAGTCCTTTGATTAAATAATCAACACAGATGGATCCATATGATAATACATGTATTTGTAAAAGAAAAAAAAAGAGTTCCATTTCTCATACAAATGATATCTGTACAAATATCAAAATCAACAAGAGGCCCAGGGGCCACATTGCTCACCTGAGTCACCTTGGCCCTGCTGTTTTGATTTTTAAATGCTATTTTATCAATCGTTATTCTCATGAATAATGTGACCCAAACCTAGCTCTAAAGAACACAACATTACTAAAATGAAATCATATAACAGAAAGATATGACAAGCATGATATTGCTGTTCTGGATAAGACCAAGGTATGAAGTCATAGGTCTTGGTATGATATGAAAGACTTAGCCATAAGTAATCTATATACAATACATGAAAGCCCTATCTAAAATAGTCCTGGATATACTTAATAAGTTATACTTTCTTAAAAGTAGGTCAAACTCAGAGTTCAGGGTCACAAGGTCAAAGAACATAATATGATTGATTGTTTTAGCTGTTTTCCGCCACACTCAACAATTTTTCAGTTATCTGGTGGTGCCCAGTTTTTATTGGTGGAAGAGAGAACCCAGATACAATGTACCTGGGAAGAGACCACTGACCTTCCGAGAGTAAACTGGGAAACTTTCTCACTTACCGGTGCAAGCAGGATTCGAACCCACGCCAACCACTGAAGAGACATTATTTGTCGAAATGCGCATATGGTGCATCAAAATTGGTACTGTATAAGTTTTACCTTAAACACAATGTAGTTCAGGACACACTGAATAGGTCAGATTTGTTTTGCCATAAAAATTGTATATACAAGATATGAAAGCTCTAGCTTAAATAGTTCAAGATATATCTTTAAAAAATTTTCCTTTAAATATATCAGCATATAAAACTTTGATCCCCTATTGTTACCACACCATACCTCCCGGGAAATGATTTTAACAAACTTGAATATGCACTATGTCAGGAAGGTTTAATGTAAATTTGTGTGCTTCATACTAAATTTGAAAAGAATTCAGTTATTCGAATCGTAGATTGATCGCTGTTCGTTATCTTCACCTTTCAGTTATAGAATTTAGTTAAAAATATTCAATTGTTAACATCGACGGACTACAACGGACGCAGACCAATAGCAATATGTCATCTGAGTTTACTCAAGTGACCTAAAATTGTATAATTTTTCTAAAGCTTTTGAAAATTGATAATGCTATTAAAGCCTAGTCTGATCCCTTACACTCCATTTCAATAGTTAAGCGTAAAAACAGACTGGAGTGGATGGGGACCAAACTTAAGAAAGCTGTGAGATTAGTTCAATATTCAAACCTACAGTTTTTGAATAATAAGTAATTAACCCAATTGGGATGATTTCATCCAAAATATTTCACTAAAAATATTTGTGGGGATATTAGTTCACACAGACATTATGTTTCAAAATGAGTACGAGTATGGAAACGAACTGGGGTTCAAATTGACTGGCTACGTATACCTAACATGGCTACATCAACAAAGAAAATCACTTGAAGCTGTGAGTTTTTAGGTTATATGTGGGTTTAAGGAATATTTGAAAGTATGCTTGGAAACAAGTATAGTGGGAAAATATGTTAGGAATTATTTAATATTAAATTCATGAAACAGCGATGCAGGAATGCAGTGATAGAGGGACTTAACCATGCACTTTTTTTCTGTGCCGTAAATTGAAGATTTTTAATAAGGGGCTCATCTGAAGCTCTAGCGCTCTGACTTGCCCCAATATCTTCTCAAAGAGCTACGATTTTGGGTTTAGTTCTGCATCTAGTTTTTTAGGAGAAGATTTTAAATGATTTTCCTTGTATATATTTCACATATAAAACTTAGATCCCCTATTGTGACCCCACTCTACCCCTGTGAGCCATGACCTTTAACAAAATTGAATCTGTACTATATATGAATGTAAAACTTTGATCCTCGATTGTGATCTCACCCTACCCCTGGATACCATGATTTGCACAAAACAGGAGCCTTTTATGTGAATTCAACTTTCCTGGTCCAGTGGGTCTTGAAAAGATTTTATAAATGACCCAACCCTATTTTTGCATACCCTTTATCTATTGATGATGCATACCAAGTTTGATTGAAACTGGCCCAGTGGTTCACTCTGGAGAAGAAAATGAAAATGTGAAAAGTTTACAGAGAGACAGACGACAGGCAAAGGTGATCAGAAAAGCTCATTTGAGCCTTTGGTTCAGGTGAGCTAAAAAAGTATATAAACATGTTCAATGTTAAACCTGTTTGTTGTATTGCTTAACAGCTCCATTGCCAGCATCTACCCTTACTGAGCTTACAGTGTCAGACCTTGATATCATCATCATCACTCATTTTGACTATCCAGGCCAAATTAATATTTTTGCAAGGGTGAGGCCTGGCTGTCCTGTCGAGGTTGAAGTTTGTACTTCCACACTTGGCGACCCAGTGGATTGATCCTATCCAATCCTCTAAACTCTAGGTCTCGTTTTAGGATCTCAACCCATTTCAGCTTTGGTCTACCTGTGAAGTTCTTTTCTGTTGATCATGATGCATAACATTCTGACAAATCTGCAAAAATATTTAGAGAAGTGATTAGTAAAAGGTCTTCGTAAAAGGTAGCAAGAAATGTACAATTAGATAAAAATCATAATTTCTATTTCTACAAAGTAAGTGTTTATCAAATGATCAGCTGTAAATATTAATTCACACATTAATTATCATTTTTAAAGATTCAAAGTGATACAGATATCAAAAACATTTTATGACAAATATATCATAACTTCAGATTGTTTTTATGAAAAACAAATGTATCCCCAGCTCCCCAAATTGGAAGTGCTTCAAATGAAACCTCCAACCCCTTAATGCACTGCATGGTATGGAAGATAAAGCATGAGCAGGAACATAGACATTATGAACTCCAATAATTAAGCCACATAGGAGAAGGGTTCACAAACTATTTTACACCCTCCACCCCTACAATCCACTATATTAGGGACAACATTTGGATCTTTGATCTGTCCCTGCAATATGCACATCGCAAATGGCATTGAAGTATTCTACAAAATTTCAAGTCTATCGGATAAGCCGTATAGGAGAAGTATTCACAAGCTATTTTAACATCCTCCACACCTCTTAGATCTACTATTAACTTTTAGAAAAATAATTGGACACTCCTGTCCCGACAATATGCACATCTACAAATGGCAATGAAGCATTGTACAAAGTTTCAAATCTATCCAATAAGCCATATAGGAGGAGAAGTGTTGACAAGGTATTTTACATCCTCCACCCCTCTAAGATCTACTATTAACTTTTAGGAAAATAATTGGATCCTTCCGTCCCACGAATATACACATCTACAAATGGCAATGAAGCATTGTACAAAGTTTAAAGTCTATCCGATAAGCCATATAGGAGAAGTGTTCACAAGATTTTGTGGCAGACGGACAGAAAGTACAAAAACAATATGTCTCCCCTGAAAGAGGGGAGACATAATCACAGTACTGCAGCAATATTTTCACTGTATTTCAGTTGGAGGCTGTCAAAATACAAATTATCAATATACTCTTAAGGTGCAAATCAAAACTTGTATATATATACCTTTTCTCAATACATTTTAATGCGTTTTATTTCATCTCTAGTGGACTCTCTTTAGGACTGGCTCATTTTGCTGGGAATATGGGCATCTAGCTATCCTGGTGCCATGCTCTTTTCAATGAATATTGTATTTTCTAGGTTATGTCAAAGCCACTTTTTCTCTTTGATGCAAAATTATGTTTGACTGAAATTAAAGTGAAGGTTATTTAACAAGAAATCTAGTAAACACATTCAAGCAATACCTGTTTCCTACCACTACTAACTATATATTTATTCAACATATGTTCAAATTCAATGGAACCACTGGACTTCATATACTATTTTGTCAAAATGCACAGTATTAATGAAGAGGGTGTTACAACTTACATATACCAGATAAGACGTATCATTAATGTTCTACCTAATATATTAATATCTGCTCTAGAACCTGATTTTCATGCACCCATGTTATGATGGACTGTATTATGGTATTTATCAAGCTCTTTCATCTGTCTGTTAGCTTTTTTAAAAATTCAAAATCTTAGTTTATCAATCCTTATACCCACTCAGGTGATCTAATCAGTAATTAAAAAAACTGATTAATCTTTTTGAACATCATATCTAGCAAAGATACTTACGTACATATGTAACTTTAAAATTATACTTATGCCTTGTTCAAACAGCGGTTTTAATGCATATTTTGAATTAAAATTTTCAAACTTTAATGCGCATCAAATATACTTCGTAGAATAGATATAGGTCCCTGCATAATGACAAATTTGGGTCACATGCATCATACCCCTGGTTAGCTATAGATTTATATTTATGCTAATTTTGACTGAAAAACTAATTTTAAAAAACTTAATTGATCGCTAAAAATAGTGAACATTAAGTAATTAGAAAATGCCAGATGTAGATCTGTGATCTGCAGAGACATACTGGGTCATATATGCATAAAGAAGAAAAAAACTATAAAACAATTCTCTTTGATCCACTGTAAATTGTAGGAAAATATTCGATCCCTGGGTCAGAAGAACGTGAACAACATTAAATGATAATGAAGTATTGTACACAATGGCCTTCATTTTTGCAGTTACTGCCATTACACCGGAAGTAGGGGGCGTGCTTACTGATGGGGTCCCCCCCAATTGTGGCCCCATCCTACCCCCGGGGGCCATGATTTGAACAAACTTGAATGTGCACTATGTCAGAAAGTTTTCATGTAAAAATCAGTTTTTCTGGCTCAGTGGTTCTTGAGAAGAAGATGTTTAAAGATTTTTCCTATATATTTGTATGTAAAACTTTGATCCCCTATTGTGGCCCCATCCAACCCCCGGGGTCCATGATTTGAACAAACTTGAATCTGCATTATGTCAGGAAGCTTTCATGTAAATCTCAGGCCATCATTAAAAATATTTTTGTTTGATGTACTCTGACTCACATTTTTAAAGGTGGGTCGGTAGGTAGGTTTTTTTTTTTTTTTTTGGTTTTCATTTAACGTCATGCAAATTTGTAATATTTTCTTTTAGAATAAGGAGAATTTTCTATTTTTCAAGGGACCCCCCCCCCCAAAAAAAAAAAGTTTTAAATTGCTGGAAAAAAATGGTCGGGTAGGAGCAAATTTGATTGGTCGGTCGGAGTACATCAAACAAATCAATGTTTATTTTTGGCCTCAGCTTTTCTGGCTTAGTGGTTCTTGAGAAGAAGATTTTTAAAGTTTTTCCCTATATATTGGTATGTAAAACTTTGATCCCCCCTTGTGGCCCCATCCTACCCCCGGGGGCCATGATTTGAACAAACTTGAATCTGCAATATGTCAGGAAGCTTTCAGGTAAATTTCAGCTCTTCTGGCCCAGTGGTTCTTGAGAAGATTTTTGAATGACCCCACCCTATTTTTGTGATTATCTCCCCTTTGAAAGGGACATGGCCCTTCATTATACCCCCCGCAACAAGTTTGGGGGGGGGTTATATTGGAATCGGGTTGTCCGTCTGTCCGTCCGTCCGTCTGTAGATGCAATGGTTTCCGGACTCTAAAGCATTATCCTTTCCACCTACCGTCACCACATCATACATATGGACTACCCATGGGATGAAGATGTTCCCTATCGATTTTGGGGTCAAAAGGTCAAAGGTCAAGTGCACTGGACATCGAAGTAGCAATATGGTTTCCGGGCTCTAAAGCGTTATCCTTTCCACCTACAGTCACCATATCATACATATGGACTACCCATGGGATGAAGATGTTCCCTATCGATTTTGGGGTCAAAAGGTCAAAGGTCACGCGCACTGGACATCGAAGTAGCAATATGGTTCGGTTTGTCATGCCATTTGTTTTTTACACTCAGAAAAGAGGTAGTTTACACCTATTACCAACACCCTTTGGGAGATTGGGGTAAGCGGGGGATATTCTTAGTGAGCATTGCTCACAGTACCTCTTGTTTGAACAAACTTGAAAGCCCTTCACCCAAGGATGCTTTTGGCCAAGTTTGGTTGAAATTGGCCCAGTGGTTCTGGAGAAGAAGTCGAAAATGTGAAAAGTTTACAGACGGACAGACAGACAGACGACAGACAAAATGTGATCAGAAAAGCTCACTTGAACCTTTGGTTCAGGTGAGACATATTCCACCAAATTAGCATAAAATGTCCGTCAATTTTTTCCCCTCCGTATTTAAAAATAAATATGCTCAAAAAGTAAAGAATGTTTTTAATTACAAACTTGAATGGACTAGAGTTAATTATAAAATCAAAAATATTTTGCCACACATAAATTGTTAAAATTATTTTGGAATGTGAATGTTCAAAATATGAGAAAAATTGACAGAATTAACTCCCGTGAGAAGTGGTACTCAACTTCTCGGGTACTTTATTTCAACTTAAATAAGAAAACAAGGGGCGAAAAAGATGTAAAAAAATGTATGTACTTTTACTTAATTTTTATCAAAAAAATTGCAAACTATTTATGAAAACAAATTATACAAAAGTAAATTCAAAGTAAGCAGTTTTTGTAACTTTCGTTCTGTCAAACATATTGACGTTAGCACTAATGTACATATGTACATAGAGATGTACTGCAAAACAATTTGCTTTGATTATTTTTCTGGAATTAAGCATTAAAAGTCATAATCTAATTGTGGAACAGATTTTATTTTCTTTAAACAAAATATTTAACTTAAGAAATTACATTGATATTTGGTCTAACATCATTCTGTCAAACTCTACTCGGCACAATGTGACATTAGCACACTTCTTTACCAAACCATTGTAAGAGTTGTGGTTCTTTATTATTATTACACCTCTCCCTGCAAGGGGCGTTGTAATGGGATTTTCCAATTGAATGGCAGGTTGAGTGAATGAGGTATCCAGATTTACGTAAAACTTCAAGCGATAGACTTTCTGTCAAAATTGCTGATGTTAGCAACATGTGACGTTAGCATAAGAAATCGTTCTAGTTGTACTAAATTGTACGTCAAACTACCGGTTTATGAATTCAAAGACTATTTTATTGCAATAAAAACTCATCATGGGAAACTACTTATACTCTATCATGATTTACATCACTGCGAAAAAGTTCTGCAAGATTTTGTTCCGTCAAACAATAACATTAGCATAAAAAAAGTTCCGTCAAGAACCGACATTAGCATTGTCAGAAAATAAAAGATTCGGAGTCATTATTAAAGCACAACAAACATTGGTCTCGATGTAATGTATATAGATTACATTTACACCTTTCATTAAGAGAGCCATGTAGTTAAATAATTTCATAACTATTTAGTAAACAGAAGATTTATTAATTGCTAATTCATTTTCCGTCAAGTGTTCCGTCATAAAAATGTGACGTTAGCAACCGTTTTTAAAAAAATGAAATTAAAAGTGAAAGAATACTTTTATAATTTTATTTTTTACATTTTCTTCATCCTGAGTGTTAATATTTTTAGTTACCACAAAAAATTACCACAGTTTGGCACTTTGAAAAAACATTCCAAATGGGAGTCAATACAAGCCTTTTTCATGGAACATGTCGTGAGCTAAAAATCAATTAAAATATGCAAATTCATTTTTGGGTTGAATGTATTAATTGTTACACAAATTTACTACATGTATATGTATCTATAGTTTACAAATCATTACATTTTGCTAAATGATATAATTATTCTACACATATCATCTAAGATTTTAATTATACAAAATAAGATCATATAAAATCTGTAAATAAATTATGGATCAACAAAATTGTTAAATACTAAGATCTGCTTTCATATTTACTATACTTAAAGGTCATAGGAGACGATTTTCAAAAAATATTTGTTTTGCACGAAAATGTGTTCTTCTTTAATTACTTAACATATGTAAAGAAGTCATTCAGAAAAAATCGTAAGGTAACAGGCGCTACAGACCGTCAAATGTTGCCGTGGTGTGAAGTATCAAAATAGTAAGATGACTTATCTCCCTTGCTTGATGACGTCAAAAGAGACCAGCCTGACGCAAATGTGTATTTGTTTATACTAACAACTGCGGGTTTTAGCCGTCAAAATGTTCAATGTGCATACATTCAACTGTAATTTAGCAAGTCAGGTATTTCTATATACTTTTGTCTAAATGATCCAACGTTCAGAAAGACTTGGGTGTGAAATCTACACCGAGAACACAGAACTCGAAGTTGTTTGACAATCATTTTACGCGATTACGGGGGTTGATGAGGATCAGTTTCGTTATTGTATTCACTCTACTTTGGCAAAAACTAATGGGTTTATGAAATTAAATCTTCGACCAGATGCAGTTCTAACTATTTTCGACTAGGCTACAAACCAACGGCAAGCACGGCGAAGACGAGAAAATCCTGCAAAACGTTGACTGTATATAATGACGGTAGACTACATGTAGTACAGATATTCATAATTTAGTATAAACATGCACGATCTGATTAGTTTAGAAATGAAATCTGACTATGAAATAGTTATATGAAGCTCTTCTGATCAGAATTTTTCTCTCTGAATACATAAGTAAATAAATTGAAGATGAATAGGTCTAACTTTATATATTGAAAGTTGCATTATCAGACCCCCCCCCCCTCTTTTCTGTTTGAAAAAGAATGTTCAAAGCAAATGGTGGAACATATTGAAATTACAAGTTTTTATATCGGGTGAAATAAACCAATTTTTACAGTCATGCAAGAGTTGGGGGATGATTTTTTCCCCCTTTAAATGAAGCACTTTACACGTTGGTTTCCTTGTTAGGGTAAAAAAATTAAACAAATAATAACGTTAAAGGCCGAGGGTTTTGAACAACCGGTCAGTTGAATGAATCAACATGTAAGAATTAAAGCTCGATGAATTTATTTTGTATAAATGAGAACGTTAGCCATTGATAAATTAGGCAGATTATTCTTTTTTCTACGTTTTTTTGTATCCATTTGACTGCCTTCGTCGGATACCGAGTATCCGACGATGTATGACAGCCAAACATATACAGTTTCCGACCTGAGTTCCTGCATACTGTGCAGATTTTCTAGCTATGTACAGCTTATGAACCGATCATCGTCCCACACCCCACGATGACTCAATATATTCCAGAATTCTTTGGCTACCTAAAGTTGTCTGTGTGACTCGTCCATAACGCATGGCCTACAAAAACAGAGAGGACATTCGGATTTTTCGACAGTTCCTTCAATAACTGGTCCAGACGAAGAATTCGTTTTTTCTCTGGCTTCCAGTTCCAACCATTATACGCAAGAAAGAGCCCTTATAGTGTCTAATGTTATGGTAAATTATTTTTTCATATACATGTAGGCCCCAATGTCGCAAATTTTATTGTAAAAGAATGTTAAAGCCATTTATATTTATTAGATTCACCTGTTAAACTAAAATAGCTGTACATGATACTTGTAAAAATCCTATGAAAATAAATTTAAAAAACTGCGCTCACGATGTGTGTAAAGGAAATTTCGATCTGGCTATAAAATATATCCGAGTCAGGGTGGAACTTGGGCGCATAAAACCAAAGGGGGATGAGGGGGTGCCTACCTTTTTTGTCAGTCAACCTTCACCCCCCCCCCTTTGGGGAAAAACCGATGCTGCGTCGCTGTGTCTGCATGGGATTAGAAAGCGCAAGTAATAGCTATCTATATTTCTCTTATTGTCATCAGAGAATGTACTCTGGAATTATCATACATTTATCATTAACCAGTCAGTATTGTTTCAACCGATTCGGAATAAATAGGATCTTGATCGATCTTCTTCTTCGTCCTCCGATGAAAAATCGTCGATGTGGCTGGCATTTACATTAATTATGAGTTCAAAGTGATATCCTTGTATAACAAACTATGGTTCCCCATTCAAAAACTCCTCCAGTTGCGAATAAATCGTCTATGGATGTGCTTTTGTTTTGATTCGCAAATCTGAGTGTGGTCTCTTATGACGTCACAAATTCAGGAAATCAGGAACGATAATCGTGTAACGATTTTCTATTCCGACTACCTTTGCACTTCAATTTCTTCGAGTTAATATTGTTTTTAATCTTTAAAAAGTATTTTTATGAGGAGTCTATGAAACAAAGTTGATAATTATGGAGAGAAAACGTATTGTTAAAAACCGTCTCCTATGACCTTTAAGGCCACATAGAATTTCATATTTACAGATTATCATCCACGCCCACCCCTCTCAAAATTATCCACCCCATTGTTTTTTATTCTACCTTTTTTTTTTAAAAAGAAGTTGAGAACAAATATTTGGCTTGTATATCAAACATTTAGAGCATTTCAATGACTGACCCTAACATTTTGGCATGTTGTGGTTATATTTGACATGTTTCTATTATAAGGGTACCCAAAGATGTGGTAGTTGTGAAGGACTGTTGCAGTGTGATATGCATTTGGTCAAGTCACTGCACATGTATGCCTTGTTAAAATTGATTAATGGAGATGCTATTGAATGTGAAAGTATGCGATACCATGCCATTTCCCAATTCTGTGTTTGGAACTTTTATTATTGAGTGTGCGTGTCTTAGACTAGAAGAAGATGATGGCAAACTGAATTGAATAATGTTAAGCAAAAGAACTACAGTACAGTGACTGTTGCTTTGTGGTACAATGATGGTAATTATGACTCATTAATTAGCGGATACGGCAATGGCATATCCTGATCCTGCATAAACTGCATATTCAAACAAGAGGCCCATGGGCCACATTGCTCACCTGATTCACCTTGGGCCATATTTAAAGATTTGTTCTACATATTCGCTTCTAAAACTTTGATCCCTATTTAAGTATTGTGGCACAACCTACTCACGGGGCCATGATTTCTCCTACCTAAAATCTAACTCCAAAAAACCCCACACAAACATAGCTTGTAAAGGGGATAGGAGGACGTGCCTGGTGTTTAATAATTCAATGTGTACAGGCATTAGAAAAATGTGTATATGCAAAAACATACTTTAAATTGTATGCAAAATAATACCCATGTCTAGTCCTATTATAACATTGGAAGGAAAATTTGATCTGGCCACCATTGCTACACGACATTTTAAGTTACGAAAAATAAAAAAATTACATATGAAGACCTAGGCTGTGTCAAGCTGAGTGAGCAAGTTTGTGCAGAACGAACAAAAATTACACCAAACACAGCGACACCTTTTCGAAATTTTATTTTTACAAACTTGAATCTGCACTACAGAGCTGTATGTCAGGAAGCTTTCATCATGTAAATTATGTAAACTACTCTGGCCTAATGGTTCTTGAGAAGAAGATTTTTATGGCCCCATTCTACCCCAGGGGGTCATGATTTTAACAAACCTGAATCTCCACTATGTCAGGAAGTTTTTATGTAAATTTGTACTTTCCTAGCCCAGTGTTTCTTGATAAGATGATTTTTAAAGATTTTCCCTTTATATTTGTATGTAAAATATTTGATCCCCTATTGTGGCCCTATCCTACCTATGGGGGTCATGATTTGAACAAACTTCAATCTACACTATGTCAGAAAGCTTTCATGTAAATTTCAGCTCTTCTGGCCCAGTGGTTCTTTAGGAGAAAATTTTTAAAATGACCCAACCATATCTTTGCAATTTTGTAATTATATCTTCCCTTTGAAAGGGGGTGTGGCCCTTTATTTGAACAAACTTGAAAGCCCTTCACAAAGGATGCTTTTGTCAAGTTTGGTTGAAATTGGCCCAGTGGTTCTTGAGAAGAAGTCAGAAATGTGAAAGTTTACAGACAGACGGACAACAGGGGATTGGAAAAGCTCATTTAAACTTTCAGCTCAGGTGAGCTAAAAATTACTATTATTCAAAAAAGCACAAAAGAATGTTCAACTTCAGTGTTACATGAAAATGTACCTCAAAATCACTTAAAAACAATTATAATATTGCTGTATGAAAATTTTCTGTCCAAAGAAAACAATGTAAAAAAAATATATGAAGTAATCTACACTCTACAGCAACATGTGAGTATAATGAACAGGAAATATATATTCTGAAAAATAAAAAAATACACCACCTACCCCATTTTTGTCCAAGCAAGGATGGAAATCTAAAAAATAATTTTATGACTATGTGGCCTAAAATATTTTGTATACTTACTAATTTCAAAACTCGAAAAGGAAATGTTATCCATGTGAAGCACTCTGTTCATCCTCTGGGGAAGACAATCTTTGATTTGCAGTTTGTGTCATGACTACACCATGATATCTTCTAATCTCGTCATACTATCAGAAAGTAGTTTTGGCAGTTGGCAAGTGTATCAATGGTGTAACTTCTTCATGATCAGATCTTCTATACTGTGTCATATTCAGCATAAAGTAACACGGGCTATCATCTAGTTCTGAGGTACTGAGGAAGGGCTGTTTTTCTCAACACAGCCTTTCTTCTGGTATTCTTAGGGATACTTTATTCATCTTTTAATTACATTTCCTTCTTGGAGATTAAAAGTTGAAGACCACTGAAAGAAAAAGAAGTGATTTAATGAGTTCCATGTACAACTGTAGTTTATCGAATGTGCTGACCAGAATATTATCTAACTGTAGCCCCCCTCCCCGATCAAGCATGCAATGTCATACATGTATCTGAAATCAATACTTATAAAAATTAATTAAAATTAAAATGTTCAAATCTACAATCTTGTTACACATCTCCTATATTTTTTACTTATCATAACTTTGAATTTTTAATAAGTGTGTCCTTTTGTCCACAAACTTTAACAACCCCTCATAAACAATTTACAAATATGATATCAGAAATAATAATCTAAAAACATTATCCTGTTGTTCATAGATGCCATCAACACCAAGAGTATAACAAATAACAAAAGCTCTCCTGACATTGTCCCATTCTGAAAGAAATGATGTGCTTATATCCCCAAAGGCAGGGGGTTACCCTGAATTGTGTCTAGAGAGAGGAATAATATTTATGGAATTAACCAAAAAATTAGTTTTAAATTTTTAAAATTTTTAGCTATGAATTCATGTTAAAAAATTGGTAACTCAGTGGTGAATGTATGTTCGTTCACCCTAAAACGTGTTCGCCCATGACGCCGTTCGCCCTTATTCCCGTTCGCCCAGAGTCCGATCGCCCTAAAACTTGTTCGCCCATGGTCCGTTCGCCCTCTTATTAAGTTGAATGTCTGAAACATAGGAATTCTTCATTTTTCTATACATATTTTTCTATAGATGAACCAAAAAAAAAATTTTTCATGTATGCAACGGGTCTTACTAATGACCTGTCATACCAAATACCTGACTAACAGAAATTTACGACATTTGAAGGTTTTATATTAAAGTTCCATCTCCTTATAAATCATTCTTGAGATCAAAGGACTGGTTTGTAGTTGAAAATCAAAAAATTCTTCAAAGATAAAACCGGTGCTCATATCCATAATGGGCCTATTAACGTCTCAATGTCTTCAATATTGCTTTCAAAACATCACGAATCGTTAAGAAAACAAAGGAGCTGATTCCCCAAATTACAGTATTAAAAATAACATACATTTAAACTAATTATGTCTTTTATAAACACTACAATCAGAATTAAAATACCAGTCTATTTATTTAAGAAACTTAAAATTGTTAATTGCGAAAAAAAAATTGATACGTAATAAATGTCTTAAAAAATAAAAAAAAAGCTTAATATATACTATATACTATATATATATGGCGAACGGGATATAGGGCGAACGAGGAAAAGGGCGAACGAGAATTATGGCGAACGGACTCTGGGCGAACGGACGGACGCGAACATGTAGAGAGGGCGAACGAACCCGATACCCTCAGTGGTAACAGAGCATTTGCTTCATGATGAAGAAATCATGGTTTCGAGCCATGCTAATGTACTTTATTTAGGGTGTAAATGTACGTAGTGAGGTGAATGCTCCATCGTCATATTTAGCATTCAAAACAGAAAGTTGCTGGTCTTTCAGATGAGACCTTCAAACACCACATGCATGCGTCTAAATGTGTCGCACTTCATATTACTGAAATATTCTCTACAGGTATTATACTAAAATCAAACAAACACATATAATCATATACATGTTAAAAATCTTAATTTTAGAAATTTCTTCTTCTGACAAAATGATGCGCAAGCATATATATGGAAGCTATGCCACTATATGTCATGACACTGTACAGCTTGATCAGTTTATACATCACATAAACAATCACAGATGTAAACAATCAAGAAAAACTCAGTACACAACATCATCCTTTAATTTTGTATTGTAGCTGAAGATCATTCTTCCAAGATCGAAATGCAGCTTGGTAATGATTAGCGAGGGTTGAGTTATTCTTAAAAAGTAGATTGAAAGTAAAAGGTAACTGCAAAAGTTACCAGGAGACAATAATCCATACATCGTTCGAATTTCCTCCACTGCCACCTAAAGTGCACGTGTAAACCACGCGTGTGACACCACAGCCCGACAGGCTACATTGTAAACAAGTAAAATGCATTCAGAGTAATAGTTTTACATATCATATTCTGTTTGGTTTATAGTCTTAGTAGTTACATACCTATGCGGTACGCCTGTACCATGTACGTACTGCAAGCAGTGCGGCGTAATGTACATTTGCATCCTCAGGGATTTCAACCCGGACAAAGTGGAACATGCCAATCCCAATACATATACATCTTTCTTTTTTATTTTTGCATTTTTATTTATTTTTCTATTTATTATTTATGTCATGGCGTTGGAAAAAACTTCAAAGTAGGGAGACAGATGTAAAGGGGTATACGTTCCAATCATCCAAAAAATGTGCCGTGTGGGGGGTGGGGTAGGGGGGTTGATTCCTAAGGACCTGGCGCATTTCTTTTTGTGAAATTCTATCCAAAATCAATATGAATTCTTAGTATACAGAGTACATTAACTGCAAAGATTATATTTCAAAAAGAAAAAAAACCCAAACAGTTCACGCAGATTTATCACTTTTATCATCGAAATTTTCAGTAACTCGGGTACTCTGTCGCTTGTACATAACACGATCGGTATGAAACACCATTTAATCAGTCTATGTAATAAAAAACCCATTGATAACATCCAAAAAAATTCTTTCAACCGTGTTTACTTACCTCAGATGGGCCAACTTCTTTCCCTGGAAAACTCCATTATGATGATATCACAAATGACGTCATTTAAAACAGAGCATGCGCACTTCGAAAGTGTGTAAGCCATGCTCGCAAGGAAAAAAGATGGACGAGTGCTAAATCTTTACACACCTGTTACACACATCTCATAAATCCTGTTAAGTAAACACTTCAGGATTTTGATGGTAGATGACCTATTTAATGATTTTATGCTGATTTTTATAAAAATCCAACTGAACACCACCATTTCCGTGTTCCTTTGGCCGACCCCGTGTTGATTTACATGTGTGCCTTCTTATTCACCGGTTCAATTGACAGGGCTTACACACACACACACACACACACACACACACACACACACACACACACACACACACACACACACACACACACACACACACACACACCGAGTAGGAATGAATGAACCCAAGGGTGATGGAGAAAGGAACGAAGCGTAATCAACCGTGGGCTTCCGACGATGACGAAATATTTACATGTAGATGTAGGTGGGTACCTGTAAAGTGCGAAACGAAACGAAATCTACCGAAACGAAAACCCACCGAAATTAAATGAAACAGATTGTATAACCGAACTCTTTTATTAGAAATGGTATCTTAGGCCCCTGTGAAAATTACCACATATAAATAAAATTCGCTTTCCCTTTGATATAGGCTTTCAGCTTGACTGATACACAGTTTTAAAAACTGGAAAGGGGGGGGGGTGGTGAGTAAGCAAAATGTACATATCCGAAGTTGATTAAATAACATGTGCAATTAGTTTCAGATCAATAAATTTCAGAACGGAGAGTTACAGTCTCAGAGGTCTGGAGAAATACACTAAACAAGGGGTGGGGTCGTAGGCGATGGATCCGCTTTTGGGTATAGATACATTGTTTTAAGAAACTGGTGTCTGAGAAATTTGAAAGCAGGAAGAGCTCTTAACCTTTTATTTTATCTCTAACTGCTGAAATGCGAGTACTTTCAATAATGGAAAAAGTTAGATAGTATACCATATTATATGAATGCAATTCGGTAAAATATATATATGTGTGTTAGTAAAAATTATTATTGATATGTAGTGAGTCTAAATATAACTCTATACATTTGTTTTGTTGCTAGAACGGGGAATTGAAAAGGGACGGAAAACATAATTTTTTATGCAATAATATCAGGAGGAGGTCAGCATTTTGTAAACTCAAAAGGCTTATGAACAAGGGAAGCAGAAATTGCAAAGAGAACGGGAAGGCACACTCAGAATCCACCGTTTGATATACTACATACAAATACACAATATCCACATGTATACATAGATTTGACTTTAGAGCAAAAAATACTGAAACGTGTATTTATGCCGAACTGTAACCCTCTGTTCTGAAATTTATGGATCCGAAACTAATTGCACAGGGTATTCAATCAACTTCGGATATGAACTTTGTGCTTACTCACCCTCTTCCAACTTTCAAAACTTTGTATCTGTCAAGCAGAAAGCTTACCACAATGGGGAGGCAAATTCTATTTATATGTGGTAACTTTAACAGGGGCTTAAGCTACCATTTTAAATTATTATAATTAATAGAGTTCGGTTATACACCATTTTTAATTATCATAATTAATAAAGTTCGGTTATACAATCTGTTTCGTTTCGTTTCGGTGGGTTTCGTCTCGTTTCGGTGGGTTACGTTTCGGTAGATTTCGTTTCGTTTCGTTTCGCACTTTACAGGTACCCGATGTAGGTCGAACCCGTTCAAAGTTTTCCCACTGTGCGATGGTTTGCTCTTGTGACGTAAAAAATCGCTCTGGCACACGGCACTTAATCCTGTTTTCTGCTGCCTATTACATAGCGATCTCTTATATATGTGGCCACAAATTATCGGAGTTTCGGACTCTCGGACCGTCGGACTACCGTACCGTCGGACTATCGGAGTGTCGGACTACCAGATCGTCGGACTATCGTACCGTCGGACTACCGGACCGTCGGACTATCAGACCGTCGGACTACCGAACTGTCGGACTATCGGACCGTCGGAATACTGGGCGGTCACCTTATAAATGTTCTATTTCTTGAATGTTTGTGGTATTGTAAAGGTATTGTTTTTACTAATCAAAACCCTACAAATGAGTTGAGCTAGTTAATTCTTGTTTTTTTTTTTTTTTTTTTTTTTGTTTTTTTTTGTTTTGCAGTCGTGATTGTCCCTATTATGTTATTGTATAAATTCAATTTTGTGTATTTATAATATTACAGGTGTACACTTGATAAACACTAATGAAACCATTAATGCAAATCAAAGTGAATCTACTGACAGGAAAAAGTCTCAAATTTATCTCGGATTCCTCAGATTCTTTATCTTGGTCAGTACCAGTGTCCTGCTTTAGTCCTGAACAAGGAATCACTTTGCATAGTTATTTAATTTTGTCTATCATGTTTCTGGAGAAGAATTAACTACTTCAAAACAATCCAGTGCCTCACAATTGTTTCCACTACCCTAATTCACTTTATTACTGGTGTACATTAATAAACATTTAACTGTCTGTAGTGCTTTCCAATAAAAAAAAATAACTTCATTTTTGGGGACTTCCCAATCTGATTCATCTTTCGACCCAAAATTGTCATATAAGTGACAATAATAGTTGTGGAAATACCCCATGTCGCAAATACCATGAATACACTCCCATCCACTCACATCGTTTTTTTTCTTCCTGTGAGTTATTTTAATAACAAAGATAAATTCATTTTAGAGATACTGTCTGCTAAATTACCAACAATCTCAGTTCTAAAAATAGCATCACAGTGCTTATTTCTGAACTTAACTTGGATAAGTGAGCAACGTGTTTGAGGCAAATGACAAGGCTTGCAAGTATCTATTTTTTTTTCGTATCTACAAGCCTATCCGGTCCCTCCAAGCATTCGCATGTAATAACTATGGTCACTAACCTTTTAATTTGATGAATGAGGGGTTTATATATTACCATTTTATTTCCGTGTTTTCAATAATGACTTATCTTCATCTTATTCGAGGAATCACCGAGCTGAATCGTATCTAAAACAAAAGAAAATTTAAACGTACATATACAAATATCCCGACATACTATAATTTCTGTACAGATTTTTACCAACATAACCAGATATATGCATGGAGTGAGTAACAATAAGCTTCGTTACAAACTATGTATATTATATTATTATTATGTTTATTCAGGCAAAACATAAGATAATATACAAATCTTAATCATATGCATTGCAAAATACATTAATAATGTCAATTAGGGATCAAAAATGAATTGTTTTCACATTGTTATCATTTGTACACAATAGGGCTCCATATATTATCACAGCTATAACCACCAACAACATCATTATCAAAAAATACATGCTTATTACAGTATCAGTTCTTATCCGAGACAATATAAAGTATATACTTTAAATAAATCTTTGTCTAGGATAAATCACGAGAGCAATTTAAAAATCTTGCTTATTTCCAATGGGGTCCTAAGATGGTATAAGTTAACAATGGATTATGTATGACTAAGGCAGCATAGACAAAAATAGCATTACGCATTATATGAATTTCCTCGACAAAATTAAGTAAATTTATGTTCATTATATGATTATGTATTGATACAAAATGTGTTTAAAAATGTATCATTATACCCCATAAAAAACAGTATTTATAAAATGCGTTCTTCCCTCCTATAAGCTTCTTCTGCAATACACAACTTGACAGCAGATTTAAAACTAGCTCTATTAGCTATATGTTTTACTTTCAAAGGAAGATAATTCCAGTTTAAAATGACATGATAATAGTTGAACTACTGTAGGCGTTAACTCGAGGGACACGATAATTAAAATTGGAGGCTCCCCTAGTAGCATTATGATTCCTGTCAAATTTCTCATGTAAATGATTTGGTGCAAAACCATGGTTTATGTTAAAGGCATGGTTGAGTCGTAATTGTTTAATACGATCTTCTACACAGAGTGTGTTTATTGAATCTAAAATATCACAATTTATACTAGTTCTGGGGTTCAGGTTTAAGGCGAATCTTATTGTTTTGTTTTGAAGTACTTTGAATACAAAGAGGAAGATACGGAACAGTGATCAATATCATAACTCTTTTACTGAATGTAAAATGGAGAGCTGGACAAACACAAAAACATGGATATACGAGAGGTTGGACCAGAGGCCTAGGGGTTGTAGGTGTCCCCTGTCGACCGATCATACCCACCGTGAGCCCTATATATTGACTAGGTAAATGGAGTTATCCGCATTTATCCGTTATCTAGTGCAAATCGACATACAAAACAGCATAACAGTCGGTATTAACCGTAAAAAAGCAATTTAGCCAATGATAGGTTGTCTTTCCAAACTATATCATTATGACAACCGCAAAGCTTCCGAAATGCTTATTTCATGTACAACTCTTGAAACACCTGTACAGTCCCGGAAACGTTCTACTTTACCATTAGTTCTATTCGCTCACCCGACTTTTACCGTGCGTTCTCCGTGTGTTCAATATCCGCTCCCCGTGTGTTCACCGTGCGTTATCTATTTACAGTTTTGAACTCACTGTGCATTCAACGTTCATAACGCATTCACTGTTTACTGCCATTCGGAATTTAAAAGTGCAATGATTTATTTTCGTAGCAAAGCAAACATGAAAAAGACACGCATGGGTAAGAGTGAAAGTAAACGTTCTTATTATATCAGAAATGTAATATATAAAGTACAAATATCGGATTATCAGCTGCGAAAAGTGAAGGAAAACTACACATCACTCATCAAAATCAAAGAATATAATAAATTATTGTTATTAGCATTAAACAAACACCAGTATAGTTTAATTAAAGAGTGGGAGTAATTCTAAATAATAGAAAAATGTAAGAGCCTGTAGTAATGAATACAACCCTTATTCAAATACAGGTAGAGAAGAACGAGCAACGATCTCTGGTTCGTGGAACAGAATGAGACAGATTCATTAACATACCCCCACCCCCATCCCACAAATTATCATTTTAACATTTTAAAGTTTGGGCAAAAGAAAAATATACTATATATGTGTTGGTCTCACTTGACAAGAATTGTATGTAAGTCAGTTGATTCCCTTAAGTTCCACTCCCATTTATCTATTACTTAAAAAACGATGTTATATCCCAATGCACATTCGTGTCCAAACGTCAAATTGATTTGACAAGTATTTCTGATTATTGTGTGCCTATATTGATGGCATGTATTGTCAATGAATGTATTTATTCCTCTCCCCAAATTCTATATCTTGGTATCGTTTGTCTCTAATATAAAGATTCAATTGTTCTCGTACATTTCTGCCCCACATTTGACTTACGTACACGAATAGTTCATTACAACAAACAATTTAGTTTCTGCATTTAAAATATATATTGCACAATCTAAATGTAAATTTGTGGTTACACCATTTTGATCGTACGCACATTGATTCCAAAATTATTTCCTCAGGTTGATGTTTTATACATATATTTCCAATAAAGTGAATTACGAAAAATCTACATGGGAAGAAACATTCCACACTATTTAGAAGCGTTCGGATGCCACTACGAGGTACCTGTTCTACCGTGTGGATTGTTTACTGTATTTATCTTGACTCCTTTCTGAGATGATTTCTTGTTTTAATTGCGTGTAATTCAAACGGCATCACTGATACATTTTGAAGTCTTGTTTGTTCACCTGTAAATTCCTGGCGCTAATTACTAGACTATCTTTATTGTATATGCATTGTTTATACTCATGTAATAAGACATTAAATACTATGTATCTTACGTCAAAATATAAAATACATGCAGTATACGGAGATGACGCATCAATATTCATGATTTATGAAAAAGTAAAGAATTATATATATTATAGTATGAAATAAATATGTACTTGCACAAATATTAACAATCAGATGCGTTTATGTATATATATTATCTACCTGATTATAAAGTAAGTACAATCCAAGGAAAACATCCGAAATATACCGACTGAATAAACCATTTTGCGTTTACCGTGTGCTCACCAATCGCATTGCTATAACCGTGCGCTCACTGCTCACCAAACTGCGCTCACGTTTTACTCTGCGTGCCTTCATCGTTTGCTCTGTTTGTGTTCATCGTTTGCTCTCGGTGCGTTCACCGTTCAAGTAGGCAATCATACCGTTTCAGGGACTGCAGCATCAACTTTTATGTCGGTATCCTGACTCGATTTACAAAAACAATAACCATAACGTAGAATATGGCGCATATGGTATCAGCTGGTAGATATAAACGCTATATCAAAGGTTGATGGGGAAGTGATTAACAGTAAGCTTCATTCCATGAAGATTAATTTGTTGGGTTATTGTTTAGATTAATGAGACATATCATAACGTTTTTGTAAAAGCTCTAAGGCTGTTGGTGTGGGGGAAACGTGAGTACTCGGTAGAAACCCATGGATCAAAAATGATCGGTCACAATACCCTATGCCATATAACCACTGTCGATACTGATTATCAAACTAGGGTTCCAGTGGTGAGAAGCGAGTGTATTAACCACTACGATATCCGGACACCCGGCCTCTTTCAAACCAATTTGAAGATAGTTTGCGTTCACTCATGTAGATATTATCATTTGGCTAATTTGCAAATTAGTTACATTTAACATGATATGTTTAAATCTTAAAAAGGTACCTCTCATTTGCTTGTTAGGCACATACCTGTTTTACTTTGAACACTTCATAAGGAATTACTTATATTTCTCCAGTCTTGAAACATGACGATGTGTTGCAACAAACAAGGTCTACCCTCTTCACTGTGCCATAATTTATCACAAGTCTAACACCTTCAACAAGCATTGTAGGAATCTAAATTTGTGTCACCCAATGCTTTAAATCTCCGGATAAAGCCTATCCTGAATCTGCTACATATTCTCTTGAAAATGCATTGAAGTTGGTCAATTGTCTCTTAACTCACTTGTACATGTGTAGAAATCATAATCTTCTGATGATGATGGTGGTTATAAACATTCCTTTTTTTTCGCGAGGAGAATAGCATTTTGTATGCAAGGCAAGTTTGCGCGCTAATTTCTCTAAAATGCATATCCTGAAACTGAACCTCCGTAGGGAAATATTCTACCCTGCCTTATTTACTTGGTGCTTCATATCAAGTTCAATCAGTTATATCATTCTTGATATCCCACGCGTCCTTAATGACACCATGATAATTTCATTAAAATGTGCAGCCGTTGATAGATGAATGACTTATACTTATCGTCTGTGCACTATTGGGGCAAATAAAGCGTTATATCTGGTGTGTCCAGGGGTCCGTGTTTGCCCAACTATCTGTTTTGTATTGCTTGTAGGAGTTATGAGATTGATCACTGTTAGTTATCTTCACCTTGTAATAGGGACTTCGATTTCAATATAATTGTTTTTTAAAATAATTTTAACTAATCGGTATGATTATGTATGATATCTGTTTTGAGACAGCAAATTAAGACAGTTTGAAATTATCGTGAATTGATGATGCAAGGTTGATGAGATACTACAGGAATATCTTAAATGGCTGTACATTTAAAAAAATAACGAACCCTGCTTAAGGAAATGTGGAGATAGCGAACAATGATCAATTCCATAACTCCTATAAACAATGCAAACTAGAGAGCTGAGGAAACATGAACCTCTTGATATACCAAATATGAGATCAGTTGCCTCTGAGGAGTAAGCATCCCCTGTCGACCGGTCAAACCCGTCATGAACATTACAAGTGTACTTTTATCAGGTAACAGAGCTATCCGTAGTCAAAATTAGTCTGCCAAGCACGATTTGACAATTGTTATGAAACACGCCAGACAGGATTTGACCCAATGATAGGCTGTTTTGACAAACTAGGTCGTTATAACAACCAAATAATAAGCGGATTGCTGACTTTAAATGATATTGTTGAAATTCATGCGCCATCAATTTGTGTATCAGTAGCCTACTTCGATTTAGAAACCGACCATAAGCAGAACAAGCTCTTGCTCATCGAATCACTGGATATATATAAACACTAAATACAGATGATGGTACAATAATATGGGAAGTTACAGTCATCACGTTTGGGTCGTTAGTTTGCCGTTAACATTATTTTCTTCAATAAAATATCCAAGTATGAAGCAGAAAAGGACAACTCTGTGATGCATTTTACAGAGATATATTGAATCAACACATTAATGCCAGTTATTATTTTAATAGATAAAAGCTCACCGATGCAAGACGAAGATAAAGAACAGCGATCAATCTCACAACTCACATAAGCAACATATAATAGATAGTTAGGCAAACATGGCCCCTGAATACACCAGAGGTGGGATCAGTTGCCCAGAAGGAGTAATCATCCCCTGTTGACCGGTCACACCCGCCGTGAGCCATACATCCTGATCAGGTAAACTGAGTTATACGCAGTTAAAATCAGAATGCCAATAACGACTTAATAATCGGTATGAAACACGTCAGACAGCATTCGACCCAATGATAGATTTTATTGACGAACTATATATCTAAATGTTGAATTGAAGGCCACATCAGGATATTTTTTCTTCTCACGTAAAAATGTTTGAATGAATTCCGCTTCACATGGATATAAAAACAGGTCAGCTAACAAAGGAAATCAATGCATGCCCCTGAAAATTTCCACAGATTGTTGGACGATCTGATCAACAAAGCCACCAATATATTAAATGTTTATAAAACTGAACCATGGTTTTGAAGAATGGTATCTTTTGAACAGGCAGATGGAGTAGAATTATGATAACCAAAAGTAAAGGTGATCCCATATCTCCTATTAAGAATGCAAAACTCAGAGTAACCTAAATATTTGCGTCGGATACCATGAAATAGTAAGCGACCCCTGTCAATAGACAAAAATATTGTTTTTGTCCTCGCATTCGATTTTAAGTTATCACTTATGTAATGTTTTTATTAGTTTAGTAGTACGTCGCAGTATAGTTGCATCAAATGAAAAAAAAAAAATGTGTCAAATAATAAATAATGCCCCATATTGTGTTACTATCATGTAATATAAAAGGTGTCATATGTTACATAATGCCCATATTGTGTTAATATCGTGTAATGGAAAAGTTGTCAGATGATAAATAATGCCTGATATTATGTTTAACAGAAAACCGTTTACAAGATGCAGGTACATCCCTGGTTAGATCAATCTTCAATCACAATGTCATTGCCATAAGCATAATACAAAGTTTGCTGCTGCATAGCACTACAAAAAGACTACCACATACTACCCAACACAATGGTACGTACATATTGGGGAAGTCCCCTTATTGGTAGCACTTCCAGTATTCTTATTTTTCGTACGAATTGAGCACAACGATAAGTTGGTGCGTTGTCATACAATATGTTACAACATGGTTCAATATTTATTCAGTAGCTGCATCATTCATGCTTACCACATTCAAACAATCTAAAATGTCAAATGAAATTATGGCTAGATTAAAAATGAATTTGACAAGTATGTTGTGTTGAACACGATATTACCACTATCCCTTGATTAACACGATGAATTACAATAGTAGTGTATTATAACACAACACGAGGTGTTTCTTGTCTTAAAAATAGGAAATATGCATTTCTTTATGTAAAATTCAGCCTAGAGTTTATCTTTCGAATGAGGCTTAAAACATTAGTTTCTTAAAAAAATAGCTTTACGTGAGGCAAACTTATCAATACATATAATTGGATATTTAGCACGTGGATGTCTTGTGATTTCATGATCATTGTATAACCTTGAATAACTCGTGACGTTTGTGTCGATTTTCGTAATGATTCAGATAAAATTGTGTCGGTTTGCCGAGATGAGGTGACAGGTTGTTTTTTATCTCTAAGCAACGAAGGATATTTTCCAGAACAGTTCCTAGTTTGTGTATGGTGACATTTTATTCGCTATGAACATAACATATTGCACTACCATCGGTATATAAAATCATCTTACAGTCTCTCTTAATTCTTATATACATATTATTGGCATAATTAAGATAACAAAGGGCCAATAATTCCCTACCGAGGCACGTGACACTCCATTTGATTGAAAGTACATGTTAGAGTTCTAAAATAAACGTGCTACCTTCTACCATATATATGTGACACCCAGTGAATAACATTTCTTAAACCTAGTTTGTCACATTAAATTTTATGATTGATGGTGTTAAATAATTTTGGCAGATTCAACATCGCCATGCCAGTGAACATCTCTTTTGAGATATCGCTTCTTATATGCAGGGTCCGTGTTTGCCCAACAGTCTATTTTGTATTGCTTATGAGATTTATGAGTTTTGGTTATCTGATACATACGGCGTTATTTTCTGTGTTTTGGTTATCTGATACATACGGCGTTATTTTCTGTGTTTTGGTTATCTGATACATACGGCGTTATTTTCTGTGTTTTGGTTATCTGATACATACGGCATTATTTTCTGTGTTTTGGTTATTTGATATATACGGTGTTATGTTCTGTGTTTTGGTTATCTGATACATACGGCGTTATTTTCTGTGTTTTGGTTATCTGATACACACGGCGTTATTTTCTGTGTTTTGGTTATCTGATACATACGGCGTTATTTTCTGTGTTTTTGGTTATCTGATACATACGGCGTTATTTTCTGTGTTTTAGTTATCTGATATATACGGCGTTGTTTTCTGTGTTTTGGTTATCTGATACAGTCGGCGTTATTTTCTGTGTTTTGGTTATCTGATACATACGGCGTTATTTTCTGTGTTTTGGTTATCTGATACATACGGCGTTATTTTCTGTGTTTTGGTTATCTGATACATACGGCATTCTTTTCTGTGTTTTGGTTATCTGATACATACGGCGTTATTTTCTGTGTTTTGGTTATCTGATACATACGGCGTTATTTTCTGTGTGTTGGGTTATCTGATACATACGGTGTTATTTTCTGTGTTTTAGTTATCTGATATATACGGTGTTATTTTCTGTGTTTGAGTTATATGATACACTCGGCGTTATTTTCTGTGTTTTGGTTATCTGATACATACGGCGTTATTTTCTATGTTTTGGTTATCTGATACATTCGGCGTTATTTTCTGTGTTTTGGTTATCTGATACATTCGGCGTTAGTCTCTGTGCTCAAGTTGAATGTGTCGGCTCGCATGTCCCTAAGCAAAGATGAACGAATATTGACGTAAATTCTTAAGTCACATGTAAAGTTATGCAAATTCTTGTGTAACAAGGCGATGAATTCACGTTCGTAATCACTGAGCAATGTGACACATACACCAGATGCTGTAAATAGTTTTAAAAACGTGCATTAACCACCGTCAAAACGTTCTTATTTCTGATTGGAAGTGCGTATATTTATTTTGAAACCATATCTACAGCGGTAAACACATATGGGAATCCACCCATAGGGAGGTTGTAATTGTTTGTATAAATCCATTCCCCACACTTCAGAAGTTCCAGAAGGAGTGGGATGTGCAGTATTATGTGTCTTTGTTACTTTCTGTTTAAGTTTCCGTTCTGACAATGGTTACTGTAACACGACGAGAAACAACGTCTATATATCCTTTATCAGACGGACTGTTATATACACGCTCAGTACATATAATTATATCTTTATTATTTGGTAATGTAATATAAAATTGCAAATTCATCGACATAGGGGAAGGATGGGTCCTCTTCATCTTAATTAGCTTTTAACATTTTCAAAAATCCTGGGTTCCACGACAAAGCATCTACAACAATCATTGAAGCAGCTGACTTGAATTCAATCGAAAAATCGTATCATTTTAAAAGTGCAAGCCATCACTCATAGCTAGCAGCTCGCAATTGCTTTTACAATAGCGGTTTAATATTGATGATCACAAAAAAACGCTAAAATCCTTTCCATCTAGTAGGACGAACAATCGATTATGGTAGTGGCCATACCAAGAAGTTCTAATTTTTTCGAACCATAAGAGTTCTGCCATTTTATCAATCCCTCGGATCCAAACCACACGACACGAAATGTTTCATCAGGGTGTATTTCGTACAACAGTTTTCCCGATTCCTTTACTGGAAGTATCTACGGCAAGATGAAGCTCAATACCACCGTGATAAAACACCAAAAACAGAACTTTCCTATAGAAGACGTTTCAATTTTCAGAATGCATGGCCTTGTTCATCGTTCCGCAAATATTTAGCTTTCGATTGTAACAGTTTGTTTCATGGATTTGCAGCTATCAGGCTTGTAATAGGTAGGCGCTCATTTTCATCTACCAGTAACTAGCAGTGACTTGTCAACATAATAAATCAAATTGATGGCGCAATCATTCACGTTTTTGAGGTGGGAGACGACATGGTTGATGATGCTTTGATAGTACGTTTAGGTTCAGGTGATTTTTGTATTGCACCACCTTGGTTATACCATTACCGTTAGTAACAAACACATTTTTGCTACTGCATATAAGTTACTGAAGTGTTTTAAGATCATCAGGTTTCAATTATAGGTGAACAGAAATGCTGTCAAAGAACTGTTGCACTTCTGTTTGGTATCTACTCGAAGTAAACAATTGTTCACTATATGCATTATCTACATTTAGACATTATTCAACAATGGATTTTACGTGATCAAACAATAATTAAAAAAAATCAAAACATGCCACTACGTTATTTATACCAACATTGACAAATTAAAAGCTTCACAGAAACGTGGTGACCATTGTCTAAATAAACATGTGAAATTTTCGAAAGAAAGCTAAAACAATATACATCACACATGCATGGATATATAAAGACACCAGATAAATTGACGAAGAGTTCTTGCGTTAAACATATATTTTGTATGTGCATACGCACATTGGAGATAGTTATTTAAAGGGATATTGCAAGTGAATCCTCTCTCGATTTGAATTTTGAGACGTATCATTTCCAGATGTGTTTACCTTTGATTCATAACACCCCTATCAAAAACATGCATATCAAAGTTAAGATATTTAAAAGCAGCTGATATAGTATCTAGAAACCAGACAAGGTAACTTAACTTTACAATCAATACGGTATTATCTTCAGCAACACTTGAGGAGGTGTTGTTCTTTGAGTTATAGCGATTGTACAGGTTTACATTGATTTGCCTCGAATAAGCATGGCATGTTTTTTTGAAGGATAGATTATCAAATACATCACCGGCGACAATTCTTGAGGACAACAAATCCAAAAAGACGATAGTGTACTATCAGTTCCGCTATCTACGTTACCTATCATTTGCTTCAGCTGATAAAGTAAGACCAATCTCTACAATTCATAGCATGTTTCAAGAGCAATACAGTGTTTACAAATTTAGAAAATCTTCCAGCCCATCACATATACTTATAAAAAGCACGTGTATATCAATATATCTAAAACAAATCTAAAACCAAAAAACTCAACCAATCCCTTTGACGTTAACATATATATTTAACCCTTTCTCTACCGGCACATTTTAAAGGTTTTTAAAGACTAAATGACAATATTTTCACATCGAATAAAATATGCATGTATCATGATTTGGGATAGGCATATGACATATAATTTTGTTAGGAATTGGACAGGGAATAATTTCTTAAAAAGTTTGTCATGGTATCCCATGACCTCAAAGAGGTCTGCGGGGTCAAAGGTCATATGTGTGCATATTTTTGCAATTTTTTCTCTCCGAAATATATATATTACGACTCCTCTCACTAGATTAGAGTAAAAAATAGGAAACTCTAAATGTATGAGCTGATGTGCCTTTGAAAATACTACAAACGCATCACAATCAAATAAATCAATTTTATTGACAAACAAATATTTTTGGTTGCTAAGTAACAACACTCGTAGTAAAATTTTGACCATAATTTGCCTTTCTACATACATTTGACACAATTTAAACACACTTACATTGAATGATGATTAATAAATGTCACATTATTTTAAAAATATAATCTTTAAATAAATCTTAATCATTTTAAAAGGTTTTTAACAAAAAATATGATGAAAAGAATTAAGGTCAAAGCTCATAAAATGGCAACTTTGTACTTTATATACATTGTACATATCCATCATTTTCTAATAATATGTCGTTTTGCCATTATGTTCCACTAAATAGAATATATATTGGAATATTAAAACAAGGATCTTTATTGTTAATCTAAAATAATTAAATTTTTTGCATTCAAATATATTTGGTTGCTAAGCAACAGCAACTTATCAAATGTTATCAAAAAGTACTACTCGTTTTTCTTCTGCAAGTTCAACGTATACGAATGTTCAAGTACTTACTTTCAATCACTAGATTTAAATGTAATATTTAACAAAAATGTTCTTATATTCAACCTCTTTCTATTTCTAGACATCATTCTTGATACACTGTACTTGGTTGTTCCGATAGCGGCATGCATTGACCAATATATGGCTATCGACTGGAACTTCACAGCAAACATGTATAAGATAATGCACAAAAATCGGGGAAAAAAAAGAATTTCTTAATACTTAGCCCTAAATACTAATGTATTGTCAGAGCTTTTGAATGCTCAATTGGCTCTGTAAATGTTTTCAATAGTCAAGGCCCTCTGAAAATTACTAGTATGCATTTAATTACTTATGAAATTTTATCAGAGGTAATTGTAGTACACATCTAATAAATGTGTTAGACGCATAGCAAGATTAATTTTGGTAAAGATAATCTTTTTATTAGGCATTTTATTATTCGTTTTAAACTGGAAATCACTGTCACAAAATCGGTACTTTAAAACTAGTAATACCTGTACAATTCCTCTTCAGTGAGAGGATGCGAACTTCCTTGGGAAGCATAATGACAATCCTTCCCCCGAGATATGACCATCTCCGCATAATGGTTGATGGCAATACAAATGGAGAAAACCAAATCTTTTGTCAAAAACAGCTTCATAAAATCTGCAGTTCTCTGAATAATCGGGTCCCATATCTGAAAGGAAATTGCAAATAAAATCAGTATTGGCCACCTTACCTTATTTGTCAGCATTTAGAAAATTTGTCATACCTTGTAATTAGTAACAGAATAATGATTTTCGTTTTTTGTTGTCTCTTTTTGTATGTATGTGATACCTAGTAATGCACTAAAAAACGCATTTCAGTGTATCATGACGCCATGATTCCATTTGTAAATGTATTATCTGAATTTATTTATTATTATTTATTGTTAACCAAATGTATACAGATTTAACCCTATATTCAACCTCAAAGAGTTATACCAACTGAATGTCAGGTTGACACTCTGAATGAAATGCCACAGTTCTTGGATCAGGTGTCCCTGTATTCTTCACATCAGCATCCTTCCATCGCATGCCTGGATTTGCCTGCAGACTGTCACTAGCGGACGATACCGGGGAACTTCCCACTAAATATTGGGATGTCAATACCCTTTTTAAAAATGAAAAGAAATTACAATTAAAAATTGTTGGTTTATGTTTTAAAGCAAAATATAAGTTTCATGGTAGCAAGGGACAGTTTTGCACTTAAGTACAGCTCAAATTTATTTAAAGATAGAGATTTCCTGTATTTGAAGTGACATTTGGTAGGGGATTGCGTACGTACATGTGTTAGAAATGAATGGAATATTTTATTATACATTGGGAGTGTAGCCGAGTGCATAATGAACAAAAAAATATGCATGGTGTAGGTGTCAGCATTATGCCTAGCATATAAATTGGGGGGGGGGGATACTGAAGAAATTCCGGTTAAAACCTACAGGGTCTAGCGAAAATGCTGCAACTCTGAGGGAAAGTATGTGACCCCAGATACAAAAGTCGAATTCAACTGGTTCTTCATGGTACACAGTGTCTAAATCCCCTTGCATGGTACTCTGATGGGGTGTGGATTTAGTCGAAATTAGAGAAAATCTAGGCAAGATCATAGCTCATAGCATACCAGTTGTACCAGCATGTATGGAATACATGACGTAATTTATGGTCATAAGCTACTCAGTGTATATAAAATACATGCATTTGGATAAAAGAGAAATCTATATGATTTTTCATTAACCTGTCATAATCAGACTTTGATTGATGTTACGTACGTGTACCCCCCCCCCCCACCCCCATTTCGGTCCAAACACACATTTCGTTTATATTTCCGTTACAATATGAAGAAAATAATTCAAATTATGATAATACAGTCTATCATTACAATGATGTAATATGTGTTTTCCTAGCAGATTGTGTTTTCTTTTCACAGAAAGATAATTGTTAATAAACATAGAAAAATCCTGGAAAATAGCCCTCTCACCAGCGGTCATGAATGCCCAGTCTGATTAAAACCACTCCAACCCCCTTCTCATTGTACACTAAATTCACCCCCTTCTTACACTCGAGCGTCAGGTAAGGAGATAATTCTGGAAAAGTGGGGGGTGTTAATCAGACGGATTAATGCCGGACCAGGACAGATTAAATGATGTCAGCTCTTAATAAACAATTGGATGTTATTCACTTGGTTTAGATACCATAAAATATAAATATTTTCTTTCATGAAACGACAAATTATGGCATCAAATCGCGTTGATTAATCGTGGATTTTTCATAACATAACAAAACTGCAAACAAAAAAATGTCCAGTCGGGCTAGGTGGCTACATCAACTTACATGTGCATGATCGTTTGGGTCATCCTGCAACAGGAGCTCCAGGGCATCTTCTTCTGACAGCAGGTCAATAACGTTTTAAAGATGTAAAATACAAGCCTTCACTGTGACAGTTACAGTGAAGCTGTGTTGTTTTCGTTGAAACGGAAACACGTGTGTTCCCCGTGCACACTTTCAGAAAAATCCGCGGGGCCCGCGATCCCGATCACGGAAAAATTAAAGTATAGGCCTATAGGCTTTATGCGAACTTCTTTTTAGTTTTATTTGTTTGACAGGGGAAAAATATTACTATTCCGAACAAATATAACGTTTATATCTGAATTTGAAGTATTTTATTTATCTTTATTTCTTTTTTAAAATTTACTCTGCCATGTAACATTGTCAATAGGTGTTTTATGAAGTTACATGTAGGTTGTGTAACTGTATATACCAGTATTGGTTTTATGCTCTCTTTTTTAAAGCAGATAATACCTGCCTGATTATTCCATACATATGTGTATATTGTTTTAGTGTAACAAAATGTACTGAATTTACTAAAAGAGGAAAATACAAATTTTATAGTTTTCGTGCGACGCGCGTCCATCGCTTTTATAGCGACGACGTTTTGTCGCTAATTTTAAAGAAAACCGCGCAGCATGTCCCTATTTCATTTTATCGTAATATGAAAACTACCGAGAATTATAACACGAATAAGGGCCCATCAAAAAGAAAATGTCCTCTACTTTTACAGGCTGTATTTACTTTTCCCTATTTCCATATATAAATATAAGTAAAACGCCGATATGTTTAAACATTGAGAAATAAAATCGTAAGAAAACGTACATGTGCAAAAAATTGCTATTTTCTTATAACTTTGCCAGGCATTAAAAATAATCTTTATATCTTCTGAAAGCAGGGAATATATGCTTTTCAAAAATATAAGAAATATTGAATTCATAAGGAAAAGAAGAAAAATCATATCGAGGGGGAAAATGACCTTTGGAAAAAGCGTTGCGTCATATTTAGACGAAGCCATCCTTCACTTGAAATGCTTTTTTTAATCTAATGGCTTTGCTTACTTTATTGATTTTTACATTGTCAAAAAATAGAGAACATTTCCAAAAATATGATATATGGATCATATATCTTATGACCGTAGTTTCAAAGATTTAGAGGCACTCCTTTTGCGTTGCCCTGTTTTTACGCGTCACCGATCAAATTGACCGGTACGGTAGAGAAGGGGTTAATAACATCAATTAGAAAAAAATGTAAATCTACGTGTATATAAACAATTAATGGGATAACGCAGTGATTAATTCTAACACATAGAATAACTAAATAATGTTTCTCTTCGATTAACCATGTCTCCAATAGCACTTCATGAATTCAAAATGACGTACATACTCAAAAGCGCTTTATTCCGAAGTCATCACACTACACGCTTGTTTATAAGTGTTTAAATTATCCATTCAGATTACTGCATGTGGTTCCGGTTGATCGTTCATATTTGGAGGAATGGGCATAAGTATAATGTATTTTAGAGAAATACCCTTATACAGCCACTTTAGTTGTTGAATGGTTAAGGATACTGTGTTGTATTAGGATGTTGCGATGTTCATCATACTAATCTAACACTGATACGCAATGTGGCTGCTTGGTCATCTTATGTTGTACTATCTTCACAATGTGGATATTGGTTCTTTTTTGTGTTTTTTTTTTATAAAACAAACATTCTCAAATGAAGATCGTGGGGCTGTCAGATAAATATCATTGCAGTTAACTTACATATATGCTTATTGATATAGGAAATTTAGATTATTTTTTATCATATTCCAAATACCAATGACTTTACCTGAACAGTTATCGATGGTAGAGTAAATACCTATTTCTACACGTGTTTTGTTCCACTCCCTAATTGCAAAGGATGGGTATAGCTGCACACACATGTTTAAAATAATGTAATACAATATCGCAAACAGACCATACATTTAATTCAATACTCAAACACCAATAACGTATATCACTATTTTCGCTGCTTTCAATTTCCTTCATTCATTACTTTTCCTATTTTTGTTCTTATTGTTGCTGTGATTTTATAAAAAAAAACATGTTCCTACTGTCTCATAAAACACAAACAGTAAAACAAGTTATTACGTAAAACATTAAGGTAAAATAGGCATAACACGCTCTAGTGACAGGTAGTTAGATGGATAAAACGAGTTATATTTTCATTACATGTACTTTGAAATGTCCATTCGGCCAGATTTTAATTACTATTAAACTACCGTTCAACCATCTTTCAGTAGTCACTCGGTCACAATTTAATTACCATTAAATCATTCTCATTTCTGATACCATTCAGTCGCCTTTCAGTAGTAATTCCGTCACATTTGAGTGAATATCTAATCACGTTGTAGACATCGTTCAGTCCCCGTTCTATATTCATGTTGTCATCTTCTAATGGATCTTCTTATTGAATAACATTAAGGAATTTGAATGGTCTCCTTTCCGTGCATATGATCATTCAGTAGCCTGTCTCTTAAACGTTTTACATTTTAGAAATAATTTTAGAGGTTTGTGCGACACCAAGTAAACTTTTATGGTTTCGTGTTTAAGTTTATGTAAGCATTTGTCTCCATGTGATTAACATTTCGTCGAATATTAGCAACAATCCATACCGTATGGAATCGCTTATACTTCCATTTTGATATGAAAGGTGGATATAACGAACTGTTATCAACATCGTACCTCCTATAAGAAATATAAGATAGATAGTAAACCAATACCGGATATACCAGAGGTGGGAACAAGTGTTTAAGAGGGATACACACCCCATTTTGAGTTTATATGCAAATTGAGTAAACAAATATATAATTTTAAAGAATAACTTCAATCTCGATTATATTTCATATTATTCCTATTAATGTTTCCATTATTTTCAGCATTCCAATTTTATCACTAGAAATAAAAACGCAATGATCCTTAATCTCACCCGATACATTTCAGATGTTTTTATGTTTTCTATTAAGAATAAAAGAAATGGTGTGCATTTTCTGCATGTACCCTGGGTTAGGGTTAGAAAAACAAAAAAAAAGCAGGTGTGTAGTGCAGATCACCAGCAGATGTATGTAATTAAGGTGCTCTATAACATATCATCACCAGATGTATGTCATTAAGGTGCTCTATCAATAAATGTTTTCCCTCCTGATGTGTCCGGGGATATGTGACTCCTCTATCTTTAGCATTATCTTCCCAATACATGAAACTAATCACCTTTCGTTGTGGTAGCTTTATAGCCATTACATTCCTATCAATCACATACACAGAAAACTTTAAATATTTATGAACAACGTATACATGGAAACTAGTTTGAGTAAATCAGAGCTATACCAGAAAAGGTAACGTAACTTTACAATAAGTGCGGTCTTATCTTCAGCAACACGTGAAGAGTTGTTGTTCTTTGAGTTACTAAGGTTATACGTGTTGATATTGATTTACCTCGAGTAAACTATTTATATTTTTTGGGAAGGGTAAGTATTAAATACATTACAGGATATATTGTTGTAGGAAAACAAACCCAGAAAAGCGAGATTGTATTATCATATCCTTACTCCACCCTTATCTAATATCCATATCATCTGTAATACCAAAATGCATAAAAAAGCAATAGAGTGTGTTCAAATTCAAAACTTTTCCTTGTTTGACAGTTTTCATGTTTATCATATATATAAAACACACATGTATATATCGATGTATAGTTATAAAACACACGTGTGTATATCGATGTATATGTTAAAAGAAAAAGTCAATTAATTTCCTAGATATTGCCATCAATGTTAAATAAAATCAATGCAAGATAGTGTGAATATGCGAATTGATCATTTATATAACCAATCAATGGGATTATATTGTGAATAATTTTAACACATTAAGTAACTTGATTTTGTTTCAGTTCAATTGGCCATATCTTCTAAAGCAGCGATGGAAATTCCCAATGAGGTAGATGATTAAAAGCACTTCATACGGAAGTAATCACACTGCGTGTGTAGCTAAAATTTACTTAAACAATCTTTTCAGACTACTACATCTTCCGGTTGTACTTTCTTATTTAGACGAATGAACATAAGTAGAATGTAATCTATAGCAATACGCGCTTACAGCCGGTTTACGGTTTGCATATTTAGTAATATTGATATTCTAGTGGCGTAGCGTCAAATATTACGATGGGAATTCACCCTTTAACCTTGACGACGCTCCATATTTGTGTAATGATTTCGCGTACACGTGGTGTTCAACACGTGTTCAAGGAACATGCGCAATGTACATCTTGTTTTCATTGTCGACAATGAAAGTACTATCAATTTCAAAGAAATATAAGAGAAAATATTCAGTGAATGGAAATGTATTTTATATTTCCCGCGGTACAGAGATTACCGGAAAGTAATGTCTTTTATTGATTGAAAATTGTTTAATGTTCCGCTTGAGAATATTTCACTCATGTGGAGATGTTACTAATGTCGGTGAAGGGCTGCAAAATATAGGCCTATGATTGGTGCTTACGGCTTTTGAGCAGGGATGGATCTTTATCGTGCGACACCTGTTGTGACACGGAACATCGGTTTTTACGGTCTCAACGGAAGGACCGCCCCTTTTAGTCGCCGCTTACGACAAGCAAATGGTACGGATTACCTTTTTCAACCCGGATCGAGGGGAGGGGGACTGAGGACCTATTCTAACCCGGAACCCCTCGGGATTGTTGTATTTTAGATTCGGAAATAAATGGTCCAATGGGTTGTATCTATATGTCACGTTATGACGAATTTGTTTTCGAAAGGTGCTCCGTTGGTGCAAGATATCAGTTCTAGCCCGTCTTCTCACAAAGAAATACATTTTATCTTTATTTTGAAATATGTCACACATTTTCATATATTTGTATACTATTTTTCATACTTAATACTTCATAACAAAGTCCCTGCAGTTTCCTGCGATTTTGACTCGGCATGGGACACTGGTTTCCTGGGTTTTTTTCTCATGTAAGAAAGTTTATTTTACTTCTGTTTGTGTTCTCATGTAAGAAAGTTTATTTTACTTCTGTTTTTTTTTTTTCTAATGTAAGAAAGTTTATTTTACTTCTGTTTTATTTTCTCATGTAAGAAAATTTATTTTACTTCTGTTTTGTTTTTCTTATGTAAGAAAGTTTATTTTACTTCTGTTTTTTTTTTTCTCATGTAAGAAAGTTTATTTTACTTCTGTTTTTTTTTTCTCATGTAAGAAAGTTTATTTTACTTCTGTTTTTTTTTTTTTCTCATGTAAGAAAGTTTATTTTACTTCTGTTTTTTTTTCTCCTGTAAGAAAGTTTATTTTACTTCTGTTTTTTTTTTCCTCATGTAAGAAAGTTTATTTTACTTCTGTTTTTTTTTTTTTCTCATGTAAGAAAGTTTATTTTACTTCTGTTTTTTTTTTCTCATGTAAGAAAGTTTATTTTACTTCTGTTTTTTTTTCTCATGTAAGAAAGTTTATTTTACTTCTGTTTTTTTTTTTCTCATGTAAGAAAGTTTATTTTACTTCTGTTTTTTTTTCTCCTGTAAGAAAGTTTATTTTACTTCTGTTTTTTTTTCCTCATGTAAGAAAGTTTATTTTACTTCTGTTTTTTTTTTTTTTCTCATGTAAGAAAGTTTATTTTACTTCTGTTTTTTTTTTCTCATGTAAGAAAGTTTATTTTACTTCTGTTTTTTTTCTCATGTAAGAAAGTTTATTTTACTTCTGTCTTCCTCTGGTCGGTCACGTCGTTAACGTTGATTTTGTTATCAGTCAACAATTCCTGTCCTATCAGTTTTCACACAGTACATCCCAATCTGTCTTTGTTACAGTTTTCATTGCTGCATGCATGCATTTCGTGTGGGTATAATAAACCCCTGGTTTTTCCATATCCTTCCTGGGCTAGTCAGCAAATGCATGTGCATGCCATTTTTGTAAGAATAGAATGGACGCGTGTTAACATCACGGTAACAAAGACTGAGCGACAAGAAAGATGTGTACATAGAAATGAGGCCAATTATTTAACAAAGTGATACTCCGTTTATGTTCGTAATACCTATGTTTAGGGAGAGGGTTCTTATACGTTAAGCCTGGTACCCAATCCCATCGATTTATTGAATAAGTGTTGTTTCAATATTAGATACAAATGTACTATCTATGTTAAGGGAGAGGTTTATTATAGGGTCAACCTGTTGGCAAATCCCTTCAATTTACTGAATAAATGTTGTTTAAACATCAAATACAAGATATTGGCTATGTTTAGCATTTTTAGAGGACCGTTTATGAAATTACCACAACATGCATTCTGGTTGAGGGAGCATATGACTTTGATGGTGTGGGGGTATGTGTTGCAACCTACCATTCTGTTAAAAGCGGGTCTCACCTTGAACAGAAGAGGGGGTGCATGCATTTGTTTTTAGCAGACATGACGAGTCATGCACGTTTGTTTTGTCATTGTGTTGAGACACCCCCCCCCCCCAGTTTATTATTAAAGCGGGGGAGGTGGAACCTGTGCTCCCGCCCCTTATGCTATTTTTTTCCGGATCCGCCCCTATATTTCAATGAATACTCGACCAGTGACTTTATATCAAGTAGATCAATGTCAAGAATTCTACTCAAGGTACAATTTTGGGGGGTTGGGTGGGGATGGGTGGGTTGGGATATCCGTACTAATGTTTTGTACTGCTAATTAAACAGTATCGTGGATTTGAATGTAGAAGATATAATTCAAAAGAGACTTTAACAATAAAGGCAAATGTCTCTCCGGGTAGCGCAGAGGTAGTACTTGTATTTATATTTTTAAAAAACAAGATATACACGAATTGTCTCTTTTAACAGTTATTGTACTGATTAAATTGCAATTGTCATATATGTATCATATAAAAATCAATTAAAAAGCGCTCTCGCTTATCACCGCTGCAACCCAAGTGTGATCTCCGTGATCGGCAGTGATTGTATGTGAGAGGGTATGGCAGTCACCCGCTCGGACAAGTGGATTTCCTCCGGATACTCCGGTTTCCTCCCACATAAATGGCCCCCTAGTAGAGACATTCTTGCATCAAAGGACCCCATTGGAAATAAGCGTTCGAACTTTCATGGGTTATCTTTGGTATTTATGTATGTATAGTTGTGTGACTGTGTATAACGAATGAACATTTATTTTTTTTTTTTTTTTTTCTTGATGGAGATTCAATTCAACTTTCAATTTCAAGTATGAACATATTGAGCGTAATGAAACTAAACCACTTATTCCTTTAATTCCAATTATTAGACTACCCCCTTACGTACAGATAAAGACATTTATGCGCTGTAAATTTGAAGGCATGGTCACGGCAGGAAAAGGTTAGTCATCGCAAAAAGACAAGGTGAAAAAATATTTTCTTTTCTAAATTAATTTTGGTTTTTTTTTTTAGAATTATATTGTCTTCGACACACAACGGACGTAAACGTTACGCTATTTGAAAAAAAATATATATAATCAGCAATTTAATTTACCTTGGATCTATGAAAATATATGATTTACGTGGTCCATCTTACGCAACACCAATTGCAAATTAAGAAAAACAAAACAAAGGACAATTAAGATGAGATATCACCCCCCCCCCCAAAAAAATGCAATTTCTCGTTATTATTCTGTAAAGATAAAATTAATATTCCTCACCTATACACATTCACCAGAAAGCGAAGCACTTAACGAGGTCCGACATGTCGTAAGGTTTAAAGGGATGGAGTAATCTCCGTGAATGAAGTCATTGGGGAATGGGTGAAATCTACACGCGGACGTGACGGCGTCCTATTGACTGTCGGTGTGGGCTGCACGATCACGCCCTCCGGCGATCAGTAAATAAACAACACATGAAGCGTGTGTATGTGTGTGTTTAATCCTGTGTCTAATGGTGATCTGGTGATAAATGTTTTATTAAGAAGGCGAGGACGTTCACAGAAAATTTAAAAAAAATATGGTGCTTTCTTTCATGAATTTTGAATAATCAAGTCTTTGCTCATTAAGGTGCTTTTTCCCTCTTCTTTTTACACGTGTATCGCTGTTTTCATCATGCTTACATCAATACACACATACAAAAAAATACATTCAGACAGACGAAAAATGTGTCTATCAAATGAAAGGAAAGCTAGACTACATAATGATGTATTAGAAATTTTGAAACGAAGGGTTTCAAAAGATTTCGAATGAATTAGATGTGAAGTGAACTTTATTCTACTAGGCTTAAGGAACTTGGCTCCTGAGTTTTTGAGTACAACTGCACAGGATGCTACAACTAAGTATTCACTGGTTCAATACTGATCCCATTGGTGCAAATATATTACACATTTGTTGCTGAACCCTATCCATTTGAAATTGTTTGTGTCAATTCAAATTTTAAAAGGAATGATAGGGACTATATTTTGTGGCGGAAGGATTCACTAATCAAAACGTTCTAATTCTGCATGGTATTACAGTTTCTGTTTCATCCAATTTATCGTATAGAATGAGTAAACACTTGGAAAATGTCTTATAATTCAATTTAATGATCCGCGTTTGATTTCATTTTAAGAGTAATTCTAAAGAAAACATGCATTCTAAATGACGCCGACTAATAGCACCGTAGCAGTAAAATGGCCATCGCAATTCCTCGAGTGTCTCGCGCAATCGTTTACCTGATATAGGGCTCACGGCGGGTGTGATCGATCGACAGGGGATGCTTAATCCCCCTAGGCACCTGATCCCACCTTTAGTATGCACAGGAGCCCGTCTTTGCCCAACTATCTATTTTGTATTGATTATAAGAGTTATGAGACTGATCACTGTTCGCAATCTTCACCTTTCATATACATATTTTGAAAAGCAGATTCATTGTAAAGTTTTTGAAAGAGTTGATATGTTTGTCATATGTATAATTCATTTTCTAATATGAACTTTGTCTTTCATGATTTATGTAGCGATGCTTCACTACAGCGAAAACGATCCAGTATCTCGTAACCGTTTTGTTTTGTTTTCATCTCATGATTTGGTTGATAATCAGGCCCAAAAATAAAAGAATATGTAGTGATGAGAAACTCCCCGTCGAGGCTTCATTACGTCACCTACGAATAAGTAAGCAGACGAACTCTGGTGGAAGTTTGGTAGAGATGAGTGTGATTTTTTTTTGTTTTTAATTTCAATGACTTTGTACCTGTTTTCCCAGATTTTGTTTTCATAAATTCTAGTATTGATTAATTAGCAATTGATATCATGGTACGTACTCCGACTAAATACACCTTAGTGCGCGGTGATTATTAGTTATTTTATTATTTTCATTTTTTCTTCTTCTTAGAAAATCAGATTTAGTGTGGACAATCAGAAATCATTGATGAGTGACATATCCTTTCGGACGTTGACGAAGGTGACAGGATGCAATTCATTAATGCTGGTGGTATTTGTCTATCTATGAAGCTGACAAAAATATAAAAGTTATTTAAAAAAAAAGGTTGAAAATAAACTTTTTAAATATTGCTTTCCCTTACTCTGAAGCTTTTTACTCAGTACAAGTGGGTTTTTTTCAATGACCGATTTTAATTACATTTCAAAATTTTCAGTTGATTTCAAAAAAAAAGAAGAAAAAAAACAACTTTAGCTAGTTTGCCAGTTTCAAAGCATATAAACCTAAAATATCATATCGCAAAAGACACCATTAGAATGACGATCGATGTCCGCAGCAGGTCGTGGGGGTTATACTTAAATTTTCTCAAAATGGTCAATTGGTTTTTATATTTCTGTTATTAATCAGGTATGATTTAAATCAAAACGCAGGTTCTAAAGTGGAGCTTCTGTAAATTCCCAAAGCATGCATGTAAATAATTGACATTGCTAAACTATATAAGGATAATTTCATTTTATTTTTTTACTTAACATATCACAATGCATGCAGTTCTATCTACATACTTGTATGACTAATTAATAGACTAGCACAGCCCTATCCACTTACACAGAAACACATTCAACAAAAACAATGATCTTACTGATAAAATATTTACATAAAGAACATGACCCAGAATATGCCATTTTTGGCCTACCAAATTTGGAAAAATTAAAGAACACTTTAGAATAAATCTAAGATTATATTTTTTATCCATAACATGAGCCAAGTTGTATTGCGCAATCGTTTCCTCACACCGGATGTTTAAAGCACTCAAGTAAATGCCCAAACCTACCGCAGTTTCACGTTTTCCGGGAAAATCGCATAAATTTGCCAACTTCAGTCTATAAATTCACATGGGCCGCATTACTCACGACTCAATTTTGTAAACTAAAATTAAAATGCAAAGTTAGATTAACACTTTCCATCAAAAAAATTAACTCGTAAGCAATGCGGCCATGTCGAAAAAAAAAATAATAATAACGAAAGTGTCGTCTGGAAACGTCAGATTCCAAGGAAGTCAATACATACACCTAACACAGTTGATACGACTCAAAAAGAAACAGCAAAGAGGTGAGTTTTTATGTTCTTATATATTTTTTAAAATAAAAAATCAATATCTAAACGAGTAAATATGAGAGTCATGGCCTATGGTAAAAAGGTACAGGGGAGGGGAGGGGGGGGGGGGGGAGGGGGGTAACCTATCGTGTATGTTTGATTCCGAAGTCCGTTCCGATGGCTTTAAAAGTACCGATTTCCCTACCTTTTGTTACTTAAAAAATGATATTGTTCGAAACAGAATGAATGTTCGAATCAAACGTACAGTACAAACATATTCGGCCATACGGAATACCCTAGTTAGAATAATCTAACTGTGTCTCGGGACAGGCCCTCACCACAATCGGTGCCGTAGGACATTATCATTTTAACGATAGAACATTCTCTCTAGGAATACCCCAGTAAACATTTCAATTAAGGAGGTGTGCTACACCAGAGAGATTTGACGTAGATGAAAAGTGGAGGATATGTACAACAATATTTTGAAGTTGAAAATTTTCAAATTTACTTTATTTTGTCAAAAAATACAGTTTTAGTGGAAGGTAATCTGAAAAAAAATTAAAACCCCTGCTGGACTCGAACCTCCGACCTACAGATCTGCAGTCGTTATTCTAACCTACTGAGCTACTCAGTTAAGTATTTAAATAGAAAAGGAAAAGGCCAAATATTGCTGATATCGATTTTTTTTCATCCATGTTTTTAAAGGAAGTCAGCCATTATGACGATGTAGAGTACTACCTTAAACAGGCCCAGCATGTACACATGTATTACGCATGGAGATGTGCGATATATATTCAGACAGTATGATCTATCTTATGAATTTGTCCATTGGTTCTCATAATTTTTACAAATTATGTAGATCTACGTTTAATTAATATAGGCTACAGTTAAAAGTTTCTTATACAATATTAAGTCTGTCAATAATAACTGTAAAGTTGTAGTAACGTGTTACATTAACAAATGTCCGAATATTACGGCAATGTCAAACACTTGTACTTGAGAATTTGAACGCACAATATTCATACATCGAACGAAGATAAAATTATCGTTTTGTTTTGAAGTTCAACTATTTAAGTTCGTAAATTCATAAGTCCCTTGTATATACGTGGAAAGACACCTACAAAAACACACAGAACGTTTGTTTTTAATAGAAGTAGTTCAATTTAAATACATATCAAAATATATCTTGTTAAATCATATTTGACATAACTTGTGTTGAAATGTAGATTATTCTCTTAATTATATTTACTTTTTTTCGATTGAAGGGCAATAACTCTAAATGGAAAACATAGTTTACTAGTGGAGGATCCTAGTTTTTTTTCTTTCGTTTTGTTTTATATATACACACGAAAATCAAACGCTTTAATTGATTTTAGAATTTTTATTTTGTGCTATAGACAAAATTGATATTGAAAAGATATGTTTTAAATGTTAGGAAAAAAAACCAATCTATAAAGGTGAAACGGCAAACCCTCACCTCCCGAAAATGTATTACAATACTACTGATAATTTTTCTATTATTTATATTATTTCATGTATGGAGATGTGCATGGTTTTTGCACCAGTTTTCTTTTTGGATTAGGAAAATGGTTTACTTTTTCCTTAAAAAAGGACTTTGGAAGGGTCCATTAAACAGACCCAGGTTGGGAGATTTCAGGCTCTCATGGATTTAATTTCCGTGGAAACGAGGGGGTTATTTATATTCGGTCTTTCCTACCCCGGGATAGGAAAGACCAAATATAAATAACTTCCTCGTTTCCACAGAAATTTACATGGACTATATTATAGAAATAAATTAACCATGTAATATACATTGTTGTAAACCCCATATCCCCTATATATGTCACACTGACATTAATCAACAAAACATTTGAAGATACACATTTTCAGTTTATTAGTGGAAAAAAAATAATTCCAAGTTTTTGAATACAATTTATTAATTGATTCACCAAGCATTAATTAACAAGTTAATTGATTTATAATTAGATTTTAGGAAAAATAACCTAGGCTAATGGGTTTTAACATGAAGATAAGATTTTCATCCAACCCAAATTGTATATTTTAATTACATGTATATGACATAAATATTTCAGATATGCCAAGGAGTGGTCCCTAATTCTTTCTCTGTTTCAACTGTCCATGGAGAGTAAAACCAAAACACAGATCCAGGATTTCAAAGAAATATAGGTCAGTGATCACCACTCTGATAGGGAGGGCACCATCTGATCATTATTTTCTGTGCAATATATGCCAGAGTGTGTGTGTGTTGCTTCCATATTAAACAGAAGAATATCAAGTCGGTTAAGCAACAGATCCAAGACAGTCCAGCACCACCACCAGCAGCAGCAGTTCTTCCAATTAGTCCCCCTTCTGTATCACTCCCATCCCCATGTACATCAAGAGGGCACACTTCATGCTGTATCTGCGAGTGACCAGGTCCAAAGTTAGTTGTAGTCCCAGTAGGAGAAAGGCATGAAATCTTCATTTCAAAAGAGGCCATCATTCCTGCCGGAGCTCGTTTCTGTACAAATCACCTACAACAAGACATAGAGGAACTTGAACCTATTGCTGACAACACCATGCTCAACAAAACAGGAGTGACATAATTAATCAAACAAGTTTTTGAGAGCTGAAGTTTTGAGAAAAGAGAAAATAAGGTATGATTTTGACAACAGTGAAAGTCTAACAGTGAGCATCAGAATCTCCTGGGAACCCCTAAAGCTGCTTTTGAGGACTTGCTGACATATACAAACCTGTAGAATATGGAAACTTGTGCTAGATAAAAGCTTTATAACCTTTCTACCAGTGATGTATTTGTTGACAATAAAAAGGGTATTTGATTTTAGCAGAATAATTACTTATTATGAACTACTAGTATTATCATTATGATACTTAACTGGCAAATAACAAACATGATTTGTAAATGTTACTTCCTGTATAGATCTACATGATGGTTCTATTTTGGGAACATTATGAAAATAGGCCAATTTAGATTATTTCTCATTCTGTGGCATTTACAAGCATGTATACATTACATGTAAATGCAATATAATCCAAACAATTTAAAACTACAGTGCCTTAGGATATATCCTAATTCAAATATGTATCTAGATGTAATTCTATTCAAATCTATATTAATGCCTGGAAGATTTTTAGATCACAGCTCATGAATTACGTTCTGTCAGTCAATAATGTATTGCACAAACATTTAAAAAAAAATGTTGGTTAAAAGACCTCAGTATATTTACATGATTAATACGTATAGGAATATACAATTATTGATCAAGATAAATGCAGTAAAATTTATACAGTATCATTTCTCAAATCGTATTTTCAGAGTCAATAATATACTGACTCTGATCCCCTATATCTATGTTGTGTTGTTATTATTCACGCTATGAAATCTACATGTACATGTAACAAAAAGATCATTTGATACTTACTATCAGGTGTCTACAGTAATTTTCCTTTAATCAGGTTTCACAGCAAATGCTCGTTGAACGTGTAATTCCGAGTAAATTCGAATTGAACATGTTTTGACGAGACGCGGTGTCAACTTATTTCGTTACCATTGCGTTCGATACTCGGTCGTTTTAATACTAAAAAAAAAAAAAAAAAAAAACCCAAAACTATGGAATATGATATGAAACAGAATTGTTCCAATGATTCACTTCTTTCACCATGTAAATTAACTACATACTATATTTATTCCTCTTATTTCAGTATTTTAAAATTCAAGTAAAAATAATTTAAAAGTAAAGTTGAACAATCACGGCTTTGAACATCATTTCCAAAATATTTCTTATTTCTATTTCCCAAATTTGGTCAAAAATGCTTATTATGATCATTGAATAAGCGATTCTAGCTATTTGAGTGCATATAACTTGATATATTCAGAGATTTATAGGTTCATGTACATTGTACATGGTCATTGGAGGTTTATTGTTGTGACGTGTATCCCGAAATGTTAATTTTTTTAACATTAAATACCACAATATTCAACGTCATAGTAACAAAAAAGTATAAAATATGTGAAAAAAAGAAAAACATTTCTAGAAAGCCTATATCCCGAAAATTATTATATACAGAAATTATCAATATCCCAGGCTAGGCAATTTTTCATGGTTCGTGGGTTATGTTCTTTGTAGATCATGTCATGCTGGTTAGGAAAAAAAATGAACTCATAACATTTTGTTCCATGTTCCGTACCGCGATTCAATAACACCCGCTAACTGGCTAATTTCCTTTTTGACAAGTCTGACCAAACAATATATAAACACCTTTTATATTTATTTTTGGATATATTTATTTTGCATTTAAGACGTGGAATAACTATGCTTAGGAGGAACATGGATGCTAGCGTGCATAAGTAGGCCGCCATTTTATCTCTCTACTTTGTGCAGCACACTGTAGCAGTAATACTCTCCATTCCTTACCAATGTCTAAATATTTGCATAGAGTTTGTTAAAGAAGGTTTTATGACTTTCTACTATTTTTGAAATGTGCATTCAAATTTTTAAAAGGACAATGTACAATCATTTTATATTAACAAACAAAACAAAGAACGCAGCTCGATATAACACAAAATCAACGTAACGCCCACCCACCACGGAAGTGATGTTTTACATTTCTTTTAATGCCGTTTTCTGGATTATGACGTAAAACTCAAGAAGCCTGGTTTTGTCGTGGCGGCTCACATATATACAAACACTCTTCGGATAATACCCCGTTTACAACTGACTTAGCTGCGGAACTGTAGCTCTCTGAAAAAAAATATATTGTGACGGAACAGATATTTTCCAGAGAGATACAGTTCTGCAGCTACTGCCGACTCAGTCTCAAACCCAAGTTTCATCCGGACAGTCATTATGTTCTTTGACTTTACAAGTCTCAAGGCTAATGCATGAAAGTCTGACTTACGGGAACATACGTTCTTGAAGACAGAATATGTTGATCTGGGTTTTTTTCTTCTAAAAGCATGCCATACTTTATCGTGGCTTTGAAGTCATGTTTGCTTCTCAACTTCATAACTGGTGGACTCATCAATTTGCAGACCCGTAAAATTGTTGAATTGGATTTTTGGTAAAATTGTTTGATATAAAGGTTGTAATATTGGTAACATAAATTTCGGAAACACTACGTCTGGATGATTTACTCTGTCCGTGATTTTCAATTTATGTTGGTACGACAAGGGACAATCAAAAGAAACAGGGCCACATGATAAATCTACCTTTGGTGTTGAAGACAGGATGTTGAGAAGGAGGGTAACAATATCATTGATTTTGGTATGATTATTTTACATTTAATAGAAATTATAATTTCCAAAATTATGATATGATTATTAAGATTATGTCCTGTACTTGTAAATCTGGTATTTTAGAATGGATATAGAGAAGGTGTACATTGTACTTCAACACTGTAATTTGTAATTAGAACTCAATTTGATTTTTGAAACAAATTATCTGAGCATTGATTTTAATCACATTCAAGCTCTGTATTAATTGTTGTGAAAAATTTGATGGGATAGGCTTCTCAACTGGCCAGTGAACATTAGGCAATTTTACTTCTGTGATGCGCTTTTTATTTTGGATTTGCCTTGTTGTGACTTCAATTTGATGATTCTTAGAGTGTCCACGCATTTAGGTTTCAATCCCTCCACCCTACTTGCAATATGTCAAGTTTGTGGTAGTGGTATTTTGTTCTACACAGGAGGAACCGTTGTAAAAGCATTGTACCAGTACATAAAAGTTCCATGGATAGTATGATGAAAGGTGAAGATAAGGAACAGTGATCAATCTCATAACTCAAATGAAAGGGCATGATAACGAACAGTGATTAATCTCATTACTCCTGCAAGCAATACAAAATAGATAGATGGGCAAACACGGACCCCAGAGGTGGGATCAGGTGTCTAGGAGGAGTAAGCATCTCCTCAAATCCCAAGTGCCTTGGCATAACTGACATTTTAGTTACATAAAAACTGCTGAATATTGACATTAAAGAGTTATACATGCCTGTTAGACCAAGTTTTGGTAGTGAGAAACTCGGTAAAGGAGACCTATTGAGTGACTGCAATGACTACTCCCTGATTTGCATTCATATTCTGAACCAGCAATTGAAAGACGGGGAATTGTCTAATGATATCTTCACCTGAAATATTTGTAAACGTGTGGACGGTCACTACTGCAAGCCACTTAATATCTTGAGATATCTTCATCTTGATATAATTGTATTTCAAAATATGATATTCTAACTATTGAATAATGGTTTTGATTAACAAATTACATTATTTAATTGAAGTTATTGCAGATTAGTATTACACTCACTGTAAATATGTACATGCATATATGCCACAAGGATAGTGCCTTCCAATATTTCAAATAAGTTCAATTCAACATTCTCTCTGGGACATTCAAAATGACAATTCAGTTGTGAATTACACTTTTGAAATTATTGAGTTACATTTCCAGCAATATAATATTGTCTGCTGACATGTGTTTCAATGTTTATAACCATCATGTACTTAACTTTCAAAGCTTATATTTGATAACAAAATGATATTTAACACCACTGATTTGATCAAACAAATGTTACTTAAGAAAGTTAGCCCCTGAGCTTTTGAGTACAACTGCGCAGGATGCTACAACTAAGTATTCACTGGTTCAATACTAATCCCATTGGTGCAAATATATTACACATATATTGCTGAACCCTATCCAGTTGAAAAATTGTGTGTCAATTCAAATTTTGAAAGGGTTTGAAAGGAACTATATTTTGTGGCGGAAGGATTCACTAACCAAAGAGTTATAATGCTGCATAATATTACAGTTTTTGTTTCAACCAATGTATCGTTTATTTTATACCCCTTTATGTGTATTTCAGTTTTATAATTCATGATGCAGGTAGTTGAGACTTAGAACTAGTTCAAATGGTGTAATTTATTAACCTTGTTGATATCTTTTGTCTAAACAGAACACCGATTCTTAAAAAATTCTAATTATTTTCCTTCAAATTTTGTATAAAAATTCAGTATTTTCGCCAATAATTCAAAACATTGATCTCCAACGCCCACGTTTTTTTAGTTGCATTTTAAGTTGGAAGACCAGATCTTGGGAATTATGTATAATTTTAGAAATTGACATTACTCCTAATATGTCCTTTTAAACTCTCAATTTTGATATCGTGAAGTTGTTCGTATATCAAATGCAAAAATGTCATTATTTATTTCCTTTTCTAGTATTAATTTCTTTTCTCATCTGTAGTGTTATAGGTCACGATTATGTAATGCTTGATTTGTGTTGCACATGTTGTGTTGACACTAACAGAAAAAGTAAGTTTGATTGAATAAATTTTAAGTGCAGAAAGGTCATATTTCGAACACTAAGCTCAATAATTATAGGTTATATACTTTGTATGGGAAAATATAACGACCGAGTTTTTTGTAAACTGACCGAGCTTGCGAGGTCCGTCCGCGCCAGAAAACGAGGTCGTCATATTTCCCATACAAAGTATATAACCTTTTTATTATATACTTTCAATTTCATTTAGAAATTAACGATAATTTTATTTTTAACAATAAATTTATCAGTTGAACTGAGTAAAAGATGAAAAACACGAAAAAGTTGAAAATTAACGGCGTATAAATTTGATTGTGACGTAATGTTTGCGGCTCGGAATGTTTCCGGGCATATATCACACGATATATGCTCGAAAACTTTTAAAGAAAAAAGAAGATATGAAATTGAAAGTATATAATAACAAGCGTTGTGACACCAGTTTTTATTTTTAATCTCCCAATTCTCCTTCAATGTAGAAATCAAGAACACACTTCCCCAAAAATTGACATTACTCCAAATGTCATGTGCGAACTTCTTTAAATCAACTTAAATTAGTTTAAAATCTAATCAGATTTTAATACTAAATTATTAATTTTTTTTTACATTTTGCTGTATCCATTTATAAACTTCATGTATGTATATAAACTTTACTATAGCAATAATTAACAAATTCAACAAACCATGAAAAAGAAATCATAATCACAACCTCAACATCATCAAACCATTTCAACATAGGGTGGATCATTTTTTTCACTCTTGAGGGATATGCTTTGGATCTTATTAACATTATCTTTTCAACATCCTGGACTATATTTCAAATTCGATATTTTTCTCTTGCGGTCTGATTCCCACAAACATCATAACATAAAAGCGATGAAAAAATTCAGCTAGAGAATTAATACTATCGATATATCTGACCCAAATGTTCATATCAAAATCATACAATTGTCATGAATCATATTTACCTGTATATATGACGCGATATTGTCATTGAAATACTTTTGTTTATAATTCAATATGATTTTTAACAAACTGTCTGACAAACAGTCTGACAACTCAACGTCAACTTCTCACATTTATGTAGCAATATTCCATTATCACCTGCATATGGTGTTTACATATCTCAACTGATTCGATACGCAAGAGCTTGTTCTGGGTATAGTCAGTTTTTAAATCGAGGTAAGCTATTGACAAACAAGTTGATAGTACAGGGATTTCAACAGTCTCCATTGAAGTCAGCATTTCGCAAATTCTATTGTCGTTATAACGATCTAGTTCGTCAATGCAACCTCGCATTGGGTCAAATGCTGTCTGACGTGTTTCATACCGATTGTTAAGACGTTCTTGGCACACTGATTTTGACTGCGGGTGGCTCCGTTTACCTGATCAGGATATGGGGCTCACGGCGGGTGTGACCAGTCAACAGGGGATGCTTATTCCTACTAGGCACCTGATCCCACCTCTGGTGTGTCCAGGGATCCGTGTTTGCCCAACTATCTATTTTGTATTGCTTGTAAGAGTTATGAGATTGATCACTGTTCGTTATCTTCACCATATTAACATGGATGATATCATTATTCTCAATTAGCGTAATAAAGATACTACATTGTAACTGCTATGTTTTCACATACCTTCTACGTCGTGCATGTGTCCCTAAGCAAAAGTTGCATAATACTTTATTTGCTTTGCTCTAGGAATTCTAACAAGGCTATTTTGCCCAACTATCGATCACATTTTGTGAAATTAGTGGCAAAAGTTTAAGACTTTGACTCCATTGGTTTATATCTGCTTTCACATCCAATTTCTGATTGGTTTCTATGATGATTGAGCGTCCCTAAACACCGACTGAGAGCCCCGATTTCGTTTCAAAATGGCCGCGGCGTGAATAGAAGTATTGTACCATGTCTCCTATGATTGTAAATTTGTTGAACGTCGACGATGAATATGACGTCACAATACACTGTTTGGATCGATTGCGTTATATTTCCCGCGTTCAATGAATAGGCGGATCAAATGTCTAAAGTCGCGTAACAAGCTAGGGTACTTTCGTGGAACTCTGTCCTCATACTTTAGGCGCCAAGTTTGGAACATTTTTATTATATAATCAAATTGCAATACCTTTTGCTTCGCCCTCAAACACGGTCACGCCTTAAGACGTATTTTATATTTACATAATTTTTTATCGTTTGTATGAAATTTATTGTACATCGGGGCATGACAATTGAGTCGTGCAGCGACTGTCACGTCCTTTTGTACAATACATTTCATAAAGACAAAAAAAAAACACCACAGTAAATGTCCCCTCTGTACAATGCAAGGTGAATATAACGAACAGTGATCAATCTCATAAATTCTATAAGCAATACAAAATAGATAGTTGGGCAAACACGGACCTCTGAACACACCCGAGGTTGGATCGGGTGCCTATGAGGAGTAAGCATCCCCTGTTGACCGGTCACACCCGCCGTGAGCCCTATATCCTGATCAGGTAAATTTCATACAAATCAACAACAAAAAAAGAAAAAAAAAACCACTATAAATGTCTTTTGTCATGATGAATATTCATAACATCATTACAAAAATTGCACGCAATGTGACGTCATAATATAGGGTTGATAAAAGATTCGACATGGAGATCGGCGACACTGACTCTTTAAAGTGTCAAACTGAAGTGGATGACGTTACGTAATCTCAAATATGCACGGTATTAATGGATAGTGATGAAAACAAAGTGGATGAGGGATTGAACACAATACGTACATGTATGTCGCAAACTTTAGCTACATATAACACGTGCTTTTTGCAATTGAGAGTCATTACTATTGTAGTATAGAGTTTGGTGATGTGTGAGTGCCGGATTGATAGCCCCCCTCCCCCCCTCCCACCGTTCACCACAAACACACAAGACATTTCTACATGACATAAATATATGTGATAACCAAGTTTAATTATTTTATTATTTATTTCAAATGTAGTTTCAAATCTAGTTTCAAATATTTGATTATACTATGACAACAATAGCAGTGTGCTGTACACTAAACCTCGAGGAAAGAAAATAAGTTTAAGTCACATGTACAAAAATGAGATTCAAATAGCATATGGCTAATCATGGAAATAATTGCACATATCATTACACAAAGTCAAGACATACAACTGACTGACCTTGATCAATCTGTACTTATAAACTAAAGAGTATCAACACTCTATGTACCAATGTAATTAACATTCATAGAACATGTGTGTCACATTATTGCAAATAATATAAACTTACCCCAAATAGGGCCAAATATGCAAACTATGCAAATATAGTACTCTAGATTGTCAACAGATACAGGACCACACGCTTGTATATATTGATTGATTGGATATTGTTTAACGTCTCTCTCGAGGATATTTAACTCATATGGAGACGTCACCACTGCCGGTATAGGGTTGCAAAATCCCAGTTTATGTTCGGCGCATATGGCCTTTGAGCAGGGAGGAATCTTTATCGTGTCACACCTGCTGTGACACGGGACCTCAGTTTTTTTGCGGTCTCATCCCAATGACCGCCCCATCTAGTCGCCTTTTACGACAAAAAAATGTACTGAGGACCTATTCTAACCCAGATCCTAACGGGATCACTTGTATATAAGCTAGCAAGAAATTGATTACCTGTGTAACCACACACTGAGCATTAAGCACATCTTTGCACATAAGTCCGTGTTTGCCCAATTATCTATTTTGTATTGCATATAAGAGTTATCAGATTGATCACTGTTCGTTATCTTCACCTTTCATAATAGGAATTAATTTTCTAGTACAACCTTGAAAGACGATGATGCAACCATTACGTATTATTACGTATTATTTCTACTAAAAATAACATGAGTCTAACAACATCAGTCACAGGTGTCCACAACATGTAAACATAACTTCTCTAGAACACCCCAGGTTAACTCAGTACAATTAGTACTATACACAACACCTCCCCCTTAAAATGTTTGAAAGACAATGAAAACTCAAATATGCAATGTACATCAATCAAAGCAACAACAAAAAATATGCAACAAAACATATTCATGACACATTTGATAGAACATCTGCTACAACATTATATCTGTCTTTGATATGTTTGATAGCAATACCATACTATTGCAATAATATACTTCATCTTGTGAGTCTTTCATTCGAGTTGAACGATACAGTGGGAAGTGCTTTCTTTTCATGTAGCAACTTTTGAATACACTTTGTATGATAAGAATATAAAAATGTCAGCTCCATTTTGTGACTCTTTGATTCAAGTTGAACGATACAAGGAAAAATGCTTTCTTCTAATGCAAAAACATTTGAATATACCGTATACGATAAGAATATAAAAGAATAAGCTCCATATGTAACAAAGGATCACAATTCGTGCCTGTGGTAATTCCTACACAATTCGTACCTGTGGTCATTCCTACACAATTCGTGCCTGCGGTAATTCCTACATGCTGTTTGAAGATATGATCACGAAAGACTACGAATACATTGTCACTCAGGAACTATTCCAGCATATTTTTATTAAAGCGGCATGGTACGTGTGCGTGAAATCAGAGTGGTGTTTATAAAAAAGTAATATTATTGAATTGATTAATTGATTGTATATTGTTTGACGTCAATTTCGATTTTTTTTACCCATACAGAGACGTCACCAACACGGGCGAGGGACTTCGAATTTAGGCCTACGCTCGGCGCTTACAGCCATTGAGCAGAGACGGTTTCTAGCATGCCACACCTACCGTAACACGGGACATCCATTTTAAATGTCATCTCCGAGGAGACATGGTATTCACTCTTGATTCCGAGGGTTTGACGATGGAACTGTCACTACCTGTTTTAACGACTTAGGTTTGTCGCAACCAGGATTTAAACCCTGACCGTCCGCATGCGGAGCTGAATGATCATTAGATATGAATATTTAATTTTTCGTAAACGTTTGGCATTTTAGAATATATATATATATATTGTAGATGTTTGTAAGATGTACCTACGGATTTTTTATGGTTTTGTTTTTGAATGTTGTAGTAATTTGCCTCGTTTTCTTTTTAACTCTTACAAGTTTATTGTTATTTCGAATTTCAAACATTTCGGCTTGAGCATCACTGAAGAGAAAATATTTGTCCAAGTGCGCATCTGGTGCATCAAAATTGAAACCGTATAAGTTTTACATCAAACACATACACAGAAAAGTTGAAATAGATATAAACAGCTAATTCCTATAGATCATAGATATACCAGACAAGGTAACGTAACTTTATAATCAAGGTGGTCTTATCTTCAGCGAAACGTGAAGAGTTGTTGTTCTTTGAGCTACTGAGATCATCCATGCTTACATTGATTTATCTCGAGTAAACTATTTGTGCTTTTTGTGAAGGATAAGCATTGAATACATTACCGGATATATTGTAGGATAAGAAACCCAGAAAAATGAGACTGTATTATCATATCCTTACTCCACCCCTTATCTAATCTACATTTGTTTTAATTATTAAAGTAATACCAAAATACATAACATTTATCCATAGTACTAGAGTGTTTGTAAATTCAAACCTTTTCCTTGTTTCACAGTATTCATGTTTATCGTGTATATAAAACACAAATATGTATATCGATGTATATGTAAAAAAAAAAAGCAATTAATTTCCTAGATATTAGCATAAATGTTAAATAAAATCAATTCAAACACATGTGAATATACGCATTAATCATTTATATAACCAATCAATGGGGTTATATTGTAATTAATTTTAATACATCGAGTAACTTGATTTTGTTTTAGTTCAATTAGCCATATATTCTGAAGCAGTCATGGAAATTCACAACGATGTAGATACTTAAAACCACTTCATCCGGAAGTCATCACACTGCGTGTGTAACTATAATTGAGTTAAACAATCTCTTCAGACTACTACACCTTGTTCCGGTTGTTCTTTCTTATTTGGACGAATGAACATACGTAGAATGCATTCTAAACCATTATACGTTTACAGCCAGTTTAAGTATAGCATGTTTAGTGATATTGATATTCTATTGGCGTAGATTCAAATATATAAGTGTTGCCCAGCTCATCACAATAAAGCAACACTCAACACATTATTGACTGCTTGACCGCATCGTGTTCTGCAATGTTCACAGTGCGGAGAGTACATTCTTTGGTTTTTAATCAGATCAATAAAAAACACAATCTATTGCAATAAAGACCGTGTGACTTTCATTAAAGTATGGATATAGATAGTTGATATATATACTTATTAAATTGGGGGAAGTTTGATTTCCCTTTGTTTTCATATTTTCATATTGCAAATAACAATGACTTTACTTGAGTCATATATTGGTAAAATGACTACCCATTTCTACGCATTTTTTTATTTCACTCAATAATCGCAAGATATGGGTATCTCTGCACACAATATTTCATAAAAGAATGAAATATCATATAAAAGCACAAACAAATGATATAAAAGTCAAACACCAATAAAGCTTTACATAATTTGCTTTCTTCTTTCATTTATGTATTTCTATTGTTGTTGTTGTTGTTACAATGAGTTTATGAAAAAAACACCATGTTGCTGTGTTAATGTGGAATAAAACACACGGTAAATTGTTCAAAGTTCTTATGTTCAACATTTAGATAACATATCTACAAAAAGGCTTTAGTGAAAGGTGTTTAGATGAATAATGAGTAATATTTTAATTAATTTTAAATATCCATTTAGCCCCTATTCATTTGTCATCGAAATGTCTTGTAATCACTGTAGAGTAACAATTCGGTCTAATTTCAGACACCATTCAGTCGCCTTTCAATAATAATTTCACTGCATTTTAGTGAATATTCAGTTACTGTTTAGGCTTCCACCAGTTTCGTTTAATGGAAATTCAGTTTCTGTTCTATACTCATACCGTCACGCCTTAATGATCATTTTGTTACCACTACTATTTCAATAAATATTCAACAATTTGAATGACTTAATTCCATGTACAAGATCATTCTGTAGCTTATCTTGACACTTTTTACATTTTATAAATTATTACATTAATTTGTACTACACCCCGCTGTTATTCATGGTTTGGTGTTTAATATCCATGTTCATTTGCCTCCTTGTGATTAACATTTCATCGATCATTAAGAAAGTCCATACCGCCTAGAATTGCTTATATTACCATTTTGATAAGAATAGTAAAAATAACGAACAATGATCAATCTCATAAATCCTATAGAGAATTCAAAATAGATTGATAGACAAACCTGGATACACCCGAGGTGGGATGGATTGCTTAGCCGGAATAAGCATTCCATGTTGACAGGTCATACCCGCTGTGAGTCATATATGTTGTGATCAGGTAAATTAGCATGCCGTTTGCAAAGACTGACAGTTAGATTGTATTTCAGAATTTTGTTATTATTTTTACTAATGTCCTATGTAATTGTCCACATACCTATTGCATCACAACCAAGAACACTTCAATAGCCATAAAGTCCATATGATACACTTAACATGTATCCACCTTCTCATTTAATTAGCAAGTTTTTTGTAAGTACCTTGGTAATCCCACTATAAAAGCACACTGTGCACAGAAGGTTTGATAGGGTGTATGCCACTAAAATAATATAATGCTAAAAATGTCAGGTCCACACAAACATTTCTAACCCTGGAACTCCACCGTTGTGACCGCCTAGCCGGGAATGCTTAAACCTCTTACGTATCAATTTTCATCCCTGATGTTTCCATGAACCAGCGGCTGTACTTTTATTTTCCTAATGGAATGCGAGATATTTCCTATTTCGTTATATTTACCTATCATTGAATACACTCCCTATCAAACACATTCACAGAAAAATTTAAATATATACCTGTAAAATCAGTCTTTACCAGGAAACCAGTTTGTATAAAACGTCACAACACCGGACAAGATAAGGTAACTTTACAAAAAGTACGGTCTTGCCTTCAGCAAAACTTTAAGAGTTGTTGTTCTTTCATCTATTGAGATTGTACATGTTTACATCGACTGACACAAGTAAAATATCGATGATTTTATATGTATACCTTATTCAATAACAGAATTTCGTTTACTAATTTAATCCATCCCCTCGTTAGATAGTCTTCTTGGATATCATATGTACTTATAAAAAGAAAATGTACACATCAATATATTTGAAATAATGCAATATGTTCCTTAAATATTAGCAAAAATGTAAAAAGAAAAAAACATCAATTCAAAATAATTTGAATTTGCACATTAATAATCTGCTATTGGGATCCTGCAGAACTTAATTTCAGGCATCGAGTGACTTCATTATGTTTCCCTCCATTCATTCATTTCTTCAGAAGGAGTTGTGAGAAATTTACAATGATCTAGATACTCCAAATCACTTTACACGGAAGTGATCATACTACACGTACAGCTACAATGGGTGTACTATACTTATCAGATTACTACATCTAGTTCCGGTTGTTGTTTCTTATTTTCATGAATGGGCATAAGTAGGATGTATTCTAGAGTAATATGCTCATACAGTCACTTTGCGTGCTGTATAATAAGGGATGTTAGTTTTCTAGTTCTGTAACGCTGGTCATTATAATAAAACAACACTCATTATGTTTTTTGGCTGTTGACCGCCTTATGTTGTACAATCTTAACAATTTGGATATTCATTTCTTTCGATTGAAATCAGATTAGTAAAAATGAACATTGTACTTCAATGAAGGTCACGTGTATGTCATAAAAATATGATTGTAGTTAGCTGACATAGATGTTTATTGAATTCGAATGTTTAAGTTTCACGATGTCATATTTAATAGAAAATGCTAACGCATATGTTCGTTTCATTTTAGGAAATTTTTCATTCTTAATGATATTTCAGGAGTTATAGTTCACGACATATATAGCGGTGTAAAGCATTATGCGTTTTACAAATGACTGTTCATTGTTTTCATATTGCAAATATCAGTGGCTTTACCGGAGTACTTAACGATGGGAGAATGGTTACCTATTTATACGTGTGTGGTTTTTTTCTTGTTCTGTTTTCGCATTTTAATCCATAATCGTAAAAGGGTGGGTGTCTTCGAACACACTGTTTCAAAACAGAATACAATATTATATTATATAATAACATATACAATTGATTTAAAAGCTTAAAACCTATATAACATTTCACTGTTTGCATTTATCTTTCACTTATTTTCGATTTGTATTTTGTTGTTATTATTGTAGTATGTCGATGAGAATATTTCACATTATTATTACATATAAACACAAGTTAAATTTGTAAGGTGTTTTTGCCTAGAACATTCAGACAACGTATACATAAACACTGTAGAGATAGGTATTGATGGGAATATTGTCAATATCCTGATATTTCTTCTCCCCGTGCATACTTGTGATAATTCACATTCACTCATTCACGATAGAATATGGCACGTCTAGGAAGTGATGAAACTGCACAAAGACAATCACATATAAAGGGGGGGGGGGGTACCTTGATTAATTTACAAAACTTTTTTTTTCAATCAGCAGGTGTAAATTCAATTGCTGATTTATTTCGCACCATTCTGTAGCAATGTAAGAAAAATAATTGAGAACACGTGATACGTGTATCATTTAATATATATGAAGTAAATTAAGGACTATGTGCATGTTAAGATTTTTTTTATAATATATACATACTACATTTCATGTAAAATAATTGTTTATTGTCGTTTCCAGAGCGCCACGAAAAGTCATAACCTCTGTGCACATTATGCAATTAACATTTATGCTTTTAAATTGACGACAATGTTTTTTTACACCATTTATATCCAAGCGATGTAATCTATATTGAGATATATATATATACCCCCAACAATGGTGGACATAGCCCAGTTAATTTTATCTGCAAGTCGTGTTTTACTGTAAGTGTTGGGATGGAACTGTGTATCACCCATAGCTATGACTTGTTACAACAGAAATAATACCTGTTCCTATATAATTAACAATGCTATTGATATAAACCGTAACTCGCATATGGAAATGGTACATGGTAAACAAACGCACCACAGTACAACAATAGCCGCTGGTATACTCTAACGTGGAATAATGCGTGTACTTACAGAATTTACAATGTTATTGATACAAACCCAAGTCACATATGACAATGTAAATAAAACAAAACAGATATAAGGGGAGTATAAGGTAATCTAGGGTTATTCTTATTTAAGCTACTGATGTTACCCATATTTATATTGATTTACCTCAAGTAAACTATTTAGGGTTTTTGTGACGGGTAAGCATCAAATACATTGCTGGAGACACTGTTGTAGAATAAGAAACCAAGACACGGGAGTCTGTATTCCCATTTCCTCACTCCATCCCTTGTCTAATTCCCATATTTGTTTTAAGTATCAAATAACAATACAATGTTTGCAAATTCAAACCTTCCCTCCTTAGTGAATGTTGCTGGTTATCATATACATAGGTATAAAAACACATGTAGCAATCGATGTATCTAAAATGCAATGCATTCCTTAGATATTAGCATAAATGTTAAATAAAATTCAATGTAATGTGAATCTGCACAGTAATCATTTATATAATCAATGAATGGAAATATCCAGGGATTAGTTTTAACACAACGAATAACTTGATTTTGCTTCAGTTCAATTAGCTGATATATCTACTTATGAAATTGGGAAGTTTAAGTTCCCTTTGTTTTCATATTGCAAATAATAATAACTCTACCTGAATCATATCGTGGTAAAATGACTACCTATTACTACGTGTTTTTTCATTGTACTTCATAATTGCAAAATATGGGTATCTCAGCATACAATCTTTTGTTTTTAAAAATAAAATGGCATATAAAAGCACAAAAAGAATTATTTTAAAAGACAAACACCAGTAAATTGCTTTCTTCTTTCGTTTATTTATTTTCTATTGATGTTGTTCTTCTTATCGTTACACGGAATTATTGAAAAAAATCACATTGCTTTGTTGGTGTCGCATAAAACACAAGGTAGATTGGTAAGAAGTGCTTGTGTTTAACATGTATATGATATATACATAAAAAGGCTTTAGTGATAGGTGTTGTGATGAATAAAAAAGGTAATCTTTTAATTAATTTGAAATATCCATTCAGTCAGATTTTAATTGTCATTGAACTACCTTTCAATCACTTTAAAATAACTATTCAGTCGAATTTCGGACACCATTCAGTCGCCTTTCAGTAACTATTTCGTTGCATTTCAGTGAGTATCCAGTTACCTTTCAGGCATCAACCAGTTTCGTTTAGTGGCCATTCAGTTTCCGTTCTATACGCATGTTGTCAAATGTTAATGATAACTGCGTTACATCTACTATTTCAATATATATTCAACAATTTGAATGACTTCAGTCCATGCACAAGACCATTCAATAGCTTGTCTTAAAAACTGTTTTAACTTATTATAAATTATTGCAGTATTCTGTACTGGACCCTGGCATTATTTATGGTTTGGTGTTTAACATTCATGTTCATTTGGCTCCTTGTGATTAACATTTCATTGATTATTAGAAAGCCCATATCGCATATAATTGCTTATATTACCACATTGATCAGAATATTGAAAATAGCGGACAATGATCCGTCCTCCTGTAAATAATTCAAAATAGAAAGATAGGCAAAACCTGGATACACCAGAGGTGGGATGAAGGGCTTAGTCGAAATAAGCATCCTGCGTTGACAGGTCATATCCGCATTGAGTTGTATATGTTGTGGTAAATTAATATGTTTTTCTTCTAAGACTGACTTAAATGTAGATTGAATTTCAGAATGTTGTTATTATTTTTATTATAATAAAAAACCTACTGTGCACAGCGGATTGTATGTGATGTATGACATTAAAACACTATAGTGCTAAAAATGTCAGGTCCACACAAACATTTATAACCCTGGAACTTCAACGTTGTGACCGGCTTACTCCTCTTAGGTATCTATGTTCATCCCTGATGATTCCAGGAACCAGCGACTCCTCTATCCGTACTTTTATTTTTCTGATGGAATGCGAGATATTTCCTATTTCGTTTTATTTACCTATTATCTAATGCACTCCCCATCAAACACATTCAGAAAAAAGTTCAAATATATATATATGTAAAAGCAATCTTTACCAGGAAACTAGTTTGTATAAATCGTCACAATACCGGACAAGATAAGGTAACTTTACAAAAAGTACGGTCTTGCTTTCAGTAAAACTTTAAGAGTTGTTGTTCTTTCAGCTATTGAGATTATACATGTTTACATTGATTAACTCAAGTAAAATATCGATGCTTTATATATATACCCTTATCCAATAGCAATATATTGTTTACTAATTTAATCCGTCCCCTAGATAGATAGTCTTCTCGGTTATCATATATACTTATAAAAAGAAAATGTGCACATCGATATATTTGAAATAATGCAATATGTTCCTTAAATTTTAGCAAAGATGTCAAAAAAAACACCAAACATCAATTCAAAATAATTTGAATCTGCACATTAATAATCTGTCATTGGGATCCTGCAGAGCTTAATTCCAGACATCGAGTGATGATTCCCTCCATTCATTCATTTCTTCAGAAGCAGCGGTGAAAAATTCACAATGACCTAGATACTCCAAAACACTTTACACGGAAGTGATCACACTACACGTACAGCTACAATGGAGTGATACTATACTCCTCAGATTACTGCATCTAGTTCCGGTTGTTCTTTCTTATTTTCATGAATGGGGATAAGTAGGATACACTCTAGAGCAATATGCTTACACAGCCACTGTAAGTGTTGTATACTAAGGGATGCTAGTTTTGTAGTTATGTAGCGCTGGTCATTATAATGAAACAACATCCATACTGTTTTTGGCTGCTTGACCACATGATGTTATACAATCTTCACAATTTGGATAATCATTTCATGGGATATTAATCCGATTAGTAAAAGGAAACATTGCACTTCAATGAAGGTTATAAACCTGTCATAAAAACATGATTGTAGTTAGCTGACATAGTTATTTATTAAATTCTAAAGATTAAATTTTATAATATCATATCTAATAGAAAATGCTAAATCATCCATTCTTTTTCATTTTAGGGAATCCTTCGTTCCTATTGGCATTTCAGCAGTTATAGTTCAAGACATATGTAGCGGTGTAAAGCATTCTGGTTTTTACAAATGACTGTTCATTGTTTTCATATTGCAAATATCAGTGGCTTTATCGGGGTACTTAATGGTGGGGAATGGCTACTTATTTCTACGTATTTGTGTGTGTTTTTGAATGTTGATCCATACTCGCAAAGTGTCTGTGTCTTTGAACAAACCGTTTCAAAACAAAATGCACTATTATATGATAACATATACAATGATTTACAAGCTAAAAACATATAAAATATGTCACGATTTGCATTCCTCTTTCACTTACTTTTATTTTATTTTCAGTTATTTTTATTTTGTTGTTGTTTTTTATCCCAGTATGTTATTGGTATTTAGAGGAATATTGTCACAATCTTCTGACATGTCTTCTTCTCCTGCATACTTGTGATAATTTATATTCAATCATTCACAAAAAAGATATTAAACGCATAGGAAGTGATGAAACTGTACACAGACTACCACATATAAAATGGGGTGATACCTTGATTAATTTACAAAACCTTTTTTTTTCAATCACTAGGTGTTCATTTTAATTCTTGATTTATTGTGCACCCATATGTAACTATGCAAGATTAATAATTAAGAAGAAGTGATATTTGTATCACTTTGATATACAGGAAGTAAATTAGGGAATGTGTGCGTGTCAGAAATTGTTTGTGATATAATACTACAGCACCATGTAAATAATTGTTTATTGTCTTTTCCATTGTACCAAGAAAACTCAGGACAACTGTGTGCATGATCTACATCATTTATTTCTAAACGATGAAATTTATATTTAGATGTCTTTACCCCCCCCCCATCACAATTGCAGACATCAACCTATATATTTCATGTTATAATGTCCCTGACTGCCGCGTGTAATTTGAAATTTAATAACCTGAAAGACGTGTGTTAATGTAAGCGTGCAAATGAAAATAATTGTTACCCATAGTTGTAACTTGCATCAGCATTTGAACTGTAGGGCTCACGGTGGAGTAACCGATATAATTACATACGTATCAGCTGTTATATCACAACAGTAATTGTAAATATAATCCAGGGTGTGTGTACTAACATAATTTACAATGCTATCACACGTTATGAATATGTGGGTTAATGTTAAGCTATTGCAGTTGATGTTATGTGATTTGATCCGTTATTTTGAATATGGGACTTTATTTTCCTAAAGTTTGAGAAAAAACTTTTAAACCAATTTAATGTTACTAGAAAATAAATTCCACTTGCTATATCTTTGTTCGCAGTTTTGCACGCACTTCCTATCATGTAAACAGTGACTATGGGCGACACAAGTGTTTCTTTGTAAAAGTATATTGGGCACGTAAGACTCAATTTTTAAGAAAAAAAGCACATTAAGTATGTTTTTTTGTATTCCAACTTCATTGTCAGATGTCAGGTGTGATGATAATATTTAGAGCTTCTGTTTGTGGAAATACTACTGTATCCTTCAGAACCTACATCCGGTCCGGTGTACAAAGATAAAGTATGACAAATAAATTCAGTATTCATCACATACGAGAATGAAAATAAATCATATAGATAATTAAGTTTGTGTCAATCACAGCGAATAATCAAATGACATAGAAAAAGAAGTCTCTGTCTAAAACAGAGGATGATAAAATAGTACACACAATCATGTCTCTGTCCATCACAGTGAGTAGTGAAAATGCTATAATCAACCAAATGCGTCATACCTACACTTATCATCAACTAACACACATCTGACTTTTACATACGTTACATAAACATTCATTGAAATCGTCGATACAATGAAATGAATGTAAAATTGTCTTAACGTTTCCTGTACGTTCCTCGGTAACCCCACACGTATGCCGGTGTACAGCATATTATCACCTGTTGGATGATATTAAGACACTCTATTGGTAAGCATGACAGGTTTACACAGAGAAACATATACCCCCGGACTCCACCCTGATCTTTCCTAGAACCCGTGATTATCCTTCTCTCGATTTTGCATTCCTTATGTAATTGATGGGATTGATCACCGTTCATTGGTTTGATCTCATATAGATAACATACGCTCTCTAAGAAATGCATAGAAAAAAAAATTAAATATTTTGGAAAATGTGTAACTTGAAACTATGCTATATAGATGGTAGCTATACCAGAGAACGTAACATATCTTTACAAAACGTTTACTGTCTCAGCAAAACTTGGAGAGTTATGGTTCGTGTAGTTATACAGATTATATATATTTGCATTGGTTTGTCCTGAGTAAAATGTTTGTTTTTCTGAAGGGCACGATACCAGATACAATACTGGATATATTGTTTTAGGGTAGTAAACCCAGAAACACGAGACTGTACTTCCATTTCCGTACACTATATATTGTTGTGCTCGACCTCTCCCTATCATAAGGTAATAACAAAATACAAAGAATCAAGTAGCATTTATCTATAGCAATAGCATGTTTGAAAATATAAACCCCCCGCTTGTTAAATAGTATTGTTGTTTATCGTATAATGATCATAAATCACTAGTGTACATCCAGATAGACATCATCTTTTTCTGTTCAGTTTTTAAATATTACCATACATATTATATAAGAATATGAATCGGAACATAAATAATTTATATACCTAATGCATGGTATCTTACAGTGATTAAATTTAACGAATCGAATAGACTGGTTTTCTTTCCGTTCAATTTCTCATCTCTTCAGAAGCAGTACTGTATAATTCACATTGATGTAGATGCTCAAAACTTCATGTAGAAGTCGTCACACTACACTTGTCGTTATCACGGAGTGATAATTTACTGTTCAGAGTTCTTCATGTAGTGTATGTTGTTGTTAGTTATTGCGGTGAAGGGATATAAATAGACTGTACTCTGGAGCTTACACAGCCAGTTTAAGCGGTTTATGTTGTATTTTAGCGTTCCTGGGTGTCTACTTTAATTAAGTAGCACTGATCAGTTTCATCTGCCTGACTACTTCATGCTGTACGGACTACAGAGTGCAGACAATATTTGATAGGTGTTTGACTCATTTGATAGGTGTTTAAAGGAATGCTGTCCAGTTCATGATAGCCTGCAAAGTTTTCCGCCTGACTCCTTTTATCTGCTTCCTTCTACTAAATAATATGCACCGATCCTTAAAAAATTTGAAACATGCAAGGTGAAGACAACGAACAGTGATCAATCTCATAACTCTTATAAGCAATACAAAATAGATAGTTGGGCAAACAAGGACCCCTGGACACACCAGTAGCTTTACAAAGCGTTTACTGTCTTAGCAAAACTTGGAGAGTGATGGTTCGTGTAGTCATACAAATTATATATATTTGCATTGGTTTGTTCCGAGTAGAATGTCTATTTTTATGAAGGGTGCAATACCAAATACAGTACCGGGTATATTGGGGTGTTTTTTTTTTGGGGGGGGGGGGGGTAGTAAGAGTGAGACTGTACTCTCATTTCCTTACACTATATCTTGTTTGTGGCGCTCGCCCTTTCCCATTCATTATGGTAATAACAAAATTCTAAGAATCAAATAACATTTATCAATTGCAATAACGTGTTTGGAAATCTAAACCCTTCTCTCGTTAGGCAGTTTTATCATATAAAAAGCATGAATCGCATGTGTACATCCAAATAGGTAATATATTTTCTATTCAGTTCTTAAACTTTACCATACACACTATATAAAAGTGTGAATCTGCATGTAAATAATCTATATAACTAATGAATGACATCGTATAGTGATTGGATTTAACGCATCGAATATATTGATTTTCTTTCTGTTCATTTACTCATATCTTCAGAAACAGTACCGTATAATTCACATTGACGTAGATACTCAAATCCTTCATACGGAAGTCATCACACTACCCGTGTCGTTATCATTGAGTGAGAATTTACTCTTCAGAATTCTACATATGGCTGCGGTTGTGGTTTGCTATTTGGGTGAAGGTATAAAAATAGACTGCACGCCGGCGCTTACACAGTCAGTTTAAGCGTTATGTGTTATTTTGTTCCTAGTGGTCTACGTGAATTGTGCACCACTGATCAGTTTGATCTGTCTGACCACTTCATGCTGTACAATTAAGTACCACCGATCAGTTTCCTCTGTCTGACCACTTCATGCTGTACAATTAAGTACCACCGATCAGTGTCCTCTGTCTGACCACTCCATGCTGTGTGAACTTCATAGCATGGTGAGTCTTTGTCGCTGGATAGGCTGATTGGTGTTTAAAGGAATACTGTCCATTTCATAATGTCGTGCATTTTTTTTCTGCCCGAGTTAGTTTTATCTGTTTCCTTCTGCTAAATCAAAATCACTCATCCCTGCGATATTTGAAACATATATGAAGTGACGAAAATGCACACATAATGCATACAGAAAAGACAGGGTGTATTTATTAATTTGCAAAACTTTCTTCAATTATCAGTTGGTAATCATAAGTCAGGGAATATTTCTTAAATGTTATACTTATACAACTATAAGAATGGTGATTAAGGATATTTAATATACAGAGTTAATTAAGAGCTATGTTAATCTATTCCTACAATATTTACATTGTAATATAGACCAATTTTTATTGTTTCCCTCAGTGCACTGAGGAATTTCAATGTAAACTGATGCAACTGAAGTTTTTTTTTATTCTTAAACGAACGGCACTTCTTTTGCACCGCATCGACATTTAATCTATCGAATTTATATTTATTCATATATCATTTCTCATGATAGAGGACATGAGCTGTTATTCTTGACAGTCGCGTGGAACTTAAAACATTTAAAGAAATAAATGACTGTGTTACTGTAAGCAATGTAACGATACTATATATCATTCATTGTCATGATTTCTGGTAAGAAAGTGTATACACGGGCTACAAACATGCCTTTTGTTATATTACAACATTGACTCTGAGCATACACAATTATGCATTTAAAATGTGAACCTCGGAATTTACAATTTATAGATGCAAATCTTTAATGGCTTCAGATAATACAGTTGAAAGAAGACATACATATGCATTTAGTAAAAGCTTATCGATGTGTGGGTTAATGCCAATCAATTGTGGTTGATGTTATATGATTCGACCAATCATTAAAAAATCTGGAAATTAGATTTTCTGACAGCTTGACAAAATTGTTTTGTTATAAACAGTCCGACGTGACGATCAAAACAATATCTTCTGTGTATCCCAATTCTGTCTCTGCTATCTCTTTTCACAGCGCCATACACACTTCCTATAATGTAAACAAACATGGGGTGACTGATGAACGGATCTGGGCGAAGCAGTAGTTTCTTTGTAAAAATACTCGGAACATGTAAGCAGAATATTTAACAAGAAAAGAAGAAGAAAAACGTCACTCGTGTTTGCGCTTCCACATGATTGTCGAATGCCAGTAGTTAGTAAAAAAAAATATAGCATTTGTGTACGTGGAATTACTACTTCAGAAGTCAGAGTCTAAAACCGGTGTACTATAAAGGGGATAAGGTTAAGTCTGATCAAATACAGAAAATAATAGGATGACATGGATAACTATGTTACATCACAATGGAATGGTATATACATTAAAGATTCTGTTCATCACAGCCAACAATCAAATGATATACACATTTGAGTTTTTGTCCATCTTTCACTCTATTTGCGACTAATATATAACATTATGACCCCTGGGTTGAGGCCTCTGCTGGTGGACTGTTAGTCCCCGGGGGTCTCTACAGCCCAGTAGCTAAGTACTTCGTTACTAGCTTGAAAATACGGATGTATATTTAATTGCTGTTATAAAATTTAGAATTTCATTTCAAAATTAAGGATTATCTCCCTCATGCATAGCTCTTGTCCTTGGACGAATTTGGCTCCACTTTTTTGGCACCCTGTTTTTGGCTATATTTAGCTCCAAAACCTCACAGTTATTTTGGATTTCAAACATTTCGGTTGAGTATCATTGAAGAGGCATTAATTGTCGAAATGCGCATCTGGTGCATCAAAATTGGTACCGTATACGTTTTACATCCTTTAATGAAACAACCTTGTGTACTCAATATTCCTTTACATTATGTAAAGAACAATTCAACGCTTAAATGAAATGGTGAAGATATAGCTGATTTTCCAATTTGTCATCAGTCTTGACTACTCCTATGTCGTCGCGTCAACATTGCTTGCCAATTCGAATTAAGAAAATATGAATGATACTTGATTTTCAAACTCATTTACATAAAACATCCTTCCCGAGCCTGTAGCTGATTTCTCTCAGGCAGAAGTCCATCACTACACTACACTTCATGATTTCCACAGGTCGCGGGCCGGTGGCTTCTTGACTAGAAGGAGCTCGTTGTTTCAAACCTCAGACGTATACAGACAGTTTTAACCCTTCATCACGCGTTCGACATTCACAATTGAGAGTCATGAGTCTTGCAGTTGAGATCTTAAAAAGGATTTTCTGTATCGCTCTGGATGTAGGTGTTGTACGTTGAAATGTTCCCAATGGCATGGTGATTAGCGTCAATGATATATTTAAATTAATGACACTTTAGCTGCAGCATTTCCTATCTTACTACAAACTTCCACCACAATTCGTTTGATCACAAACCAAATTATTCCAGTTAGGTATTGTGGGATAGTGATTTCTTAGGACGTGTATACTGTGTGACGTCACTGTAGAATGACGAAAGAAAAAAAGGCAAAGGTAAATAGTTCAAAACAAGAACGTAAACAAGTCAATTGCTTTACATTCTCCAACAACGCCATATTCACGATTCCCCCGCGTCCAAGATGTCTACATGTCGTTACTATTCTGGAGAACAAGGTAATTTATCTCGGAATTGTAGATATGTTATCAAAGTAGAATGTTGATAATGTGGGGTTCTTGTACTTACTGCTATCAGTACCTGATCAGAAGGAAAAGTTTTATCCATATTAAAATGTTGAGAAAGAAAGATATGCCAAACATACCAAAAGCATCCCCCTTAGTATGCAAAACAATATTTATCTCCAAGAGATGTGTACATAATTTAATGTGATCATTGTGTACGAAAGGTGAAAAGGTGAAAAGACCTTGTATACCGAACATTTTAATTTAAGTCATGAAAGGTAAAGATAACGAACAATGATTAGTCTCCTAACTCCTAACAGTAATAGAAGAGAAATTTGAGCAAACAGAAAACCTGGATATATACCATAGATGAGATGACATGCCTAGGAGTAAGCATCCCCTGTCCACCCTTCACACCCGTCATGAGCTCTATATTTTTGTCAACTAAGCAGAGTTAAACGTAGTGAAAATCAGTGTTCAAAGAACACCAAAATGATATGGTATGAAACGCACCAGGCAGCATTTGACCCATTGCTGGGTTGTACTGGCAAATTAGATCGTTATGACGACCATAGAATTAGCGAAGTACTAATTTTAAATTAGACTGTTGAGACCACTGCGCCATTAATTTCTTTTCCAGTAGTCTGTCTGGATCTTTAAAAACTGGTCATACGCAGAACAATGAATCCGTCTCATGTCACAAATTACCGATTGACAGGGGATACTTACTCCTCCTACAAACCTGGTGTCTTATATATCATGGGTTCCGTGTTTGATTAATTCTCCATTTTCTATTGCTTATAAGAGTTATCGGATTGATCACAGTTCATAATATTCACCTTCCGTTGGCTTTAATCCTCATTGGTTAGAACAATTAAGCAAGCCTAATTTAGGTCAGGAAAAAAAGTGTTAGAATATGTGCTATTTGCCAAAACGAAAACTCAACAATAGTGTGCGCACTTGACATGAATAAATAAACTAATGCATATGATATTGTATCATGACTATCATATTATAGTGCGAAATAAATTTCTAAACCCTTAACCTATCTTAGTAATGTAAACATCACTAATGGCATTTTCCTTCATATCTGATACAAGCTGAAGTCATCCCTATACACAGATAGAAAAATAAAATGACCGAAGTAACTACGACTAGTATCAATTTTATTAAGGTAATCAAGTAATTGAATTAATTGGTGCGTTTGTTTTATTATAAGCTCAGAATCTGGGTTTAGATAATTCCACTCTTGTCAAAGATGATTAACCAAAGTTACTGGCAGCAGGTTACATGCAAATAACCAATAGGGTATCATTGTCATAACGTTTTGACTTCAGTATTACACTTGATTTACTCATAATATCCTACTAAGAAGAATACTAGGGTTTTGATTCACACATAATACAGTTGTTTCAGTCTTATCTAAATGACAGATCCCGAAGTGTAAAGCTTGCGCATGTTCTTCTAACATCACACCAATCACAACAGGGATACCACAAGGACCTATTTTTGGATCGCTCTCAACCTGTATATACCCTTGTTAGGTGTTAATTGTTCTAATATCGATATGTTTACAAACGAAGAAAATTCTGCACTTATCTTACATTAATGTACGTAACATCGAAATAACTTTAAATTCCGACATTATCTACAGAAGAAAACGATTCTGAGCACCAAAAAATCAAACTATACAGCCATTGATACATAGTAAAAGAAGCCTACGTTAGACAAACCAATATTTAACACACATTCCTTTGGCGAAAAAAATACAATATGTTTTAGTTGAAAATAAAAACAATTGTTAGGTGTTCGTATAGATGAATTATTTCAGCATGATTGCCATATGGATTACGTTTGTAAATTCATCGAGACCACACTTGACCTACTTGAACATCAAGTGGAAGTACAATGAAGCGAATTTTGTGTTCGGCGGTGCTTATTATTGCAGTGAAGTTGAAATAAATTACAGCACACTGTTAAAAATGAATTGCAGAACGTGTGTTCCTCAGCTAAACGCGTGACTCGTCAATGAAATAGCATTAATGAAAGCAACACAAAGACATATCTCTTTAGATTTCCTTTCTCGTTAAAGCAGAACTACATTAAATAACTTACTGATAACACATACCATTATGCCAGAAAATAACTAAACTTCAAATTTTAGCATACTTTAAAGGTTTGGAAAGTCAAACAATAATCATAATTTTGCAAACTTCTAAATAATGTTCAAACATTCCTAGAATAATTATAAGTACGGTTAACATAAATCTTGCTCTTTAATGTTTTGATATCAATGTTGCGAGTTTATTTTGTTTTACCATGAAAAGGAAAATAAAGAAAATGATGTACTTACCATGAAAACTCGCGTATCATATTTATTTTATACTTCTAATTTGATTTAAATAGCTATAAGTGTGGATTTATGTAGCTCCTTTTTTCATAGCTTGGTCTTATGATTAGGCTTTAATTTACTTTTCTTCGAAATGGACAAAAATAGAAAAAAAAATGTATTCACCTTGAAAACTAGTACAACTTTCTATTATTTTCACATATTAATATTTTGGTAGGTGATTTTAGTGACATATCAATTTGTTTGTCAATTGGTTGCATTAATTTTGTATTTAAATCTTGCTCTTACAGTAACATCACTATTAATTGTCGCTGTCGGCATTGCTCATCATTTCCATTCCACAATGGTACGAATTACCAGATAGCTCTTTTGTACCGTAATTATTTCTAATTAATATATCCGCATAATTTTTCTTTCCCATTCACGTGTTCTTGTAATGATATTCTTAGTTTTGCCAAATTCCTATAATTACGAAGGACCATATCTGTCCTTTTCCTGTCCCGGTGATGAGAGGAACTAGAACTAATCATTGATATCCAATTTCAAAATCAATTTAAAAACTCATCTGAATTAAACATTAGTATTTTGCTTTCCGATGCTTTAATGACATTGAGAATTTTATGTGATAAGAAGACAAGACGGAAGGAGAATAACGACACATTAGTTTTTGTTCACTATAGCCGCTGTATTTTCCATTCAAAGTGACATTTTTTCGAAGGTTTTACTTTACCATCGTTTTGACATTCAACACGATGTTAATGATACAAGTATTAGTGTTTTATGGCACTATGATCTCTGTGACGTCAGACAGAGCATGTGATGTATGTAGCTGTACAGGTACCCAGGTATTCTGCCTTGGGAGGGGATTAAAAGACATTCCGACGGACATCCCAAAGAATACAACAATGCTGTAAGTACCTTCATTCTGCATAGATAATGAGTAACACTCTTGTAATGGATTATACATCGATATCACTACTCCATGCAGTTTTGAAACGACATCAAAATACGGGTGGATATTATTCTGCAGTCCACACAAAGAAAATAAATAGTGAAAATGAACAGTAACCAATATATTGATTTCTATAAATAATTCAAGAATAAGATAGGGTAAACGCGGATTCCGAAAACAATAAGGACATGATTGCATGTTTGGAAGAGTAAGCATCCCATATTGCCCAGTGACACATGGCTAGGAATGGGTAAATTTACATTGTCGGTCCACGGAAATGTACGAAATGCGCATGCCACGCGACCCATATCCTGGTTGCTATGCAAACAGTATCACTAATGTAAGATGAGTCCTTTTGCAATCCAAATGCTCCAAAACCAAAATATTTACCAATCACGGATATCCATGTCCTAAATCATAATGTGTCGGTTATGCAAAAGCATCCGCTAGGAGTGTTTCCGGTTATGGGTTAAAAGAGAACAACACGTCGCGTCGAGAGGCAGGTATATCTGCGGTTTTCATGTTTATAATAATGTAACCACAGTTGACGAAAATTGCCTATGTAGTCAGCTGTAGAAATGATTAAAGTACACGGAATAGCCACAGTTACTCATATTTACGAATTTGGCTCCATTTTTTTGGGCACTCTAGTTTTCTTTTTAGCTCCCACAAGTTTATTGTTATTTCAAAATTCCAAAACGTTGGCTTGAGCATCACTGAAGAGACATTACTTGTCGAAATGCGCATCTGGGGCATCAAAATTGGAATCGTATACGTTTTACATTTGAAATGGCATGACGACACAAACTGATATTCCTGAGATCAAGAGGTTGAATTTTGAAGATTTTTTCACGACTATCGATTGTCAAAGTCAATATCGGCTCAATCACCTAAGCAGTAGAAATATTTTGACCACTCTAGGAACGATTTGTGCATGTTCGAATTAAAATATTCTACTATTATTTATATTGGTGTTTGTATTTTGCCAAAGTTCCTACCACGTGAGAAGAAAAAAATAGCTCGCTTTGGTCTTAAATTCGACATATCAATAGATCAATGATGTTTTGTCTATTAACAATAATAACTTTCATTCATATGTCGATTTGTTATATCCCTGTGAGCTAAATATAAAGGACACCACAGAGTCGTCTACTTCTGCTTCATACTTAGATATTTTATTGAAAGTAGACATTAACGGCAAAATGACAACTCAACTGTATGACAAACGGGATGATTTCAGCTTCTCCATCGTCAACTTCCCATATTTATTTAGCAATATTCCATTATCACCTGTATATCAATCACAAACTGGCAGTTTATTTCTCTGTATGTTATCCTATCGTTATGCATTTCAGATCCCGCATAATATGTAACAGTTGTCTCAACAACTTAACGTCCATCTGTTATTGACTTGTAGGAATTTAAAATAAAGGCATTCTTACAAGGTTTGACTCTTTACTCTTTGAGCACTAAACCAATCGAATTAAACTATTTTTACTAGACTTGACCTTACATTCACTAACCCTGACAAACTATCAATAAATCTATTGAGAAACTTTACGTTTGAATAAAGACGTATTTCATCATCAACATAGTCTCATAATTGATGTTTTTATTTCAAAACATGGTATTTTCGAAATATTTAGATTATACCTGGCACGGACAAACTTCAGTCCATTAAGAATACGATGAACTCGACCATTTAATTTCGTTCTATTTCATCAATCTGCTTTGTTTCTTCCACACGCTTTCTTCTCTTCTCTTGAAACATCTTTCTGTGCGGACAAAATCCGTACTTAACGTAGGTCACGGGTTTGCTGACGTCATTGTTTTCGGGTACGCAAATCCTACGACTCAATGTCTTTTTACGTGCACAGTTAATTGTGACGTAACAGTTGTCTGAATAAAGTATACATGGGTCATTGACTGAATATAAAGAACATAATACCTAACCGATATCACATAACTATTACCAACAGTTATTATCGATGTAGAACATGCTTCGTTTGATTTTGTTGTCTTCCTTTCGTTTCTGGTGCAAAATAGAAATATGTTTTATCCTGTTACTGTATAACGTTTAGCAGCGGACAACTTGGGGAGGTGAGGCAGCTGGCGATGTTGGGAATGCTTTTATAAGCGTTTTTAGAACCCGGGGAAAATTGGACGGGAGTTTCCCAGTTCATGAAAGTTGTATTCAGAGATTTGACGCGTTCATGGCGGACAATTGAAAATGGGGGTGGGTGTAAAAATGGGGGTGGGTGTAAACGTAGTCCGGGACATATGTCCCGGAACATTTGTCCCGCGATGTCCGATATTGATATTCGCCAATTAATCGTTATACGTTGGTTTTTCTTCAAATATCTTACAAAGTGTGTTTTAAGACGATCACCAAGACTCTTCATTGTGAATTTGGTGTATGGAAATTGACTAATTATTTAATGAATGGCTTTTATTTATTATTTAGGGTGTAAAAGTAGTCCCGAAGATTTTATGAAGAAAACACATTTCCGGTTTTTGTTTTCGTCTTGTTAATAATTAAAATCAAGTTATTAGTTTGTTTTATTTTGCTGTTGATTTTGCTTAGATATTGTTTGATATCACAACAAAAGAATTTACTATATATTCAACATGTTATATGAATGTTCGTCATTCTTTTGATGGGACATCGTTTTGATGGTTGATTCGACAAGACTAGTCTAAAAATAAACAGGAAAAAGTTGACAGTTTGAACCCGTTTTATGAATAGCTAGGTGAATGTTTTGAAGTGCACGTTTAGTACGAAAATTTAATTATAACTGAAATATAAAGTAGTATAATTTATAATAAGTATAAATAATGAGCATTGAAATTGAATGGTCAAATTCTTTAAAGTTATTGAATTGGGTATCGAAGTTTCCCCCAACTAATATTGAAAATTAAAATGTGTGAACAATATGCTTTCTGATTTTCAAGTTATTTTATTGGATGTAGACTGCTCATAAACCAACAACTACATATTTCTAATACAATGGCACAGTTTTTCCATTGCAAAATTGTGTACACAGGTTTACTGCAAAGTTTTCATACACATTTCAAATTTAAAATAAAGATTTAGCAAACTATATATCAAATAATAAATTTTAAGAACAGTGATCAATCTCCATGTAGCAAGAACTGAACAATATAATTAAATTAGACATACTTTGCATGCTTGATTAACTTACTGCTAACAACTCCTATGCAATGTCACTTTTAGTGATCCTTACGCGACATTATATATGAATTACATTACATTTAGCTTCTATGAAATACATCAACATTGCTATTAGATTATTTTGAGTTTGTAACAAAGTGATCTATCAATGTTATACATATTGATAATAAATACCAGCCCTTACCTGAATGCGGATTTAATGTTTTCATCTCAGTCCGGTTCTCTTATTAATATATCAATTGTCTGCGTTGTCCCGAGGGAAAAGGGGGATAAAAAAAGCGTTTACTATATTAATCAGCGTAATAATGAAATAACCAGAAATAAGGGTGTCTTAGGATTATCAACAGGGCACAATACTTAAAAATGATATGTGTTTTATGCATAAACGAGGCGAAAACAAAAAACGGAAATTTTGTTTTGTTCGTTAAATTTTCGGGACTACTTTTACACCCTAAAGTATAACTAACAACAATTTATTAAATAAAAAATTGGCCAATTTTCATACGCCAAATTCACAATGAAGACTCTTGGTGATCGCCTTAAAATATATTTGATAAGATATTTAAAGAAAATATATCATATAACGATAAATCGGAGAATATCAATATCGGACATCGCGGGATATATGTCTCAAACTACATTTACACCCACCCTGAAAATGGCGAGTTCATAATTTTATTCAATAGAAAAAAAATAGTTAGGCAAACACGGACCCATGGACACACCAGGGATGGGATCAGGTGCCTAGAAGGAGTAAGCATACCCTGTCGACCGGTTGTCGGTAATATTAATACAGGCAGTTTTTTGGCAGTTAAATATACAGGTGAAGCGGTTGAACATTGTCTTTAAAATATAGTATTCACAGATAATATTGTTTCTATGAGAGATTAAATCTTGAAAATATTTTAAATCTCTAAACACACCATTATAATCATATAAATCGTTGGTGTATAAAACTCCTAACTTGACCAGATTAGGAAAATAAATTGGATGGTTTTTGAACTGAAATAGGTTATTTTTCTAAATCGGTAAAGATGAGGATTCGTCTAAAGTAGTCATATAGATATCTTTAATCATTGTGGTTTTATTAAAAGAGCAAAATATTTCTTAATAGAACAACGCCGGGAATGTAATATCTGTATATTCTTTCACATTTCTTAAGTTTGTTTGAATTATATATCTCAGTGATATATTTTCTTTTTGAAAAAAAAAGCCGCCGCGATGGCCGAGTGGTTAGAGCGTTTGCCCTGCATGCGGAAGGACGGGGTTCGAATCCCGGCCGCGACACACCTAAGTCGTTAAAACAGCTAGTGGCAGTTCTATCGCCAAACGCTTGGCATCAGGTGTGAATGTCACGGGTCGTCGGATATGACCTTAAAAACGGATGACCCATCCCACAGTAAGTGTGGTACGCTAAAGAACCTTCACTACGCAATGGCCGTAAGCGCCGAGCATAGGCCTAAAGTTTAGCCCTTCTCCGCTCTTGGTGACGTCTCCATGTGAATGTAAAATTCTCGAGCGAGACGTTAAGCAAGCAACATTCAATCAATCTTTTTGAAAACTATGTTCGAGAAATGTGAAGAGACTGGATTTAGTACTTAACAGATGTGCAATCCAAGACGCTTTTAATGAAAAAAAAAATGGATTCAGCATTACTGATATTGATTCCACCTTTCAATTCCTTTCCACTACGTGTATTTCTTTTGATTCTTTCCCCGGTAGTACATAGACATTTAAATATCTTACTGTTCAATTCCTTAAATATTTCATCAGACAGATTGGAAATTATAGACGCATTGCATTGCAATTTTGAAATAATGAGATTATTTATTATTTCTTTTTTGCCAAAAATTGTTAAATTTCTTTTCACCCAGTTATCGAGTATGCTAATAATTTGATAACTTGTTCCTATCCGATTTTTTGGACAATATTTTGTTATGTCCTATACATATACCAAATGTTTTAACATGATTAGTTGTTGCAATTACAATTACAATCTGCTCACATGTGTTTTTTTTAAATACATTCTGATTTCTATAGATTAAGCTTTGGACCTGTAAATCCAGGTAATTGTTTTACTGTGTTCATTACTTGTTTTACTGATTGCACGTCCTTTAGGGGACTTGTGGAATCATCTACATGTTGTATAATTTGTATCTCTTTGTTAATTCCAATTTCAAAACCATGCATTGTATCAGAAGATCTAATTCTAGTAGTTAACATCTCTGTTGTGATGATGGACAGTGATGCTGATATTGGACATCATTGACGAATACCTTTAGTCATTTTAAAAGTTTTAGTTATGTAACCGTTATTTTTAACTTGAAATAAAGGTTTATCGTAGAAGTTCTAATACAGTTGATAAAAATTGTTCGAAAATTTAAAGCTTTTAAAGTTTCAATCATAAAACTCAATTCTACGGTATCGAAGGCTTTTCGAAATCTAAAAATAATAAAATGTCATCTTCGTTATGAACTTTACAGTAGTCAAAATGTCTTGAATTAGTCGAACATTATTTGCTATATATATATATGCCTTTAATGTATGCTGATTGGTCTATATTTATAAGTTTTGATATGACTGTTTGTAAACGTTTAATCAAAACAAATGCACGAATTTTATAATCACAATTTGTTAGACTAATTGGTCTATAGTTTCTAACATTTGACTTTTCAGCTTTTTTTTATAAATAAGACGTATTATTGACAGCCTCTGCGATTTTGGGAGCTCTTTACTTTCAGAAGATGTTATCAAAGAACTGAAGAAATGATGCTTTATATCATTCCAGAAAATTTGGTAAAATTCAACTGGTATAGCATCTGTACCTGGAGATTTATTGGTTTTTCATATTTTCAATTCCGTCTTTGTATTCGGATGAAAATGGGAGACTATCACATACATTTTTTTTTCACATCGTTTAGGTTATTTTCAATATTTGTTTCTTTGAAGTAATTCTTGATTTCATCTACGCTTCACTTTTCTGAAGAATACAGGTATTCATTAAAATCGACAGGGGATGCTTACTCCTCCTAGACTCCTCATCCCATCCTTGGTGTATCCAGGGGCCCGTACTTGCCCAACTAAATACTTTGTATTGCTTATAGGAGTTATGAGATTGACCACTGTTCGTTATGATCGCCTTTCATAGCTGACCCAAGATTTCGTAATTGGTATATAGTGTGTTATTACCCTCTACTTTTTTTTAAAATTACATTATTGTTTTGATGCTTTTATTCAAGATTTAAAATAAAATGCATATTTCTCTATACTTTATCCAGTTAGCCTTTGCTTTTATGTAGGCTTCCTTTGATTTATAATCAGTTTTAATCAAGGAAGGGCCCTGAAGATAACGTCATATGTCAGTGATTTCAACAGATTCGTTTAAAGTCAGCATTTCACAAATTGTATGACTGTTTCAACGATCAAATTTGTCACACAAACATGTTATTAGATCAAATGTTTTCAAACGAGTTCGATGCAATGAGTGGACTTTTATAACAAGGATAAAGTATAAAGAAATATGTTCACCAAAGTGGAGGGAGACTGCCAGGCTACATATGGATATTCATAAATCAAACATATACGTTGATGACTAAATATCTTAAATGAACCCACATCAATTTCTAATCTATTGTATCTCTGACAAATTGTTTTAAAAAAAAACGAAGGGATTTATATTGAATAATAACTGAAAGGTCATTAAATGTTCACTATCAGCTGACTAACATATAACGGAAAAGTTAGTGACAAACTAAAGCGTTACTAGATAACTATATTGGACGGTCCCTCGGATGAGACCGCAAGACCTGAGGATATGTGTCACAGCAGGTGTGACAAGATAGATCTTCCCCTGCTCAAAGGTAGTAAGCACCAAGCATAGGCCTAAATTTTGCAGCCCTTCACGGACAATGCTGACTTATGCATAGGAGTAAAATATTCCCGAGCGGGATGTTAAACTATATACAAATCAATCAATCGATCATCTCTCATTCTAAGAAATACTTTGATACATAACTGTATGTTTGTAGATAGCATACAATACATGTCTATGGAATATTTACTGTAACGGCCTAATCATATTGTGTAAGCATTGCAGTAGGAATGTACAACTAGTAGCGTGATGAGTGGATCTTTGTAGGATGGTTGTGATGTAAAGCAATAAAACGGAGTGTGTTTTCTGTGAAGGATTAATTGAAATATACAGTTTCACCAAATAAAAATCCGAACAAAAATGTTCAAACACCTCTTGTCTGCGCGGGATAAGGCTTTCTCCTCCGTTACTTTGATCACCAGTCTGGACACCGGATAATATATTCTCTGTTTAGTATGGTATATTCATTTACCATTCTGCCAAATTTGTAACTATGTTAAGAGTCCCCGAACTTAGTAGATTTAGTAAATTGATAATATATGATTCTGTCATCGTATAGCTTAAAGTCAGCATGGTTGGTATTTAAGGAGAAACGTCGAATATTATCAAAGTAAATTGCATTTCTCACTTACAATGTTGATGTTAAAAGAATTAGTATAATTCATACCTTCCCCAGCAACATCCACATTGATGCATGTTTACACTAATCCCAGCAAGCTAGTTGCACTCCAACAAGTTGTTGTACCTACGTTTAGTTTTATTACGCTAAAGGTCTATATACATTTAAATATAAATATAAATTTATATATACATATAAATTTTGATAATGTTTTGTACTCTAATTCGCATCTTCCAGCAGTCATTGTGCAGTTGTGTCTAACAAAGCCTTAATTTTTCACTTAGCTCCCCTCCTCCTAACAGTGTTTATCCAGTTCTATTATTTTTCTTGCACGTGTAATATGTCTGTCCCGAGCTTCGTATTGTTCATGATTTATTGCCCTGAAGTTTACTACTTTTTTCGTTTCTTTGTTTCAATTGTGAATTATCCTCTTTCGAAGAAGACCTATTTATTATCCTTCTGTTCTTAACACAATGTTCTAACTTCCTCTCGATATTTACTGATTTTTTGTTTCTTTTCTTCCACAGAAGTTCCTAATCTAATATTATATTCTCTTCCCCGTTTTCTTGCATCAAACAGAATTTGGCTTTAGTAGATTATTCTCACATATCACTTTTTGATATCTCAGTTCAGTTAAGGCTTCCCGAGAACAATTACAGTGCTGTATTTAAATATACCTCAGTGCACTTCGCACCATATGACGTCACAATGAAAACATACGTCACGACGTACAAGTTCTTACAGTTGTATCGCGGGGAAAGTGTCATAATAGTAGTCGTTATTTACTACCGTTATCAAGTGATAAGCAGTATACACGAATTTTTTTCTTGTCAAATGCTTATCATATAATCATGTATTATTTCTTTTTCATATCAAATCACTCTGCATTTATCATATCTAGTTTGCACGAAGGTGATGTTCCTTTTATATTGTTACCTTGAAATCGCCCCTACATATTCTCCTGATTCGGATTAGCACTGCGTTTAATTTACATAATTATTGCGACCAGCTGCAGTAAATGTAAAACTGCAACGATGTACAATGTATTGTGGTGCTTGATGTTTATATATTCATATTCTTATTATATTGATATATCAGAAAAGTGTTGAGAACAACTTCTGACACAAAAAAAAACTCTTTTCGCATCTGATAAACTCTTGTATACTCTCGAAAATTAAGAAATATGCTACATTAGATGCATTTTAAACTTCCGTCCTTCTATCGGAGAACTTGCTTCCAAAACTTTTCAGTTAATGTAAAGGAGGCTCTGTTTTTCAATATTAAAAGGGTCGGCCTGCATGTAACCGATATTGTTGCACTTTTATAATTATCACAATAATTTTTGTTGGTTCTAAATATATAATGTCACGTGATAGTCTCGTGATGTTAAAACATGTCTCGATGAAAATATATGGAAGCCTACTGGGTATCGGTTTAAACGTCGTTTCGTTCTCGAATATTTTCGATTAAATATTTTCCATATAAAACACGAAATGCCATTTTATGCATCTGTTCTACTTTATTTTTGTATGAGACGCCTTAATTCAATTGAGATTTGGAATCTTCCGCATTCCATTTGTGCAGCATTAATTATATAATATCATATTCATTGCACGTTTCATTGATATTTGTTCTTTTGTGGCGACATCGTAAGAAATGCTCTTGTCACTTACCCTACTTAGTAAACATTCGATTGCCTGTTCTGTTGTCAGCTGTTCATCTACGAGTACCGGTTATGCTTTGGTCAGCAGTTAAGGTATTTTTTGATGAAAATTCCAGAATATATTCTTGAGATTGTCTTCTAATATTCTGTAGCTGAGTTCCATAGGTTTCCAGTAAGGTGTCATCACGTAATCGCTGTTTGATGGCAGAATAAAATAGAGAAATTCTGGGCCTTACATCTGGAGTAAATTGGGACGCTAATATAAGTGAATCATCCTTCTAACAAAAATATAACTACTTTGTCTGTCTACGGGCAGTCCAATGAAATATTTATGAAATCATGTTTGACTGACTCCACACGAATTTCTAGATTGTGTTGTTATTTACCATTGAAAATTGGCAATCTTTCATTGGGTTCATCAATATTAGGAGTTTCGTGGTTTTCTTGAAATTGGTTCTAATTGTAGCACAAATTGTGTCCTATGTATTCATGTCCATATTCAAATATCCGTACATTTCCTCTGAATATATGGTAATGAGAGTTTGTATTCATAGCATTCGTCTGATAACAAAATTGTGATTAATTCGTTGGTTGTCTTCTCATGTAGCTGTCAGGCATAATTTCTTCCAAGTTTTTGTTACCATGGTGATTATGCATCTGGGATTGTGGCATCGTATGTGGCACTACAACCTATCACAGGGTCAAATGCTGTTTGACGTGTTTCATACCTAGATCGTTCTTGACAAACTGATTTTGATTATGGATAACTCCATTTACCTGATCAAGATCCAGGGCTCACGGCAAGTGTAACTGGTCGACGGTGGATGATTAATACTCCTAGATACATTATCCCACATCTAGTATAGCCAGGGGTCCATGTTTGTCCAACTCTCTATTTTGTATTGCTTATAGGAATTATGATACTGAGCACTGTACGTAATTTTCACCTTTCAGTCTGCATCATCGTCTGCATTTCTTGAATAACATTCATCTGTTGTTGCACAGTTTTCATTCATTACATGACTTCTTGATGTTCCTGTTTCTATTATAGACTGACTGATAATTTCATGTCCAGATACACTACCCTGCGTTCATATTTCATCTTGCATATCCTCCCTTTGAAGTGAAATGTTTGATTTCCCATGTCATTCCCTGCAGCGTTTTGAGGTTCCACATTGGTTTGGGATGGAATTGTCTATTTCTGAAATGCACGCCTTTCTCGTTTTTCTTCTATTTTTGGAGATACAATTTTGTTTATCTGGGAAATAAGGTTTTGGTACCTTTTGGTCACCCTGCTTGTACCATAAAATATATTTTATTCATCAATAAAAAAGGAAAATAAAAAATACTTTGTTGTTGATTTTTTTTTTTGGTTTCCACAAGTATCTAACGTTCCAAATAATTGGGGAAGCAATTCCACTTCAAGGAAAACGACTTAGCGGTCTTTGATTTTCCTCTCCTAGTTAAGATTAATCATTGACAAGAATAAAATACCTTTTCACCTATTCATTATGTTTATACTTCATTAACAGCTTTAAAAAACCGCTACCGTCAATCGTTACCAATCTATTTCATAAAGAACAAGTTTAAAAATTAACACTGTTTTTAATTAAATAGTATTACAATGAATCAATACTTCATACTTGTCAACATTAACCGTGAATTCTGAAATTTGCACGAACCTCTTATTTTAACAACTGGACAACTTAATTAATAACTGACAGGTAACTCTCTCCACTAACTCAAATTGCTAGCGACATGCTGTATTTATACATAACACATGCTTACCAAGTACCGGATGTAAATAACTAGATAACTAGTTCACCATTACAATGAGTATTTACATGTTATTTAGAGCAACCCATATATAAGAATGTATATCAATAAAACAAGAAAAGCACAGAAATAGTTATTTTACAAGATGAGCCAATTTTTTTTTTTACATAATCACGATTATTTCTAATTAGAAACAACAAGGTCGGGATCGAGATATCCATGATATCGTCCGAATTTCTGTAATGTTGAGGAGATAAGAAAACAGTATGTAAAGAGTTCCCGATGTGCGTCAAGTATAAACGATGAGACATGTTTTATAATGATACAATGGCAATGTTACTAAACGCAGTAAATGATAATGCTGTAGTAGGAATTTGTACAGAGACAACCTGCACAAAACACAAAGGTTAAGCCAATCTGTGTTATTTATAAATAAATGCATGTTACATAAACATTTGTGACAAGTATATAGTATACAAAATCAATCATATTGTATGTTCAACAAATTCAATAGCAATGTGTAGCAAACACAATGAATTCTAATATATAGCAAACAAAAGCACTCCTAGTGTATAAAAAACAAAATATATTCTAATCAATCCCAGTTAAAAGTAAACAAAGTCAAACCCTACTGTACACTAACTAAAATAAACCCTACTGTATATTAAGCAAAATCAATATTAGTGTACAGTAAATATAATCGAATCCAATATATAGTAAACAAAATCAATCCTAGTGTAAAGTAAACAATATAAAACGCTATTGTACATCAAACAAAATCGATCATATTGTATACTAAAGAAATGCGTCTGTACAGATTGTACATCAAACAAACAATAGTGTATAATAAGCGAAATCAAACCTAGTGCATGCTATACTAAATTAATCTGTGTGTACGGTAAACAAAATTAACCCTAGTGTGTATTAACGAAAATTAATCTCAGAGTATTGCAAACATAATCAACTCTAGTGTATAGTAAACAAAATAAATCCTAGTGTATCGTAAAAATCGACACTGGTACATAGCAAACATATTAAAATATAGTATGTGGATAACGATATGAATATTGCTGATCATATTGAATCCAACTTGTCAATGTCGACGGAGTTAATGTTAAATGATGTTGAAAAACAACACCGGTTATCAATAAATAATACAGCAATTAGAGTGGTTATTATTGTTATTAAAATAGACAATGCCTTCAAAGTTTTTTTTATACTTCCTAGGCATCTATTGGGATATGACGTCCTTCAATTTCATTCCTAAAATGCAATACGGCAGTTTTCGTATATGCATCCACCACAGTTTGATTCTGTCGAAAGTGTTCAGACAGTTCGTACATTTAAAGCAAACATCGCTTATCATAGTTTATGCTAAGGTGTTTAGTGGAAAGTACTGCATTTGTTGTATTACATATGCTTGTAATATCACAGTAATAGTCGTAAACAGTTATAATATATGTATTTTAATTCAGATTGTTGAAACATTTGTATAATGTTATTAAAATCAATTGATAGGCCAGTAACCTCTCACACAATTGACATGTTAGTCTGTCAGTAACAACGTTATCCAATCAGATGCACAGACATGAACCAGATAAAGACGACTAAGTGGTGTCAAATATGATATGTTGACTCCGAATATGGATGAAAATAAAAACTGCTGATATATAAACTGTCGTTGATATATTTAATGTTGATCTGTAGGTTTTTTTTCTAATCACGTGCCCAAATTTCATTAACATACAATCACATTAGTGCTAAGTGCAAACAGAAGAAACCCGCTTATCTGATTAAGAGAAAGAGTTGCGACCGAGTGTGACCAGTCGACAGGATATTCTTACTCCTCATAGTCATCACATCCTACACCTGGTTTGTTCAGGAGTCCGTGTTTGCCGACTCTATTTTCTGTATACCTTATCACAGTTATGATTTACATCACGATCGTTATTTTCACCATTTATTTGTGCAATTCCATCTTGTGTAACACAGACTGATACATATCTAAATATCAGGAAAAAATAAAGGTTAATATTAAGTTTACTTACTCTTTCGGGGACACATATACCAAATTCAACATAGAACATCATATGTAGCGCTCAGGAAAACGCCATCAGTGGCCATAAGAATGAACCAATTCAAAATAATCCCCATAGTCACAACGTTGTCTAGTGTTGTAAATGTACAATTTAAGTAAGTACAATTTGAAAATTAATGAAGCCGATGCATTTAATGGCAAAAATTCAAGCCATTACATTTGTAAACAATTTCCATTAAAAATGTGATTGTGAGTAAATAAAGAAGTTCGTTGATTTGTTCATAGCGGTCATGCATTCACCAGTCCATGCAAAATGGGGTCATTTGCAAAATGGAAGTCCGTGTGTTGCACGATGACGTTTCTTTTATTCTAAATTCTGAGTGACCATATACTGACCTATGTTGTATATAACTTAACCTGGTACAGTTTATGCTTCACATAATCCGCTCCAGTGATTATAAAGCTTACACTGCACTACTCTAGGTCTATATCGTATGATATAGGTCAGAATTTATGTAAGCCACCATGTGCATATGTAGATAATATGATGTTAAAGTACCCACTACGTTATTCTCCAAAATATCAACGATATAACACGATACACGTACGATACGTTAAGATAGACATAGAATACGATAGGCTACACACATCATACGATGTGATAAACGAAAAAAAACTGATAAACGCAAATACGATAAGCGTTCTTCATGATATACACACCACGTGATAAACGAATCTCACGATGGATCTGATCAACGCAAAATGCGATAAACGCGATTCACCATAAACGCAAAACGCAATCAATGATATTCACGATAGACGGAAAATCTGATAGATATGTTTTTAATTTAGAAATAATTTAGACAGAACGAAAAGTTGGGAGCTAGAAGATTATGTTGATATTAATTGAAATATATCAATGTTCACTATTTACCAGACAGGTATATAAAAAAAATCTATTTGAAAGGCAATAATGTATTTGCACAAATGATTATCATATTTTTTTTGTTTTGATCTTGCTGATATAAATGATGTATTTTTTCAATAATCAACATGTACTTCTTCTGTTCAATATAAACCTTTTGCTATCAGTAAAAGACAATTATTGCAACTGGAAATACTGTAAGTTTCAAACGCCTTCATTAACCTGAAGGCAAATTGATATTTTATTTGTTCACTCATTTACTAGATGAAGACCGGCGCAAGCGCAAAAAATTGAAATGCAGCTGTTGTGTTTTGGGTTGTTGAGGATTTGCACACGAAGTTTTCAACTTCAAACAAACATTAACACATCAACTACTGATAAAACGTATACTGAATTGAAAACTGGAGCACCCATCCATTTTAGTAATGAAAAAGTGATATTTTGAATTCTGTTGACTGACTAATGTAGGTGATGGAATCGGGGGGGGGGGGGGGGGGGGGGGGAGGTATGATTAAGACTTTACCATTTTTGCTAAATATACATTAATCAACGATTATTCACGTTCCTCGCTTTATTTACCCCCTTTTCAGTTTGTACGTTAATCTACGAAACTAGTTCGTGACCTCCTTCTCATTTGTTTCACAGCAGCAGTGGCCTATAGCTTATATCATTTGCCTGACATGCAAATCTCATTCGCGACAGACCTAAGTCGTTAAAACAGGTAGTAAGAGTACCATCGCCAAACACTCGGCATCAAGGGTGGATGACACAAGTCCTCTGATATGACCTTAAAAACAGATGGCCCTTGCCACAGTAGATACAGTACACTGGTCAATGGCCGTAAGCGCCGAGGGAAGGCCTACATTTAAAGCCCTTCATTGATCTCGGTTACGCCTCCATATGAGTGAAACATTCTCGGGATAAACGTTAAACAGCTAAAATCAATGGATAAATCTCCTTTACTTCCGATACCTGTATGCGGTCAATTGGTGCCCAATCGGCGGATATTCATGGGTAAGTTGTTATAGCCCCACCCATTTGTTTGATTGGAATAGAGCAATGCTAAACAATCACCTCTATAGTTTAGCAATAAGATCCATTTATATATAAATACTTTAGCCAAAACCACATGCAACTTCGTCTCTATCTGTGTACAATATTCCTAAACTTGTTATAAAACCTGATTTATATACCAAAAAGAAAACAAAATTTGAAAATTACATTCTATACTTATGTTGAAATTCCTGTCAAATGATTGAAACAATGATATCATCGTTGATAAGGTTATGTCATTACAATGGACTTTTTGTAATCTGTCCAAAGAAATAAACAGTAATAAAACAGCATAGGTATTTCTTGACCCACGCAACTATTTCTTTCAAACACTTCATTTGAAATAAGGAAACTGTAAATCGAATAATTATTACAACATAACATCAATATAATGCACAGTGACATACACCGTGCTTGATACCCTGGATCAGTAGCTCTTTTCTTTTAATGTCTATCATCTGGTAATGCAAGTTAGTTTTGACTGGAATTTTACCAGACCCCAATATCATTTAAACAATTAAACTTTGCTGGAATGTGAAATAGAACCAAATAATATTTTGTGTAGCAATGGAGTGTATTTTGCATCAAGCAATAAATTCACCACTGATTCAACAATTACAACTACATGTAATGACTGTTTAAAAACCAACTACACGATGTGATATTTTTATACGTTAGATATCCCTACACTATGAATGATAATTGGTACTCAAAAGTAATAGGAACAGGTTGAAATCCATATCTTAATAGCACCAAATGAAATGAATAAATATAAACAAAAGACGACTTGTTTTATTAGCACTTTTGAAACGGTTCAAACATGTTTGTGCATACTGTGTATACTCTAAAAATCCTTTACCACATATAGAGTGTCATCAAGGTGAAAGGGTACACTTGCTAATCCATTTACGTAACACACATGTCAACCATACGGTGATTTAGATAATAGGTGAAAATAACGAACATTGATCAAGCTCATAAACAAATGATACGTGAAAACATGAACAAATAAAATGTATCCGTGTCTTGTTTCATCGGGGAATGAAGGTATGTATCATTGCAGAAAAAAAGGCATAACCCAAGTATGCGGGTTATACATTTTTTTCTGCAAATTATTTTATTGTTTATTTAACAGTGAAACTAATTTTGAAATGAAACAAGCTGACCGAGTTAATAAGAATCGATAGGCTTCTGATATACGAATAAAAGTCATTGTTCTTTAAACATTTTCCATTCATAGTGGTCAAAGTAGATATATAAAACTTAATAGATGGTCCATGCAAATGCAAGTTTACATTTTACAACTTGTTAGCATTGAATTAACTTTTATCCGGGTGGTGCAGTTTTCAGTCTTAAATACTATGACAAGTGTAAGGTTTCGAAGTAGGTGAAATTGCCTTAGTCAAACGGAGAAGTTTCAGATGTTTTCATGTAGTTTTGGTATTTAGGTTACCTCTTACACACAAGTGAGAACATCTGTCATTGTCCATCGTGAGTCGTTTAATAACATCGGAATAGTTTTAACTCTTGCTAACTCATTTGAAAGTATTTTAAAAATATATATGAAGGATCTTTGGAAGAGGCGGACACAAATTCAAAATACGAGGACAGCTGCACTCCCGAATATTTAGGAGCGGGCAAAATGTTCATTCTTTAAAAATAGTCGCCTCTACAACCATACATCTGTAAGGGAAAATAATCATATATAGTAAATTGTAAATGCATGCTCCTCTGGGTAGATGTTAGACTTCAGGGCTGATGCAAATTTAGTATGTAATGTTTTTAACAAAATATTTATCTATTATTTTCTACATTGCTCTTGATTCTAAAATGATATTCGTTGTATAATTAGAATAAATATATCATAGGGAGTAAACTTTTGGTCCCAGGATGTTGCCAACATCCTTGCAGGAGTTTCTGTTTTTATTCTTTGAATCACCCATTTAAGCTTCCGGATGCAAATTAATAATAAATATATTTAGGAAAATGTTAAATTTATTAATTTCGCAGCTGCATAATATGACAGGTCAAATAAGTAATATCGTATCAATGTATATGGCTCAGGCGGGTGTGATCGGTGGACAATGGATGTTTACTCCTCCTAAGCACCTGATCACATCGTGTTTGCCCAACCCTCTATTTGTATTGCTTATACGAGTTATGGGATTGATCATTGTTTGTTATTTTCACCTTTCATTGTTATAATGCTGTACTGTTTATATTTTGTTTTCATTCAATGCTACACTCTCAATGTTTTGCAAAGCCCCTATATTTGCTTCTCAAAAAAAAAAAAATGTAGCAATACATACACCAGAAATAATGTAAATCAATCGAGAGTATTCAACTATTCTAAACAATCTTTAATGAATTTGAAATCACAAAGCTAGTCTCCAATCAACAACATCAATAAGTATAGTTTTTCTAGGTCTCGTGGATACTTATTGTCTAGACTGTTTTGGTACCAGAGCCAGCTGCCCCTTCAACAAAAATGGCAAAAGGAACCATTTGCACCAAGTGCTCAGTCATTTAATAATCACTTTGCTGAACACCACTCTGATTTTACAAATACGTGGTATGGTGTTGATGTGAAGAAGAAGCTGGGGTTCCCCATTGACAATGTATTCGTAGTATTTGGTAATTGGGTCTTTCAACATTCTCTTTTATTTTCCACGGTGTGAAATGTGCTCCGTTATTAGGTAGGTATTCTGAAGAGAACACTGTTTTTGAAATATAGTATTCACAGATAGTCTTGTTTCTATGAGATATTAAATCTTGAAAATATTTAAATTTCTAAATACACCATTATTGTCATAAAAGTATTTGGTGTATAGAACTGTTGACTTGACCCAATTGGGAAAATAAATTGGATGCTTTTTGAGCTGAAATAGATTACTTTTCTAAATTGGTAAATATAAGGATTCTTCTGAAGTACAGACGGTGGACAAAAGTATTCGCAAGATCGCTTCGTTTTTCAAACGTGTTTATCGAGTATCATACATTGCGGGTTATATCTCTTTGCACAGAATCGAGGTAAGATACTGACAAACAAGTTGATGGTACAGGGATTTCAACAGTCTCGATTGAAGTCAGCATTTCACAAATTCTATGGTCGTTATAACGATCTACTTCGTCAGTACAACCTCGCATTGGGTCAATGCTGTCTGACGTGTTTCATACCGATTGTTAAACCGTTCTTGGCACACTGATTTTGACTGCGGATAACTCCTTTTACCTGATCAGGATATAGGGCTCACAGCGGTTGTGACCAGTCAACAGGGGATGCTTACTCACCCTAGGCACCTGACCCCACCTCTGGTGTGTCCAGGGGTCCGTGTTTGTCCAACTATCTGTTTTGTATTGCGTATAGGAGTTATGAGATTGCTCACTGTTTGTTATCTTCACCGTACATACATGAGTTATCCTTTCACAGATGATGCATTTAAAAAAAATGAAAGTCAATTATGTGACGTAATGATGTTTGTGTTCGTCTGCATCTCTGTTTATACATGCACGATAGTGATTAGAAAACATGGGTTGTAAACATCGGAGCTGGGTATAGGCTGATAAGAAAACATCGAAGCATTAGTACAGGGCTGTAAAAGTTCAGGGGAAGTTGGAAAATTATTATGAATGTCTATGTCAACTGTGTATAGAGCTTGGGATAAGTTTCGAGTGCAAGATACAATAGAAAATTAACAAAGAAGTGGACGAAAAATAATAATGAGTACACGTGCACAATGGAGACTTGTTAGATAAACACTGTTGGATAGAAAAAGACCACTGCCGGACGTTACAAAAATGTAATGAAAATAGCAATGCAAATATTAAAAAAAAAATAGTTGGCGATGTTTAAGACAGAAATGGATACTAAATATGTGTTTGTATAAAAAAAATACGGTCCAAGTTATCAATCGTGTAAAACGTGCGCAAGGGTGTGCGAGTAAAATAAACTGGGCCGTGGAAAATGAAAGGAAAATGGTAATTTCTTCTGACATGTGCCAGATTGTCTTTGGAAAATACGGTCCAGTATATATATGGAAAAGTGATTTAACTATTGAATGTTGGACTGTATTTTCCCTCGAAACTGGTAAAATATTTGGGGATGCATTACGTGTCATTGCGTTATCACTCTTTGCAGAGTCAATACATATAGCAACATGAATAACTCTGAACAATACGTTGATAACGTGTGGCTTGTATAGCAGAACTATTTCAAGACTACAATTATTTGTTGATGGATGACCATACACCTGTTCTTTGATCTTGTCTTTCAACCAATTACAAAACTGACAAACAAATTACAGAACTGAAGTGGCTCACACAATCACCTGATCTATGCCCCGTAGAAAACATATTGCTGGTAATTAAAAGAAAACTTCATATCGCATTCGCACATTAAATTCTGCAGGGGTCGAAATTAACTGTTTCTACCACAGGCTAATTTTAGCCTGTGGGTAAAAAATCCACAGGCTAAAATGAAAACCTACAAGCTAAAATGAAAATAATGAAGCAGTGCTCTTTTTATATATATATATTTTCAATCAGTGATTTTCCCCATCATTACTGAGCCTAGTGGGTCAACATGCAGCGTTTGGAAAAGACACTAAGTTACGTAAGTCATATGGTGCAATGTCTAGGTCTCTTGATTATCGCACCTCTAACAGTCTAATTCACGACTTGTTTACCGCAGGTCTAGATCCAGTCTTCCAATTCCATGCCACATCAGGGTTGTCACTAGTGATTTTTTAAAGCGAATACAGCACTCATGGCTTTATAAGCAGCACGATCACGAGTCCTATGACTTTTTTGATAATCGTCTACGCGGTGAGAAATACACCCGTGTCGTCACTACAACCCGACCTCAATATGACAATGACATTCTCATGATTCTGATAAAAATAACTACCAGAAGACTTGGTAAAACATAGATTCCGATATTTTTTTGTAGATAAATGAATAACAAAAACGTCATACTTGGAATTATTCAATTTAATCACCCCTATAGGTGAACAGGACTCGTGGCACATGTCGATATGCGATGTCCAATCTCTAAAGCATTTGTTTGACTCCGAGTTTCTTAAAAAAATCATAAAAGAAAAATCCGGATAAAAACGGTTATTGAAATCGGTCGTTCATGTAAGCGTTTGTATGATTCGGAGTGCAAGTTTGAGAAAAGCGAATAGCGCATCACCGTATAAAACGGATACGATACGATCATAGTTTGTAAATCACCACTCGCTAAGATTTTCGAGTGTCCATTATTTTTACTCGCTATTTTTCACATGTACTCGCATTTTGCGAGTATTTCTCGCTAATTTCGACCCCTGATTCTGGTGATGAACTGTATCACAAAATTCTGGAAATCTGGACTTCATTTACAGTAAATTATACAAAATATCCATGCACCCTTCCACAACGAGTGCGACAAGTTCAAAGGGTCCGAGAGTATATCACGAAAGTATTAAGGTACTTCGCCTTCTTTTATTTTATTGATTATTGATAGAAACAAATTGTTTATTTACAATATCTTTGCATTTACAAGTTATTTGTCCTGTTCAGACACTCCAAAAATATGTTTGTTTACCGTCAAGCGTTTTTGATAAACAAAACGGGCGTCATCGCCCGTGCGAATACTTTTGTCCACAGTCTGTAGTTATAGAGATATCTTTATTTATTTTGGTTTTGTTAAAAGCGCAAATTACTTCTGTATAGAACAACGTCAGAAATTAATACCTGTATATTCTTTTACATCTCTTAAGTTTGTTTCAATCATATACCTCTTTTGAGATTTATGTTCAAGAAATGTTTAGAAACTGGGTGTAGTACTTTGCAGACGTGTAATCTAAGACGCTTTTAATGAGAAAAAAATGGAATGAACATAAAAATATTGACCCCACCCTTCAATTCCTTTCCAATAAGTATTTGTTTTGATTTTTAATGAGATTATTGATTATCTCTTGTTTGCCTACACTTGTTAAAAATCTTTCTCCCCAGTTATTGAGTATGCTGATAATTTGATGAATTGTTAAATTTCGTTCTCCCCAGTTATCGAGTATGCTGATAATTTGTTGAATTGTTATTATTTTTCTCCCCAGTTATCGAGTATGCTGATAATTTGTTGAATTGTTAAATTCTTTTCTCCCCAGTTATCGAGTATGCTGATAGTTTGATGAATTGTTAAATTTCTTTCTCCCCAGTTATCGAGTATGCAACGATAAGAAAACCCTCTGTATAATACCCGTTTTACGAAACAATACATATGTATATTTGTAAAATAAAAGATCCGAATTTTTATCACACACACAAACACAAGTACAATCGTGTCAAGGTGAATTTTATGATCTAGTCAGTTTAAAATGGACACAATATCCACGACGATGATACTGTACAATTTCTGAAGATGTCGTCGATGGAAGATTCGCAGTATGTTGTTTCCATGCATCTTAAACAGAAATGTGAATCGGAAATACATGATAGGCATTTGCATGTTCCAGGATAATATTACTGGCTACGTTTATAATATAGAGGCTATAACAGATACGATTGAGTGAGTGAGTTGGTGTGACCTGAATTTTTAGTGAGTGAATTCAAATGTTCTCGGTCGGTGTAAAATTGAAAACATCTATCATAGGAATATTAATATTTTTTTCACAATTGAAACTTAGACGGTACCAATGTCGATGTACCAAATGTGCATTTTGACAAATAATGTCTCGTGAGTGATATATTCGATACAACTTGTGTTCTTCAAATTGATTTCAATTCTTTCTCTTTTTTTTGGAATGACAAACAATTGGAAACCAATACTATTAATTTCAAATGATTATGTTTCTCATTAATCGAACTGAGAATCATGACAAAGTTAAGATACACATGTAACGAAATTAGTCAGTTGCATCTTTATCATGAAAGGTGAAGATAGCGAATAATGATCAACCTCATCGATCATATAAGTAATACAAAATAACGAGTTTGGCAAATACGGACCCCTGGACACACTGTAGGTGAGAACATGTGCAAAGTAAGAGTGTCTCCTGTCGAACGGTCACACCCACCATGAGCTCTATATTACGAACAGGTAAACAGAATTATCCGTACTTAAAATGGGTGTGTCGAACTAACAATCAATATGAAACACGCCAGATAACATTTGACCCAATGATAGACTGTCTTTGCAACAATATCATTATAACGATCATATAATTTGCGAATTGCAGACTTTAATTGAAACCCATGAATCATCAATTTGTTTGTTAGTAGCATGAACCAATCTAATAACTGATCATACGTTTGACAAGTTCTTGTTTATCGCATCAGTTATGAGATCTGAGCATGATATGCAGGTGGGAGTTGAATATTACTGCATAAATATGGGAAGTCGATGACGAAGAAGCTAAACTAATTCCGTAAATCGCAAAATGAATACGAAATTGATCATGGGGCAAACATAAACCTTTGAAAACACGAGACAATGTCAAGTGGTTGGTGATTAAGCATGTGCTGACTATAGTATGGACACGCCAGGAGCGATATGCAGCACATGTATATTGTATTATCTCCTTCACGTATAGCTCTTATCATTAGACGAATTTGACTCCACTTTTTTGGCACACTGTTTTCCCCTATAATAGATTTAAAACTTCCTTTGTTATTTTGGATTTCAAACATGTAAGCAACTCATCTCGCAATGTATTACTTCACCCAGCAATATAAACTCGCGATAGTCTCTCTTCGTTTTGACTCAAATCATGTCTAACAAACTGCGTTATGAATTACCGTTTCTCAGCAGAATGATTGTTTGAAACGAATGGCTGACCGCAATTCTGAGTATAAATTACAGACCAAACGCTGTCATGGTATATGTTGTGACATTCTGTTAAATTCCTGTAGCTTTTTTAAATTTCCAAATGACATATTAGATCATGTGTATGGTGTCTGAGTACAAAATCAATCTACCCATTCCACGCTATTGTGTTAGTACATCCATTCATTCATTTGATTTTTTTTTCAAAACCTCGTTTCCCAAGCATTTATATACATTGTAAAGTGTTATATATCTCTAAATAAAGTATAATGAAGGTCAATATTTTCTTCATTCCTCGAGTAGTAAAAATTAATTGTAATAATTAGTAAGCAAAATAATTTCAAGTTGATATGAAATAAAAACAGTCGTAATGTAAACCGAGAAAGTGAACGTCATATTCGGTGTTCAGAATTAAACGTTATATCAAATGTACATATTCTATAGTCTATAGTATTGTATATACTCGCCTATAAGTCAGATGTTTGGTCCAAAACTCTATGTCCGACTTATAGGCGCGTCCTAAGAAAATTGGTATTTTTCTGGGCAGCGTAATGCAAGGTGAAGATAACGAACAGTGATCAATCTCATAACTCCTATAAGCAATGCAAAATAGATAGTTGGGCAAACACGGACCCCTGAACACACCAGAGGGGGGAGCAGGTGCCTAGGAGGAGTAATCATCCCCTGTTGACCGGTCCCACCCACCGTGAGCCCCATATGTAGTGTTTTTTAAACAACTCCGGACGATTATAACACACTACTACAAAAATGATTATTCTTCACAAATATCTAGACACATCGTATTGTTTATGTATTTTAAAATTATGTATACAATTACGTATTTACATATATTCATAATTTTATCTAGTTAAGTGTATATTATTTATTTTAAAAATCATTTACATACCGGTATAACTAATTATTTAATTCAATTTAACAAATCTCTCGTTTATCGGCAAAAATGGAATTGCGAACTCGATTAAATATTGAAATATTCATATGTATACCGGCTGAAATATATTTCGTAAAAGATTGAATACTGTTAACAGATAATTTAGATCATCCTTCTTGACTCTTAAAATCTCGAATGTTGATACAGTGAATTTTACCGGAATCCCACAATAACAATTTTCGCGAGGCGCATGCCTTTAATTAAACACGGTGTCAGGTACTGTGTAATTAGGACATCATAATTGCTTAGGTAAACAAGTGATCATTATCGATGATAAATCAAGGGGTTGCGTTTAAACCCCAAACAAATATGACTTGGATATTGAGCACCTCATAATTATTAATTTCTGAAAATATTTTTTTTGAAACATAGGCAAAAACACTAGACCATTGACTTGAAATTGTCAACCGATTCTGACAAAAAAAGTGTACCGACTTACAAGCGGGCCAATGGTAAATTCCTACAAAATAACCTTAAAAACTACAACCGACTTATAGGCGGACCGACTTATAGGCGAATATAAACGGTAAGCAGAATTAATTCAGGTCTACACTAAATGTAGTAAACAGAAACAATTCTAGTCTGTAGTTCATGACATAAAATATAATATTATAAATAAGTATATGTTATCGTGAACAAAATCAATCCAATTCTATTAAGGGGTGAAGAAAATGTAAAGTGATCACTCTATGTAATGATTACTAAATTAAGAGTTGAACAAATAGGATCCCTCAATATACAAGTGGTGTAATCAATCGCCAAAAGGGAAGTACCACATCCCTTATCGATATATCACATATGCGATTGATAACTGGTCATCATCTTCACCTTTCATATAGAAAATTAAATTCCTATGGAAAGGAAGATCAATCTAAATAGACAACAAACAAAATAAACCATAGTGTATAGTACGCACACTCGATCTTAGCGTATACCGAATAAATTTAGTCTTAGTGCATGATAAAAAAAATAATAAAAAACAATTCTTATAAATTAACAAATATATTCAATTTTAATATCGTTTGATTCCCTATTGTTTAACGTCCCGCTTGAGAATATTTCACTCATATGGAGACGTCACCATTGCCGGTGAAGGGCTGCAAAACTTAGGCCTATGCTCGGCACATTGAACAGAGAGGTATCTTTATCGTGCAAAATTTGCTGTGACACGAGGGCAACCCCATTTAATCATTCTTTACGACAAGCAAGGGATATTGCGGGCCTACTCTAAACCGGGCCTCAATGCTATTTAGCATAACCGTTGTTGTTATTATTATTGTATTATTGTGAAAAAATCAATAGTAACAAATCATTAGCATCCATCACTCAGTTACCTCTTGTTTACACCTGTCAACATTAACCGTAACTTCAGAATTCTGCACGAGCCTCCTAATTTTATAATTGAAAACCTCAAGATATATTGCCCAAATAAAAATAATGTTGGTTTGTCCTCGCCCTATAGATTTTGAGAAAGTTGCATCGACCCAAAAGGTTGAATTCCGTCATTCATTCTGGCGATTATTTTTTACTCTGTTACAGGTACAAATCAATATTTTATAATGACCAGGTTTCTATATCTTGCTGGTTTCGATCTAAAATAAGCAACTAGGTAAAGGAGTCACCTTTAGGATTAGTATTTTAATATTTCCATTGCATACATTGAAGCATATATACAATTCGTAACGTGCAGAGGTCACCCAGCCAAGTGCTGATCTCGCTCGCTGTTACGTTACTTGCGTGACCAAGAAAGATACTCTACAACATCGTTAGGGAAGATAGCTCATGAGCGAGGCAATATAAGTTCCATATTATACAGTTTGCTACACACACCCCTGCTCGTGGAAGCTTTGTCTTCATGCTTAGCCTGATTCATTTCTGAGTTGTTGGCACCTGCTTAGTAACGCCATCCGTTGTCCCAGACGATAACAGTCGTGGTTCCCGGACTAAGCCACGTCCGTATCCAGATATTCGAAGATATTTTAACTGAAGAAGGCTTCCTAACAAAGACCAGACTCGCTAGGCTGTCACTAATTTGTCGTAAATTGGCAACCTCTGTCTCCCTGTCAGCTTCTGTTATTTGTAACTGTGCAATAGCTATGTTTCGTCCCTACATGATATTATCTATATCTTGTTTGTTGTACTCGTCCTCTCCCTGTCATACGGTAATAACAAAACACGAAGAATCAAGAAGAATTTGTCCATAGCAGTAGCGTGTTTCAAAATATAAACCCATCTCTCGTTATACAGTATCATTATTTATGGTATAATGATCATAAATCGCGAGTGTACATCCAAATAAATAACATATATGTTTGTTCAGTTCTTAAATATTACCATACATATTATATAAGAATATGAATCTGCACATAGATAATCTATATAACTAATGCATGATATCTTACAGTGATTGAAATTAACGCATTGAGTAGATTGATTTTTTTTCCGTTCAAGTTCTCATATATTCAGAAGCAGTACTGTATAATTGACATTGATGTAGATGCCCAAAAACTAACCATACAGCAGTCCTCAAGCTACACGTGTCGTTATCAGTCAGTGAGAATGTACTCTTCAGAGTTATACATGTGGTGCCTGTTGTTCTTTGATATTGGGGTGAAGGAATATAAATAGACTGTACTCTGGAACTAACACAGCCAGTTTAAGGGTGCTATCTTGTATTTTAGCGTTCCTAGGTGTCTACTTCAATTAAGTAACACTGATCAGTTTCATCTGCCTGACTACCTCATGCTGTACGGACTATAGAGTGGAGACAGTATTTTTCGTTGGATAAGTGTTTGATAGGTGTTTGATTCATTTGATAGGAGTTTGATAGGTGTTTGATTCATTTGAAAGGTGTTTGATTCATTTCATAGGTGTTTGATTCATTTGATAATTATTTGATTCACTTGATAGCTGTTTGATAGGTGTTTGATTCATTTGATAGGTGTTTGATTCATTTGATAGGTGTTTGATTCATTTGATAGGTGTTTTATTCATTTGATAGATGTTTGATTCATTTGATAGGTGTTTGATTCATTTGATAGATGTTTGATTCATTTGATAGATGTTTGATAGGCGTTTGATTAATTTGATAGGTGTTTGATTCATTGATAGGTGTTTGATTCATTGATAGGTGTTTGATTCATTTAAGAGGTATTTGATTCATTTATAGGTGTTTAAAGGAATACTGTCCATTTCATGATAGCCTGCAAAGTTTTCTGCCTGACTCCTTTTATCTGCATCCTTCTACTAAACAATATTCACCGATCCCTAAAAAAAATGAGAGATAGATTTAGAAATTCAATTTAAAAATTAAGGATGGATTACTTCCCGCATGCATACTTCTTATCCTTTGATGAATTTGACTCCAGTCTTTGACACTCTGTTTTTTTAGTTCTTACAAGTCTATTTTTATTTCGGATTTCCAATATTTCAACTTGAGCATCACTGAAGAGACAATTTTTGCTCGATATGCGCATCTGGTGCATCAAAATTGGCACTGTATACGTTTTACAAATGCAGTAACAAAATTGCACAAAGATAGAAAACGGACATGGCAGGGTATTTTGATTAATCTACAAAACTTTCTTCAGATACCAAGTGCTAATCTTAAGTACGGAAATATTTCTTAAATTCCCGACTTGTATAACTGTGTAAGAATGAAAATTGATGCTTTTATCATTTAATATACAGGAAGTAAATCAAGGACTCTGGTAGTGTCTTCTTGTAATATTTACTACTGTATTGTAATATAGAACACTTTTATTGCATTATCTCAGTGTACTAAGATATCTCAAGATAACTTGATGTAATTCACGTTTTCTATTTTTAAATCGATGACAGTTGTCTGTACATTATTACTATTCAAGCGACCAAATTCAAATTGTTTTATATATTTATACTAGTCCTCGCGATAGGGGATGCAATCCATTGTTCCCTGACATGTACAGGGAAATTCAAACTTTTTAATTAAATAAGAAGCTGTGTTACTGTAAGCGATGTCTCGGCAACATATATCATTCATTATCATGGTTCGTAATAGGATGCAGTAAATAAAGGTCACGATGAGTTTGAACTGTTTAATTACAAACATACCCTGTTATATAACACATTTAACTGTGGACAGATACTACAATGCATTTAATGGGTGGACCTGTAGAATTTACAGTGCTATCGATGTAAACCATTACACGTTTAAGAAACTATATATGAAAGAAGATAGATGGAAGAAAAAAAACCATACATACGTATTCCAGCAATAAGTAATAAACGTGTGAGTTAATAATACTCTGTTGTGCCTGATGTTACGCGATTTGAACCACCGTTTAAAATCTGGAAACTAGATTTTCAGACAGCTTTACAAAGTCATTTTGTTATCAACTGCCCGACGTGACGAGCAAAATATATATCCTGTATATCCTAATTATGTCAACAGATTATCACCTGGTGGATGACATCAAGGCACTCTATAGGTAAGCATGACAGGTTCACCCAGAAAAAAAGTCTAGTCCCTAGGACTTCACTCCCATGTTTCCCAGAATCCGAAATTGTCCTTCTCTCGATTCTGTATTCCTTATGAGATTTATTACAATTCATTAAGCTGATCTCGTATTGATAGCACCCGCTCTCTAACAAATGCGCGAACAATTCAAATACCTTTGGCGATGTGTAACTTGAAAGTATGTTATATAAATGGTAGCTATACCAGAGAACGTAACGTAGCTCTACAAAAGTTTACTGTCTCAGCAAAACTTGGAGAGTTATGGGTCGTGTAGTTATACAGATTATATATATTTGCATCGGTTTGTCCAGCGTAAAATGTTTCTTTTTATGAAGGGTGCTATACTAAATACAGTACCGGCTATATTGTTTAGGGTAGTAAAAGTGAGACTGTACCCCTTTCCTTACACTATAGCTTGTTTTCGGCGCTCGCCCTTTCCTATTCATTATGGTAATAACAAAATTCTAAGAATCAAATAGCATTTATTAATTGCAATAACGTGTTTGGAAATCTAAACTCTTCTCTCGTTAGGCAGTTTTATCATATAAAAATAATGAATCGCATGTGTACATCCAAGTAGGTAATGCAAGGTTTTATGTTCAGTTCTTAAACTTTACCATACATATTATATAAAAATGTGCATCTGCATAAAAATAATCTATATAACGAATGAATGACATCGTACAGTGATTGAATTTAACACATCGAATATATTGATTTTCTTTCCGTTCATTTACTCATATCTTAAGAAGCAATACTGTTTAATTCACATTGACGTATATACTCAAACACCCCATACGGAAGTCATCACAATACTCGTGTCATTATCATTGAGTGAGAATTTACTCTTCATAATTATACATATGACTCCGGTTGTTGTTTGTTATTGAGGCGAAGGGATATAACTAGACTGTACGCTGGCGCTTACACAGCCAGTTTAAGCGTTATGTGTTATATTTTTCCTAGTGGACAACTTGAATTGAGTACCACTGATCAGTTTCATCTGCCTGACCACTTCATATTGTACAATTAAGTATCACTGATCAGTTTCATCTGCCTGACCACTTCATATTGTACAATTAAGTATCACTGATCAGTTTCATCTGCCTGACCACTTCATACTGTACAGTTAAGTACCACTGATCAGTTTCATCTGCCTGACCACTTCATATTGTACAATTAAGTATCACTGATCAGTTTCATCTGCCTGACCACTTCATACTGTACAGTTAAGTACCACTGATCAGTTTCATCTGCCTGACCACTTCATATTGTACGAACTTCACATTGTGGATAGTCTTTTTCGCTGGATAGGTTGATGGGTGTTTAAAGGAATACTGCCCATTTCATAATGTCGTGTAGGTTTTCTGCCTAACTTATTTCTGTCTGTTTCCTTCTGCTAAATCACAGTCACTCATCCCTGCGATATTTGAAACATATATGCAGTGACGAAAATGCACGAAGATTGCATACATAAAATGCAGGGTGCATTTATTAATTTGCAAAACTTTCTTCAATTATAAGGTGGTGATCTTAAATTAAGGAATATTCCTTAAATAGTATACTTATACAACTATAAGAATGGTGATTACGGACATTTAATATACAGGGAGTTAATTAAGAACTATGTTAGTTTTTTCCTGCAATATTTACATTGTAATGTAGAACATTTTTCATTGTTTCCCTCGGTGCATTGAGGAAGTTCAAGGTAAACTGATGCAACTGAAGTTTGTTTTTTATTCTTAAACCAACGACACTTCTATTGTGCATCATCAGCATTTAAGCTATCTAATTTATATTTATTCATATATAATTTCTCACCATAGGGGGCATGACCTGTTATTCCGGACATTCGCGTGGAACTTAAAACTTTTCAAGAAATAAATGACCATGTTACTGTAAGCAATGTAACGGTAATATAATTCATTGTCATGATTTCTGGCAAGAAAGTGTATACAAGGGTTACAAACATATCTTTTGTTATGTTACAACATTAACTATGAGCATACACAGAAATGCATTTGAAATGTGGAATTCAGAATTTACAATTTAAAGATGCAAATATTTAATCGTTGAAGAAAATATAGATGAAAGAAGACAGATGGACATAAAAAGAAGACATACATATGCATTCAGTAAAAGCTTATCGATGTATGGGTCAATGTCAATCAATTGTGATTGATGTTACATGATTCGACCAATGATTAAAAAATCTGGAAACTAGATCTTCTGACAGCTTGGCCAAGACCTTTTGTTCGAAAAAGTATGACATGACGATCAAAACAATAGTTCCTGTATATCCCAAGTCTGTCTCCGTTATCTGTTTTCACAGCGTCATACACACTTCCTATAATGTAAACAAGCATGGGGTAAATGATGAACACATCTGGGCGAAACAGTAGTTTCTTTGTAAATGTACTTGGGACATGTAAGCAGAATATTTAAGAAGAAAAGAAGAAAAATAAAAATTCGCTCGTTTTGCGCTTCCACATGAGTGTCGAATATCAGTACTTAGTAAAACATTCTAGCATGTGTGTAAGTGAAATTACTACTTCCGTAGTCAGAGTCTAAAACCGGTCTAATATAAAGAGGCTAAGGTTAAGTCTTATCAACTACAGAAAATAATGGCATGAAATGGATAATTATGTTTATTTCCATCACAATGGAATGGTATAGACATTAAAGTTTCTGTTCATCACAGCGAACAATCAAATGATATAGAAATTCGAGTTTTTGTCCAACTTTCACTCTATTTGCGACTAATATATAACATCCTTAAATGAAACAATCCAATGTACATCATCTTCCTTTACATTATGTAAAGAACAATTGAACGTTTAAATGAAATGGTGAAGGTCGCGTCAACATTGCCTGCCAATTCGAACTAAGAAAATATGAATGATGATTGATTTTGAAACTTATTTAAATAAAACATCCTTCCCCAGACTGAATCTGATATATCTCAGACAAAACTCCACCACTACACTGTACTTCATGATTTCCACCGTTTGCGGGCCGTTTTTTTCTTGACCAGAATGAGCTCGTTGTTTCGAGCCTCAGACGTATACAAACAGTTTTTGCCCCTTCATCACGCGTTCGACATTTACAAATGAGAGTCATGAGTCTTACAGTTGAGACCTTAAAAAGGATTTTCTGTATCTTTCTAGGTGTAGGTGTGGTCGTTGAATTATTCCCAATGGCATGTGATGATTAGCGCCAATGATAGATCTAAATTAATGACACCTTAGCTGCAGCATTTACTATCTCACTAAAAACTTTCGCCATAGTTCGTTTGCTCACAAATCAAACTCTTCCAAGTTAGACATTGTGGGATATATATTTTGTAGGCCGTGTATTCTATACATTGGATCAAATGCTGTCTGACGTGTTTCATACCGATTGTTAAGCCGTTCTTGGCACACTGATTTTGACCGTGGATAACTCCGTTTACCTGATCAGGATATGGGGCTCACGGCGGTTGTGACCTGTCAATAGGGGGTGCTTACTCCTCAGAGGCACCTGATCCCACCTCTGGTGTGTCCAGGGGTCCGTGTTTGCCCAACTATCTATTTTGTATTGCTTTTAGGAGTTATGAGATTGATCACTGTTCGTTATCTTCACCCTGTATCAAATGATAAATCTTAAGAACAGTGATCAATCTCCATGTAGCAAGAACTGAACAAGATAATTAAATTAGACATTCTTTACATGCTTGATTAACTTACTGCTAACATCCCTATGCAATGTCACTTTTAGTGATCCTTCCGCGATATTATATATGAATTACATTACATTTAACTTATATGAAATACATTAACATTGCTATTAGATTATTTTGAGTTTGTAACGTAGTTATCTATCAATGTTATAAATATTGGTAATACATACCAGCCCTTACCTGAATGCGTATTTGATGTTTTCATCTCAGTCCGGTTCTCATATTAATATCTCAATAAACTGCGATGTTCCGAGGGAAAAAGGGGATAAAAACGTTTACTATATAAATCAGTGTAATCATATGAAATAACCAGAAATAATGGTGTCTTAGGATTATCAACAGGGCACACTACTTAAAGATTATATGTGTTTTATGCATAAACGAGACGAGAAAAAAACGGAAATGCGTTTTCTTCGTAAAATTTTCGGGAATACTTTTACACCCTAAAGAATAAATAACAACCATTTATTAAATAAAAATTGGCCAATTTATATACGCCAAATCCACAATGAAGACTCTTAGTGATCGCCTTAAAATATATTTAATAAGGAATTAGGCCATATAACAACAAATCGGCGAATATCAATATCGGGTATCGCGTTACATTTACACCCACCCTGAAAATGGCGAGTTCATAATTTTATTCCTACCCCATCATACATGAAGATCGGACAACATTGAATAAATAAAAGTGTTGGACAGGGATGTTTCATAAAGAAATGTTTCAATATGTCCTGCTGCAAATGTCTCTGAAAACATTTCCACAACCGCTGGACTAAATTGAGTGGGGGTTGACTATAATTGAGAGAGAGAGCGAGAGAGAGAGAGAGAGAGAGAGAGAGAGAGAGAGAGAGAGAGAGAGAGAGAGAGCGCAAACTAACAGCAAACCAACAATACATGTATTCTAGCAAAGTTGAACCCTACAACTGCCCACCCCAAGGAGTGTTTGAAAGTCGCTGTAAGGTTAGCTAGACATTCAGGGTTGACTGCTTGTAAACTTGTTAAAAGACCTACTTGCCCTGCATATTTTACATGTGTTACTACATGTATCTCTCTTCTAATGAAGTACGATGGACCTAATTCGTTTGTAGTACATAATATCGTATTGTATTTTTTCATACGGTAGAATATGCAGTAAACTGTACTAAATTGACGAGGTATGTCCATTTAGTTACAGGTACAATAATGAAATTGATTCATCTAAATATCATTTAGCAGAAATTTTATCACGTACGATCGGGCGACTATACTAAGAAATTTATTCGCCCGTGGTAAAATAAATGCGTCTTGGGCGGTCGGGCGCACGGTTATTTCAAACACTGCAACGGGCTTAATACTCTAAATGTATAAAGAACAAGAATGTGAAGTTGATCGAAAATTAGAAAAAGTAGCTGACGTTTCAAGTGAATCTGCAATACAAGTTTAAAATAATTATAGTTTTACAACGCGTTTATGTTTTTGAGGGGTTGTTTGGCTCGGGAAATTGAGCATGTCTATATGTTTGTGGGGGGTGGGGGGGTGGGGGGGTGTTAGATTAACATAAATATATTGTAAAATAGAAACAATTGGAGTTGTATTTCTGGATAGAGTATTACGATATGATTAACCTACATGTATCTGGAATTAAAAATGTAACCATAATGGGATTCAAAAATAAAATTACACTATTAGTTATATTAGTTAATTCATTGTTACTACGATCATGCGATCGCAAAAGAAGGGAAAAAAAATCAATTAGTAGCCGCGAAACACAATTTAGATATTGAGCGCAATATATGTACACATTTATATATATTGAGAAATTTTGCGATACACATTTTGTAAATAATAATTATCTTGTCCACATATATTTGATATTTCCCCTTCAAAACCAAGAATCAATAACGTTGTTTTGAGTTCTTTATGAAGTGATGCATAAAAAGTAAATGAACAACGTTGTTGAATGACGTCGCGAATATTTATAACGTTATTTGTTAAAAACGGTTGCTTTGATGGTTTTTATCAAACTTTGACATCTTTGTCTTTTAAAAACGAACTCGAATACCCCATAATTTTTTTATAAATATTTCTTTTCAAATTATTTTTGTTTCGCTATGATATTAAATTATCAAGTTGAACAGCACCAAATTATGTTTATTTTAAGTTGAATTACGTTATGAATAAAGTCAATCACTATTATTTTCTATATAATTCAATGGAAAACAGTGTCACTATCGTTAAAGCAATGATACGTTGAAGACGTAGTTACTAAAACAAAACATGCTGTTGAATGAAACACAATTCTCACAGAGTAGTACATACATTGTCAAGATACATCGGTCAAATTTTCAGATGCGGTTTTCGAGTGAGAAAAAAAGGTATGTAGACCCGCGACCTACATTAAATGGAAACACAGCTGTAAGACGTTATCTATTAATTTCAACAAAACTCCCTTGCATTAAATGGAAATAAACTGTGTTGAATTACAATGATATCAATTTTACCTTTCATATATCTATACCAGACAAAATCTACACACTTTTTGATTTTGACTAACAACGAATATTTGTCGTAAACATCACTTCCGACTGCGACTTATTGATTACGACTAAGAATACATATTGTGTTATCACGCGTTTTACATATGTTCACAAATACCTTCCACTTATTCTCTTGTTAAGTGTAAAACTTATACGGTACCAATTTTGGTGCACCAGATGCACATTTCGACAAACTATCATCAGGGAGATTGAGAATTATTGACGCATTACATTGTAATTTAGAAATAATGAGATTATTGATTATCTCTTGTTTGCCTACACTTGTTAAAAATAGTTATCCCCAGTTATCGAGTATGCTGATAATTTGATGAATTGTTAAATTTATTTCTCCCCATTTATCGAGTATGCTGGTAATTTGATGAATTGTTAAATTTATTTCTCCCCATTTATCGAGTATGCTGATAGTTTGATGAATTGTTACATTTCTTTCTCCCCAGTTATCGAGTATGCTACGATAAGAAAATCATCTGTATAATACCCATTTTACGAAACAATGCATATCAAGGTTTTTAAAATAAAAGATCCGCATTTTTATCACACACACAAATACAAGAACAATCGTGTCAAGATGAATTTTATGAATATCTAGTCATTTTAGAATGGATACAATATACACGACGATGGTACTGTACATTTTCTGAAGATGTCGTAGATGGAAGATTCGCAGTATGTTGTCTCCATTCATCTTAAACAGAAATGTGAATCGGAAATACATGATATACATTTGCATGTTCCAGGATGATTTTACTGGTTACGTTTATAATATAGAGGTTATTGCAGATACGATTAAGTGAGTTGGTGTGACCTGAATTTTTAATGAGTGAATTCAATTGTTCTCGGTCGGTGTAAAATTGAACACCTCTATCATAGGAATATTGATACTTTTTTTCACAATTAAAACTTAGACGGTACAATTTCGATGCACCAAATGCGCATTTTCACAAATAATGTATTTTGAGTGATATATTCGATACAACTTGTGTTCTTCAAATTGATTTCAATTCTTTTTTTTTTCGAATGACAAACAATTGGAAACCAATACTATTAATTTCAAATGGTTATGTTACTCGTTAGTGGAACTGAGAATCATGACAAAGTTAAGATACACATGGGACACTATTCCAGTATCACCTGCATATAGTGTTTATATCTCTCAACTAATTCGATATATAGAAGCTTGTTATGCGTATAGCCAGTTTTTATATCGAGGTACGCTACTGACAAACAAGTTGATGGTACAGGGATTTCAACAGTCTTGATTGAAGTCAGCATTTCGCAAATCCTATGGTTGTTATAACGATCTAGTTCGTCAATACAACCTATCGTTGGGTCAAATACTGTCTGAGGTGTTTTATACCGATTGTTAAACCGTTCTTGGCACACTAATTTTGACTGCGGATAACTCCGTTTACCTGATCACGATGTGGGGCTCACGGCGGGTGTGACCGGTCAACAGGAGATGCTTACTCCTCCTAGGCACCTGATCCCACATCTGGTGTGTCCAGGGGTCCGTGTTTGCCCAACTATCTATTTTGTATTGCTTTTAGGAGTTATGAGATTGATCACTGTCCGTTATATTCACCTTGTATTAATGAAAGCAAAACAATGATAGTTCCCTTTACATTTCTCTTTCTGTTTAAAGCAGAATTACATTAAGTGAGTTACTGATCACCCATATCATTAAGTCAGAAACTAACTAAACTTCAAATATAAGCATGATTTAAAGATTTGGAAAATCAAACAATGCTCATAATTTTGCAAAAACTTATAAATGATGTTCAAACATTCCTATAAATAATTATAAGTACGGGTTAATAGAACTATCGCTCTTTAATGTTTGATATCAATGTCGCGACCTTATTTTGTTTTACTTTGAAAAGGAAAAAATATATTTAAAAAAATGATATACTAACCTTGAAAACTCGTGTATCATATTTATCTTATACTTCTAATTTAATTTAAAACAGGATTTTAAATCGCTATAAGCATGGGTTGACGTAGCTTCCTCTTTTTCATACGATTGGGCTTTAATTTGCTTGTCTTTGAAATGGAAAAAAAATAATAGAAAAAAATGTATTTGCCTTAAAAACTAGTACAACTTTTTACAATTCTCACCCATTAATATTTTGGTTGGTGATTTTGATGACAGATTATTTTGTTTGTTAATTGGTTGCATCTATCTTGTAATTAAATATTGCTCGTACTGTAATATCAATATTAATTGTCGCTTTCGGCATTGATCATCATTTCCATTACACAATGGTACGAATTACTAAATAACTCTTTCGTACCCTAATTATTTCGAATTAATATATTCGCATCGTTTTTCTTTCACATTCACGTTTTCTTGCAAAATATCCATAATGTTGCCAAATTTCTATGATTATGAATGAAAATATGCCTTTCCCTATCATGTTCTGGTGATGGTACGAACTAGAACTAATCATTGCTATCTAATTTCAAAATCAATTTAAAGAATCACCTGAGTTAAACATTGATATTTTGTTTTCCAATGCTTTAAGGACATTGTGAATTTTATGTGATAGGGGGGCAAGACGGAAGGAGAATAACGAAACATTAGTTTTTGTTTACTATAGCCGCTGCATTTTCCATTCAAAGTGACATTTCTTCGAAGGTTTTATTTTACCATCGTTTTGACATTCAACACGATGTTATTGATACAATTATTAGTGTTTTATGGCACTGTGCTTTCTGTGACGCCCTACAAAGTATGTGATGTATGCTACTGTGCAGGTACCGAGGTATACTGCTGACGGCGGAGGTTAAAAAAATCAGACAGACAACCAAAAGACAATAACACACCTGCAAGTATATTTATTCTGCATATATAATGGGCAACACTCTTGTAATGGATTATACATACACCAGCACTACTTAATGCGGTTTTAAAACGGGTGGATATAAAGCTGCAGTCCACACAAAGAAAAAGAATTGTGAAACTGAACAGTAAACAATATAATTATTTATATACATAATTCATGAATAAGGTAGGGTAAACGCGGATTCCGACAACACGAAGGACAGGGTTGCATGCTTGGAAGAGTAAGCATCCCATATTGACCAGTGACACATGTCTAGTAATGGGTACAATTACGTTGTCGGTCCCCGGAAGTGTACGGAATGCGCATATCACGCGACCCATATCCTGGCTGCTATGTAAACGGTATCACTACTGTAAGATGAGTCATTTTGCAATCCAAATGCTCCAAAACCAAATTATTTACCAATCACGGATACCCATGTCCTAAATCATAATGTATCGGTTAGGCAAAAGCATTCGATAGGAGTGTTTCTGGTTATGAGTTAAAAGTGAACAACACGCCTCGTCGAGAGGTAGGTAGATATGTGGCTTTCATGTTTATAATAATTTAACCACTGTTGATGAAAACTGAGGATGTAGTCAGCTGTAGAAATTATTAAAATACATGAAATAAGCATCATTACTCATATTTGCAACGGCATGACGACACGAGCTGATTTTCCGAGATCCGGAGGTTAAATTTTGAATAGTTTTCACGACTCCCGATTGTTAAGGTCAATATCAGCTCAATCACCTAAGCAGTAGAACTATTTTGACCACTCTAGGGGCGATTTATGCATGTTGAAATTAAAGTATTCTACTATTTGTTATTTTGGTGTTTGTATTTTGTCATCCAAACGGGTGAGGTAACGCTTTATGGGATATGTTATGATTTAATAGATTGGTTATAATTAAGGGGAACAGTCGTTATTGACCTTGACAATCGAGAGTCGTGAGGACTATTCAAAATTCAACCTCCTATTTCATAAACTAAAACACTCCAAACAAATGTTCTTGCATAGCTGTTACACGTATGCTTTAGGGTATGGGTAGCCGTGCAAATACAGCCACGAATATTCAGAATAAGACAAACTTGTATCAAACAGTTAATTATACTGTCCAAAGAATAACTTATTTTCACAATATCTTTAAATTCCGTTGACATATTTGTTTACATTGAACACATGCTGAACTGAGAAAGTCATAAATATTAACTCTGTGCAGAATATGAGCGTGCAGAATTTACAACAGATGATATTTTGATAAAACATGGACCATTGTTTACTGATCGCCTTCAAAACTCCAGTAAAGTATTATTCTGAACATTACACAAATGTCAAAAAATTCAAATTTGGGGTCAGAAACACTTCTTTTTCAAATAAAAAAGTCTTTCGACGTACTGTTTTAGCACTTTTTTATGGTGACCGGCAACATGAATTCGTTCCCTTGAAATATATATCTCAAATAGGCAAACGGGCTAATTCCTTGTCAAAATTAGTATGTAAAGAACGGTTAAACAATTTGTATGGAACACATCAGACAGCATTCTACCCAAAGTATTTACCTCAGTGTTAAAATATATAAAATCTGAAAGCAAAATACAATAGCAATGTTTACGTTCACAAAAGACACTTGTAGATTATTTCAACATGGGTATACGCGAAATGAAAGGTTCAAGTAACTTGTGTAATCCAAGAAGCTAGTGATGTATCAATCACAAACTGACCGTTTTATTTCTCTGTATGTTATCCTATCGTTATGTATTTCAGAACCCACAATATATGTAACAGTTGTCTCAACAACTTAACGTTCATATGTTATTGATTTGTGGGAATTTAAAATAAAGTCATTCTTACAAGGCTTGCTGGTGAACTGTTAGTCCCCGAGGGTCTCTACAGCCCAGTAGCTAAGTACTTCGTTACTAGCTTGAAAATACGGATGTATATTTAATTGCTGTTATAAAATTTAGAAATTCATTTCAAAATTAAGGATTATCTCCCTCATGCATAGCTCTTATCCTTGGACGAATTTGGCTCCACTTGTTTGGCACGCTGTTTTTGGCTATATTTAGATCTAAAACGTCATAGTTATCTCGGATTTCAAACATTTCGCTTGAGCATCACCGAAGAGACATTATTTGTCGAAATGCGCATCTGGTGCATCAAAATTGGTACCGTATACGTTTTACATTTACTCTTTGAGCACTAAACCAATCGAATTAAACTATTTTACTAGACCTGGCCTTACATTCACTAACCCTGACAAACTATCAATAAATATATTGACAAACTTTACGTTTGAACTAAAACGTATTTCATCATAGACATAGTCTCATAATTGATGTTTTCATTCCAAAACTTGCTATTTTTCGGAATCTCTAGATTATACCCGACTCGGACAATATTCAGTCTATTAAGAATACGATGACCTCGACCATTTAATTTCTTTCTATTTTATCAATCTGTTTTGTTTCTTCCATACGTGCTCTTCTCTTCTCTTGGGGCATCTTTCTCTGCGGACAAAACTCCGTATTTAAATAGAAAAAAAACCCAGCTATCAGACGTAATTTATTAATTTCATCAAATTCCCTTGCATTAAATAGAAATAAACTGTGGTGAATTAAAATGAGTTCAATTTTACCTTCCATATATCTAAACCAGACAAAAGTTTACACACTTTTTGACATTAATTAACGAGTATTTGTCGTAAACATCACTTCCAACTGCGACTTATTGATTACAACTAAGGATATATAATGTGTCATCACGCGTGTTACATCTGTTCACAAATACCTTCCACTTATTGTCTTGTTAAGAACAAAATACCTAGTGAAACAATATGAATTTGAATTCATTTTTTTTAAAAGACGACCAGTCAGATTAGTACGCAGCTCAGTTAAGGCTATCCGAGAAAAACCACAATGCTGTTATAAATGTACCTCTGTGCACTTCGCACCATATGACGTCAAAATGTAAAAGTACGTCACAGCGTACACGTTCTGATAGCTGTATCGCGGGAAAATGTCATAATATTTTGTCGTTATTTACTATTGTTATCAAGTTATAATCTGTATACGTGAAAACATTTCTTGCCGAATGATTATATATATTATTCCTTTATGATATAAAATAATTCTCCATTTTTAATATATAGTATGCACGAAGGTGATATTCATATTATATTGTGACCTTGAAATCGCCCCCAATCTGAATGACTGATATGTTTAACAATTTCCTCATGTACATAAATAATCTTATACTACATGTTCTTCGCACACTGATGTTGACTACAGCTGATTGTCTTGATATTATCAAGATATAGGGCTCACGGCGAGTGTGACCGGTTGGCAGAGAATGTTTACTCCTCGTAAGCACCTGGTCTCCTATAACGAACAAGAGATATATGCCATATCCCCTGTAAGCAATACAAAATAGAGAGTTCGGCATACACGGGACCCTGGGTGTACAGGGGGTGAAATGAGGTGTGTAAGAGGAGTAAGGATACCCTATATATGTAAATATATTAAATAATAAAATAGTGTGGCATCGTATTTTGACTTTGCAATAAAGATAGAAACCTTGAGCAATGAAGATAGGTACATTAATATTCGATATAAGTTACCTATATTTCTATCCGTTTTTTTTTTTTTTCACTTTTCTTTTAATCTCACAAACCTCTAATCGAAGTGAACGTATTTTGCACATATTTTGACTTACGGGGGTTTGGAGGCAGATAAACTAAATATACAACATACTTATATAATATGCTTATACATCAACATCCCTCGTCATTAAAATTCCCAGTATTGTATTTCAGCAGAGTTTGATATTTCCCTGCATTTCCAAATATATTCCCGTTATTGTATACAGGCATTTTAATTACAAATCAACTTTATGAAGTCTAGATATATACATAAACCACCTACATACTTTTATATTCGTATTCTTTTAACTATAGGGCTTGTCATAACTGGTGATGCTGATATTATTTCGAATAAAAACCCAAACTCACTTATTTTGATAGGCTATCAATTAAACAACACCGCTCTTTCAATTGGAAAACAATTGCATGCGTATTATGAATTCGGTTAAACATTATGCTTAGGCTATGGGTTAAATATGAAAGGGAAAAACTTTCATCGAAATGAAATAGGTTGATAAAACGTATCAAAGGAATATCTAAATAAGATTTTAGACGAAGGGGATCAAAAGTTGTTGCCATCTCTTCGTCTGTGTTTACTAAATTAGAAGTGATAAAAATCATATAGATTAAATGAGAAAAATGTTTTAGTTCCATATAAAAAAAAATGTTGATAGGGCTCGTTATTACAACTAGATTTTAAACTAACTTGCCATTGATTTCACATCAGATAATCCTATTTACACCCCCTTACCCTTTCAAAAGACGAGTTTCTTAAAACCATGATTCGGTTTTAATTATATTTCATAACCAAGAGAATGCAACGAATTGAAACAATATAGGTACCTTACCTATGCTTTGCTCGCCAACTTCACAGACTTTTACAAAAGTACATTGCTGGATCCAGTGTATCTTTGATCAAACCCTTATCTTTGATCCTCACGAAATTATTAGGAGCTGTGGTAGAATAAGTTGAATCCTGTTGTGCTACAACCTACAACAGAAGTAGATTAAATGAAGTGTGGATACTAAATTATTCTGAAGAACTTTTAGTGAATTAGAAATCACAAAAATAATTTATAGTCAACAACATAACCGCGTATGATTTTTCAAGGCCTCGTAGACACTTAATTACTAGACTTGTTTGCCATCATGAACAGTTGCTTCTTCAACAAAAAATAGTACATTGAAATATATGCATCAAGTGATCAGTCTTTCAAAAATGACTTTGTCCAACACCACTTTGATTGTACACACGCGTACTCAGATGTTGATATGAGAAAATAAGCTGGAGTCCCTCATTGACAATGTCTTTGTAGTATTTGATATTCAGGGCTTTCAACATGTTCTTGTATTTTCCACGATGGGAATTGTGCTTCTTTATTACGTTGATATTCTGAAGAGAAAAATATTCAATTAATGAACTCGTACATGTAATATGTATGTTATTGTAGTCGTAATCTTGTCATTTAGATATCTCTACGACGTTTTATTTATAAACATTAGTTATTTTCATTTATGTTTCGATTCTATAAATCCCAGTGAACTCCACTATTGGGACACTGTTAAATATTTCAATTAATATAACTGTTGATGGTAATTAAAATGCCACATTATCACAAACGGGAAAAAAAATGTTTCCCCATCGTGAATTCCCTATATGTATGTACCAACATTCCACCATCCCCTGCATTATGAATTTATGAAGTTAACAAACATGGATCAGTTTCATAACTGTATACATTGGGTATAATCTGTTTTTATCTTTTATTTAATGCAATATCAACAAATATATTAATCAGCCATCAACACTATTTCTTTACATCAATACATTAATGAATTTGTAAGTTTATGCTAAAGGAGGAAAATATTTTGATATCAATTATATTTCGATTTTAAATGTATTTCAAAGGGTTTACAATAAAGTTTACAATAGTTAAATTGAATTGTCGAATCATACAAAGCTATTGTTTACCACATGAAAGGCTACCTTTGTTTACCTGTAAAGCACACTACCACATACACCAAGAGTCTACCTCCAGGTAAACACATTGTGAAGGAGTCGTCTTCCTCCAAACCGGGCCTCTCATATACACACTTTCTTAAATATATTTTCAATACACATCTTTGAATACAATTGTTCTACAATGTATCTATATGTATTTAAAGCCTGTTTCACTGAGACATATAAATTATCACTGTTAGAAGAGGTTTCATTTAGTTTACAATTCATTTTATCTTCACCTCATATTTATAAATCTGCAGTGCAATGAAAGAAATAAAAATGTTAAGAGCCTCTGATAGATTTGTTTCATTATAAAATCCTATGACAATATGTTTCCAAGATATGTCAATATTTAATACATTGTTAATCCTTTTCCATATTCTTTTAGACGTTCTGCCGGCATATATAAGGTGTTCTATGTTTTCAATTTCACCACAGTTTTCACAATATTTTTGTATATTTGGATTCCATTTGCTAACATTCAAATTATTATTCAAAATTTTATATAACAATTGATAGTTAAACTCTGATATTTGGGGTTTTTTTGAAAAAAAATCGACTTTTAGTAGATAAATTGTCTTCCATCAATATTTTGAAATATTAAACCTTTCTGTTCAAATGTTTCTGTAATTGGCTTAATGAATTTGTTATCAACTAATATGTCATATAAGAAAGATCATTTAATATTCAATATATTAACAAAGCTATATCCTTTAAATAATACATGTATGAAAGGTGAAGATAACGAACAGTGGCCAACCCCATAAATCCTACAAGCAATAGAAAATAGATGGTTAGGCAAACACGGACCCCTGGACACACCGGGAGTGGGGTCATGTTCCTAGGAGGAGTAAGCATCCCATATCGACCGGTTGATTTAATATTAATACAGGAAATTTTTTTTGCAGTGAAATATACCTGTAAAGCGGTTGAACATTTTTTTTAAAATATAGTATTCACAGATAATACTGTTTCTATGAGAGATTAAATCTTGATAATATTTTAAATATCTAAATACACCATTATTATCATATAAGTCTTTGGTGTATAGAAGTCCTGAGTTGACCCGATTATGAAAATAAATTGGATGGTTTTTGACCTGAAAAGGGCTTTTTTTTCCAAATTGGTAAAAATAAGGATTCGTCTAAAGTAGTCATAGAGATATATTTATCTGGTGTGTCCAGGGGTCCGTGTTTGCCCAACTATCTATTTTGTATTGCTTGTAGGAGTTATGAGATTGATCACTGTTCATTATCTTCACCTTGCATTTAATCATTGTGGTTTTGTTAAAAACGCAAATTACTTCTTAATAGAACAACGTCAGAAATGTAATATATTTATATTCTTGCACATTTCTTAAGTTTGTTTTAGTTGTATATCTCAGCGATAAATTTTCTTTTTGAAAAAAGCTGCCGCGATGGCCGAGAGGTTAGAGCGTTTGCCCCAGATGCGGAAGGGCGGGGTTCGAATATTGGTCGCGACGGACCTAAGTCGTTAAAACAAGAAGTAACAGTTCCATCGCCAAACATTCGACATCAGGTGTGAATGTCACGGGTCGTCGGATATGACCTTAAAAACGCATGACCCATCTCACAGTAGGTGTGGCACGCTAAAGAACCTTCACTATGCAATGACCGTAAGCGCCGAGCATAGGCCTAAATTTTAGCCCTTCGCTGGTCTTGGCGACGTGTCCATATGAATGTAAAATTCTCGAGGGAGATCTCAAGCAAGAAACAATCAATCATTTTTTTTTTTGAAAAATATGTTCAAGAAATGTTAAGAGACTGGATTTAGTACTTAGCAGACGTGCAATACAAGAAGCTTTTAATGAGAAAAACTTGGATTCAGCACCAAAAATACTGATTCCATCTTTTAATTTCTTTCCAATAAGTGGATTTCTTTTGATTCTTTCCCCTTTATTACAAAGAAAATTAAATATTTTACTGTTCATTTCCTTAAAAAATTCCTCAGGCGGATTGAGAATTATCGACGCATTGCATTGTAATTTAGAAATAATGAGATTATTGATTATTTCTTGTTTGCCAAAAATTGCCAAATTTCATTTTCCCCCTAGTTATCGAGCATGCTAATAATTTGATAAATTGTTCCTATCCGATTGTTTTGGGACACAATGTGTTGTTATATCCTATAAATATACCCAATGTTTTAACTGGATTATTTGTTATAATTGGAGTTTCAATCATTTCACGTGTGTTTTTAAAGAACCTAGCAATATACATTCTGATTTATTTAGATTGAGCTTTAGACCTGCGAATCCAGATAATTGTTTTAATGTTTTAATTGCTTCCTTTACTTATTGCACATCCTTTAAGGGGTTTGTGGAATCATGTACATGTTGTGTATGTTTGTTATCTCTTTGTTAATTCCAATTTCAAAAACATGTATTGTGTCAGAAGATCTAATTCGTGTAGCTAGCATACCTGTTGTGATGATGAACAGTGATGGTGATATTGGACATCATTGACGAATGCATCTAGTCATTTTACAAGTTTTAGATATGTAACCGTTATTCTTTACTCGAAATAAAACTTTATAGTAAAATGTTGTAATCCAGTTGCTAAAAATTGTTCCAAAATTTAAAGCTTTTAAAGTTTCAATCATAACACTTTATTCTACGGTATCAAAGGCTTTTTAAAAATCTAAAAATAATAAATTGTCATCTTCGTTCTGAACTTAACATAAATCAAAATATCTTGAATTTATCGAAAATTATTCCCTAAATATCTGCCTTTAATAAATGCTGATTGGTCTATATTTATGAATTTTGATATGACTGTTTGTAAACGTTTAACCAAAAGAAATGCTCGAATTTTATAATCGCAATTTGTTAGACTAATTCGTCTATAATTTCTAACATTTGACTTTTTACCTTTTTTTTATAAATAATACTTATTATTGACAGCCTTTGTGATTTTGGGATCTTTTTACTTTCAGCAGCTTTCATCAAAGAACTGAAAAAAATAATGCCTTATATCATTTCAGAAAATGTTGTAAAGTTTAACTGGTATAGCGTCTGTACCTTGAGATTTATTGTTTTTCATATATTTTATTCCGTCTTTGAATTCGGATAAAGTTTAGAGACCCTCGCATATATTGTTTTCACATTCTTTAGTTTATTTTCAATATTTGTTTCTCCGATGTAATTCTTGATTCTACGCTTCCCTTATCCGAAGAATACAGGTATTCATTAAAATGGACAGGGGATCCTTACTCCTAATAGACACCTGGTCTCACATTTGGTGTGTCCAGAGATCCGTGCTTGCCCAACTATCTACTTTGTATTGCTTATAGGAGTTATGAGATTGATCACTGTTCGTTATGATCGCCTATGTGGTCCGAAAAATGATTTTAAGCAAGACAGAACAAAGCTTATGATACGTAGTAGCATTGATCTGCAGAAAAACCTACACATGAGGATGTGCTTGATAACGTCAACCTTCCACTAGACAAGTATACAGTAGTTTTAATCATATCACTGGCAGTGGTAGGTCATTGGTTAGAACGTCCACATGGTAAATCAACATATTTTGAGCCCAAGACCCATGAATCACCCACCATAACAAGTGAGAGTCACGTATTTTAGTAACTTGTTTTAAAACAGATCTTCGATGTTGTGGTGGGTTCTGACACGTTTAATAATCACCAATGAGACGGCTATGAACGTTAAACGTTAACATAAATATATGACGAAACGAAACATAGGTTCTTAAATAATCTTCTTAGGACGCTCCTATATTTACCTCCTCGATTTAAAATCCGATGCCACGAATTATGAATACGTAGAGGTAGCATGAAAGTAGAAAAAAACTTCGGAAATCAGGTTCATCACATGCAGTGGTGATGTTTGACTGTGGCCAATCACATTGTTTGGTTCTGATATATACCAAAGTTGTTTAGAAAACATTTGTGAAAGTTGCAATACACTCTATTCACTTGATACATATTACGTCTAATTTATTTAATTTATAAACCAAAATGCGTTTTATTGACTATTGAAAGACGAAGATAACGAACCGTGATCAATCTCATGAAGCCTATAAGGCATACAAAATAGAACCCCTGGACCACTAGCAATACCAGGGACCAGGTACCTAGGAGGAGTTAGTACCCCCTGTCGACAGATAACACCCGGCGTGAACCCTATATCCTGATCAGGTAAACGGAATTATCCGTAGTCATAATCAGTGTGTAAAGAACTGTCTTAAAATTGGTATGAAACACGTCAGAGAGCATTTGGCCTAATTATAGGTTGTATTTGGGAACTAGATCATCATAACGACCATATAATTTGCTGATTCTAAATGTGATTGTTGGAACTCCTGTTCCATCAGCTTGTTTGTCAGTAGCCTGCTTCGATTTAAAAACCTGACAACACGCAGAATAACATCTTGGGTATCGAATGATGTGACTGCACCTTTGTAAATTATAAGCATGACTATTGCTGGAAGTGTCTGTAAAATAATGTAACCATGTTTCCAAGGTCATTTGTTAAGAAGTAGAGTAGTGATTATGAATCACACCATCCGTTATCGAAAATAATTTAAAGAAAATATAGCATTTATAGAGTTACTGCTATTAACTGTTATCCGCAGTCAAAATCAGTGTGCCAAGAACGGCTCAACAATCGGTATGACACACGACAGATAGCATTTGGCCCAATGGTAGGTTGAATTGACGAACTAGATCGTTATAATGACCATTTAATTTGCGAATTGCTGACTTCAATGGATTCTGTTGAAATCACTGTATCATCAACTTGTTTGTCAGTAGCCTGAACCAATCTAAAAACTGACCATACGAAAAACAAGTTCTTGCGTATCGAACCAGTTGAGATAGCCGAACATTATATGCAGGTGAGAGTTGAATACTACTGGATACATATGGGAGTTGTTGATGGAGAAGCTAATTCCGTAAATCCCAAAAAAGGAATGCAAAATTGACCATTGGGCAAAGGCAGACCTTTGAAAACAATATCAAGTTGTGGGTGATTAAGCATAGTCTTTCCGCACCAGGAGCTATATTCAGCACATACAATGTCTAATGTTCATTTAACAAACTCCTCTCGCAATATATTACTTCGCCCAGCAAAATAAACCCGCGATAGTATATCTTCGTTTTGACTAAAGTCATGCTTAAGCAACTGCGCTGTGAATTGCCATGTTTTCAGCAGAATGATTCTTTGGAACGTGTAACTGACCGCAATTCTGAGTATAAACTACAAATCAAACGCTGTTATGGTATATGTTGTGCCGTTATGTTAAATTCCTGTAGCATTTTAAAAAATCCAAATGACATATTAGATCACATGTATGGTATCTGAGTACAAAATAAATCTTCCCATTCCATGCTATTGTGTTTGTACCTCCATCCATGCATTTTACTTTTTTTTTCCAAAACCACGTTTCCCAAGCATTTGTATACATTGTATAGGGTAATATATATCTAAATAAAGTATAATAAGGGTCAACATTTTATTCATTCCCTGGATATTCAAAATTAATTCCAATATTTCACGAACAAAATAATTCCTAGTTGATATCAAATAGAATCAATCGTTATGTAAACCGAGAAAGGAAACGTCATCTCCAGTGTTCAGAAGTAAACGTTACATCAATTATACACCATCAATAGTAGTATATAGCAAGCAGAATCAATTCAAATTTAAATGCAGTAAATAGAAATATATCTAGTATGTAGTTCATGACATAAAATATAGTATTCTAAATAGCTATATGTTATCGCAAATAGAATCAATCCTATTCCATGAAGAGGTGAAGAAAATCAAAAGTGATAAATCTATTAAATTATTACTAAATTAAGAGTTGGACAAATACGGCCATTCGACATACCAAGGTTGTAATCAATCGCCAAAAGGGAAGTACTGCATCCCTTATCGATATGTCACACATTATCTTCACCTTTCAGATGGAAAATTGAATTCCTATGAAAAGCAAGATCAATCTAAATGTACAGCAAACAAAATAAGTCATAGCGTACAGAACACAAAATCAATCTTAGTGTTTACCAAGTAAAATCAGTCGTAGTGGATGGCCAAAAAAAAATCAATTTTAGTAAAGAAAAATTCTTAGAAAGTAACAAATATATTCAATTTTATTATCGCTTGATTCCCTATTGTTTAACGTCCCTCTTGAGAATATTCCACTCATATGGAGACGTCACCATTGCTGGTGAAGGGCTGCAAAATGTAGGCCTATGCTCGGCACTTATGGTCTTTAAGCAGGGAGGGATCTTTATCGTGCAAAACCTGCTGTGATACGAGGACCACCCTCATTTAGTCACCTTTTGCGACAGCCAAGTGATATTGGGGACCTACGGTAACTCGGGTCGTCATTGAATTTAATATAATTGTTATTGTTATTATCATGTTGTTATTGTGATAAGTCAATATTAACAAATTATTAGCATTCATACCTCAGTTACCTATTGTTAACACCTTTCAACATTAACCGTAACTTCAGAAGTCTGCACGGGTCTCCTAATTTTACAACTGGACAACTTGAAATGTATTGCCAAAATAAGAATAATGTTGGTTTCCCCAGTTTCGATCTAAAGTAAGGAACTAGGTGACGAAGTCACGATTACAATAAGTATTTACATTGCATATAGTGTAGCATAGATACAATTTGTAACGTGTAAAGGTCACCCAGTTAAGTGCTGATTTCGCTCGTTGTTACTTTACTTGCGTGATCAGGGGAGAGACCCAACAGCATATTTCGAAAAGATAGCTCATTATCGAGGCAGTATAAGTTTCATCTGATACAGTTCGCTACACACACCCCTGCTCGGGAAGCTTTGCCCAGATGCTTAGTGTGAGTCCTTTCTGAGTCTTTGGCACCTGCTTAGTAACGACACCCGCTGTTCCCGTTGACAACAGTCGTCGTTCCCTGACGTCCTTATCCAAAGATTCGAAGATACTCTAACTCAAGAAGGCCTCCTAGCAAACACCAACATTTAATATAAATTGAACATTTGTATTCTTCCCCACCTCTGTTATTTGTAACTGTGTTAAAGCTATGTTTCGTCCCTACATTGCATTATTGTTATCCATGATACTGTCCTTGAGTTCGCAAAAAAAAAGAGTTAGTTACCTGTGGCTAGTCTGCTCTTCTGTAAGGATAACCTCTATTTTTAATCGTTTTGTCTCGCATTCTCCAGCTCCCTTTGTTGTTGGACGTCCGCATTTTCCAGATGAGACATGCAATTTTGAAAGATGAAAATATGATTAGTATGCATGTCTTCCTTTTCAGTCTCCATGGCTTCATATTGATGAGGTATCCTGTTGAGCTTCTCTGTCATCCCTGAACTTTAGTTTTCTTGAACGTCCACAGAGGCCCTGGAGTATTTGTTTTTCATTTGCGTGAGCTGTGCTTGTCAGTAAGTCTCTTTTCCCCCAACCCTCCGGTGAGTTTGGTTATTTAACTCTTGATAACGTTTTGTTCTGACATCCACATATCCCAGCAGTCATTATACAGTTGTCTCTAACAAAGCCTTAATTTCTCCATTAGCTCCAAATCCTCCTAACAGTGTTTCACCAGCTCTATTAATTTCTCTCACGTCTCATCTGTCTGTCTTGAGCTTCATTATATTCAGGATTTATTGCCGTGAAGTATACTACTTTTTTACGTCTTTGCTTCAATAGTTAATTATCCTCTTTCAAAGATGAAACGTTCTGCTGCTGTTCTTCACACAATACCCTAACTTCTCGATATTCACTGATTTTTGTTTTTTTCTTTTCCTTCACAGATCTTCGCTAATCTAATATAAGTTTTTCTTCCCCGTTTTCATGCATCAAACATAATTGGGCTTGAGTAGATTATTCTCACATATGAGTTTTTGATATTTGAAATTTTCCGTATTCCCTTTTTGCAGCATTTATTCCATAATATCATATCTATTGCATTCTTCACTGATGATTTTTTTTCCGTTGTGGCGACATCGTACGAGATACTCTGGTTAGCTGTGCATCTACGAATATTGGTTATACTTTGTTCAGCAGTCAATGTATTTTTGATGAAAATTTCAGATTATATTCTTGATATTGTCTTCTCATGTTCTGCAGCTGAGTTCCACAGGTTCCTATCAAGGTAATTACGTAATCGCTGTTTCATGGAAGAATGAAATTGAAAAATATTTAGCCTCAAATCTGGACTAAGTTGAGTAATGTAAGCGAACCATCCTTCAAGCAAAAACATAACTCCTATGTCTCTCTACAAAATCTCTTTGAAATCATGTTTGATTGAATCCACAAGAATTTTTAGATTGTGTTGTGTTTTTACCATTGAAAATTGACATACTTTGTGTGGGCTCATTAAGATTAGGAGTTTCATGATTCTCTTGAAATTGGTTCGTATTGTTGCACAAATTGTGTCCAATGTATTCATTTCAATATTCAAATATCCACACATTGTCACTGGATATATGGTAATGAGAGCTTATATTTCTATCATTAACCTGATAAGAAAATGGTGATTAATTCATTGGTTGTCTTCACATGTAGCTGCCAGGTATAGTTTCTTCCGAGTTTTTGTTATAGCCATCATTGTGATTATGCATTTAATATTTGACATCGCATTTGCCACAGAAACATATCACTGGGTCAAATGCTGTCTGACGTTTTTCATACCGAGATCTTTCTTGGCACACTGATTTTGACTATGGATAACTCCGTTTACCTGATCAAGATGCAGGTCCCACGGTGGGTGTGACCGGTCGACGGTGAATGCTTAATCCTCCTAGGTACATGACCCTACCTCTAGTATATCCAGGGATCCATGTTTACCCAACTCTCTATTTTGCATTGCTTATACGAGTTATGGTATTGATCGCTTTTATTTCCCTCTCCTAATTAAGATTAATCATTGGAGAGAATAACATACTTTTTCACCTATTCATTATGTTTACACTTCATTAACAGCTAAGAAGAAAAAAACGCTGTCGTCAATTGTTACGAATTTATTTGATAAAGAACAAGTTAAAAAATTAACATATCTATTTAATTAAATATTATTACAATAAATAAATAATTTCAAACTGTTAGTGTCCTTGACTCAGTTTTATCTTCTTCACACCTGTCAACGTTAACCGTGACTTCAGAACTCTTCACGAGCTCTTATTTTTACAACTCGACAACTAATTACTGACAAGTAACTCTGATCACTAAGTCAAACTGCTAACGACATTCTGTATTTATACGTAACAGATGCTTATCAAGACCCGGATTTAAATAAGTAGATATCTAAGTCACCATTGCAATGAGTATCTATATGTTTTAAAAGGAAGACATATATAAGAAAGTATATCAATAGATCAAGAAAAACAGAGACAGATTCGTTACTTTTCAAGCTGTGCCACATTCTCAACATAATCACGGTTATTTCTAATTATAAACAACAAGATCAGGATCGAGATACCCATGACATCGTCCGAATTCCTGTAATGTTGAGGGGATAAAAAGCAGTATGTAAAGATTTCCCGATGTATGTCAAGTATAAACGATGAGACATATGTTTTATAATAATAAAGTGACAATATAACGTAGTAATTGATACCACTGTAGTAGGGATTTGTATAGAGACAAACTGCACAAAACACAAAAATCAACCAAAATCTGCCTTTTCTCTATAAATAAATAGACGTTACATAAAAATTTATAACAAGTATACAGTAAACAAAATGATTCTTAGTGTATGTTAAAGAAAATAAATATCAATGTGTAGTAAACATAATCAATTGTAATAGATTATAAACAAAATAAATCCTAGTGTAAAATAAAAAATATATATATTCTAGTGTATAGTACAAAATCAACCCCAGTTTAAAGTAAACAAAATCAAACACTACTGTGAAGTAGATAAAACCAATCCTGAAGTATACTAACCAAAATCAATCTTAGTGTGTAGTAAACATAACAAATCCAATATATAGTAACAAAATCAATGCTAGTTTAAAGTAAACAAAATTAAACCGTGCAGTAAACACAATTAATCATAGTGTATACTAAACTTATGCTTCTGTACAAATTGTACAGCAAACAAACAATAGTACATAGTAAACGTAATCAAACCTAGTGCATGTCATATCAAATAAATCCTTGTGTACGGTAAACGAAATTAACCCTAGTGTGTAGTAACGGAAATGAATTCCAGAGTGTTGCAAACATAATCAACTCTAGTGTATAGTAAACAAAATCAATCCTAATGCATCGTAAACAAATCGACACTGGTATATAGCAAACAGATTAAAATATAGTGTGTGGATAACGATATGAATATTGCTGATCATATTGAATCCAAGTTGTCAATGTCGACGGAGTTAATGTTAAATGATGTTGAAGAACAACACCGGTTAACAATAATTGATACAGTAATTAGAGTGGATATTATCTTTATTGAAATGGACAATACCTTCGAGGGTGTTTTTATACTTGCTAGGCGTCCATTGGGATATGACGTCCTTCAATTTTATTCCCAAAATGCAATACGGCAGTTTTCGTATGTGCATATATTAGATTTTTATTCTGTCGAAAGTGTTCAAAGAGTTCGTACATTTAAAACACAGATCGCAAATCATAGTTTATGCTAAGGTATGTAGTGGAATCTAATGTATTCATTGTATTGTGTATGCTTATAATATCATAATAATAGTCGTAAAACGTTACAATATATTTATTTTAATTCAGGTTGTTGAAACTTCGCTATATTTTGTTATTAAAATCAATTGATTGGCCAGTAACCTCTCTAACAATTGAGATGTTAGACTGTCGATAACATCTCTATCCAATTAGATACACAGATATGAAGCAGATAAAGAGGACTAAGTGGCATCGAATATGCTATATCGACTCCGAATTATTGATAGATAAACTGTCTTTAATATAGCTAATGTTGAGTTAAATGTAACATCAGATTTGTTTTGTAATCACGTGACCAAATTTCATTAAACTACAATCACAGTAGTGTTATGTGCAAACAGAAGAAACTATGTTATCCAACTAAGGCAGCTGTATCGAATCATATTCAGCAAGCAACTTATCTAATTATCGTATTAAGCATGACTTACTACGTACAGAAGAGTGTATTATGTGTTATTTTCTTTTGGTGTATCTTTTTTACGAAATTCTAATATTGACATCATATTTATTTTCTAATTCTGACAAGGACTCGGCTTCGATATTATCCTAGATATCATCAATTAATCATATACCTAACAAATGATGAATTCATGCATTGTAGTGACAAAAACAATTAATGTAACACAACCAGTTGTGTTAATTGAGTTAACAATACAAGGGATGTGTACATTTCAAAGGTAACGTGATCATATATTAAAAGTTAGCTGAATACTTAGCTATTATAGCTAATTATCAAATAACCATGCATATATGTCAGGTCACGTACTTTAGAGCCCTCAATAACGTTAATACTTACTATGATACATTAACTCATATCAAAAGACACACACGCCGTCTTAAAGTTATGTTCGAAAGACTTTAGACTCTCAATTGGCTTTCCACAAGCTGGAATATAAAAGACAGGTACCAACTTTCAGTGTCGTAAGATAGATGATTGAACACGTTTGTTTCATAAATACGCCATTCGCATCAAAATGTTGCAGGAAATTGTTATTGTAAATGTAAAATGTTACTGACCATATACACATATATACATAAGAGTCTCGTCAAAAGAAACCGTATCCTACAGTTCTGATTTCACACATTCTCGCAAGTCAATAAAAATAATGGTTCAAAATATATCTAAAATTTTCAGTATGTCAACAATGACACATAAACGCCGTCTTAACGTTATATTCGAAAGATCTTGAACTCTCAATTGTTATACCACAAGCTGGTGAATGAAATCTAGTTACCAACTTTCAGCATCGTAATATTGAGGATCGAATATGATTTCTATGAGTACGTCATTGGCATCAAAATAATGCATGGTATCGTAATGTAAAAATAAAATGTTACTTTCCATAATGCAGGTAAAAGTCTTCTCATTAGAAACCGTGTCCCACATTTTTGATTTCATATATCTTTTGCAAGTCAATAAAAATATTGATTCAAAATATATCCACGATTTTTACAAAGCATTACATCCATGGCTTCATTTTTTTTTTATTGTGATAGAGGAAATCCAGATAGAATGGACTCGAGGTTTTATTCCATATACTTTAATCCAGGTGTGTGTAGATTGCTGTAAATAAATTGGCGTTCTTTGAAAAGATACAGTATTTATCTATCGATTCATTCAAACACCTTACATCTCTAAAGGCAAAAACCTAAAAGTACAGATGCACAATGAAATATCACAAAAATGTAGGAATTCAATATCCAAATACCCATTCACGTCAAAATAGTTTCCAAAATATTTCAGGCATTGAATTCCTGACATGCGAAATCATTGCATTATCGGTCAGTCATCATTCACACGAAAGATAAACAGTTTGATAGTGGACAATATTAACAATTCTTTACAACTTGTCATTGGGGTATATGTTGTCTGGTGCGCTGAAACGAACCGTTAGGCACTTCTTTGCAAGCTTATTTTCATGTCGGATCAACCCTCTTATCTGGTTAAGGGAAAGAGTTCGCACAGGGTGTGACCGGTCGACATAATATGCTTACTCCTCTGATCACTTGACCCTACCCCTGGTGTGTTCGAGAGTCCGTCTTTCCAAACTCTAATTTTTGTATTCCTGAAATCAGTTATGAGATCTAGCAATATCGTTACTTTACGTTTCAATTGCACAACTCAAACATGCGTAACGCCGACTGTTATCGACCTTAACCTCAAAAAATAAAAGTTAAGATGTGCTCACTCTTAATCGAACACGGACTACAATTTCTAGATAGTGCAGTCACTGTTTGACCGGTCGACAGGGGATGTTTACTCCCCCTAGGCATCTGTTCCCATCGCTGGTATATCCAGGACTCCGTGTTTCCCCAACTCTCTATTTTGTATTGTTTATAGGGGTCACGAGATTGATCATTGTTCGTTATCTTTGTCTTCCATTGTAAATATGCAATCCAAGTAAGTACAATTTGAAAATCAAAGAAGCCAGTCCATGAAGAATAGAAGTATTTTTTACCACATGTATGCATGGGCCAAAGCTACATTTGGGAAGAACGGGATTCAGTCTTAGATCACATGGTGACCCTAAAGCTTCCAAATCGGTACACATGTACCTTTGACAAACATTGGCATTAGAAACTCAAAATGTCTTTCATTCGGAAATCCCATCAGTAATGCTATGTAATGCTGAAAAACAGACGTGACTGTTCAATGTAACGAGCTTGAACAACATACATGAGTGAATGTCCGGAAAATTACTAATGTCAAATGTCAGCATTCTGCAAGTTCTATGGTCGGTATAGCGATATAGTATGACAATACAAACTATCATTAAGTCAATTGCTATGTATGTGCTAAGGTAAACTAGTAATAAAATTTACAATTTGCCTGTTGAAAGGTACCCCCCCCCCCCAACGAATCATATATATCACTGTTCGTTATCTGCACCTTGCATATATCACATTTTCATGAAACCATGGGGTATAGCCTATTTGATTTCAATAATCTGATTATCTACAAAACAGTGTCACCTCATTATGGGAATAATTAGAGGGGTAGTTCTGAATCGTGTCACTTGTTATTGAAAACATTTCAACAGACATTTATTAATAATATATACAATGTTGACATCATTCAATATCATTAACAAAGTAATGCAATGCGAAATCCATCGTCCTTGTACATACTACTTTTCTGTTCTCTCAAACTTATTTATAATTCCCAAAGTTCATAGCAAAAAATGTTTATCATAGTTTGTATTGTAAAGTCTACGCTGGGAATTGTTTAATTGTTTAAAGAATCTAGCGGATGACCCATAATGTAAATGAAATGTGTGAATATAGCGAAAGGTGATCACTCTCATAAGTCCTATAAATAATAGAAAATTAAGAGTACGGGAAACAGGGACTCCCGAACACCTAACTATAGTTGTGGTGGGTTTGGGTATTTAGGATGAGTAAGCACTCCCTTTCTCCAAATAACCTTTTCTTCATATCTACCCTTTTTATGAAACATATGCGAAAAAACGCCCAAACAGAATACTTTTATGATTATATAATCACATCAATAACTCGACTTTGATAAATGTCAAAGTAAAGGTCGCAGCGTGTCTTTTTGTTTTCTTCTAATTTCACCAACTATTTTTGAAATACAGCCTTAACGAATTGCAAACAAAGACAGTTGGATTAAAATCATATTCCTCACCATCAAGTCATCCAAACCGTTCCTTTGTTAAACACCACTTTGATTCCACGCACACTTATTGCGAAGTTGAAATTGAAATATGTTGAATTCCTCATTGACCATAATTTCGTACTTTTGGTGATCAGGTCTTCTAATAGTCTGTTGAAATTTCCATGGTCACGAATTGTGTTCTTCCGTTGACTGATATTTTGTTACATTCCCATGAAGCAGAATCTATTAAAAGGCTTGGATGTGAGAAGAAAAAAAATATCTTGCTGGGTCCTTCAATGTTAAATTTAAGTATGTCGACGACGTTGTATCTACCAACACTGATGTTTTTCATCCAGATGTCGATTCGATATATCCCTGAAAACTCGAAATAAAAGACACCAGAGAGTCGTCAACTTATTTTTCATACTTAGATGATATTTTATTGAAAATATATATTAACGGTAAAGTAACAACTCAACATGATGATAAACAGGATGATTCCAGCTTCTCCGTCTTTAATTCCCATAATGATGTAGCAAAAATTCATTGCCTCCAGCATATGTGTGCTTATATCTCTAAAGATACTTGACATGTAAGAGCTTGTTCTGCGTATGATCATTTTCTTGGGATTTATACAACCCATCTGTGTTCGTTATCTTCTCCTTTCATTTTGAAATGAAAGAAGTTGATCAACTGAATTGGAACGGATAGGCTTCTGAGATATAAATTACATATCTTATTATTCGAGATATGTTCCATTTATCATGACCAGCTTGCAAGTAGAGATGGTAGTAGATGATTTATAAGCGGTCTACAACAATTCAGTCCAAGTAAAATGAAATATGCTAAAAATACGCATCAAAATGATGCAGGATATGGTATTGTAAATATAAAATGTTACTATCCCTACTGCAGGTAAAAGTCTTCTCAAAAGAAACCGTGTCCTACATTTCTGATTTCAAATATATTTTGCAAGTCAAGAACTATATTGATTCACATTATATCCATGATTTTTACAAAGTATTATATCCATGGTTTCGTGATTTTTTTAATGATAGAAGAAATCCAGATGGAATGGACTCGGACTTTTATTCCATATACTTCAGCTCATGTAGGTGTAGATGGTTTTAAATAAATTGGTGTCCTTTGAAAATATACAGCAGTATCTATTTATCGAATCGTTCAAATACCTTACATCTCTTAGGGTGAAAACCTCAAAGTACAAATGCATAATTATACATCACAAAAACATTCATTCAATATCCACATACTCATTCACATCAAAATAGTTTCCAAAATGTTTCAGGCATTGAGTTCGTGGCATGCGAAATCATTGCATTATTCGTCACACGACAGACAAGCAGTTTGATTGTAGACAACATCAACAACTGTTTACAACTTGTCATTGTTGTAAATGACGTCTGGAATTTTGAAATGGACTGTTAAGCACTTCTTTGCAAGCTTATTTTGATATCGGATCAACCCGCTTATCTGATTAAGATAAAGAGTTCACACCGGGTGTGACCAGTCGACAATATATGTTTATTCATTGAATAATATGGTGGTGCCTTTTTGAATCTTCACCATATATCTATATTGAAAGTGCCTGCAAACAGCGTCATTAAACATTCAGCTCAATTTGTGAAGAAGTAGAGGAGTAGTTATGAATCTTAACACTCGTTCTCGAAGATGATTTAAAACATAATGATCGCATTTATTTAGTTAGATCAGAGACATTACTGGACACTGACTGCGTACATTTCTTTCTGTTTCAGGAGGTTATATGGTAATCAAATACCAAATATAGATCGCATTTATTCAGCAATATCAGATACATCAATGACATTAACTGTATACATGTCTTTCTCTTTAAGGTACCTGGAAGACAATCAAATAACAAAGATACCACAAACAGCATTCTCCGATCTGGTGAAATTACAATATCTGTGAGTGTATTTTAAATGTATTTTGTAGACTAAAATAAAATAGGGGGCTAAATGGTAATCACATAAGAGAGATACCCTCGACAGCGTTCTCCAGTCTGGTGACTTTACGAGAACGTTAAGTGTATTTTACTTTTTGAAAAAAAAATAAACAAAGAAGGGTGATCATCTGCAATAAATACACATCTTACAAACGACATCAATACATATTCAGATTTGTGAAATAAAACATCTGATTATATCTCACATACACGCACACTTGCACAGAAAACCTTCAGTTGCTATTATAACTGTAGTTTGTTGTTTTAAGCATGTCCTTCTTAGGCATTCGATTATTACTATGGGTTGTTTTAAATTGTTTAGATGATATTAGAGTAAGTATATAATTACATTAGGAACTATATATTAATAATGATGATTTTGCATTTTAAGTCTGACACCATGAATATTTAACTTAATTGAATATAATAATTTGATATCAAATTTAATTTAATTGCTGTTAAAAAAAAAATAGAAATTCATTTCAAAATTAAGGATTATCTCCCTCAAGCATAGCTCGTATCCTTAAACAAATTTGACTCCACTGTTTTCGCACATTGTTTCTCCCAATAATAGTTCTAAAACTTCATTGTTATTTAGGATTTCAAACATTTCGGTTGAATATCAGTGAATAGACAGTATTTGTCGAAATGCGCATCTGGTGCATCATAATTGGTATCGTATCAGTTTTACATTTACATGTGAGTGCACGTTGATTTTATATAATCTTTTCTCTCACATTTGTAAAATACTTCAAAGAACTGTTGACAGGGCGCTATCCATTTTTTTTAGATTACAATTACAATTACGATTACAAACAATCCTGTGAATTTAAATTTTCAGCTGTAGTCAATTTATTTTAGCAACACTATCCACCGCATTGATGCCAAACAACATTTAGAAAAGCTACGGTATACGGCAGATTCCTATTTATTTATTTTCAATATGGTTTAACGAGAATGGCGAATCGGAAATATTTCTAACACAGACATGTGTATGCTCGAGGACAGTGTTACTGACTACGTTTATAGTTCAGAGACTATAATACAGATAGGATTGGTTCAGTTATTGTGACTTGATTTTTGAGTAAGTGAATTAAAATGTTCGCGCTCGGTGTGAAATTGTACACCTCTGTCAAAGATGTTTTCACTCTTAATTTGAAATGTAAATCACGAAACAGTGAACAGGACGACAATTGACCAATATCATTAATCCCATAAGGAATACAAAATTGGGAGTAGGACAATCACATACCTTTGAAAACATGATATTGTGTCAGGTGTTGGGGTGAGTAAACATACACAGTTGATCGATTTTCGGTACCAGGAACTATATACAGAACAGTTCAAAGAAATTGGTCATTTAACCACACTTCTCGCAATGTATTACTTCGTCCTGCAGTAAAACCCCACGTTGGTTTATCATGGTTTCTACAACAGCTATGTATAGACAACAGGGTTGTGAATCACCGTTGTTCAGCGAAATTATTCCTATATCTAAATGGTGGTTGTTCGCAGATATGAGTATAAAATATAGCTTTCGTAATATATGTTGTTGTATTCTAAATGGTGGTTGTTCGCAGATATGAGTACAAAACATAGCTTTCGTAATATATGTTGTTACATTCTATTTAAATGCATGTGCTCCATAAAAAATAACAAGTAACACAGCAGATCATACAAATGCTGTCTAATTATAAATCCATCTTTCAATTTAACTATATCGTGTTTGTACTATCTTCACAAATCAAAGGTTATTGATTCATTATCTCGCACTAACCCTTAATATTAGTCAGCATTCAAAACCATGATTTGAGATAGTGGTATAACTGTAGAGCTCCCTGAAAATAATATCGCACGGTGAACGCACGATGAGCCCACGTTGAACTTACGCGGATCGCATGGTGAACGCAGTTTGAGCGCAAGATGAACACAATGTGAGCGCACAATGAACGCTCGATGAACGCACAGTGAACACACGGAGAGCACACGGTGAAGGCAGGGAGAGCACATGGTGAGCGAACGGAAACATTGTGAAACAGAACGTTTCGGGGACTGTAAATCCACGACCACGCGGATTTCATTAGTCTGGAGCGGTCCCCATCCTCACCATACGAGCATGAAGAACCAATCTAAGTGTTTGTAGCATTTTCAATAACCGTGACCTTGTTTTACATTTAGATAAACTACATTTGTTATTTCTCTTCATTATCAATGTTTATATTAAATGAAGAAGAAATACATAACTTGTATCAAATTATATAAATACATATCAATAGCAACAGGGTTCGAATTGACTAGCTCCCTAACATGGCCAAGTCACCAAAAGGAAATCATTTGAATCTGTGATTTTTCGGTTTGTATGGGTTTTAATAAATATCTTAAGGTATATTGGACATACATATAATATGAAAATATGTTAATATTGTTTCGATACTACGTTTAAAAGACGGCGATGCAATAATATAGCGATATCGAGTCTCAGCCATGCTCATTTTTCGGTGCGCCGTAAATCGAATGTGTTCACGGGAGGTGGATCTGTAGATCTCTTCCGAATATATTTTTTTTTTCCAGAGAGTTAAAGTTCTGAACCAAGGTTGGGGAGAGAGGTTGACGTAATAATATAAAATTAAGATTAAATGAGTTGATCTGTTTAAGATACAAGTTTAGTAGGATAAAAACCTAAAGTGAATACTGGTCTTCCGTGGGAGTACATGAACTTTGCATACTGATTCTATACGTAACGTAATAAATAATTTGCAGTTTCGCCCCTTAGATGTTGTAGCTATTGAGTTATCTATTTCAATGTTAAATACACGTGTTCAATTTGTTGAAACACACTTGACAGACACAATTGGACAAGTCATCGTTTTCACGCTGTTCGTAATATAAAACTTCGACTGATTGTTTGTTTAAAAACAAATTTCTGAAGATCAATCAATGGTGACAACTTCTACACCATGCTGTTTATGCCGCGTCATGTGTATTTAGTTTCGTATTCTACAAATTGCCAAACATGTTGTCTGATTGGCTCCACGATACAGAGTACCACACTTCACCCAAGTGTAAAAGGGGTACCTGGCTATAGACAGTGGAATATGTTGTTGAAATGTTAGTGCTCTAGCGCTTGCAATGGCAGCTTGCACTGTATGCTTCCTAGGAGGCTGAGAAAGTTCTAGATTTGTATAAGGTCTGCCGGGGTAATAATGTACATCGGTTATTGTAAAGCGCTTTGCGCAGCAAACGCTGAAAAGGTGCTATATAAAACCAATTATTAGTATTATTACCAACAAATCGCATGCTCCATTTCTAACACTTATTTTGAATGGTGGCTGATGACAAGGATTTGTGCGACATAACCAATCAATAACCCTTTACTTGTGAAAATGTGTTGATACGTCCATTCATACATTTTTCTTATCTTTTTTTTACCAAAATCATTGTTCTAATCCATGTGTAAACATTGTGTATGATACAATATCTCAAACATAAAATACAGCATGCCAAACTATCTATTTTGGACTGCGTATTGGAGTTAACAGATTGGTCACTGTTCGTTATCTTCACCTTTCATAGGTCAACATTTGCTTGTTTCCTTGGGTGATCAAAGTTAAGTATAATCATTAGTGAATGAAATAATTCCAAGTTGATATAAAACTGAATTGGTCGTAAAATAAAACGACAAAGTAAACGTAATCTCAAGTGTTAAACGGCATCTAAAATATACAGAATCAATATTAGTTTATAGTAAGCATAATCAATTGAGGTCTACAATATATGTTCTAAATAGAAACAAATCTAGTGAGTGACAGAATGTAATAATGTGAATAAGTTCTAGGTTATTGTAATCAAAACAAATCCCATTATATGAAGGTGAAACTAACGATCAATGATTTATGTAATAACTTCATAAGGAATACGATATAAAGAATTTGACAAATACGGTCTCTTCGATATACCAGGGATGAATTCATGTATCAAGGGGAAATAAGCATACGTTATCGGTCGGACAAATACGAAAAATCTGTTGCCAATGGAAAACAAAATCAATCTAAATATACATGATTGGAAACCAAACCTAGTGCACAGCACATATAATCAAAAATAGTAAACAGCACATAAAATGAAACCGTAGAGTAAACAAAAGCAAGCATAGTGTACAGTATAGAAAATCAAACCTGGTGTACAGTACACAAAATCAAACCTAGTGCACATGACACCAAATCAAACCTAGAGTGATGTACAGAAAATCGACCTTAATGTACAGCACATATAATCACACAATATATAGCACACATGATAATATCTAGTGTACAGTGAACAAAATAAAACCTAGTGTACAGTGTGCGAAAATAGACTTAGTGTATAGCACATCAAATTAAACCTGGTGTACAGTACACAAAAGCAAGCCTAGTGTACATTACACACATTTAAACCTAGTGTATAGTACATAAAACCAAACCTAGTGTTCAATACACACAATTAAACCTAATGTACGTTACATAAAATCAAACCTAATGTACGGTACAAATCAAACCTAATGTACAGCAAACATGTATATCCAGAGATTCATGTTTGTCCAACTTTCCATTTTGTATTGAATATAGGAGTTATGAGATTGATCACTCTTCGTTATAATCATCCTTCATCGATCACTCTTCGCTATAATCAGCTTAATAAACAAAATCAATTGTAGTATATGATAAACAAAACTAATCCTTATGTATAATAAACAAAAGCAACCCCAATATATAATAAAGAAAATCAGTAATAATACATGATAAACAAACTCAATACTAATATATAATAAACAAAATCAATACTAATATATAATAATCAAAGTTGTAACTAAATGTTTCATAAATTGGAAACATTTACAGTATAGATCGTTTATCATATTTTGTATTATGAGGTATATACGCAGCTCAGTTTAGGTTATCCGATAAAAATCACAGTGCTGTTATAAATGTACCCATGTGCACGTCGCACCATATGGCGTCAGGATGTGAAAGTACGTCGCAGCTTACATGTTTTGATAGTTGTATCGCGGGGAAAGTGTTATATAATATTCCTTCGTTGTTTACTATTGTTGTCAAGTGATCAGCTGTATATGTGAAAACATTTCTTTTCAAATGCTTTTATATATTATTCCTTTATGATATCAAATAATTCTCTATTTTTAATATACCATATGCACGAAGGTGATATTTATATTTTATTTTGACCTTGAAATCGCCCCTGTCTGAATGACTTGTACAATTTCTACTGTAATCTGGCCCAGGAAATATATGATATCAGCAGGGGTTCCAAAATCTAGCATTCAAATAAGGGATATATAAGCAAATCAAAACTACATTTAATTTGATCCAAAATTGTTTTGTGTTTTATGACAGGAGCGTGAAGTTGGCATATAATTGCCAAACAATGCAAAAAATCAATGAGAAAATTCATAAATTCAGGGTGTTTTCCTTTTAAATCAAATTCATATTCAAATACATGTTTCGTCTTCTCTTAATACACAATATATATTAATTGTATTTTGCTCGACAGATGGGCAACCCTTTTCCTAAGCAATAATCTAGATAACAGTTATCAAACTCTTTTTTAAAAAAAAGGCTGGAAAAACTCTTATTCATGACGTAAATCCCTCTGGCCAATAATTCAAACTTCTAACGACATGCTGTATTTATATATGATATGTTTTGCAAGACCGGGATTTATATAACTAGATAATTAGCTCACCATTACAATGAGTATTTACATGTTATTTTGAGCAACACTTATATAAGAATATATACCAATAAAACAAGACAAACACAGAGACATTCGTTATTTTACAAGATGTGTCACATTTTCTAAATAATCACGGTTATTTCTAATTATAAACAACAAGATCGGTATCGAGATATCCATGACATCGTCCGAATCCCTGTAATGTTGAGAAGTTAAGAAAGCAGTATGTAAAGATTTCCCGATGTATGTCAAGTATAAACGACGAAGGATATATTTGATACATTGACAGTATTGCTAAACGTAGTAAATGTTAACGATGTTGTAGGAATCTGTAAAGAGACAACCTGTACAAAACACAAAAATCAAGCCAATATGTGGGTTTTTTATAAATAAATACACGTTTCATAAACATTTATAACAAGTATATAGTATACAAAATCAATCATATTGTATGTTAAACAAATACAATAGCAATGTGTAGTAAACACAATCAACTCTAATATATAGCAAAGAAAAGCACTCCTAGTGTACAAAAAACAAAATGTATTCTAATCAATCCCAGTTTAAAGTAAACAAAGTCAAACACTACTGTGCAGTAACTAAAATCAACCCTACTGTATATTAAACAAAATCAATCTTAGTGTATAGTAAATATAATCGAATCCAATATATATTCAATCGAGGTAAGCTGCTGACAAAACAAGCTGATGGTACAGATATTTCAATAGTCTCGATTGAAGTCAGTATTTCACAAATTCTATGGTCGTTATAACGATCTAGTTCGTCAGTACAATCTCGCATTGGGTCAATACTGTCTGACGTGTTTCATACCGATTGTTAAGCCGTGCTTGCCACACCGATTTTGACTGCGGATAACTCCGTTTACCTGATCAGGATATAGGGCTAACGGCGGTTATGACCGGTCAACAGGGGATGTTTACTCCTCCTAGGAACTTGATCCCACCTCTGGTGTGTTCAGGGGTCCGTGTTTGCCCAACTATCTATTTTGTAATCCTTTTAGGAGTTATGAGATTGATCACTGTTCGTTATCTTCACCTTACAGACATGAGTTATCCTTTCACCGATGATATATTTAAAAAAAAATGAAGGTCAATTATGTGACTAATGATGTTTGTGTTCGTCTGCAACTCTGTTTATACATACAAGGTAGTGATTAGAAAACATGGGTTGTAAACATCGGAACTCGGTATAGGCTGATAAGAAAACATCGTAGCATTAGTTCAGGGCTGCAAAAGTTCCGGGGAAGTTGGGAAATTATTAAGAATATTGATACTTTTATTTCACAATTAAAACTTAGACGGTACCAATTTCGATGCACCAAATGCGCATTTTGACAAATAATGTCTCTTGAGTGATATATTCGATACAACTTGTGTTCTTCAAATTGATTTCAATTCTTTTCTTTTTTCGAATGACAAACAATTGGAAACCAATACTATTAATTTCAAATGATTATGCTACTCTTTAGTCGAACTGAGAATCATGGGAAAGTTAAGATACACATGTAACAAAATTAGTCAATCTCATATTTATCATGAAAGGTGAAGATGACGAATGATGATCAACCTCATCGATCATATAAGTAATACAAAATGACGAGTTTGGCAAACACGGACCCCTGGAAACACTGTACGTGGGAACATGTGCAATAATTCACATTGATGTAGATACTCAAAAACTTCATACAGAAGTCCTCAAGCTACACGTGTCGTTTTCAGTGCAGCCAGTTTAAGCGTATTATCTTGTGTTTTAGCGTTCCTAGGTGTCTACTTCGTTTAAGTAACACTGATCAGTTTCATCTGCCTACTTCATGCTGTACGGACTATAGAGTGCAGACAGTATTTTTCGTTGGATAAAGGTTTGATAGGTGTTTGATTCATTTGATAGGTGTTTGATTCATTTGATTCATTTGATAGGTGTTTGATTCATTTGATAGGTGTTTGATTCATTTGATAGGTGTTTGATTCATTTGATAGGTGTTTGATTCATTTGATTCATTTGATAGGTGTTTGATTCATTTGATAGATGTTTGATTCATTTGATAGGCGTTTGATTCATTTGATAGGTGTTTGATTCATTTGATAGGTGTTTGATTCATTTGATAGGTGTTTGATAGGTGTTTGATTCATTTGATAGGTGTTTGATTCATTTGATAGGTGTTTGATTCATTTGATAGGTGTTTGATAGGTGTTTGATTCATTTGATAGGTGTTTGATTCATTTGATAGGCGTTTGATTCATTTGATAGGTGTTTGATTCATTTGATAGGTGTTTGATTCATTTGAGAGGTGTTTGATTCATTTGAGAGGTGTTTGATTCATTTGATAGGTGTTTGATTCATTTGATAGGTGTTTGATTCATTTGATAGGTGTTTGATTCATTTGATAGGTGTTTGATTCATTTGATAGGTGTTTAAAGGAATACTGTCCATCTCATGATATCCTGCAAAGTTTTCCGCCTGACTCCTTTTATCTGCATCCTTCCCCTAAATAATATTCACGGATCCCTAGAAAAATTGAAAGATAGATTTAGAATTTCAATTTAAAAAATAAGGATGGATTATTTCCCGCATGCATAGTTCTTATCCTTTGATAAATTTGACTCCAGCCTTTGGTACTCTGTTCTTTAGTTCTTATAAGTAAGTTCTTATAAGTCTTTTGTTATTTCGGGTTTCCAATATTTCAGCTTCAGCGTGACTGAAGAGACATTTGTTCTCGATATTCGCATCTGGTGCATCAAAATCAGCACTGTATAAGTTTTACAAATGCAGTGACAAAATTGCACAAAGATCGAAAACGGAAATGGCAGGGTGTATTGATTAATCTACCAATATTTCTTCAGTTACCAAGTGCTAATCTTAAGTACGGAAACATTTCTTAAATTCCCCACTTGTATAACTGTGCAAGAATGAAAATTGATGCTTTTATCATTTAATATACAGGAAGTAAATCAAGGACACCGGTAGTGTCTTCTTGTAATATTTACTACTGTATTGTAATATAGAACACTTTTATTGCATTATCTCAGTGTACTAAGATATCTCAAGATAACTTGATGCAATTCACGTTTTCTATTTTTAAATCGATGACAGTTGTATGTACATTATTACTATTCAAACGACCAAATGCAAATTGTTTTATATATTTATACTAGTCCTCGCGATAGGGGATGCAATCCGTTGTTCACTGACATGTACAGGGAAATTCAAACGTTTTAATTAAATAAAAAGCAGTATTACTGTAAGCGATGTCTCGGTAACATATGCCATTCATTGACATGGTTCGTAATAGGATGCAGTAGATAAAGGTCACGTTGAGTTTGAACTGTTAAATTGCAAACATACCATGTTATATAACACATTTATCTGTGGACAGTCACTACAATGCATTGAATGGGTGGACCTGTATAATTAACTCTACTATCGATGTAAACCATTAAACGTTTAAGAAACTATATATGAAACAAGATAGATGGAAGAAAAAAAGCATACATATGCATTCCAGCGATAAGTAACAAACGTGTGAGTTAATAATACTCTGTTATACCTGATGTTCCGTGATTTGACCCACCGTTTAAAATCTGGAAACTAGATTTTCAGACAGCTTTACAAAGTCATTTTGTTGTCAACTGCCCGACGTGACAAGCAAAATAAATATCCTGAATATCCGAATTATGTCAACAGATTATCACCTGTTGGATGACATAAAGGCATTCTATAGGTAAGCAAGACAGGTTCACCCAAAAAAAGCATCTAGATACAATACCGGCTATATTGTTTTAGGGTAGTAAAAGTGTCCTTACACTGTATATTGTTTGCGGCGCTCGCCCTTTCCCATTCATTATGGTAATAAAACAATTCTAAGAATTAAATAGCATTTATCGATTGCAATAACGTGTTTGGAAATCTAAACCCTTCTCTCGTAAGGCAGTTTTCTCATATAAAAATAAAGAATCGCATGTGTACATCCAAGTAGGTAATATACTTTATGTTCAGTTCTTAAACTTTACCATACATATTATATAAAAATGTGCATCTGCATAAAAATAATCTATATAACGAATGAATGACATCGTACACTGATTGGATTTAACGGATCGGGTATATTGATTTTCTTTCCGTTCATTTACTCATATCTTCAGAAACAGTACTGTATAATTCACATTGACGTAGATACTCAAATCCTTCATACGGAAGTCATCACACTACCCGTGTCGTTATCATTGAGTGAGAATTTACTCTTCATAATTCTACATATGACTCCGGTTGTTGTTTGTTATTGGGGTGAAGGGATATAACTAGACTGTACGCTGGCGCTTACAGTTAGTTTAAGCGTTATGTGGTGTATTTTTTTCTAGTGGACAACTTGAATTGAGTACCACTGATCAGTTTCATCTGCCTGACCATTTCATATTGTACGAACTTCACAGTGTGGATAGTATTTTTCGCTGTATAGGTTGATGGGTGTTTAAAGGAATACTGCCCATCTCAGAATATTGTGTAGGTTTTCTGCCTAACTTATTTTTATCTGTTTCCTTCTGCTAAATCACATTCACTAATCCCTGGGATATGTGTAACATATATAAAGTGACGGAAATGCACAACGATTGCATACAGAAAATACAGGGTGTATTTATCAATTTGCAAAACTTTCTTCAATTGTCAGGTGATAATCTTAAATCAAGGAATATTCCTTAAATGTTATACTTATACAACTATAAGAATGGTGATTACGGACATTTAATAAACAGGGGGTTAATTAAGAACTATGCTAGTCTTTTCCTGCAATATTTACATTGTCATATAGAACAATTTTTATTGTTTCCCTCAGTGCACTGTGAGATTTCAAGGTAAACTGATGCAACTGAAGTTTGTTTTTATTCTTAAACCAACGACACTTCTTTTCTGCATCATCAGCATTTAAACTATATAATTTATATTTATTCATATATCATTTCTCACCATAGGGGGCATGAGCTGTTATTCCTGACATTCGCGTGGAACTTAAAATTTTTCAAGAAATAAATGACAGTGTTATTGTAAGCAATGTAACGGTAATATATATAATTCATTGTCATGATTTCTGGTAAGACAGTGTATACAAGGGTTACAAACATACCTTTTGTGATTTTACAACATTAACTATAAGCATACACAGGAATGCATTTAAAATGTGGAACTCATAATTTACAATTTATTGATCCTAATCTTTAATCGTTGAAGAAAATATAGATGAAAGAAGACAGATGGACATAAAAAGAAGACATACATATGCATTCAGTAAAAGTGTTAAACTTATGCGGTACCAATTTTGATGCACCAGATGCGCATTTCGACAAATAATGTCACTTCAGTGATGCTCAACCGAAATGTTTAAAATCCGAAATAACTATGAAGTTTTAGAGCTAAATATAGCCCAAAACAGTGTGCCAAACAAGTGGAGCCAAATTCGTCCAAGGATAAGAGCTATGCGTGAGGGAGATAATCCTTAATTTTGAAATGAATTTCTAAATTTTATAACAGCAATTAAATATACATCCGTATTTTCAAGCTAGTAACGAAGTACTTAGCTAATGGGCTGTAAAGACCCTCAGGGACTAACAGTCCACCAGCAAAGGCCTCGATCCAGGGGTCATAATGTAAAACTTATACGGTACCAATTTTGATGCACCAGATGCACATTTCGACAAATAATGTATCTTCAGTGATGATCAACCGAAATGTTTGAAGTCCGAAATAACTATGAAGTTTTAGATCTAAATATAGCCAAAAAAAGCGTGCCAAACAAGTGGAGCCAAATTCGTCCAAGGATTGATTTGTCATTCAATATTAATATTAATCAATTGTGGTTGATGTTACATAATTCGACCAATCATCAGAAAATCTGGAAACTAGATTTTCTGACAGCTTGGCAGATACCCTTTGTTCGAAAAAGCCTGACGTGACGATCAAAACAATATCTCCTGTGTATCCTAATTATGTGAATTTCTGTCTCCGTTATCTGTTTTCACAGCGCCATACACACTTCCTATAATGTAAACAAACATGGGGTAAATGATGAACATATCTGGGCGAAACAGTAGTTTCTTTGTAAATGTAATTGGAACATGTAAGCAGAATATTTAAGAAGAAAAGAAGAACAATAAAACATCACTCGTTTTGCGCTTACACATGAATGTCGAATATCAGTATTTAGTAAAACGATCTAGCATGTGTGTATGTGAAATTACTACTTCGGTAGTCAAAGTCTAAAACCGGTCTTATATAAAGAGGCTAAAGTTAAGTCTTATCAACTACAGAAAATAATGGCATGAGATGGATAATTATGTTTCTTTCCATCACAATGGAATGGTATAGACATTAAAGTTTCTGTTCATCCCAGCGAACAATCAAATGATATAGAAATTCGAGTTTTCGTCCATCTTTCACTCTACTTGCAACTAATATATAACATCCTTAGATGAAACAATCCAATGCACATACTGTTCCTTTACATTATGTACAGAACAATTCAACGTTTAAATGAAATGGTGAAGGTAAAGCTTATTTTCCAATATGTTCTCAGTCCTGACCACTCCTATGTCGTCGCGTGAACATTGCCTGCCAACTCGGACTAAGAAAATCTGAATAATGATTGATTTTCAAACTTATTTACATAAAACATCCTTCCCCAGACTGAATCTGATATCTCTCAGACAAAAGTCCACCACTACACTGTACTTCATGGTTTCCACCGTTTGCGGGCCGGTGGTTTCTTGACCAGAAGGAACTCGTTGTCTCAAGCCTCAGACGTATACAAACAGTTTTTGCCCCTTCATCACGCGTTCGACATTTACAAATGAGTCTTACAGTTGAAACCTTAAAAATGATTTTCTGTATCTCTCTACGTGTAGGTGTGGTACGTTGAAATGTTCCCAATGGCATGTGGTGATTAGCATCAATGGTAGATCTAAATTAATGACATTTTAGTTGCAGCATTTACTATCTCACTAAAAACGTCCGCCATAGTTCGTTTGTTCACAAATCAAACACTTCCAAGTTAAGCATTGTGGGATATATATTTCTTAGGCCGTGTATACAAGTATATTACTTTACACTATGATTTGAAGATAGTCTCCCTATGTTTTAATGATCGTTTGATCCTTTTATGTTTAAAATAAAATTTATGCTTTTATATTGATGTTCTTAATGTCAATATTTGCAAGCTTTAACTACGAACTAAGTCTTTAGAGTTATTTGCTGGGATAATCACCGACCCACAATATATTAATCTGTATATTGTACTACGTCACATACGAGATGTATATACGTAGGTGATGTAATGAGGCCTCGATGGGGAGTTTATATCTCACTATGGAACACTAGTGGAGGGACATTTCTTTTAATTTTTTGTCAAATTCTCTATTTTGTATTGCTTATAAGAGTTATGAGACTGATCGCTGTTCGTTATCTTCACCTTTATAGGAGTTACGAGATTGATCACTGTTCGTTATTTTCACATTGCATTGATCAATGTTCGTTATCTTCACCTTTATAGGAGTTATGAGACTGATCAATGTTCGTTATCTTCACCTTTATAGGAGTTATGAGATTGATCAATGTTCGTTATCTTCACCTTTATAGGAGTTATGAGACTGATCAATGTTCGTTATCTTCACCTTTATAGGAGTTATGAGATTGATCAATGTTCGTTATCTTCACCTTTATAGGAGTTATGAGACTGATCAATGTTCGTTATCTTCACCTTTATAGGAGTTATGAGATTGATCGCTGTTCGTTATCTTCACCTTTATAGGAGTTATGAGATTGTTCACTGTTCGTTTTCTTCACTTTCTTTTCATCGTCTACCTTCTTAGTTTTCTTAAATGTGTTCCCTGAAAAGAACAATACTATAATTATGCTGTAATACATTTATACTTGATTCAAAAATGTGAGTAAGACTATGCTCTAGATGTGATATACCCTGAACGATTTTGTCAATTAAACATGAATATTACAATCCATTTGACTTCCAGTAGACTTATTTACTTAAGTCGTAGAATAGAAGTGTGTGTAATCTAAATGCGTGTATAAAGGCATTGTATGTATGTGGTACAAAACTACTCGACTAAGCAGTCATTTGGATCCGTATCATAATATATGGGGGTTTTGAACTGAATTTGAAACGAACAACTGATTTGTGACAAATTACAGATATCGGGCGGGATTTCAATTCAGCGTCAAACCAACATTAAGCACTAATTTCATATAAGTAATTATTATATTGATATATTTTCTTAAAATAATTGTGAATAAATTGTTTAAAATATTTCAATTGACTTTGTATAATTGATTTATGTTGCCTCTGACTTATAACACAGTATCATAGCATACGGTATCATCACAGTACGTTAACGTTAGAAATACTGTGTAGAAAATATGAATGAATAGGTTTTAAAAATGACCCCTCATTGGATGTATTTGTTACGCCTATTACCAGAAAACACTTAAACAACACAGTACATTTTTTTTGGTATCCTCTATATTGATATAATCTGTTCAATTCCTTCCTTCTGAAACGTTATTATAAAAATCCAATTCTCCAACAACGCCATATGCACGATTCCCCGCGTCCATGATGTCTACATGTCGCTACTATTGTGGAGAACTAAGTAATTTATCCCGGGATGGTAGATATGTTATCAAAGTAGACTGTTAGTAATGTGGGGTACCTGGTCACAAGGAAAAGTTTAATTCATATTAAAATCTTGACAAGGAAAGATATGCCGAACTTACCAAAAGCATCTCCCTTAGTATGCAAAACAATATTTATCTCCAAGAGATGTGTAGATAATTTAATGTGATTATTGTGTACGAAAGGTGAAAATAACGAACATAGATCAATATCATGAGTTCTACAAGCAATACAAAATAGATAGTTGGGCAAACGCGGAACCCTGGACGCACCAGCTCACAAAAATGTCGAATGAAACATTAACCAACGATGTGCATGTTCTAAAAAGATACACATATATCTAGTTCTAGAAATTACGATCCACAAACGTCCCACCTGTGAAGCGGTCAACTTAGGATATGAAAAACAAACAATACACACAGACACAACAGCTAAATGCTTACAAGTAAACTTTGGATTTGGTGTATCAAAATAGGTTTGCATTCCGAAAATTTTAATGTAAGTCATGAGAGGTGAACATAACGAACAGTAACCAGTCTCATAACTCCTAAAAGTAATAAAAGAGAAAGTTGAGCAAACACAGGACCTGGATATATACCATAGATGGGATGACATGCCTAGGAGGAAGCATCCCCTGTCTACCCATCACACCCGTCATGAGCCCTTTATATTTATCAACAAAACGGAGTTAAAGGTAGTGAAAATCATTGTTCAAAGAACAGCAAAATGATTGGTATGAAACACGTCAGACAGCATTTAATCCATTGCTAGGCTGTACTGGCAAATTAGATCGTTATAAAGACCATATGATTTGCGAACTACTAACTTTAAACTAGACTGTTGAGACCCCTGCACCATTAATTTGTTTTCCAGTAGCCTGTCTGGATCTTTAAAAAAACTGGTCATACGCAGAACAATCAATCCGTCTCATGACACAAATTTCCGATTGACAGGGTATGCTTACTCCTCCTACGAACCTGCTGTCTTAAATATCATGGGGTCCGGGTTTGGTGAATTCTCTATTTTCTATTGCTTATAGGAGTTATCGGATTGATCACAGTTCATTATATTCACCTTTTGTTGGCTTTAATCCGCATTGGTTAAAAAACTAAAACAAGTCCAATCTAGGTGAGGAAAAAGTGTTAGATTATGTGCTATTAGCCAAAACGAAGATTCAACAATATTGTGCGCACTTGAAATGAATAAATAAACAGATGTACATGCTATTGTATCATGACTATTATATTCTAGTGCGAAATAAATTTCTAAACCCGTAACCTATCTTAGTAATGCTAACATCACTAATGGCATTTTCCTTCATATCTGATACAAGCTGAAGTCATCCCTATACACAGATAGAAAGATGAAATGACCGAAGTAACTACGACTAGTATCAATTTTATTAAGCTAATCAAGTACTTGAATTCATAGAAGCGTTTGGTTTATTACAAGCTCAGAATCTGGGTTTAGTGAATTCCATTCTTGTCAAACAGTATTAACCAAAGTTACTGGCAGCAGGTTACATGTAAAGAACCAATGGGATATCATTGTCATAACGTTCTGATACTTCAGTATTACATTTTATTTACTCAGTTATACTATCCTACTAAGAAGAATACTAGGGCTTTGATTCACACAGAATACAATTGTTTCAGTCTTATTTAAATGACAGATCCCCAAGTGTAAAGCGTGCGCATGTTCTTCTAACATCACACCAATCACAACAGGGATACCACAAGGACCTATTTTTTGATCACTCTTAACCTGTACATACCCCCTTTTATGTGTTAATTGTTCTAATATCGATATGTCTAAAGACGAAGGAACTCTGTATTTATCTTACATTAATGTACGTAACATCGCAATAACTTTAAATTCCGACATTGTCTACAGAGGAAAACGATTTAGAGCTCCGAAAAATCAAATTAATATACAGCAAACAAAATAAACCATAGTATACAGTACACAAAATCACCCTTAGCGTATACCAAGTAAAACTAGTCGTAGTGCATGGCAAAAAATACATTTTAATAAAAATCAATTCCTAGAAATTAACAAATATACTCAATTTTGTTATCGCTTGACTCCCTATTGTTTAATGTCTCTCTTGAGAATAGTTCACTCATATGAAGACGTCACCATTGACGACGAAGTGCTTGAAATTTAGGCCTATGCTTGGCACTTATGGTTTTTATTTAAGCAGGGAGGGGTCTTTATCGTGCAAAATCTGCTGTGACACGAGAACCACCCCATTTAGTCACCTTTTTACGACAAGCAAGGGGTATTGGAGACTTACTCTAACCTGATTTCCCACGGGATTTAATACAATCGTCGTTGTTATTATTATTGTGTTGTTGTGATAAGTCAATATTAACACATTATTAGCATTCATGACTCAGTTACCTCTTGTTTACACCTGCCAACACTAACAGTAACTTCAGAAATCTGCACACACCTCCTAATTTTACAACTGAACAGCTTTAAATATGCTGCCAAAATAAGAATAATGTTGATTTCAAATTGAGACAGTTGCATCGACCCAACAGATTTTATTCCGTCATTCACTCTGGGGATTATTCATTACACGAGGGTTGTAGCAGGTACAGATCAATCTTTTACAACACGTGTGACTTAAGGTCATGTGTAAGAATTATTCAGAAAAATGAAGCTTTGTATCCTATTGTTTTGGGTGTAGTTCATTTATTAATATTACAAAACTAAAGACACTTTTCAAGTACCACAACATATATACGTCTCCTGTACTTTCACTTCGCATGTTTACGTAAGATGTCAAGGGTCATATGACGTCATTTGACCAGATTATACAAGACGCAAGTAGATGATCATAAATCGACACGGCGCACAGACAGTTGTACATAAACCAATAAAAACATGACATGATAGAAATGTATAAGTTTCACAGAATCAAGTATTCACTATCCAAATTGCATCATCCGCATGCAAATAAGTTAAAATGGCCCGCAATATGAAAACCTACCCCTGAACTTTGTTTATTTGTGCTTTTCCTCGAGTTCAATGTATTGTTCAAGAATATTTCAAGATTTGGACAGTGATTTCTAGATAAAGCCTTGTTCAATGCTTTCAAATAATCTCATGGTATCACAATACATTTATTTTCCTCTTACCGCCATCCAGTTTTATCTTCGATATTCATGTAAACACGCTATCTAATTAATATTCAAACACAGCACTGGTGTAGACTATTGATCCAAAATTAGATACTGGAAAGGGAAGTAACACGGCGGGAAAATTACAATTTATTATGTATTGTAAATATATACATGATACATGTACGCAGGACAACCAATGTATTTTAACCAAGAAACATTTACCTTAGTTTTAATCTTTTAACGCTCTCTCTCTCTATCTCTATTGTTTATTCGCCAATCAAGGTTCCGTGGGTAAGGGGGGGGGGGGGCATGTACAGCAATGGAAATAAAAACCAATCATTCAGAATCACTAATACTATCAGAGTTCACACTTCTGCACTACACATATCTATAATTATATATGAAATACTGATTGCAGACAATATTTAGATTAACAACTTGATATATACAATAAAATAACCCAACTGCTTCACACATCAGTTTCTGAAACAGCGGATAAGTGTGTTGTGTGAATACATAATGAAATTGTAATCAAATCAGTATATTAATTATAGTTTAGTAAGTACAGTATGCAAGTAAAAACACATGTGCATGTAGGATCCAATTGCTCTGAATGTTTTATGCTAATGCAGAGAGGTTAGAATATAATGATTATATAAATAAAAACAATTAATTGTATGAAGTGTTCAGTAAAAAAGGTATTCATGAATTGTTGACTTGATTACAAGGGCACCAATGGGACAGTGCCTGTTAACAGTCTGGTAATAAATGTATTGTACCGGACTGTTGATCTTGTACTCCCAGTAACCAAGACAGCTATATTTAACAACTAATTTCAGAAACATTTTAAACTCTAGTTTGTATTCAAACATTGTACGTTTGTAACGACATAATAATAACGGAGCGGATCAAATATCTGTTTACAATCATATTGTTTAGACCTCATGAATGAATGACAGTCTGATTACCCCCCCCCTTTTTTTACCATATCGTCGTCAGGGACCATTAGAAGGGAGCTGGTTTTAATCAGACTACAACATAAATATACATGCACTATATCTACCTTCGATCTAGACCTAAAACGAAATAATTTCTTCAATGTGATTGTTTTAAACAATTGTGTTATATATGTATTACATATATTAAAAAATATTTCTTCGCTTTGGTATGAATACAATAACACACCAGTATCTATCTATCTATCTATTGAAAATTTAATCTGATGCAAAGAAGTATGCATTTAATTTCACAGAGATCGGTGCGGTGTTAAATTATCTGCATTATCTCGAACACATCATATGTGATAGCCATTAGTACAGCAAGTTCTTATATTTCTGAGCTTTTAAAATAACATAGCAAACTCAGTGCGTAATTTGTAACTGACGATTCGCGGTGAAAATCATGCGCTGACCCAGGAGTATAGTCTCGGGTGTCAATCCTTGCATTGGGGGGTGAGGTGTGTGTCTAAACAAGGTTACAAACATGCAGTATCTATTAAATAGATGTAAAATATATACAAAAATATGACACACTACATGCATGTTTTCATGAAACACTGTTGAAGGGTGGTTGTCTATATCTGGACCCATGCTGCTCTTGCAATGAAACAGTTTAGGGAAGGGGATAACTTAATTTGATAGTTTTAAAAACGATGAAAATGTCATGGAGTTATTACTTTTCAAGTTGAGTGGGTTGGGTAGGAGTCTGGACCCATGCAGCATCTGCTCTTGCAACGAAACATACATAATGATGGGGGGGGGGGTATATATATCTTGTTCTACAAGGAATATTTGTATTATATCACTGTGTATATAAAAAATCCGTGGGAATACTTAACGACTCGAGTTGAATTTCGTTTAGAAATAGTTTAAGGTGACAACTTCAAAGTAGCTTTCAACAAAATTTGTATCTAGAATACAGCCATCATACAAGCTACCGGAAAACCAGAAGTGATACATATTCCTCCACAACCTCGGGAGGGTGTATATTTTTTCCATTTTTAAGAAATATTTTTAAGTCATCATTGAAAATAAAGATAAGTGGCTGCAGTGTGTAAAATATCTAGTTCACCAAATGGGTGTCAATCTTTAATCTTTTTACTTCATATGACCCCCCCCCCCCCCACACACACACACACACACTCTCAAGTACTTTTTATCACTTGACCATGAAAATGTAGAACGATTAAAATTTGAAGTACTCAGTCAATGCAAAGTAATTCAAAGTGAATTTCAATTAAGTTTCAATAAAACTGTTTCTCATTTTGTTTTGTGTTTAATTGAAAACATTCATAGAACACAAGATTAGATGCTTTTTCAGCAGTCATTTTCTTCGTATTAAAACTTGACAGTTTACTAAAGTTCATAAGCACAAATGTAGATGACAATTCACATCACTGAAAGCAATTAGTGGATATCCTGGTTTGACCACTATGTACAGTGTAGTAACCAGCTGATGGAGGTAAATATTATCCACTGAAGTCAATATGGCTGTCATCTGTGGGTACTAAATGGAAAAAAGAAGAACGTTGCCAGTCAAAAATATTTAAAACACAGTACTGTAGGTCTAAGTGTTCAAGTTTATATGTGCATTATAACATAAAAACATTGAAATTCCATACCATACAGCAATATCAAAACATGCTTCATAGGAATTTTCTTTTAATTTATCATTTTGAAAAAAATAATATTGACTAGATGTAAATAATGCCTATATTTATGTATATCCAGTGCCTGATTGGATTACTTAAAGTTTGTAAAAATTACCTTGCATGTACATTTGTGGTCACTGCTCTAGATATGTGGAAAATTGGAAATATCATGCTCTTTGAAAAGTTCACATTCTTGTTGGTATCATGCACATCTGTAAATAGCATTATCTCATATTATAAATACATGTGCTGCAAACATTCAATGTATTGGAGAAGGGTCTCAAATACACATAAAAAATGTGGGCAATCAGTATGCATTCAAAGTATTTTATTTTTCTTCCATTTATTCAAACTGTAATGTAAGCGAAAATATCCCAAGTTTATTTTTTTTTTGTATGTCACTTGATAAAATTAAATGTGACTGTAAATCTAGAGCATGAAAATTAATGTCGTTACACGTGCGTTTGTACAAGATATTACCACAGGTACCTGATGCACTGATACTAGCCACCCCTCCCCCCCTTTTTTGAAAATATGTTTTGCAGCGATAAATCTGAAATGTGTTGATTCCCTGTCGAACTCATTTCTCTTTCGATTTTTAAAAGTACTGTAATCGTTTCACACTTTTTGTAAGCTTTAGAGAGTGGCCTTGTACGGGTATAAAAAAAAATTGAGCACAAATTTTGTAATAAATCATAGGCTGTTATACTTGCAATACTAAATTATATATACAGTTAGATGTCATATGTACATGCCAAATATATATACACGTTTTTACATATATCCATATGAACTGTTAGTATTTAGTTTGTCATCATCATACATATCTCATCATTGTGTAACATGATTGTATGCCAACATGCTTGGTGAATCAATAAATAAATTAAATCATACCGGTAGAAGCTTACAAAAAGCGTGAAAGGATTACCTGAATCGAAAGAAGGATGAGATAGACAGGAAATCGACTTATTTCAGAGAAAGTATAGCAAGAAAAAAAAATCAAAAGAAAGAGCGGGGGGGGGGGTCATGTAATATCCATACTTTAGGTGCCTGTGGAGTTTACTGCCTAGATACCCGCCTGTGCTCATGGTTATATAAACAAACAACAACTGGTACCATTTGAGCATCATTTCTCTCACATATAGGCATATTTTGCGTGTGTGCACCCAATACGCTACACATCAGCTACGTGTGAGAAATTATCGCAAAAAAATCAAAAGAAAGAGGGGGGGGGGGTAGTGTCCAATCTTCAGGTGCCTGTGGAATTTACTGCCTAGATACCCGCCTTTATTCATGTAAATCATGTGTATATGAATAAAAAAAATGGTACCATTTGAGCATCAGTTATCTAGCATATATCTTCCATGTGTGCACTTAATGCTACGTGTGACGTGTGCACTGCAGTATGTAAACAAAGAACATCAAACTATGTATATACTACTTCTAAAGTATTGAGTCAATGTATAAAACACAGTAAATGTTGTCTACTTTCATTGTTGACAACCTTGGTTTTAGGTATTCATACATCATTATTTCAATTACAAGAATTTACCTTGTTTTTTCCGATTTCAAAGTTATACAGCTGACATCTTCTGAACGTCGTCTTTGCCATGTGGCTAGTAAGCGTATTTTAGACGCTGATTCCAACCATACGACAAACTTCACCAGGGTATTTCTCATCATAATGCCTTGTGATGTGTTGTCATATCAGGGAAATTTGACTAATTTTAAGCGTAGAATAAAGGCAATATTCCGATATATTTTTATATGTTCCTAAAAATAGAGTTTGTGTATATGTATCCAAATATGGATTGATCAAGGCGGGGCAACTGTCATGACGTATCAGCTCATTATGATCTCATTATCATACCGAGTTCATTCGTTACCTTAAGTGTCCTGCGAATCACCAGATTTTTTTATCTCCCTGATTTCGATCTAAAGTAAGGAAGTAGGTAACGAGGTTACCATTACGATGAGAATTTACATTGTATATAGTGTAGTATAGATGCAATTTTAACGTGTAGTGGTCACCATCATGATGAATATTTACATTGTATATTGTGCAGCATAGATACAATTTTAACGTGTAGAGGTCGCCATTACGACGAGTATTTACATTGTATATAGTGTAGCATATATACAATTTGTAACGTCTGGAGGTCAGCATTACGATGAGTATTTGCATTTCAAATAGTGCAGCATAGATATGATTTGTCATGTGTAGAGGTCACCATCACGATGAGTATTTACATTACATATAGTGTAGCATAGATACAATTTGTAACGTGTAGAGGTGACCCAGCCAAGTGCTGATCTCGCTAGCTGTTACTTTGCTTGCTTGATCAAGAGAGAGACTCTACAACATCGAGGCAGTATAAGTTCTAGCTTATATTGTTTGCTACCCACACCACTGCTCGGGAGGCTTTGCCCCGAAGCTTAGCGTGGGTCCTTTCTGAGCTTATGGTACTAGCTTAATAACGACACCCGCTGTTCACGACGATAACAGTCGTCGTTTCCGGACGAAGCCACGTCCTTATCCAGATATTCGAAGAGACTCTAACTGATGAAGACCTCCTAGCAAACACCAAAATTTGATATAAATTGCCAACTTATGTTTCCTTCTCAACCTTTGTTATTTGTAACTGTATTATAGCTATGTTTCTTCCCCACAGGGCATTTTCTTTATCCACGATCATGCCCTTGAGTTCGCAAATAAAGGATTTTAGGTCCCTGTGGTTAGTCTGCTCTTCTGTAAGGAGAACCTCTATTTTTTAATATGTTTGTATCGCATTCTCCAGCTCCCTTTGTTTCTGGACGTCCCTATTTTCCAGATGAAACAGACAATTTTGAAGGATGAAAATCTTATTGGTATGCATGTCTTCCTTTTCAGCCTCCATGAGCTTCATATCGATGATGTATCTTGTCGAGCTTTTCTGCCATCCCTGAGTTTTAGTTTTCTTGAACTTCCTCAGAGGCCCTGGAATGTTTGTATTTCATCTGCGCAAGCTGTGCTTGCCAGTAAGTCTCTTTCCCCTCAACATTCCTGTGAGTTTGGTTATTTAACTCTTGATAACGTTTTGTTCTGAAATCCACATGTTACAGCAGTCAGTGTACAGTTTTCTCTAACACAGCCTTACTTTATCCCTTAGCTCCCCCCTCCTCCTAACAGTGTTTTACCAGCTCTATTAATTTCTCTGAAGTGGCATCTGTCTGTCCTGAGCTTCGTTATGTTCTCGATTTATGGCCGTGAAGTCTACTACTTTTTCACTTCTTTGCTTTAATTGTGAATTACCCTTTTTCAAAGATAACACAATTCCCTGCGCTTCTTCACACAATGTATTAAGTTCCTCTTGATATTCACCGATTTTTTTGGTTTCTTTTCTTCCCCATATGTTTCCTAATCTAATATATGTTTTTCCCTGTTTTCTTGCATCAAACAGAATTTACCTTTCATAAATTATTCTCACATATCACTTTTTGATATCTGCAATTTTCCGCATTCCATTTTTGCAGAATTAATTCCATAATATCATATCTATTGCACTTTTCAATAATGATTGTTCTTTTGTGGCGACATCGTATAACATACACTGGTCATTTACCTTATTTAGTAAATATATGAATGCATGTTTCGTTGTCAGCTGTTCATCTACGAATACTGGTCATGGTTTGTTCAGCAGTGGATGTATTTTTGTTGAAAATTTCAGAATATATTCTTGATATTGTCTTCTCATGTTCTGCAGCTGAGTTCCATAGGTTTCTAGCAAGGTAATCACGTAATCGCTGTTTCATGGCAGAATGATATTCTGGGATATTTAGCCTCACATCTGGACTAAGTTGAAGCGCAAACGTACGTGAATCATCCTTCAAGCAGAAATATAACTCCTCTGTCTGTCTACGGGCAGTCCAACGGAATTTGTATGACACCATGTTTGATTGAATCCGCAACAAATTCTAGATTGTGTTGTTTTTTACCATTGGAGATTGACAGTCTTTCTTTGGGCTCATTAAGATTAGTAGTTTCGTGATTTTCTTGAAATTGGTTCTTATTGTTGGACACATTGTGTCCAATATATTCATTTCAATATTCAAATTTCCGTATATTGCCTCTGAATATATGGTGATGAGAGTTTGCATTTCTATCATTAACCTGGTATCAAACTTGTGATTAATTCATTGGTTGTCTTTACATGTAGCTGCCAGGCGTAGTTTCTTTCGAGTTTTTGTTATAGCCATCATTGTGATTATGCATCTAAGATTGTGACATCGTATTTGCCACTACACCCTATCACTGGGTCAAATGTTGTCTGATGTGTTTCATACCTAGGTCTTTCTTGTCATACTGATTTTGACTATGGATAATTCCGTTTACCTGATCAAGATACAGGGCTCACAGCGGGTGTGGCCGGTTGACGGTTAATGCTTAATTCACTTAGGCAAATTACCCCACCTCTACTAAATCCAAGGGTCCACGTTTGCTCATTTCTCTATTTTGTATTGCTTATAGGAGTTATGTTATTTATCGCTTTTTGTAATCTTCAGCTTTTAGTCTCCATCGTCACCCTGGTTCTACCTTAAAATATATTTTATTCACTAACAAAATGGAAAACAAAAAATATATTTTTCCACAAGTATCTTAAGTTCCAAATAAACGACTTAGCTGTCTTTTATTTTCTTCTCCTACTTAAGATTAATAATTTGCAAGAATATGATACTTTGTCGCTTATTCATTATGTTTACACTTCTATTAACAGCAAAAAACAAAAAACAAAAAAAAACAAAACAAAAAAACAAAGAAAAACATTGCCGCCAATTGTTACGAATTTATTTGATGCAAGGTGGAGATAACAAACAGTGATAAATCTCATAACTCCTATAAGCAATAGAAACTAGATAGTTGGGCAAACATAAAGAACAAGAACAAAGGACAAAACAAGAAGAAAAAACAAAAGAAGAATTTTAAAAATTAAGAAATATATTTATTCAAATATTATTACAATGGATCAATAATTAAATGTTTTAGTGTCCTTGGCTCAGTTACCTCTATTGCACACCTGTCAACATTAACCGTGACTTCTGAAATCTGGACGAACCTCTTATTTGTACAACTGGACAACTTAACAACTAATTACTGACAAGTAATCTGACCACTAACTCAAACTGCTAACGACATGCTGTATTTATACATAACATATGTTTATGAAAGAACCGGATGTACATAATTAGATAACAAGGTCCCCATTATAATGAGTATTTACATGTTATTTAGAGCAACACATATATCAGAAAGTATATCCATGAAACAAACAAAATCACAAAAACATTTGCTATTTTAAAAGGTTTGCGAATTCTCTACATAATCACGGTTATTTCTAATTATAAACAACAAGGTCGGGATTGACATGTCCATGACATCGTTCGAATTCCTGTAATTTTGAGGAGATACGAAAGCAGTATATAAAGATTTCCCGATGCAAGTCAAGTATAAAACATTAGATATTTGATAATAATACATTGACAATATTACTAAACGTAGTAAATGATAACGATGTTGTAGGAATCTGTAAAGAGACAACCTCCACATAACACAACAATCAACCCAATCCGAGTTTTCTCTAAAAATAAATACACCTTGTATTCACATTTATAACAAGTTGATAGTAAACAAAATCAATCATTGTGTTTGTTAAACAAAATCAATAGCAATGTGTAATAAACATATCCAATTCTAATATATTGTAAGCAAAATTAATCCTAGTGTATACTAAACAAAATATATTCTAGTGTATAGTACAAAATAAATCCCAGTTTAAAGTAAACAAAATGAAACCCCACTATGTAGTAGATAAACTCAATCCTACTGTATCCTAAACAAAATTAATCTTAATCGAATCCAATATATAGTAAACAAAATCAATGCTAGTGTAAAGTAAACAAAATAAAACTGTGAGTTAACAACATTAATCAGAGTGTATACCAAACAAATGCGTCTGTACAAATTGTATACAGACTATCTTATACGTAATCCACCAACATGTTCTTCTTCTTCATCTTCTCTCAGCTATAGTCCAGCTGGATATGTCATTACTGGTGATGTTAATATAGTTGAAAATGAGGACCTCAAATCACTTATTCTTAAAGGTCCTAAATACAGAGAACCTCGGTCTTTTAATTGGAGACATAACTCAATCTCTATTATGAGTTATGTCGAAGATTATGCCAGACGATGGGCTAAATATGAAAAAGAAGAACTTGATACATTGTCAGAATGGGTTAAAAGCATAAGGAAAATATTAAAATCCCGCATTAGACACATGGACAAAAAAGTACGTACCATATATCCTTCTGTGTTTAGTAAATCAGAAGTGATAAAAGAATAAGATAGGTTACATGAGGAATATGTTTTGGTTCCAGCTGACAAAGGTTGTAACAACATTGTCTTTGTTTGTAAGGTTCACTATTACAACTGTATTTTAAACGAACTTGGCATTAATTCCACTTTTGGTAATCATACTTATACTCCAACTGCCCTTTCAAAAGATGAAATTCTTCAAAACCATGCTTCAGTTTTAGACACATTTAATATTCCAGTAAATGTGTCGAATGAATATGAGTTACCGTACCTATACTGGATTCCTAAACTAAATAAAAACCCTTACAAACAAAGATACATTGCTGGATCCAGTAAGTGCTCTACCAAGCCCCTATTTTTGCTCCTCACGGACATGTTAACAGCTGTGAAGGAGAAACTTTAAACTTACTGTGCGACTACATATGCCAGAAGTGGTGTTAATCAAATGTGGATTCTAAAAAATTCTAAAGAACTTTTAGTAAAATTGAAATCACAGAATTTTTCCCAAATCAATAGCATTAAAACCTATGACTTTTCAACACTATACACGACCATTCCTCAGGATAAATTAAAGACTAGATTGGTTGACATCATAGACAGTTGCTTCTTCAACAAAAACGGAAAACGGAAATATCCATATCTAGTGATCAGTCATTCAAAAACTTTCTTTGCTAAATACCACTCTGATTCCACGCACAAGTACTCTGAAGTTGAAATAAAAAATATGCTAGAGTTCCTCATTGACAATATCTTCGTGGTCTTTGGTGATCAGGTCTTCCAACTGTCTGTTGGAATTCCCATGGGCACGTTTGTTAGCTGACCTGTTTTTATATTCATATGAAGCAGAATTTATTCAAAAACTTCTACGTGTGACCGTCAATTCGATTTTTAGATATATCGATGACATTGTGTCTATTAACAATGATAGCTTTCATTCATATGTCGATTTGATATATCCCTGTGAGCTCGAAATAAAGGACACCACATAGTCGTCCAGTTCTGCTTCATACTTAGATATTTTATTGAAAGTAGACATTAACGGCAAACTGACAACTCAACTGTATGACAAACGGGATGATTTCAGCTTCTCCATCGCCAACTTCCCAAATTTGTGTAGCAATATTCCATTATCACCTGCACATGGTGTTTATATAGCTCAACTGATTCGATATGCAAGAGCTTGTTCTGGGTATAGTCAGTTTTTAAATCGAGGTAAGCTACTGACAAACAAGTTGATGGTACAGGGATTTTAACAGTCTCAATTAAAGTCAGCATTTCGCAAATTTTATGGTCGTTATAACGATCTAGTTCGTCAATACAACCTCGCATTGGGTCAAATGCTGTCTGACGTGTTTCATACCGATTGTTAAGGTTCTTGGCACACTGATTTTGACTGCGGATAACTCCGTTTACCTGATCAGGATATAGGGCTCACGGCGGGCGTGACCGGTCAACATGGGATGATTAGTCCTCCTAGGCACCTGATCCCACGTCTGGTGTGTCCAGGGATCCGTGTTTGCCCAACTATCTATTTTGTATTGCTTGTAGGAGTTATGAGATTGATCATTGTTCGTTTTCTTCACCTTGCATAGCAAACGAACAATAGTGGATATTAAACGAAATCAAACCTATTACATGCCATACGAAATGAACTGGTGTGTACGGTAAACAAAACCAACCCTAGTGTGTAGTAACGAAAACGAATCCCAGAGTGTTTCAACTATAGGCAACTCTAATGTATAGTAAACAAAATTAATTCTAATATATGATAAAAAAATCGACGCTGATATATAGCAAACAAATCAAAATATAGTGTGTGTATAACGATATGAATACTGCTGGTCATATTGAATCCAACTTGTTAATGTTGAGGGATTCAATGTTAAATGATGTTGAAGAACAACTTCGGTGATCAATGAAATACAGCAATTAGAGTGGATGCTTTCTTTATTGAAATGGACATTGCCTTCGAAGTTGTTTTTATATTTGCTAGGCGTCTAGTGGGTGATGACGTTCTTCAATTTCATTCCCAAAATGCAATACGGCAGTTTTCTTATGTAGTTCTAGCACAGCTTCATTTTGTCGAAAGTGTTCAAACATTTTGGACATTTAAAGCAGATATCGCTTATCATAGTTTATGATGAGGTGTGTAGTGGAAACTACTGTATTTATTTTAGTTTGTATGCTTATAATATCACTATAATAGTCGTAACAAATTACAATATATTATTATATTGGTGTTTGTATTTTGACAAAGTTTCGATCCAAACGGGTCAGGTGACGCTTTATGGGATACGTTACCATTTAATAGAGTGGTTATAATGAAAGGGAAAGTCGTTATTGACCTTGACAATCGAGAGTCGTGAGGACTATTCAAAATTCAACCTCCTGTTTCATAAACGGAAACACTCCAAACGAATTTTCTTGCATAACTGATACACGTATGATTTAGGGCATGGGTAGCCGTGTAAATACAGCCACTAATATTCAGAATAAGACAAACTTGTATGAAACAGTTAATTATACTCTCCAAAGAATAACTTATTTTCACAATATGTTTAAGTTCCGTTGGCATATTTGTTTACATTGAGCACATGCTGAACAGAGAAAGTCGTAAATATTAACTATGTGCAGAATCTGAACGTGCGAAATTTACAACGGATGCTATTTTGATAAATCATGGATCATTGTTTACTGATCCTATTCAAAATTCTAGTTCAATATTATTCTTAACATGACACAAATGTCGAAAAATTCTTTTTTTTTCAAATGGAAACGTATTTTGGCGTACTGTTTTAGCACTTTTTTATGGGGACCGGCAACATAAATTCGTTCTAATGAAATATATATCTCAAATATGCAAATGCGAGAATTCCTTGTCAAAATTAGTCTGTAAAGAACGGTTAAGCAATTTGTATGGAACACATCAGGCAGCATTCTACCCAAAGTCTCCACCTCAGTGTTAAAGTATATAAAATCTGAAAGCAAAATACAATATCAATGTTCACGTTCACAAAAGAAACTTGCAGATTATTTCAACATGGGTATACACGGAATGAAAGGTTCAAGTAACTTGTGTAATCCAAGAAGTTAGTGATGTATCAATCACAAACTGACCTTTTTATTTCTCTGTATGTTATCCTATCGTTATGCATTTCAGATCCAGCAATATATGTAACATTTGTCTCAACAACTTAACGTTCATATGTTATTGACTTGTGGGAATTTAAAAATAAAGACATTCTTACAAGGCTTGACATTTGCTCTTTGAGCACTAAACCAATCGAATTAAACTATTTTTACTAGACCTGACCTAACATTCACTAACCCTGAAAAACTATCAAAAAATATATTGACAAACCTTACGTTTGAACTAAAACGTATTTCATCATAGACATAGTTTCATAATTGATGTTTTCATTTCAAAACATGATATTTTTCGGATTCTCTACATTATACCCAACACGGACAATCTTAAGTCCATTAAGAATACGATGACCCCGACTATTTAATTGCCTTCTATTTCATCAATCTGTCTTGTTTCTTCCATACGTTTTCTTCTCTTCTCTTGGGACATCTTTCTATGCGGAGAAAAATCCGTGTTTAAATAGAGAAAAACCCAGCTGTCAGACGTAATTTATTAATTTCATCAAACTCCCTTGCATTAAATAGAAATAAACTGTGTTGAATTAAAATGAGTTCAATTTTGCCTTCCATATATCTAAACCAGACAAAAGTTTACACACTTTTTGACATTAATTAACAACAAATATTTGTCGTAATTATCACTTCCGCCTGCGACTTATTGATTACAACTAAGAATAAATACTGAGTCATCACGAGTTTTACATCTGTTCACAAATATCTTCCACTTATTCTCTTGTTAAGAACAAAATATCCAGTGAAACAATGTGAATTTGAATTCATTTTTTTTTAAACAAGGCCAGTCAGATTAGTACGAATCTCAGTTAAGGCTATCCTAGAAAAAACACAGTGCTGTTATCAATGTACCTCTGTGCACTTCGCACCATATGACGTCACAATGTAAAAGTATGCCACAGTGTACATGTTCTGATGGCTGTATCGCGGGGAAAGTGTCATAATATGTTGTCGTTATTTACTATTGTTATCAAGTTATAAGCTGTATACACGAAAACAGTTATTGTCGAATGATTATATATTTTATTCCCTTATGATATAAAATCATTCTCCATTTTTAATATATAGTATGCACGAAGGTGATATTCATATTATATTGTGACCTTGAAATCGCCCCCAATCTGAATGAATTATGCGTTTAAAAATTCCCTCAAGTACATAAATAATTTCATACTACATGTTCTTCGCACACTGATTTTGACTACAGCTAATGTCCTGTATATGATCAAGATATAGGGCTCACGGTGAGTGTGACCGGTTGGCAGGGAATGCTTACTCCTCGTAGGCATCTGGTCTCCTATAACGAACAAGTGATATATCCCATATTCCCTGTAAGCAATACAAAATAGAGAGTTCGGCATACACGGGACCCTGGGTGAGATCAGGTGTGTAGGAGGAGTGAGGATCACATATCTATGTAAATATATAAATAATAAAATAGTGTGGCATCCTATTTTGACTTTCCAATAAAGATAGAAATCTTGAGCAATGAAGATAGGAACATTAATATTCGATATAAGTTACCTATATTTCTATCAGTTTTTTTTTCATCGCACAAATCTCTAATCGAAATGAACGCATTTTGCGCATATTTTGACTCACGGGGATTTGGAGGCACATACACCAAATACACACCATACTTATATAACATGCTTATACATCAACAACATCCCTCATCATCGAAATATCTAGTATTGTATTTCAGCAGAGTTTGATATTCCCCTGTATTTCCAAATATGTTCCCGTTATTGTATCCAGGCATTTTAATTACAAACCAGCTTGATGGAGTCTAGATATAGACCTATATATACAAAAACCACCTACATACTTTTATATCCGTGTTCTTTAAACTATAGGGCTTGTCATAACTGGCGATACTGATATTATTTCGAATAAAGACCTAAAATAACGTACTATGATAGACAATCAAATAAAAAAAAAACATCGTTCCTTCAATTGGAAAATAATTACATGCATATTGTGAATTCGGTCAAACATTATGCTCAGACTATGGGTTGAATATGAAAGGGAAGAATTTTCATTGAAATGAAATAGGTTGATAAAACGTATCAAAGGTATATCTAAATACGATTTTAGACGAAGGAAATCAAAAGTTGTTACCATATATTCGTCTGTATTTACTAAATTAGAAGTGATAAAATCATATAGATTAAATGAGAAAAATGTTTTAGTTCCAGCTAAAAAAAATGTTGATAGGGCTCGTTATTACAACTGAATTTTAAACTAACTTGCCATTGATTTAACATCTGATAATCCTATTTACACCCCATTACCCTTTCAAAAGACGAATTTCTTAAAACCATGATTCGGTTTTAAATATATTTCATAACAAAGAGAATGCGACGAATTGAAACAATATAGGTATCGTACCTATGCTTTGCTCGCAAACCTCACAAACCCTTACAAAAGTACCTTGCTGGATCCAGTGTATGTTTTATCCAACCCCTATTTTGCTCCTCACGAAACTATTAGGAGCTGTGATAGAATAAGTTGAATCCTGTTTTGCTACAACATACAACAGAAGTAGATTAAATCAACTGTGGATCCTAAAATATTGTGAATAACTTTTAGAAAATTGGAATTCAAAAAATAAGTTCTAGTCAACAACATCAAAGTTAATGACTTGAGTATACTTGTCTACCGTCATGAACAGTTGCTTCTTCAACAAAAATAGTTAAATGAAATGTATGCATTAAGTGATCAGTGATTCAAAAATAACTTTGTACAACACCTCTTTGATTGTACACACGCGTACTCTGATGTTAACACGAAAAAGAAGCTGAGTCCTTCATTGACAATGTGTTCGTAGTATTTGGTAATCTGGTCTTTCAACATTCTCTTGTATTCCCCTCGGTGTAAATTGTGTTCCTTTATTAGGTTGGTATTCTGAAGTGAAAAATATTCATTTAATTAACTCGTACATTGAAAATATATGATATTGTGGTCGTACTATTGACATTTAAATATGTCGATGACGGTTTATTTATAAAAAAAAATAGTTATTTTCATTTATATTCCGATTCTATAAATTCCAATGAACTCCACTACTGTGTCTTTTATTTAATGCAATATGAACAAATATAGTAATCATCCATCAACAACATTTCTTTACAGCAACGACATTCTTAATATTCAAATACATGTATAAATTATACATTGATGAATTTGTAATGCTATATATAATACAATTTTATGCTAACGGAGGAGCATATTTTTACATCAATTGTATTTTAAATGTAGATGTATTTCAAAGGGTATACAGTAAAATTACAATAGTTAGATTGAATTGTCAAGTCATGCAAAGCTATTGTTTACCACATGAAAGGTTACCTCCGTTTACCTGTAATGCACATTACAACATACATCAAGAGTCAAATTGCCTCCAGGCAAACACATTGTGAAGGAGCCGTCTCCCTCCAAACCGGGCCTCTCATATACAAACTTTCTTAAATATATTTTCAATACATATAATTGAATACGATTGTTCTACAATATATCGATATGTATTTAAAGCCCGTTTCACTTTGACATATTAGTTTTCACTGTTACAAGAGATTTCAGTTAGTCTACAATTCACTTAATATTCATAAATCTTCAGTGCAATGAAAGAAATAAAAATATTAAGAGCTTCTGATAGAGTTGTTTCATTACGAAAGCCAATGACGATATGTGTCCAAGACAAATCAACATTTAGTACATTGTTAATCAATTTCATATTCTTTTAGACGTCCTGCCGGCATATACAATGTGTTTTATGTTTTCATTTTCACCAGTTTTCATAATATTTTTGTACATTTGGATTGCATTTGCTAACATTCAAATTATTATCCAAAAGCTTATGTAACAATTGATAGTTAAACTCTGATATTTGCTTATCTGAAATGTTTTCTACTTTTAAAATATAAATTATCTTCCATAAATATTTTGCAATGTCAAACCTTCCAGTCCAAATGTTTCTGTGATTGGATTACTAAATTTGTTATCAACTAATATGTTATATAAGAAAGGTGATTTAATATTCAATGTATTAACAAAGTTATCTCCTTTAAATAATACATGCATGTAAGGTGAACATAACGAACAGTGGTCAATCACCTTCCTATAAGCAATAGGAAAAGATAGTTAGGCAACACGGACCCCTGAACACACCAGTGGTGGGATCAGGTGCCTAGGAGGAGTGAGCATCCTCTGTCGACCGGTTGTCTTTAATATTAATATAGGAAGTCTTTTTTTGCAGTGAAATATACCGGTAGAGCGGTTGAACATTGTTTTTAAATTACAGTATTCACAGAAAATATTGTTTTTATGAGTGTTTAAATCTTGAAAATATTTTAAATCGCTAAATACACCATTATTATCATATAAGTATTTGATGTATAGAACTCCTGACTTGACCCGATTGGGAAAATAAATTGGATGATTTTTGAATTGAAATAGATTATTTTTCCAAATTGGTAAAGATAAGGATTCGTAAGAAGGTGTCATCAATATATCTTTAATCATTGTGGTTTTGTTAAGAGCGCACATTACTTCTTTATAGAAAAATGTCAGAAATCTAATACCTTTATATTCTTGTACATTTCTTAAGTTTGTTTTAATCAGATATCGCAGCGATATATTTTATTTTTGAAGAAAAAAAAGCCGCCGCGATGGCTGGGAGTTTAGAGCGTTCGTCCAGCATGCGGAAGGGCGGGATTCGAATCCTCGCCGCGACAAACATAAGTCGTTAAAACAAGTAGTGGCAGTTCGATCACCAAACGCTCGGCATCAGGTGTGAATGTCGCGGGTTCTTGGAGATAACCTTAAAAATGGATGACCCATCTCACAGTAAGTGTGGCAGGCTAAAGAACCTTTAGTACACAATGGCCGTAAGTGCCAAGCAGAGACCTACATTTTAGCCCTTCACCTGTCTTGGTGACGTCTCCATATGAGTGTAAAAGAAACAATCAATCAATATTTTTGAAAACTATGTTCGAGAAATGTTAAGAAACTGGATTTAGTATTTAGCAGACGTGCAATCCAAGACGCTTTTAATGAGAAAAACTTGGATTCAACATCAATGGTATTGATTCCACCTTTCAATTCCTTTCCAATAAGTGGATTTCTTTTGATTCTTTCCCCAGTATTACATAGAAAATCAAATAGCTTCCTGTTCAGTTCCTTAAATATTTCGTCAGGCGGATTCAAAATTATCGATGCATTGTATTGCAATCTAGAAGTAATGAGATTATTGATTATATCTTGGTTGCCAAAAAAATGTTAAATTTCGTTTTCCCCAGTTATGGAGTATTCTGATAATTTTATTAATTGTTCCTATCCGATTTTTTGGGACACGCTATTTTGTTATGTCCTATAAATATACAAAGTGTTTTAATTGGATTGTTTGTTTTAATTACATTTTCAATATGTTCACATGTGTTTCATATCCAATATGCTTTCTGATTTGTGGTTTGATCTGTATGTTGTATAATTTTTATATCTTTGTTAATTCGAATTTTAAAACCATGTATTATGTCAGAAGATCTAATTCGTGTAGCTAACATCTCTGTTGTGATGATGGACAGTGATGCTGATATTGGACATCATTGACGAATACCTCTAGTCATTTTACAAGTTTTAGATATGTAACCGTTATTTTTAACTCGAAATAAAGGTTTATCGTAGAAGGTTGTAATACAGTTGATAAAAATTGCTCGAAAATTTAAAGGTTTTAAAGTTTCAATCATAAAACTCAATTATACGGTATCGAAGGCTTTTCAAAATCTAAAAATAATAAAATGTCAAGTTCGTTATGAACTTTACAGTAGTCAAAATATCTTGAATTAGTCAAACATTATTCACTATATATATGCCTTTAATATATGCTGATTGGTCTATATTTATAAGTTTTGATATGACTGTTTGTAAACGTTTAACCGAAAGAAATGCAGGGATTTTATAATCGCAATTTGTTAGACTAATTGGTCTATAAATTTTAACATTTGACTTTTCAGCTTATTTTTATAAATAAGACGTATTATTGACAGCCTCTGCAATTTTGGGAGCTCTTTACTTTCAGAAAATTTTATCAAAGATCTGAAGAAATGATGCTTTATATCATTCCAGAAAATTTTGTAAAATTCAACTGGTATAGAATCTGTACCTGGAGATTTATTGTTTTTTTCATATTTTTAATTCCGTCTTTGTATTCGGATAAAAATGGAAGACTATCACATACATTTTTTTTCACATCGTTTAGTTGATTTTCAATATTTGTTTCTGCGAAGTAATTCTTGATTTCATCTACGCTTCACTTTTCCGAAGAATACAGGTATTCATTAAAATCGACAGGGGATGCTTACTCCTCCTAGACTCATCATCCCATCCTTGGTGTCTCCAGGGGTCCGTGATTGCCCAACTAAATACTTTGTATTGCTTTTAGGAGTTATGAGATTGATCACTGTTCGTTATGATCGCCTTTCATAGCTGACCCAAGATTTCGTAATTGGTATACGGTGTGTTATTAACCTCTACATTTTTTTTTTCAGTTACATTATTGTTTTGATGCTTTTATTCAAGATTTAAGATAAGATGAATATTTTTTTCTATACTTTATCCAGTTATTCTTTGCTTTTATGTAGGCTCCCTTTGATTTATAATCAGTTTTAATCAAAGAAAGACCCTGAAAATAACGTCATATGTCAGTGATTCCAACAGTTTCGTTTAAAGTCAGCATTTCACAACTTGTATGGCTGTTTCAACGATCAAATTTTTCACACAAACATGTTACTAGGTCAAATGTTGTCAAACGTGTTCGATGCAATGAGTAAACTTTTAAAACAAGGACAAAGTATAAAGAAACATGTTCACCAAGGTGGAGGGAGACTGTCATGTTACATATGAATATTCATAAATCAAACATATACGTTGATGACTAAATATCTTAAATGAATCCACATCAATCTCTAATCTATTTTCTCTCTGACAAATTATTTAAAAAACCGAAGGGATCTCTATTGAATAATAACTGATTTGGCATTACATGTTCAATATCAGCTGACTAACATATAACAGAAAAGTTAGTGACAAACTACAGCATTATTGGATAACCGTAAAGTCTTTTAATCTGAATACATGGTAGATGGAAGTTGAGTTAATAATGATTAAAATTAGCTTATTGATTACTAAAAGCTGACTTAAAACTGAATGAAGTGTGAGTAAAAGATACCCTAAATGTTAACGATTGATCGGTAAATGATGACTGAATGAAAAGTTGAAAGTGGATGAATGATCACTGAAAACGGACTGAATGTTCAAATCATTCAGTTAAATGAAGTGCCACTTAAATGAATCAGAAAAAAATCTGATAATACTTTTATCAGGACAATTTGCGTATCAATGCACAAAAAAATGGGTTGACTGAGGAGTGGCATTTGCCTTCTTAAAGATATGTACGTTGAGTGACTCCAACATCACTTTAATATTAGCTTCAGCGTGTTTGTGTTTAGTATTTACCAGTTGTTTTTTTACGACTGATTACAAGTAGACAGGCTATTGACAAACATGTTGGTGTTAAAGGGGTTTTAAAAGTGTCGCTTCAAGTCATCCTATCGCAAAGTCTACGGTCGTATGGCCAAGTCGTCAATTGCTAGACAGATGCATTCAAATCTCGTGTGTAACAAACTGATATAAATTAAATGCCATTCACTTAATAGATAAATGAACCGAGAGTTGGATTTAGGGTTGTCGTATGATAAATATAAATATGATATCATGCTATTATTTTTTCACGGAATTCAGTTTATAATGCTGAAATAATACCAGATTATTTAATATTTAATTTGAAATATAAATCAGATGTTACTCACTGTGTAGAATCAATCAAGCTCACGTTCTGTGTGTATTTTTCTGATGATTTCTACATTTTAGTCAACATTTCTCAAAAGTCAAGAAAATAATTGAAAGTAATGGTAGATGTACGATTCATGATATTGTCAAAGCTGCTGGCATATCGCTGTCGCGGGTGTATTTTATTTTGAAGCCTACGTTGATCTCTGTCAGATGGATACAGCACATATTGGCAGATTATCAAAAAAAGGGTACGAGTACAAACCGCTAAGCAATTGCTCAAAATATTTTCCAAATTCAATCAAAGAAAATTCGTAAACAATGTTACTGGTGACGAAACATGGATTCACTATTTCGAACCAGTAAGGAAAATTGGTTAACTAAACACGGTAGAAGGCATATAGTTAAAAAAAAAGCAGACACAAAAAAGTTTCTTTATTGCATATTCTCGTGTGACGGTATCTCCTTGGAAATTCCAGGATAACGCTTTCTCCTCCGTTACTTTGATCACCAGTCTGGACGCCGGATAATATGTGCTGTGTTTAGTATGGCATCTTCAGTTACCATTCTGCCAAATTTGTAACTATGTTAAGAGTTCCCGAACTTAGTACATTTAGTAAATTGATAATCTATAATGCTGTCATTGTATAGTTTAAAGTCACCATGGTTAGTATTTGAGGAGAAACGTCGAATGTTATCAAAGTTAATGTCATTTCTCACTCACAGTGTTGATGTTAAAAGAACTAGTATATTTCATACCTTCTCCAGCAACATCCACATAGATGCATGCTTGCACTAATCCCAGCAAGCTAGTTACACTCCAACAATTTGTTGTACATACGTCATTAGTTTTATTACGCTAAAGGTCTATATACATTAAGAAATATTCCATGGTTATAATATAAGACAAAAATCACTGTAGCGTATATTTTATTGTCATTGGGTACTTGTATGATACCAAAGAAGTATAATCCTTTCACCAACATTTGGAAGCGAATATAGAAATTGGCAGTTTAAAATATCACTGCATGTTTTCATTAATGCCAATTTTGTTACGTTTACATTTCCCCTACAATGTCATTATAACTCTGTACATTGTGAATTAAAGTTTGTTGTGACGTAAAGCAGTGCGAAATACACTAAGATACACACTGCTGTAACATTGTCTCTCTCGGGATCTTTGTTTCATTGATACCTGTCTTGACCTCCCCCGTTATATACAATACCAACAGGGAGTTCTGTTGTGATGATAGTGTTGTTGTTTCTTTTATTCTAAATGTACATTGTTTTATTGAGCACAGTTTGAACCACAAACTTCTTGAACAAGACATCGTATTTCTTCGGTGTGGTCTGCAGCTTGCGTAAACGATATATTGTTGTGGTCCAATAAAATAAGTTTAACCATGACATAATATCATCGATCTGCATAAAAACCTACATATGAGAATGTAGTTGTAAATGTGAACCTTCCAATAGACAAGTCTGCTGTACTTTTCATCATATCGCTGGCAGTGACAGTGGTAGGTCATTGGTTAACACGTCCGCTTGGTAAACCAAAATATGTTGAGCTCAAGACCCATGAATCAACCACCTTTAACAAGTGAGATTCATGTATTTTAGTAACTTGTCTTTAAAAAGATCTTCGCTGTTGCGGTGGGTTTTGGCACGCTAAATGATCGCCAATGAGAGGGTTATGAACGTTAAATGTTAACATAAATATATAATGAAAAGAAGTATGTATTCTTAAATATACATAATGGAAAATATCACCGTGCCATTCAGCGAACAAATAGAAATAGTGCTTGAAGTGCAAAAAAACAACATAAAAAGAACATGTCCTGATAGGACCTATGGGATTGATAAAGTAATTGCTAGGTAAAGAGGTCACCTTTACGATGAGTATTTACATTGCATATAGTGAAGCATATATACAATTTGTAACGCACAGAGGTCACCCAGCCAAATGCTGATCTCGTTCGCTGTTACTTTACTTGCGTGATCAAGAGAGATACTCTACAACATCGTTAGAAAATATAGCTCATCAGCGAGGCAGTATACGTTCCATCTTATAATGTTTGCTACATAAGCCCTTGCTCGGGAAGCTTTGCCTCGATGCTTAGAATGAGTCCTTTCTGAGTTGTTGGCACCTGCTTAGTAACGCTATATGCTGTCCCCGACGATAACAGTCGTCGTTCCCGGACGAAGCCACGTCCGTATCGAGATATTCGAAGATACGTTAACTGACGAAGGCCTCCTAACAAAGACCAGACTCGCTATACTGTCACCAATTTGACATAAATTGGCAACCGCTGTCTCCTTCTCACCCTCTGTTGCTTGTAACTGCGCTATAGCTATGTTTCGTCCCTACGTGACACTATCTTTATCCATGATCTTGACCTTGAGTTCACAAATAAAGGATTTTAGCTCCATGTGGCTAGTTAGCTCTTCTGTCAGAAGAGCCTTTATTTTCAAATATTTTGTATCGTATTCTCCAGCTCTCTCTACGACTGGATATCCCTATTTTGCAGATGAGACGTGTTTCATACCTAGGCCGTTCTTGGCACACTGATTTTGACTATGAATAATCCGTTTATCTGATCAGGATACAGGGCTCACGGCGGATGTGACCAGTCGACAGGGGATGCTTACTCATCCTAGGCACATGATACAACCTCTAGTGTGTCCAGGGGTCCATGTTTGCCCAACTCTCTCTTTTGTATTGTCTATAGGAGTTATGATATTGATCACTGTTTGTTATCTTCACCTTTCAGTCTGCATCATTATCTGTATTTCCTGCATAACATTCATCAATGCCATTATCTGTTGTTGAATTATTATTTTTTTTCATTTCATGGCGTTTTGACTCTCCTGTTTTTGTCATAAGCTGACCGAGAATTCCATGTCCAGATACATTACCCTGTGTTCATATTTCATCTTGCATGTACTCCCTTTGAAGTGGATATGTTTGATTTCCAATTACATTCCCTTCAGAGTTGTGAGGTTCCTCGGTGGTTTGGGATGCGAATGCATATTTCTCAAATACATTACTCTCTCTTGTGTTTTTTTTTTATTTAGAGATACAATTTATCATTTATATATCACGGAAATAAGGTTTTGGTCACCCTGGTTCTACCTTGAAATATATTTAATTCACCGATAAAAAGGAAAACAAAAAAATTCTTTGTTGATTTTTTTTTTTGTTTCAACAAGTATCTAACGTTCCAAATAAACGAAAAATGAATTCCACTTCAAGGAAACTACTTAGCTGCCCTTTATTTTACTCTCCTAGTTAAGATTAATTACCTGCAAGAATGAGATACTTGTTCACATATTCAGTATGTTTACACTTCATTAACACACACAAACAAACCAACTGCTGGCCGCAAATTGTTACGAATTTATTTGATAAAGAAGAAGTTTAAAAATTAACAAATCTATTTAATTAATAGCATCATTACAATAAAAAAAAATTACAGATGTTTAGTCTACTTGACTCAGTTAGCTCTTCTTTAAACCTGCCAACATTAACTGTGCTGGTATAGTCGTGGACGTCACAGCCAGTTAACCAAGAAATAAAGTCCAAAATACGAAATCCACTGTATTTAATGTAACTTTATAACAATGTTGTGGTAAAAGGCTGAAAATTAAGAAAAACAATCATAAGAATTTTGACCAAGAATCTGAATAAACATTGTAATGTACACAGTTCAGTCGCATACGTAATACTGATACAAATACTGTATACGTATAAAACACTCATAAAAACTCAAAATACAAAAACATAGTCCAATATTCATAAGAGAATCACTTTTATCGAAGTTATCACGTTAGCAAAATATTTGCAAACAATGAGCATGAAATTACCAGGCGAACTAAATTTCAGAATATTCTACCAATCTCAGTTTACCACTACACAATATATGCATTCACCTGATGCTTATAAACATTCATAAGAGAATAAATTCAATGAAAAAATATACAAACAGAGTAAAAACTCACACTGTAGTAGGCCAAACTCGACGTGAAAATGTTTGCAGAAGTTGTACCGTTCAGGCGGAAGTAGTAAACACACCTTTTTAAACGTTTGTCAATTCGACCCATAACTTATTCGTACAATAAATACCACACTCCCCGCCTGAATTGTAAGTAAGTACAATTCACAAGTAAATAAATTTAAAAAAAAGATCAAACAAAGTGTCAATTCAACCAACAGATACAATCTGTGTAGCAAAGGATTAAAGGAATTGTCAATACATAGAAACAAGAGGTACAGTCTGTGTTACTGGTCTAATGTACACAGATGTCTTTCCATCTTTCACAGTCTTAACTTGAACCTTACGATCGCGATTATCCTCACTTGGATATGTTTTCATCACGATTGGCATAGGCCATTGATTCCTAGCACAGTTTGAATCGTTCAAAAGAACTATGTCACCTTCACTAACGGTGGGTTCATCAGATTTCCACTTTCGACGTGGTTGAAGATTGTGCAAATATTCGCATTTCCAGCGAGACCAGAAAACATTGGCCAAACCCTGTACGCGCTTCCATTCACTCTTCAGAATGTCCTTTGAACTGAATGACCCAATAGTATCTCCAATATCATACTTATGATATTTCTGTGTGAGTACTAATGATGGTGATAGTATGATGAGGTTATCCGGATCAGATGACACTGAAGTTAGAGGTCGGGCATTAACAATGGCTGATACTTCAGCCATAAGAGTGTTCAATATATCATGAGTCAAATTATGCTGGTTAGATAGCATTGAGTTAAGAATCCTCTTCACCACCCCGATCAAGCGTTCCCATGCTCCACCATAATGTGCAGAATGTGGTGGGTTGAATATCCACTTAGCATCAGATGATAATAGAAATATCCGCACAGAGTCATCCTCAACATTTACACGGTCAATTGCTAGATCATCTAAGGCCCCGATGAAATTGGTGCCTCTGTCAGACCGAACAATCTTTACTGCACCACGCACAGCAATAAAACGTCGTAGCGCGTTAATAAACGCAGCTGAACTCATAGAGTCGACTAGTTCAATATGTATAGCTCTGGTCACCAAACATGTGAATAAAACTCCCCAACGTTTAGAATTCGCACTGCCCCCACGAGTCTTTCTTGTCACTACATGGTAAGGCCCAAATGCATCTACCCCAACATTCGAAAATGGCGGTCCTGGTTCTAAGCGATCTGCCGGCAAATCAGCCATCTTTTGTGATGCAAGGCGTCCCCTCATTTTGCGACAAGGTACACAAGCTGATATCACGTATGATACCAATCGCTTACATCGAGTTATCCACAGGCCAGCGGAACGAATGGCACCTTAGGTAAAGAGTCTGCCTTGATGTAAGACCTCACTGTGGTAGTGTCTAACCAACAGCTCAGCTAGATGATTCCGACCAGGGAGAAGTATCGAATGCTTTGACTCAAACGACAGGAGTGATTTCCCTAGACGTCCACCAACCCTGATGAATCCATCGTTGTCCAAATATGGATCCAAAGATGATATCTGACTTGTTTTTGCAACGGCCTTGCCAGCGTGGAGGCAACTGGTTTCTTCTGGGAATACTTCCCTCTGAAATTCTTTGAGCACATGATCATGTGCCTCACGGCGGATATCTACGAGACACAAAGTATCACATGGATGTATATTTCTATGACTTCGACGGTTTCTCCATAGACGCACAAAAAGCTTCAATCGAGCTATCGCATTCACAACAGATTTCCAACGTGAAAAACGTTTGAATCGGGATGTACCGAGTCCATGAATTGGCGCAACACTTGTCATCAGACTAGTTCGAATTTCCTTGTCGGAATATGGATCCAGCAAATCAAAGGAAACTGGTTCCTTGTCAGTTTCAACAGATGGTGATGGCCCCCTTAACCATGCGCTATCCTGCATCTCATGAGCATCGATTGATCGTGTACCATCGTCCGCAGGATTCTTGTTTGTGGGTATGAACCTCCATTGGTGTGGAGACGTAGCTGAATGAATTCTAGCGACACGATTTGCAACGTAGGTGTGAAAACAACGTGATGTATTAAATATGTACCCAAGCACAATTTTGCTGTCTGTATGAAAACGGAAGTCTTGCAGATATATATTTAAGTGCTCAGTGATTGTTTCAGCAATTTCAACTGCAAGAACCGAAGAACAAAGTTCAAGCCGTGGAACGGTATGTCCTTTTAAAGGCGCAACATTTGCCTTTCCGAGGATGAACCCCATATGTGTTGGGTCTGTAAGATCACTAAGATAGGCAACAGCGGCTATTGCCTTCTCGGAGGCATCGCATTAAATATAAACTTCTTTCCGACTGCAACCAGAATATGACACAGGTAAGTATGGTCGATGAATTCGCACATCATAAAGATCGAGCAATGAACTTCTCCAACGATCCCACTCTGAAAATAACTCTTCCGGAAGTGGTTCATCCCAGTCAACAGTTCCATGAATCAAGTCTCTGAGGAGGAGTTTCCCTTTGATCACAACGGGAGCCATGAAGCCTAACGGATCATAAATACTATTTATTGTAGACAAAACACCCCTTCTTGTAAATGGCTGTTTGTCATGGGAAGAACGAAACAAGAATGAATCTGTACCTAGATCCCATTTCACACCCAAACTCGCCTGAACTGGAAGAGAATCCTTCCGCAAGTCAAGGTCCTTAATGTCTTTAGCAAGATCATCATTGGGAAACGCAGCCATGACCTCATGGTCGTTAGACGCAATTTTGTGCAAGCGAATATTACCTCCTTGCAGTAGAGCTGTCTGTGCATCCTTGACAAGAGTAATAGCGTTACTGGGTGTGGGAAGCGATGCAAGTCCGTCATCCACGTAAAAATCCTTGTCGATGTACTCAACTACTTTCGGATCCGCGCCTTGAATGCAAAGTCGTAAGCCATAAATGGCAACGGCAGGCGAAGGCCGGTTCCCGAACACATGTACACACATTCGAAATTGTACCAGTGGCTTGTTCAAATCACAGTCCTCGTGCCACAGAAAACGAAGAAAATTTCGATGTTTCGGCTCAACACGGAAATAAAAGAACATTTTCTGGATGTCTGCGAGTATGGCTACGGGTTCTCTTCTGAATCGCATCAAGACCCCAAGTAGACTGTTAACCAGATCCGGTCCAGTCAATAGAACGTCATTTAACGAAAGGCCATTAAATTTAGCTGAGGAGTCAAATACCACGCGTGCCTGACCTGGCTTCTGGGGATGGTAAACCGCAAAGATCGGCAGAAACCAACGTTCTTCCTCTGGTTGTAACGGAGGAGCCCTCTCTGTATGACCGTTCTTGAGTATCTTTTGCATGAACTCTATGAAGTGCGAGTCCTTGACAGAATCATTCAGAAGACTCCTTTGCAAATTTCTGGCTCGCTTGAATGCCATTGAATAGTTGTTGTCAAGCCTAGGCCAATCAGGTCGAAACAGTAGAGGTGATGTCCAGAATCCCTCTTCATCCCTATGAAATCCTGCTCCAACTATGTCTAGAAATTGTCGATCCTCAACAGACATGCCTACCTTCTCATCAAGAGGCGTTTTCAGGAAAACCGAATCATCATTCAAACGGAGAACACTCTGACAAGGTTTCATACAAGTAGGACGTCCGTTCGGCAATATTTGTGTCTTCAATACGTTGATGCAAGGTGGGATATGGTAACTCCCAAGGCAGGTTTCTCCCACTATGGTCCAGCCTAGAGGCAATCTCTGAGCAAATGGTTCAACGTCAGACCCAGTACGTTGTTCAAGCACGTGGTGTGCTTTCAAAAGGTCTCTTCCAATTAACAAGGATATGTTGGCCTTAGAATCGAATGGTGGTATGAATACTTCAATGTCAGAAAGCTGTGAGTATGCTCGTGCAATCTCTGGTATCGGGATCTCACTTCTGTTCTCAGGTATGAATTCACACTCGGTTACCATTGGCAGATCAAGGCTGACTGATCTATCCAATGATTCGACGACTAGTCCAGATACACGTCTTCCCCAAGTATTAACTTTGCCTGTGCATGTAGACAAAATGTATGGAGACTGAGTACTGCCAACATCGAGCTTATCAAAGAGATATGGGGTACCTAAAGTGCTTGTACTCTGGTTGTCAATAACAACATCAGTTTTAAATGCACGTTCTCTGTGATCTTTAGGGTAGATCCACACTAACTGCATCTTGGCACATGATTTGCCAGATAATCCTTCGCCACAGACTGTGGTGCACGCTGTCACAACTTCATCAGCCAACGCTTTAGGTTGAATCTCCCCGCCATGCGAAATTGGTAAGTTACTACTGTAAGTAAACCTTTTGTCATCCTCTCGGTCCTCATGAAGAGCTGTAGGATGTTCACGCTGACAAACACTACAGGTAACCTTTGAACATTTTCGAAAGTCATGCCTTTGAATTTCACAGCACTTCAAGCATACTGTCTTTGATCGTAAGAATTGTCGGCGTTTTTCAACAGTCATAGAGCGAAAAGCACGGCACTGATTGAGAGTGTGGTTCGAGCTCTCATGATAAGGACAAGACACTAGCTTAGTATGCGAATCAGTCTGCTTAGCATCCCTATCAAGTGAAGTCTTTTTAGTCGTTATTTGCTGCACAGTTTGTGTCTTGGGTTTCGACTGCTGACCATTAGATTGTTGTGATTCGTACACAAAGGATGGATTGTTCTTAATCCTTGCCATCTCCTTCACAAACTGCAAGAATCCCCTAAATGGAGGAAATACAGCATGGTGAGTAGTCTGGTATTTTGCAGCCCTGCTTGTCCATTTCTCTTGTAGTGATGGCGGCAGTTTACAAACAATGGGTTTGATCCCTGACGAAGGGTCATAATATGCGAACTGATTGGCATTAATTGGGTCATCTTTTAAAGATGCTACTTCCGACAGTAGATCTGCCAACTTGTAAAGTATCTTGCGATCCTTGACAGTTATCTTTGGAAAGTCACTGATACGCAATTTTAACGCTGATTCTAACATTTCTGGTGTTCCATAACACTCGTCAAGTCTCTCCCAAATCAGTCTAAGCGCTCGGCTTGGATTGTGAGGATTTACATTACGTATAGGAAGAGCAGAAACCTTGGACTTGCTCCCAAGATACCGAATCATGAGGTCAACTTGATCAGTTTCATCAACATCCATATCTCTCATAGATCTCAAAAAGTTAGATTTCCAAACTTGGTAGGATTCAGCAGTATCATCAAATTCCCATTTACGCTTTGACAACAACTCTTTCTTTAACATGAAGGTAACAAAATCATTGGAGTGATTAGTCGAAGCATGATGCTGTGAATTATTCAAATTCGTTCAAAATATGTTGTATTTTGTTGCGGGCAAGGGTGAAATGTTGGGGCTTCCGGTCTAAGTGTCGAACCAAAGTTGTCTATTGTGCTTCTGATTCCATTGATACGCCTCTGTTCATCCAAATTACTTTGGGCTAGCTCGGATTTCACAATATTGCCATCTAAGGCATCTGCTGCAGCGTCAGCCATGGCAGCCTCCTTTTGAAGAGAGACACGACGAAACTCAGTCTCGATATCCAAGGCTTTCTTTTTAAGCGAAGCTTCTCCATCCAGAAAATCCATGACAGCCCTCGCAGCCTCTGCTTTAGCTCGTTTATCCTCTGCACTAACTGACGAACGGTTCGAACGAGATGAGCGATTCGATGGTCTTGAATTAACACTACTGCGAGTATGTAACGAGCCGACTTCTAGTCTAGCTTTAGCATGCTCCAGTCGAACCATATTTCTTTCCACTTGAATACTTTTAAGTGTTTGATCATCCTGAACCCTCTTGTGCAGCTCCAAACTTTCCTTCGTGTAGCACTCATTTAAATAGTTAAGATAATGATCTATGAGGTCAAAACACTTTCGCGACTCGGCTTTCAGTTCAATTTCTGTGATGTACGGATCATCACTTTCACTGTAGTTAATGAATGAAGTCACAATTTTCCACTGATCCTTGATCTGTTGATCAATTTGACTAACACGTGACTGGAACTCCTCATATTTCTTTGCTGTTAATATTCTGACACGCTTACTGTGTGCATCTTCTGAAGATTCCAACTGACGTAAGGCATCAGCTGTAAGATGTTGTATGTTATCTGAGATTGGATCCGAGATTGAATCCATTTTGTCTGATTGGCTAATTAAAGTCCTTTTACTGTGCTGGTATAGTCGTGAACGTCACAGCCAGTTAACCAAGAAATAAAGTCCAAAATACGAAATCCATTGTATTTAATGTAACTTTATAACAATGTTGTGGTAAAAGGCTGAAAATTAAGAAAAACAATCATAAGAATTTTGACCAAGAATCTGAATAAACATTGTCATGTACACAGTTCAGTCACATACGTAATACTGATACAAATACTGAATACGTATAAAACACTCATAAAAACTCAAAATACAAAAACATAGTCCAATATTCATAAGAGAATCACTTTTATCGAAGTTACCACATTAGCAAAATATTTGCAAACAATGAGCATGAAATTACCAGGCGAACTAAATTTCAGAATATTCTACCAATCTCAGTTTACCACTACACAATATATGCATTCACCTGATGCTTATAAACATTCATAAGAGAATAAATTCAATGAAGAAATATACAAACAGAGTAAAAACTCACACTGTAGTAGGCCAAACTCGACGTGAAAATGTTTGCAGAAGTTGTACCGTTCAGGCGGAAGTAGTAAACAAACCTTTTTAAACGTTTGTCAATTCCACCCATAACTTATTCGTACAATAAACACCACATTAACCGTGACTTCCGAAATCTGCACGAACCTCTTATTCTTACAACTGGACAACTTAACAACTAATTACTTACTAGTAACTCTGAACACTAATTCAAACTGCGAACGGCATTCTGTATTTATACATAACATATGTTTTCCAAGACCGGGGTGTAAATAACTAGATAACTAGGTCACCATTACAATGGATATTTACACGTTTTCAGAGCAACAAATATATCAGAAAGTATATGAATAAAACAAGAAAAAGACAGAAACATTCGTTATTTTACAAGATGTGCCACATGCTCAAGATAATCACGGTAATTTTAATCATGAACAACAAGGTCGGGATGGAGATATCCATGACATCGTCCGAATTCCTGTAGTTTTGAGGGAATATTATAAGTGGTGTGTAAAGATTCCCCGATGCATGTCAAGTATAAAAGATGAGACAGACATTTGATAATAATAAAGTGACAATATTATGAAACGTAGTAAATAATAATGATGATGTAGGAATCTGTAAAGAGACAACCTGTACAAAACACAACAATCAACCCAATCCGCTTTTTCTCTATAAATAAATAGACGTTATACAAATATTTATAACAAATATATAGTAAACAAAATCAATCCTCGTGTAAAGTAAACAAAATAAATATCAATGTGTAGTAAACATAATCAATTCTAATAGATTGTAAACAAAATTAATCCTAGTGTAAAATAAACAAAATATATTGTAGTGTATAGTACAAAATCAATCCCAGTTTAAAGTAAACAAAATCAAAACCTACTGTGCAGTAAATAAAATCAATCCTACTGTATCCTAAACAAATCCAATCTTAGTGTGTAGTAAACGTAATGGAATCCATTATATTGTAAACAAAATCAATCCTATTGTATTCTTTAAAAAAATCAATCTTAGGGTGTAGTAAACATAATCGAATCCATTATATTGTAAACAAAATCAATCATAACGTTAAGTAAATAAAATCAAACTTTATTGTACAGGAAACAAAATTAATCATATTGCATACTAAAGAAAAGCGTCTGTACAAATTGTATAGCAAACAAACAATAGTGCATATTAAACGAAATCAAACCTAATGCATGCCATACTAAATTAATATGTATGTACGGTAAACAAAATCAACCCCAGTGTGTAACAACGAAAATGAATCCCATAGTGTTGCAAACATAATTAACTCTAGTGTATAGTAAACAAAATAAATCCTAATGTATCGTTAAAAAATCGACACTGGTATGTAGCAAACAGATTGAAAGATAGTGTGTGGATAACGATATGGATATTGCTGGTCATTTTGAATGCAACTTACCAATGTTAACGGAGTTAATGTTAAATTATGTTGAAGAACATTACCAGTTATAAATAAAATACAACATATAGTGTGGATATTGTCTTTATTGAAATGGACATTACGTTCGAAGTTGATTTTATACCTGTCAGGCGTCTAATGGAATATGACGTCCTTCAATTTCGTTCCCAAAATGCAATACGGCAGTTTTCGTATATACATCTACCACAATTTCATTTTATCGAAAGTGTTCAAACATTTAGGACATTTAAAGCAACTATCACTTATCATAGTTTATGCTAAGGTGAGTAGTGGAAATTACTGTATTCAATGAATTGTGCATGCTTATAATATCACAATAATAGTCGTAAAAAGTTACAATAGATTTATTTTTATTTTAATTCAGGTTGTTGAAACTTCGGTATACTGTTATTAAAATCAATTGATTGACCAGTAACCTCTCTAACAATTGAGATGTTAATCTGCCGATAACATATTTATACAATTAGATACACAGACATGAAGCAGATACAGAGACTAAGTGATATCAACTATGATATATCGACTCCGAATATGGATGAAAAAAGAAATTGTTGATAGATAAACTGTCGTTGATATATTTACTGTTGAGTTAAAGGCCACATCACGTTTTGTTGTAATCAGCCTACCACATTTCATTAAACTACAATCACAGTAGTGTTATGTGTAAACAGAAACAACTATTATATCCAACTTTGGCAGCTGCATCAAATCATATTCAGTAAATAACTTATCTGATTATCGTATTAAGCATATCTTAATACGTACATAAGGGTGTATGATGTGTTCTGTTGTTTTGGTGTATTTTGTACGAAATTTTAATATTGAGATCATATTTTTTCTCATTCTGACAAGGGTTCGTCTTCGATGCAAGATGAAAATAACGATCAGTGATCAATCTCATAACTGCTATAAGCAATACAAAATAGATAGTTGGGCAAACACGGACCCCTGGACACACCAGAATATTATCCTAGATATTATCGATTAGTAATCTATCCAACAGATGATTAAGGCATTCATTGTAGTAACAAAAGCAATTAAAGAGACACAACCAGTTGTGTTACTTGGGTTAACAGTACAATATATCGGTACATTTTAAAAGTAACGTGATCAAATATTAAAACATGGCGGATTATATAGCTATTTTAGCTAATTATCAAATAATCTTACATATAAGGCCACGCAATTGAGACTCCTGGATAACGGTAATGCCTACTATGATACATTAACTCTTATGAAGACACATAAACGCCGTCTTAAAGTTATGTTCGAAAGACTTTAGACTTTCAATTGGCTTTCGACAAGCTGGTATATAATGCACAGTTAGCAACTTTCAGTGTCGTAAGATAGGGGATTGAACACGTTTGTTTTATGAATACGCAATTCGCATAAAAATGTTAAATATAAAATGTTGCTGACCATATACACATATGAGTCTCTTAAAAAGAAACCGTATCCCACTGTTCTGATTTCATACATTTTTCCAAGTCAATAAAAACAATGGTTCAAAATATATCCAACATTTTCAGTAAGTTAACAATGACACATAAACGCCGTCTTTACGTTATATTCGAAAGACCTTGAACTCTCAATTGTTATACCGCAAGCTGGTGAATGAAATATAATTACCAACTTTCAGCATCGTATGATTGGGGACCGAATACGATTTCTATGAGTACGTCATTGGCATCAAAATAATGCAGGATATGGTATTGTAAAAATAAAATGTATCCCTCCATAATGCAGGTAAAAGTCTTCTCAATAGAAACTGTGTCCCACATTTGTGATTTCATATATCTTTTGAAAGTTGATAAAAATATTGATTCAAAATATATCCACGATTTTTACAAAGTATTACATCCATGGCTTCATTATCTTTTATAATGATAGAGGATGGAATGGACTTGAAGTTTCATTCCATATACTTTAGCTCAGGTGGGTGTAGATTGTTGTAAATAAATTGGCGTTCTTTGAAAATATACAGTATCTATGTATCGAATCATTCAAACAACTTACATCTCTAAAGGTAAAAAACCTAAAAGTACAAATGCATAATGAAATATCACAAAAATGTAGGAAGTCAATATCCAAATATCCATTCACGTCAAAATAGTTTCCAAAATGTTTCAAGCATTGAGTTCCCGATATGCGAAATAATTTCATTATTGATCAGTCACAATTCACACGAAAGATAAGCAGTTTGATAGTGGACAACATTAACAATTCTTTACAACTTGTCATTGGGGTAAATGTTGTCTGGTGCGTTGAAACGAACTGTTGGGCACTTCTTTGCACGCTTATTTTGTTGTCGGATCAACCCGCTTATCTGGTTAAGAGAAAGAATTCGCACCGGGTGTGACCGGTCAACATGATATACTTACTCCTCTTATCAATTGACCCTACCCCTGGTGTGTTCCAGAGTCCGTCTTTCCAACTCTAATTTTTGCATTCCTGAAATCAGTTACGAGATATATCAATAGTGTTACTTTACGTTTCCATTGCACAACTCAAACATGCATAATGCCGACTGTTATCGACCTTAACCTCAGAAAATAAAAGTTAAGATATGCTCACTCTTTAGCGAACACAGACTGCAAATTCAAGATAGTGAAGCCACTGGGTGACCGGTCGACAGGGGATGTTTACTCCCCCTAGGCATCTGATTCCACCTCTATTATATCCAGGGGTCCCTGTTTGCCTAACTCTCTATTTTGTATTGCTTATAGAGGTCACGAGATTGATCACTGTTCGTTATATTCGTCTTAAATTGTAAATATGCAATCCAAGTAAGTACTATTTGAAAATCAAAGAAGCCGATTCATTTAATGGGAGAATACATATTTCTGCTATGTAAATTAAATCCATTATATTTGAAAATATTTTACATCAATGATTGTGAGAGTGAATAAATAGATAATTAGTTGATTGTTCATAACAGTCATCAATACACCAGTTCACGCAGAATGGAACCGTTTAAAAATGGAAGTATTTTTACAATATGTATGCATGAGGTGCAGTGCCCGCAACTTTATTCTTGACATGATAAACGATAAAACACGATACACGCACGATAGGATAGGATACACGCACGATACGATAGGATACACGCATGATGCGATAGGATACACGCACGATGCGATAGGATACACGCACGATGCGATAGGATACACGATAAAGGAGGACAACTATTTTGATATCAATTATATTTTAATGATACATGTATTTCAAAGGGTATACAATAAAGTTTACAATAGTTAGATTGAATTATCAAATCATACAAAGCTATTGTTTACCACATGAAAGGTCAACTTCGTTTACCTGTAAGGCACACTACCACATACACCAAGAGTCAAATTGCCTCCAGGTAAACAAATTCTGAGGAAGCCGTCTCCCTCCAAACCGGGCCTCTCATATACAAACTTTCTTAAATATATTTTCAATATACATAGTTGAATACGATTGTTCTACAATGTATTGATGTGTATTGAAAGCCCATTTCACTGAGATATATCAATTTCCACTGTTACAAGAGGTTTCAGTTAGTCAACAATTCAGTTTATATGTATAAATCTTCAGTGCAATGAAAGAAATAGAAATATTAAGAGCCTCTGATATATCTGTTTCATGATAAAAGCTTATGATGATATGTTTCCAAGATATGTCAATATCTATTACATTGTTAATCCTTTTCCCTATTCTGTTAGACGTTCTGCCGGCATATAAGGTGTTCTATGTGTTCAATTTCACCACAGTTTTCACAATATTTTTTTTCTATATTTGGATTCCATTTGCTAGCATTCAAGTTATTATTCAAAAATTTATGTAACAATTGATAGTTAAACTCTGATGTTTGTTTGTCTGAATTTTTTTCCAACTTTTAAGAGCTAAATTGTCTTCCATAAATATTTTGGAATGTCAAACTTTTCCGTCCAAATGTTTCTGTATTTGGCTTAATAAATTTGTAATCAACAAATATGTTATATAAGAACGATGCTTTGATATTCAATATCTCCTTTAAATAATACATGCATGAAAGGTGAAGACAACGAACAGTGGTCAATCTCATAACTCCTACAAGCAATACAAAATAAATAGTTAGGCGAACAGGGACCCCTGAACATATCAGGGGTGGGATCAGGTGCCTAAGCGGATTAAGCATCCCATGTCAACCGGTTGTCTTTAATATTAATACAGGAAGTTTTTTTTGCAGTCAAACATACCCGTAAAGCGTAAAGCGGTTGAACATTGTTTTTAAAATATAGTTTTCAAAGATGATACTGTTTGTATTAGAGATGAAACCTTGAACATATTTTAAATCTCTAAATACACCATTATTATCATATAAGTCTTTGGTGTATAGAACTCCTGACTTGACCCGATTGGGAAAATAAATTTAATGGTTTTTGAACTGAAATAGGTTATTTTCCCAAATTGGTAAAGATAAGGATTCGTCTAAAGTAGTCATAGAGATATCTTTAATTGTTGTGGTTTTGTTAAAAGCGCAAATTGCTTCTTTATAGAACAACGTCGGAAATGTAATATTTTAATATTCTTTCACAGTTCTTAAGATTGCTTTAATTATATATCTCAGCGATATATTTTCTTTTGGAAAAAAGCCGCTGCGATGGCGGAAAGGTTAGAGTGTTCACCCCGCATGCGGAAGGGCGAGTTTCGAATTCCGGCTGCAACATACCTAAGTCGTTTAAACAGATATTGATATTTCCATCGACAAACGCTCGGCATCAGGTGTGAATGTCACGGGTCCTCGGAGATGACCTTAAAAACGGATCACCCATCTCACAGTAGGTCTGGCACGCTAAATAACCCTCACTACGCAATGGCCTTAAGGGCTGAGCATAGGCTTAAATTTTAACCCTTCACCGATCTTGGTGACGTCTCCATATGAGTGTAAAATTCTCGAGCGAGACTTTAGCAAGAAACAATCAATCAATCTTTTTGAAAAGTATGTCCAAGAAACGTTAAGAGACTGAACTTAGTACTTAGCAGACGTAAGTACTAAAGTCCAAGACGATTTTAATGGATAAAAAAACTTGGATTCAACATCAATAATATTGATTCCACCTTTCAATTCCTTTCCACTACGTGTATTTCTTTTGATTCTTTCCGCAGTAGTATATAAAAAATTAAATATCTTACTGTTCAGTTCCTTAAATATTTCATCAGGCGGATTCAGAATTATCGACGCATTGCATTGTAATTTAGATATAATGAGATTATTGATGATTTCTTTTTTGCCAAAAAAAAATAAATTTCTTTTTCCCCAGTTCTCGAGTATGTAAAACTTATACGATACCAATTTTGATGCACCAGATGCGCATTTCGACAAATAATGTCTCTTCAGTGATGCTCAACCGAAATATTTGAAATCCGAAATAACTATGAAGTTTTAGAGCTAAATATAGCCAAAAACAGCGTGCCAAAAAAAGTGGAGCCAAATTCGTTTAAGGATAAGAGCTATGCATGAGGGAGATAATCCTTAATTTTGCTAATAATTTGATAAATTGTTCCTATCCGATTTTTTTTGGATACAATATTTTGTTATGTCCTATAAATGTACCAAGTGTTTTAATAGGATTATTTATTGTAATTACATTTTCAATCTGTCCACATGTGTTTTGTAAAGAACCTAGTAATATACATTCTGATTTCTTTAGACTAAGCTTTGAACCTGCGAATCCAGATAATTGTTTTACTGTGTTAATTCCTTGTTTTACTGACTGTACGTCCGTTAAGGGGCTTATGGAATTATCTACACGCTGTATATTTTTTTTTTTATCTCTTTGTTAATTCCAATTTCAAAACTATGTATTGTGCCCGAATATATAATTTTTGTAACTAACACATCTGTTGTGATTATGAACAGTGATGCTGATATTGGACATTATTGACGAATACCGAATAGTCATTTTAAAAGTGTTAGATATGTAACCGTTGTTTTTAACTCGAAATAAAGGTTTATCGTAGAAGGTTGTAATCCAGTTGATAAAAATTGTTCCAAAATTTAAAGCTTTTAAAGTTTCAATCTTAAAACTCTATTCTACGGTATTAAATGTTTTTTCGAAATCGAAAAATAATAAAATGTCATCTTTGTTTTTAACTTTACAGTAGTAAAAATATCTTGAATTAGTCGAGCATTGTTCCCTATATATCTGCCTTTAATATATGCGGATTGGTCTATATTTATAAGTTTTGATATGACTGTGTGTAAGGGTTTAACCAAAAGAAATGCAAGAATTTTATAATCGCAATTTATTAGATTAATTGGTCTGTAATTTCAAACATTTGACTTTTCACATTTCTTTATAAATAAAACTTATTATTGGCATACTCTGTGATTTTAGAAGCTTTCAGAGGATTTTATCAAACAATTGAAGAAATAATGCTTTATATCATTCCAGAAAATTTGGTAAAATTCAACTGGTATAGCATCTGTACCTGGAGAATTATTGTTTTTCGTATTTTTGATTCCGTATTCGGATAAAAATGGGAGACAATTGCATACATTTTTCCCATCTTTTAGTTTATTTTCATTATTTGTTTCTGCGATGTAATTGGTATATGGTGTTTTATTACCCTCTACATATTTTATTCGTATTCCATCATTGTTTTAATGCTTTTATTTAAGATTTAAAATAATATTAACATTTTTCCATACTTTATCCAGTTAGCCTTTGATTTTATGTAGGCTCCCTTTGATTTATAATCAGTTTTAATCAAGGAAGGACACTGAAAATAACGTCATATGTCAGTGATTTCAACACTTTCGTTTACAGTCAGCATTTCACAAATTGTATGGTCGTTTCAACGATCCGATTTGCCACACAAACATGTTATTAGGTCAAATGCTGTCAAACGTGTTTGATGCATAGAGTTGACTTTTATAACAAGGATAAAGTATAAAGGAATATGCTCACAAGAGGGGGGATTGTCATACTACATATGAATATTCATAAATCAAAAATATACGTAGATGACTAAATTTCATACATGAATCCACATCAATCTCTAATGCAATATATTGTATCTTTGACAAATTAATTAAAAAAACGAAGGAATTTATATTGAATAATAACTGAAAGGTCATTAAATGTTCACTATCAGCTGATTGACATATAACAGTCAGGTTGGTGACAAACTAAAGGGTTATTGAATAACTGTGAATTCACTTAATCTGAATACATGGTAGCTAGAAGTTGAGTGAATAATAACTAAAATTAGCTTATTGATTACTGAAAGCTGACTTAAAACTTAATCAAGTGTGAGTAAAAGATACCATAAGTATGTACGAATGGTCGGTAAATGATGACTGAATGAAAAGTTGACAGTGAATGAATGATCACTGAAAACTGACTGAATGTTCCAATTATTGAGTTGATTGAAGGGTTACTAAACTGCATCAGAAAACTATTTGATAATATTTTTTATCAGCGACAATTCGCGTATCAATACAAAAAAGTGCGTTGACAGAGAGGTGGTATTTCGTCTTCTTAAAGATATGTTGATTTAGGAACTCCAAATATCACTTTAATATTAGCTTCAGAGTGGTTGTGTTTAGTATTTACCAAAGTTATTTTGGACGACTGATTACAAGTAGGCAGGCTATTGACAAATATGTCGGTGTTCAATGGGTTTTAAAAGTGTCCCTTCAAGTCATCCTATCGCAAATTCTATCGTCGTATGACTAAGTCGTCAACGGCTTGACAGCTGTATCATGTAGATATCGTATGTAACAAATTGACAGGAATGAAGTGTCCTTTACTTAATAGATAAATGAACCGAGGGTTGGATTTAGGCTTGTCGTATGGTAAATAGAAATATTATATTATGCGATTGTCTTTTCACGGAATTCGATTTAGAATGCTGAAATGACTTCGAATAATACTAGATTACATAATATTTAATTTGAAATGTAAACGAGATGTTACTCACTGTGTAGAATCGATCATACCCACGTTCTGTGTGTATTTTTCTGATGATTTCCACATTTTAGTCAACATTTCTCAAAAGTCAAGAAAATAATTAAAAGTAATGACATATACACAAATCGTGATATTACCAAAGCAGTTGGCATATCGCTATCGCGGGTGCATTTCATTTTGAAGCGTGCTTTGATTTCTGCCAGATGAATACCGCATATATTCGCATAAGGGTACGCGTACAAACGGCTAAGCAATTGCTCAAAATATTTCCCAAACTCAATCAGAAACAATTTCCAAACATTGTTACTGGTGACGAAACATGGGTTCACTATTTTGAACCAGTAAGGAAAATTGGCTAACTAAACACGGTTGAAGACCTGTAGTCCCCCCCCCCCCAAAAAAAAAAACCCAACAACATAAAGGTTCTTTATTGCATATTCTCGTGTGAGGGTATAGCCTTAGAAATTCCGATGCCGAAGTGCAAAAGTGCTACAGATTGGTATTACCGAGATGTTATACTAAAAAATATCCCTTATTCAAATGATGCATGTTTGCCCAGCTCTATATGTTGCATTGCTTATGGGAGTCATTATATCGATCACTGGTCATCAATACCCCCTTGGTTGTCGTAAGAGGCGACTGTATTGGACGGTCCCTCAGATGAGATTGCAAAACCCGAGGTTCTGTGTCACAGCAGTTGTGATAGGATAAATATTCCCCTGCTAAAGGTAGTAAGCGCCGAGCATAGGCCTAAATTTTGCAGCCCTTCACGGGCAATGGTGACTTATCCATAAGAGTAAAATATTCCCGAGCGGGATGTTAAACAATATACAAATCACTCAATCAATCATCTCTCATTCTACGAAATACTTTGATACATAGCTGTATGCTTGTGAATAGCATATGTCTATGGAATATTTACTGTAACGGCCTAATCATATTGTGTAAGCATTGCAGTAGGAATGTACAACTAGTAGCGTGATGAGTGGATCTTTGTAGGATGGTTGTGATGTAAAGCAATGAAATGAAATACGTTTTCTGTGAAGGGTTAATTGAAATATACAGTTTCACCAAATAAAAACAAGAACAAAAATGTTCAAACACCTCTTGTCTGCGCGGGACAATGCTTTCTATTCCGTTATTTGATCACCAGCCTTGACTCCGGATGATATATGCTCTGTTTAGTATGGTATCCTCAGTTACCATTCTGTCAAATTCTTAACTATGTTAAGAGTTCCCGAACTTAGTAGATTTAGTAAATTGATAATCTATAATGCTGTCATCGTATATTTTAAAGTTACCTCGGATGGTATTTGAGGAGAAACATCAGATATTATTAAATTTAATGACATTTCTCTCTAGCGATGTTGATGTTAAAATAACTAGTATAATTCATACCTTCCCCAGCAACATCCACATAGATGCATGCTTACACTAATCCCAGCAAGTTATTTGCACTCCAACAAGTTGTTGCACATACGTAATTGGTTTTCTTACTCTAAAGGCCTACATACATTAAGAAAGATTATATAGTTATAATATAAGACAAAATTCACTGTAGCATATATGATTTATTGGCATTGGATACTTGTATGACACCAAAAGAAGTATAATTCTTTCACCAACATTTGAAAGCAAATTTAGAAATTGGCAGTTTGAAATATCATTAATGTCAAATGGTGTAGCATGTTCACTGCAATGTCATTATAACCCTGTGCATTGTGAATTTAAGTTTGTTGTGACGTAAAGCAGTGCGAAATACACTAAGATACACAGTACTGAAATATTGTCTTTCTTGGGATTTTTGTTTTATTGATAAATATACGTTGTTTTATTGAACACAGTTTGAATCACAAACTTCTTGAACAAGGCATCGTATGTCTTCGGTGTGGTCTGAAGCTAGCGTAAGCTATATATTGTTGTGGTCCAACAAAGTGATTTTCATCATGACAGAACAAAGCTTAGGATACATAGTAGCATTGATCTGCATAAAAACCTACATATGAGGATGTAGTTGATAACGTCAACCTTCCACTACACAAGTCTGCAGTAGTTTTCATCATATCACTGGCAGTGGTAGGTCATTGGTAAAAACGTCCACATGGTAAACCAAAATATTTTGAGCTCAAGAGCCATGAATCACCCACCATTAACCAGTGAGTGTCACGTATTTTAGTAACTTGTTTTAAAACAGATCTTCGCTGTTGTGGTGGGTTCTGATACGCTAAATAATCACCCATGAGAAGGTCATGAACGTTAACCGTTAACATAAATATATGACGAAACGAAACATGGATTCTTAAATATACTTAATGTAAAATTTTACCATGCCATTCAGCGACAAAAATATAAATAGTGCTTCAAGTGCAAGACCCCCCCCCCAAAATAAAAAAAACCCACAACAATATGAAAAGCGCCTGTCCTGATAAGAGCTATGAGATTGGATCACAATTGTTAGCTTCAACTTGTCATGACACAGTTGAATTTTATTTGTCACTACTAAAAAATGCATGATGAGCGAACGATGAACGAAATGTGAAGAAAAAACAATTGATGTACATATGCTACAGACTTATGCGAGTTAGAAGATTAATCAGTGTTCGTTGTCTCAATTTTCATTCTGTCATGATGTACAGTTAATTTAAGAGGACACTATTACATGATAGAGTATATAAGTCTGCTATATTTACCTCCTTGACTTAAAATCCGATGGCACGTAGAGGTAGCATGGAAGTAGAAATACCGTCGGAAATCAGGTTCTTCACACGCAGTGGTGATGCTTGACTATAGCCGATCACATTGATGCGTTCTTTTATATACCAACGTTGTCTAGAAAACATTTGTGAAAGTTGCAATTAACTGTATGCAATGGATACACATTACGTATCATGAAAGGTGGAGATAACGAATAACGATAAATCTCAAAACTCCTACAAGCAATACCAAATATATAGTTGGGCAAGCACGGACCCCTGGTGAGACCAAAGGTGGTATCAGGTGCCTTGGAGGAGTAAGCATTTCATGTCGCCGTGAGCCATATCTCCTGTTCAGGTAAACGGAGTTATGCGCAATCAAATTCAGTGTGCAAGAACAGCTTAACAATCGGTATGAAACACGTCAGACAGCATTTGACCCAATGCTATGTTCTATTGAAGAATTAAATCGTTTTGAGGACCATAGAATTTGCAAAAAGCAGACTAATCCCAGAAGTGGTGTCAAGTGCCTAGGAGGAGTAAGCGTCCACCTGTCGAACGATCACATCCGTCATGAGCCCTATATCATGATCAGGTAAACGGAATGTTCCGTAATTAAAATGGTGTGTCGAACAAACAATCAGTATGCAACATGCCAGACAGAATTTGACCCAATGCTAGGCTCTTTTTGGAACTATATCGGTATAACGATCATGGAATCTGCGAAATGCAGACTTTAAAGGGAACCCTTGTATCATCAACTTGTTTGTCAGTAGCCTAACCCAATCTAAAAACTGACCACACGCAGAACAAGTTCTTGCATGTCGAACCAGTTGAGATATCTGAACATCATACACAGGTGGGAGTTGAATATTACTGTATAAATATGGGAAGTCGGTGCTGATGAAGCTAATTCCGTAAATCCCAAAATAATGCAAAATTGATCATGGAGCAAATACAAAGCTTTGAAGACATCAGACAATGTCAGGTGGTTGCTGATTAAGCATATACTGCCGATAGTCTTCCAACACCAGGAGCTATATACAGCACAGACACTGTGTATTGTTCATTTAACAAACTCCTCTCGCAATGTATTACTTTAGCCAGCAATATAAACCCGCGATATTTGCTCTTGGTTTTGACTGAAGCCATGTCTAAGCAACAGCGTTGTGAATTACTGTTTTTCAGCAGAATGATTGTTTGGAACGTATGGCTGACCGCAATTCAGAGTATAAACTATAAACGAAACGCTGTTTTGGTATATGATGTGGCATTCTGTTAAATTCCTGTAGCTTTTTAAAAAATCCAAATGACATATTAGATCATGTGTATGATGTGTGAGTACAAAATCATTATTCCTATTCCACGCTATTGTGTTTGTACATCCATCCATGCATTTTTTTTTCAAAACCACTGTTTCCCAAGCATTTGAACATTTGTATAGGATAACGTTTATCTAATGAGGGTCAACACTCTCTTCATTCCCTCGGTAGTCAAAATTAATTTCAATAATTAGTATACAAAATCATACCTAGTTCATATCAAATAGAATCAGTCGTACCGTAGACCGAGAAAGGTAACGTCATATCCAGTGTTCAGAATTCAACGTTACATCAAATATACAAAATAAAATGTAGTATATAGCAATCAGAACCAATTCAGGTATACACTAAATACATTAAACAGAAACATTTCTAGTATGCAAGGTGAAGATAACGAACAGTGATCAATCTCATAACTCCTATAAGCAATAGAAAATAGATAGTTGGGCAAACACGGACCCATGGACACACCAGAGGTGGGACCAGGTGCCTAGGATGAGTAAACATCCCCTGTTAACCGGTTAGACCCACCGTGAGCCCTATATCCTGATCAGGTAAACGGAGTTATCCGCAGTCAAAATCATGACATAAACTGTAATATTCTAAATAATTATATGTTATCGTAAACAGAATCAATAATATTCTATGAAGAGGTGAAGAAAATCAAAAGTGATAAATGTATTAAGTTCTTTAGTGATTACTAAATTAAGAGTTGGACAAACACATACCAGGGGTGTAATCAATCGCCAAAAAGGAAGTACTGCATCCCTTATCGATATGTCACACATTATATTCACCTTTCATATGGACAATTGAATTCCTATGGAAAGCAAGATCAATCTAAATATACAACAAACAAAATAAACCACAGTGTACAGTACACAAAACCAATCTTAGCGTATACCAAGTAAACTCAGTCGTAATGCATGGTAAAAAAAAATCAATTTTAATAAAGAACAATTCTTAGAAATTAACAAATATATTCAATTTTATTATCACTTGAGTACCTATTGTTTAACGTCCCTCTAGAGAATATTTCACTCATATGGAGACGTCATCATTGCCGATCAAGAGCGGTAAAATTTAGGTCTGTGCTCGGCACTTATTGTCTTTAAGCAGGGATGGATCTTTAACGTGTAAAATCCGCTGTGACACAAGGACCACCCCATTTAGTCGTCTTTTACGACAGGTAAGGGGTACTGTAACCCGGGCCCCACGGGATTTAATATATTGTTGTTGTTATTATTGCGCTATTGTGATAAGTCAATATTAACAAATTATCAGCATCCATGACTCAGTTACCTCTTGTCTACACCTGCCAACATCAATTGTAACTTCAGAAGAATACACGAACCTTCTAATGTTACAACTGAACAGCTTGAAATGTATTGCCAAAATAAGAATAATATTGGTTTACCCTCGAAAAAGTTGCATCGACGCAAAGGGTTTTCCTCCGTCATTCATTCTGGCGTTTATTATTTTACTTCAGGGTCATTACAGGTACAGATCAATCTCTTATGATGACTATAACTTTGCTGTATCTTCCTTGTTTCGATCTAAAAAAAAAAAAAAGGAAGTAGATAAGGTGGTCACCATTACGATAAGTATTTAGAATGCATACAGTGTAGCATAGATACAATTCATAACGTGTTGATGTCACCCATCCATGTGCTGATCTCACTCCCTGTCAGATTACTTGCGTGATCAGGAGAGAGACTCAACAACATCACTCGAACATATAGGTCATTATCAAAGCAGTATAAGTTCCATCTTATACTGTTCGCTACACACACCCCTGCTCGGGAAGCTTTACCCCGATGCTTAGCGTGAATCCTTTTGGGTTTTTGGCACCTGCTTAGTAACGACATTCACTCTTCCCGTCGACAACAGCCGTCGTTCCCGGACGAAGACACGTCCTTATCTAGATATTCGAAGATACTCCAACTGAAGAAGGCCTCCTAGCAAACACCAGAATTTATATAAATTGAACCTCTGTCTTCTTGTCAGCTTCTGTTATTTGTAACTGTGATATGCCTATCTTTCGTCCGTACATGGCATTATCTTTATCCATGATACTGTCCTTGAGTTCAAAAATAAAGAATTGTAGCTCCCTGTGGCTAGTATGAATCCTTTTTTTTTCAAATATGTTTATCTTGCATTATCCAGCTTCCTCTGTCGCTGGACATCCCTATTTCCCAGATGAAACATGCGATCTTGAAAGATGAAACTCTTATTGGTATGCATGTCTTCCTTTTCAGCCTCCATATTAATGAGGTATCTGGTTGAGCTTCTCTGTCACGCCTGCGATTTAGTTTTCTTTAACTTTCACAGAGGTACTGGAGAATTTATTTTTCATTTGCACGAGCTGTGCTTGCCAGTAACTATCTTTTCCATCAACCGTCCTGTGAGTCTGACTATCTAGCTCTTGATAACTTTTTGTTCTGAAATCCACATATTCCAGCAGTTAGTGTACAGTTGTCTCTAGCATAGCCTTAATTTCTCCTTTAGCTCCCCCTCCTACTAACAGTGTTTATCCAGCTATATTAATTTCTCTCACGTCTCATATGTTTTCCTGAGCTTCGTTATGTTTACGATTTGTCGCCGTGAAGTCTACACTTCTTTGCTTCAATTGTGAATTCTCTTTTTTCAAAGATGTCCCATTAACCTGCTGTTCTTTACGCAATGTCCTAACTTTCTCTCGATATTCACTGTTTTTTGTATATTTTCCTTCACAGATGTTCCCTAATCTAATATCAGTCTCTCTTCCCCGTTTTCTTGCCTCAAACATAATTTTGCTTTAGTAGATTGTTCTCACATATCACTTTTAGATATTTGCAATTTTCCACATTCCATTTTTGCAGCATTAATTCCATAATATAATATATATTGTACTTATCACTGATTTTTGTTCTTTTGTGACGACATCGTATGAAATACATTTGTCATTTACCACATTTAGTAAATATCCGATTGCATGTTCCGTTGTCAGCTGTACATCTACGAAAATTGGTTATGCTTTGTTCAGCAGTGGATGTATTTTTGATTAAAATTCCAGAATATATCATTGAGTCTGTCTTATCATGTTCTGCAGTTCAGTTCCATAAGTTTCTAGCAAGGTAATCACGTAATCGTTGTTTCATGGCAGAATGAATTTGAGACATATTTGGCCTCACATCTTGACTAAGCTGGGGCGCAAATGTAAGTGAATCATCCCTCAAGCAAAAAATAACTCCCCTGTCTGTCTACGGGCAGTCCAACGAAATATCTATGAAATCATGTTTGATTGAATCAACAAGAATTTCTAGGTTGGTTTTTTTTTACCATTTAAAATTGGCAATATTTCTTTGGGATCATCACGAATAGGAGTTTTGTGATTTTTTTGAAATTGGTTCTTATTGTTGCACGAATGTGTCGAATGTATTCATGTCCATATTCTAATCTCCGTACATAGCCTCTAAATATATGGTAATGAAAGTTTATATTTATATCATTAACCTGATAACAAAATTGCGATTAATTCATTGGTTGTCTTCACATGTAGCTGTAAGTCATAGTTCTTCAGAGTTTTTGTTATAATCATCATGGTGATTATGCATCTAATATTGTGACATCGTGTGTGCCACTACAACCTATCACTGGATCAAATGCTGTATGGCGTGTTTCATACCTAGGCTGTTCTTGACACACTGATTTTGACTATGGCTAACTCCGTTTACCTGATCAAGATGCAAGGCTTATGGTGGGTGTGATCGGTCGACGGTAGATGCTTAATCATCCTAGGCATATGATCCCATCGTCTGCATTTCCTGCATAACATTCATTTGCGCCATCATATGTTTTTGTTTCATTTTCATTCATTACATAGCTTCTTGACTTTCCTGTTTCTGTTATAGTCTGACTGAAAATTTCATGTCCAGATACACTACCCTGTGTTCATATTTCATCTGGCATTCCCTCCCTGTGAAGTGGATATGTTTGAATTCCCATGTCATTCCCTTCATCTTTTTGAGGTTCCACAGTGGTTTGGGATGGAATAGTCTATTTCTCAAAATACAAGCCTTTTTCGTTTTTTTTTTTTGTTTATTTAGAGATCACATTTATTTATCAGGGAAATAAGGTTTTGTTACATTTTGGTCACCCTGGTTCTACCTTAAAATCTATTTTATTCACCAATAAAAAGGAAAACAAAAGATATTTTTTACAAGTATCGAACGTTTCACTTCAAGGAAAATGACTTAGCTGTCTTTTATTTTCCTCTCCTACTTAAGACTAATCCTTTGCAAGTATAAGATACCGTTTCACTTATTTGCACCTATGCATTATGTTTACAGTTCATTAACACAACACCTCCCCCCCCCAAAAAAAAAGCTGCCGACAATTATTACGATTTTATTTGATAAATAACAAGTTTAAAAATTAACAAGTGTTTTTAATTGAATAGTATTACAATGGTTCAATAATGACACAGGCAAATGTGACTCATGTGAATTTCACGTGAAAATCATGAAAACTTCTATGTGAAATTCACTTTAAAAGAGCATCAAATGTGAATTAACACGAAAAAAAATCACGTGAAATTCACGTGATTTTCACGTGAAATCTTTAACATGAATTTCACATAAAATTCACGTGAATTTCACATAAACTTGATAACGTTAAATCATACATGAGCATTTCGATACCCTGAATCTCGGGTTCAAATGAACGTCAGACGGCTTAATCGAGTGTAACGTCACAGTCTTGTAAATATCACCGGAATCTTATTGTAGTGTAAAACTGTATATATTTTTTTTTAAAAGTTATCTAAAAATACGTAAACAGTAATGTTGTTGATTATTTATGTTTTTCGCTGTCTTTCGAGTGCTAGAAATCTGTGTTTTCCTTTTGATTGATGATCTCAAAATTCGGGATGGTGAATACGGCTGATAAAAAATGTTCACTTCTATATGCGTGTGTCAGCGATTTCCAGTAGGTCTAACTTTATGTACACACCAGCTTCAAAGGTATCACATTGGTAATCATTATATATGTATATAAGGGGGGATTAAAATTGATGCCAAATTACGGAAATCTGAAATGACGTTACTAGCGCCCCGTCTACCGACAGCGGAAAACAATACCATGGAATTTTCCCACTTGCACAATACTGCCCTCAAATCACATGGATGTAACCAACATCATAAAACAGCGATATAAAAATGTAACTCATCTTCAGTAGTTTTACAAAACTGACCAAAACAACACTCTTTTGGAATACATTGTTTTGAATATCTACCGTTTGAAATTCTAAAGGGTGGGCAAATATTCTTAGGTATTTAAAATGTACTACTCTCACAATTGGAAATTTCAAAATGCTCTTATTAGTTTTAATTCATAGTTTTTTCTGATTTTATTGTAAAATTGTAATTTTCCACGTTTAAAAAAATTCTTGATTTTGAAGTTGCATGTTTTAACTCTATCGATATAGTGATTCTTCAAGTAGTTGGAAAATGTGCTTTCATTAATATCTATGATGATGGGAAATTCAATTCATTTTTTAATTCTTAAGAGAAAAAAAAAATGGGAAATGAGAGAAATCAGGCGTGGAAAGTACATGTAATCATACTGCATATAGAACTACAATACGAATTCATAATTTTGCCCCCCACCCCCCCCCCCCCCAAAAAAAAAAACGAGGAGAGGGAGGCGTGAGCAGGATATACTTTATTTGTCATTTGCCAACATTTATAAATGTACTCTAACTTAAATTGTCTAATCCCCATACCGTTTTTATATTTTACCTTCATTTTATTTAATTTTTTTTTCGCTTGAATATATTAAGAAATGTGAATATTTCGCTTTAATCGCTTTTCTTGTGAAACTTTTAACGTGAAAAGCTTTTCAAGTGAAATTCGTGTGAAATTTTTCGTGTGAATTTCACATGAAGAACGTTCACGTGAAATTCCTGTGAATCTTTTCACGTGAATCACCGGTCACATTATTTCCTTGCGAAAATCAAAATCACATTAAAATTTCCGCAACGAACTAATGTGAAAAGAGATATAATGATTTTCACATGAAATTCATGTAAAAAAAAATAACATGAATCTCACGTGAATTGTTGTTATATATTGTATGTATTGCACATGAAAGGTTCATGTGAATTGCACGTGAAATTCACCTGAGACACATGTGCCTGTGTACACATCGTGGTGCCCTTGACTCAGTTACATCTTCTTCACACCTGTCAACATTAACCATGACTTTTGAAATTTGCACGAACCTCTTAGTTTTACAACTGGACAACTTCACAACTGGTTACTAACAAGTAGCTCTGACCACTAACTGAAACTGCTAACGACATTATGTATTTATACATATCATATGTTTACCAAGAACCGGATGTAAATAACTAAATAAATATATCACCATTACAATGAATATGTACATGTTATTTAGAGCAACGCATTAATATTGTATATAAGAAAATATATCAATAAAACAACAACAAAAACCCAGAAGCATTCGTTATTTTACAAGATGTGCCACATTCTCTACATAATCACGGTTATTTACAATTATAAACAACAAGGTCGAGATCAAGATATCCATGACATCGTCCGAATTCCTGTAATTTTGAGGGGATAAGGAAGCAGATCTAAAAATGTCCCGATGCACGTCAAGTATAAAAGACATACATTTGATAATAATAAAGTGACACCATTGCTAAACGTAGTAAATGATTATGATGTTGTAAGAATCTGTAAAGAGACAACCTGCTAAAAACATAAACAGCAACCAATCCCCCTTTTCTCTATTAATAGATACACGTAATATAAAGATTTATAACAAATATATAGTAAACAAAAATCAAGGATAGTGTTTGTTAGAGAAAATCAATATCAATGTGTAGTAAACATATTCAATTATAATATAATGTAAACAAAATAAATCCTAGTGTAAAATAAACAAAATGTTTTAGTGTATAGTACACAATTAATTCCAATTTAAAATAAACAAAATCAAACCCTACTGTGCAGCAGATAAACTACATTCACAGTAGTGTTATGTGCAAAGAGAAAAAAATATTATATCTAACTTTAGCAGCTGTATCAAATCATATTCAGCAAACAACGTATCTAGTTATCGTATTAAGCATGATTTACTACATACAGAAGAGTGTACGGTGTGTTATTTTGTTTTGATGTATTTTTTTTTACGGAATTCTAATAATGACAGCATATTTTTTTTTCTAATTCTGACAAGGACTTGGCTTCGATATTATCCTAGATATCATCGATTAATGATATACCCAACAGATGATGAAGCCATGCATTGTAGTGACAAAACAATTAATGTGACACAACCTGTTGTGTTAATTTAGTTAACAATACAAGGGATCTGTACATTTCAAAGGTAACATGATCAGATATTAAAAGTTAGCTGAATACTTAGCTAGTATAACTAATTATCAAATAACCATGCATACATGTAAGGTAACGTACTTGAGATTCCTCAATAACGTTGGTACTTATTATGATACATTATCTCATATCAAGACACATAAACGTCGTCTTAAAGTTATGTTGGAAAGACTTTAGACTCTCAATTGGCTTTCCACAAGCTGGTATATAAAAAGCAGGTACCAACTTTCAGTGTCGTAAGATAGAGGATCGAACACGTTTGTTTCATGAATACGTCATTCGCATCAAAATGTCGCAGGATATTGTATTGTAAATGTAAAATGCTACTGACCATATACGCATACGAGTCTCGTCAAAAGAAACCGTATACCACAGTTCTGATTTCAAATATTTTTCCAAGGCAATAAAAATAATGGTTCAAAATATATTTAAAATTTTCAGTAGGTCAACAATGACACATAAACGCCTTCTTAACGTTACATTCGAAATACATTGAACTCTCAATTGTTATACCACAAAGTGGTGAATGAAATGTAGTTACCAACTTTCAGCATCGTAAAATAATGCATGGCATTGTATTGTAAATATAAAATGTCACTGACCATAATGCAGGTAAAAGTCTTTTCAAAAGAAACCGTGTCCAACATTTCTGATTTATGGTATTTTGCAAGTTAATAAGAATATTATTTCAAAATATATCCACAATGTTTACAAAGTATTAGATCCATGGCTTCATGATTTTTTGTATGATAGAGGAACACCAGATGGAATGGGCTCGAAGTTTATTCAATATACTTCAGCTCATGTGGAGGTAGACGGTTGTAAATAATTTGGCATTCTTTTAAAATTTACATCAGTATCTATTTATTAATTCATTCAAAGACCTAACATCTCCAAGAGTGAAAACATAAAAGAAAACATGCATAATGATATATCACAAAAATGTAATAATTCAATATCGAAATAATCATTCACGTCAAAAACGTTTCCAAAATGCTTCAGGCATTGAGTTCGTGCATTCGAAATCACTGCATATTGTTCGGCCACAATTCACACGATAGATAAGCAGTTCGATAGTAGACAACATACATAATTGTTTACAATTTTTCATTGGAGCGCATGTTGTCTGGTGTGTTGAAACAAACTGTTAGGCACTTCTTTGCACGCTTATTTTGACGTCGGATCAACCCGCTTACCTTGTTAAGAGAAATAGTTCGCACCGGGTGTGACCGGTCGATATGATATGCTTACTCCTCTTAGTCGCTTGATCCTACCCATGATGTGTTCAAGAGTCTGTCTTTCCAAACTCTATTTTTTCGTATTCCTTAAATCAGTTATGAGAAATGTCAATATCGTCACTTTCACGTTTCCTTTGCACAACTCAAACATGTGTAACACAGACGTTTATCGACCTTAACATCAGAACATAAAAGTTAAGGTGTGATCACTCTTTAGCGAACACAGACTACACATTCAATATAGTGGAGTCACTGGGTGACCAGTCGACTGGAGATGTTTACTCCCCTAGGCATCTGATTCCACCTCTGATATATCCAGGGGTCCCTGTTTGCCAAACTCTCTATTTTGTATTGCTTATAGAGGTCGCGAGATTGATCACTGTTCGTTATCTTCGTCTTACATTGCAAATATGCTATCCAAGTAAGTACAATTTGAAAATCAAAGAAGCCGATTCATTTAATGGGAAAATACATATTTCTGCTATGTAAATTAAATATATCGTATTTGAAAACTTTGTACATCGATGATTGTGAGAGTGAGTAATTGGAGAATTAATGGATTGTTCATAACATTCATCAATACACCAGTCCACGCAGAATGGAACCTTTAAAAATGGAAATATTTTTACAATATGTATGTATGAGGTAATGCTACATTTGGGAAGAACGGGATTCCTACTCAGATCACATGCCAAGCCAAAAACTTCGAAATCGGTACACATATACCTTTGACAAACATCGGTATTACAAACTCAAATATTTTTAACTGGTGAATCTCATTATCAATATTATGTATTCAGCTGAGAAACGGACGTGACTGTTGAATGCAACGAGCTTGAACAACATACATGAGTGTACGTCCGGAAAAGGACTACCGTCAAATGTCAGCATTTTGCAAGTTCTATGGTCGGAATAATGGTCTTGTATGTCAATACAACCTATCATTAGGTCAATTGATATATATCTGGTAAGGTAAACTAGTGATAAAATTTACAATTTGCCTTTTGAAAGCCCCCCCCCCTAGACATGATCTATATCAACGTAAAATAACATGTTCATAAAACCAAGGGGAAATGTGTATCTAAATTTCAATAATCTCTTTAGCTACAAAACAGTGCCACCTCATTATGGGAATAATTTGACATCTGCATCAAGAGCATATTCCTCACCATCAAGTCACCCAAAACACTTCTTTGTTAAACACCATTTTGATTCTACGTACAAACACTGTGCAGTTGGAATTGAATATGATAATCCATAATGCAACTGCCAAATCCCGTGAGTCTTGTTAAAAGGCAAATTTGGTAAAATATAGAGATTAAATAAGAATATGAATAAATAATAACTGTGTGATGGAATAATATCCGTTCCCCATAGCTTCAATATGGAAAAGACAGAGACATCCGAAAACATTTATCTATTTTCATACAGTTATCGTGACTGCAATTATGAAAAGGCAGCATTTGTCAATTCAACAATTTTAATCACGATGCACGATAAGTTGTCTCGTCATATCGAGATAGATATCGCAACACAATGATATAACTTAGCTTAACTACACCAGATACAATTTGGTTTATGTCGAGAAAACCAGAATATCATCTTGACTTGGCGAGATAGTTATCTTGACTTGATATCTTATGTTCACGAAAATTATCTGGACGACATAACTATTCCACCATATATATCAGACAAGACTTTACACACGTTTTGATTCTAATTAACAACGGGTATTTGCCGTAAGCATCACTTCTGACTGCGACTTATTTATTACTACTAAGAATACATCCTGTGTTATCACCCGTTTTATATCTGTTCACAAAGACATTGTACTTATTCTCTTATTAAGAATAAAATACCCAGGGAAACAATATGAATTTGAATTCGATTTTTTTTTTAAAACACGGTCAGTCAGATTAGTAAATATGATTTACCCGATCATTTAGTAGACTCGGTTGGTCGGGGTGATGTATTATCAAGCCATGCTAAGAAATAATGTGTAATGCCTCAATATCTAGACTTTGACGTTCAGTTGTCGTCGTAAGTATAAGTTTTCTGTATATTTTCCTATGAATATGAATTCGAGTTTTTCAAACACGGCCAGTCAGACTAGTAAATTTGATTTACCCGATCGGACCTATAATTTAGCACACTCGGTTGGTAGGGGGTGACCTATTGTCAAACCCTGTTAAGAAATAATATATATTACCTCAATATGTAGACTCTGGCCTTCAGTTCTTGTGTTGTGTATACATTTTCTGTGGATTTTCATATCAATGACGTTATGTATACTATCTACTCGCATTTGTCTCTACCCTTTCTCCAAGATGTTCTAAATAATATGCGACATATCTAGTCGTCATACTAATCCAGATTACAAATACAATCTATGATGTAGTTAAAAGCTGTCAGACTTATTTTTATATCGAATGTTAAGCCGTTCTTCGCACACTGATTTTGACTACAGATAATTCCCTTTACCCGATCAAGATATATGGTTCATGGTGGGTGTGACCGGTTGACAGGGGATGCTTACTCCTTGTAGGCATCTGGTCTCCTATAACGAACAAGTGATCAATCCCATATCCCCTGTAAGCAATACAAAACAGAGAGTTGGGCAAACATTGAACGCTGGGTATACCAGAAGTGAGATCAGGTGTGTTAGAGGAGTAAGGATCCCCTCTCTACTTAAGTATATAAAGAATGAAATAGTGTGGCATCCTACTTTGGTTTTGTAATAAAGAAAGATCCTTTGGGCATCAAAGATAGGAAAATTGATGGTCGATATCATTTCTTTGTATCTCTATCAGTTTTAATTGTTTTTGTTTTCATCGCACAAACCTCTACTGGAAATCAACGCAATTTGCTCATAAATTGACTTACAGTGGTTTGGAAGCACAGCGACCACACATATAACATACTTATTTAATATGCTTATATATCAACAACATCCCTCGTTATCGAAATTTCCAGTATTGTATTTCAGCATAGTTTGATATTTCCCTGCTTTTTCAAATATATTTCCGCCATTATATCCAGCCATATTAATCACAAACCAACTTCATGAAGTCTATATATAGACCTTTCTATATATAAACCTCACGCATGCTTTGCGATTCGTATTCATTCAACTATAGGGCATGTCATAGCGGGTGACGTTAATGTTATTTCGAATAAAGACCTAAAATCACTGATTTTGATAGGTCATCAATTAAAAAAAAACATCGCTCTTTCAATTGGAAAACAATTGCATGGCTATTATAAATTCGGTCAAACATTATGCTCAGACTATGGACTAAATATGAAAGGGAAACACTTTTGTCGAAATAGAATAGGCTGATAAAACGTATCAAAGGAACATCTAAACCACATTTTAGACAAAGGGAAACAAAAGTTGGTGTCATAAATTTGTCTGTATTGAGTAAATTAGAAGCGATATAAAATAAAATGGATTAAACGAGGAACGTTCTAGTTCCAGCTGAAAATAAAAATTAAAATTGTGGTTCTCTATACGACTTGTTATTACAACTGGATTTTAAATTAACTTGCCATTAATTTCACATTTCATGATCCTAGTTACCCCCCCCCCCCCCTTTGCTCTTTGAAAGGACGATTTTATTCAAAATCATGATTCATTTTTAAAAAATATATATTTCATGACCAAGACAATGCAACGAATCGAACAAAATAGGTATCGTTCCTATGTTTAGCTCGCAAACTTCACAAACAGCTACAACAGTGCATTGCTGGATCCAGTGTATGTTTTATCTAACCCTATATTTGCTCCTCACGAAATTATTAGGAGCTGTGATAGAATAAGTTGAATCCTGTTGTGCTACAACATACAGCAGAAGTAGGTTAAATCAAGTGTGAATCCTAAAATATTCTGAAGAACTTTTAGCAAATTGGAAATCGCAAAAATAATTTCTAGTCAACAACATCAAAGCGTACCACTTGTCAAGGCTCCATGAACACTTACTGACTAGATTTGTTTGTGGACACTTAATGCCTAAACTTGTTTGTAGATACTTAATGACTAGATATGTTTGCCATCATGAATAATTGCTTTTTCAACAGAAAATAGCAAAATGAAATATATGCATCACGTGAAGTCATTTAAAAATAACTTTGTCCAACACCCCTTTGATTGTACGCACGCGTACTTTATTGTTGACATGAAAAAGAAACTGTAGTCCCTCACTGACAATGTGTTCGTAGTATTTAACAATCAGGTCTTTCACCATTACCTTGTATTCCCCACGCTCAGTTATGTCCCTTTATTAGGTTGATATTCTAAAGAGAAAAATATTCAATGAATTTACTCGTACATGGAATATGTATGTTATTGTGGTCGTAATATTGACATTTAAATATGTTGACGGCGTTTTATTTATAAAAGAAATAGTTGTTTTCATTTATATTTCGATTCTATCAATTCCAATGAAATCCACTATGAACTCCACTATTGGGTCACTGTTAAATAACTGTTTGTGGCAATTAAAATGTCATTTATCGTGATGACAAACGAGAAAACATGTTTCTCCATTGTGAATTTCCCATATGCATGTACTAACATTCTACCATCACCTGCATAAATTGTTCATTTATGAATTATGACGTTAACAAACATGGATCAGTTACATATATATATATATATATATATATATATATATATATATATATATATATATATATATAAAGCCTGCTTCACTGAGATATATTAATTTTCACTGTTACAAGAGGTTTCAGTTATTCTACAATTCATTTTATATTTATAAATCTTCAGTGCAATGAAAGAAATGAAAATATCAAGAGCCTCTAATAGAGTTGTTTCATTACAAAATCCTATGATATGTTTCTAAGAAATATCAATATTTAATACGTTGTTAATCCTTCTCCATATTCTTTTAGACGTTCTGCCGGCATATATCAGGTGTTCTATGTTTTCAATTTCACCAAAGTTTTCACAATATTTTTGTATATTTGGATTCCATTTTAATAGAGAAATTATCTTCCATAAATATTTTGGAATATCCATATGTTTCTGTGATTGGCTTAATAAATTTGTTATCAACTAATATGTTATTTAAGAAAGACGATTTAATATTCAATATATTAAAACGTAATCTCCTTTAAATAAAACATGCATGTAAGGTGAAAATAACGGACAGTCGTCAATCTCATAACTCCTATAAGCAATAAAAAATAGATAGTTAGGCAAACGAGGACCTCTGGGCACACCAGAGGTGTGATCAGGTGCCTAGGAGGAGTAAGCATCCCCTGTCGACCGGTTGTCTTTAATATTAATATAGGAAGTCTTTCTTTTGCAGTCAAATATAGCGGTGAAGTGGTTGAAGATTGTTTTTAAATTATAGTATGCACAGATAATATTGTAATAAAGTTTAAATCTTGAAAATATTTTAAATCTCGAAATGCACCATTATTATCATATAAGTCTTTGGTGTATATAACTCCTGACCTGACCAGAATGGGAAACTAAATTGGTGGATTTTTTAACTGAAAAAAGTTATTTTTCCAAATTGGTAAAGATAAGGATTCGTATGAAGTAGTCATAGAGATATCTTTAATCATTGTGGTTTTGTTAGGAGCGCAAATTACTTCTTTATAGAACAATGTCAGAAATGTAATGTCTTTATATTCTTGTACATTTCTTAAGTTTGTTTTAATCAGATATTACAGCGTTATATTTTCTTTTTGAAAAAAAAAGCCGCCACGATGACGGAGAGGTTAGAGCGTTCGTCCCGCATGCGAAAGGGCGGGTTTCGAATCCCCGCCGCGACAGACATAAGTCGCTAAAACAGGTAGTGACAGTTCCATCACCAAACGCTCGGCATCAGGTGTGAATGTCACGGGTTCTCGGAGATGACCTTAAAAACGGATGACCCATGTCACAGTAGGTATGGCACGCTAAAGAACATTCACTAGTCAATGACCATAAGCACCGAACATAGGCCTAAATTTGATGCCCTTCACCGGACTTGGGGATATCTCCACATAAGTGTAAAATTCTCGAGCGAGACGTTAAACACGAAACGATCAACCAATCCTTTGAAAAATATGTTTAAGGAAAGTTAAGAGACTGGATTTAGTACTTAGCAGACGTGCAATCCAAGACGTTTTTAATGAGAACAACTTGGATTCAACATCAATAATATTAATTCCTACTTTCAATTCCTTTCTAATATGTGAATTTCTTCTGATTCTTTCCCCGGTATAACATAGACAATTAAATAGCTTACTATTCAGTTCCTTAAATATTTCATCAGGCGGATTAAAATTTGTCGATTTTATAAATAATTAGATTATTGATTATGTCTTGTTTGCCACAAAAAAAATGTTAAATTTTGTTTTCCCCAGTTATGGAGTATTCTAATAATTTAATTAAATGTTCCCATCCGATTTCTTTGGACACACTATTTTGTTATGTCCTATAAATACACCAAGTGTTTTAACTAGATTGTTTGTTTTAATTACATTTTCAATCTGTTCAAATGTGTTTCATATGCAATATACATTCTGATTTCTTTAGATTAAGCTTTGGACCTGCGAATCAAGATAATTGTTTTACTATGTTGATTACTTCGTTTACTGTGTGCACATCCCTTAAGGAGCTTGTGGAAGCATCTGTATGTTGTATATTTTTTATCTTTTTGTTAATTCCAATTTCAAAATCATGAATTATGTCAGAAGATATTATTCTTGTAGCTAACATCTCTGTTGTGATGATGAACAGTGATGCTGATATCGGACATCATTGACAAATACCTCTAGGCATTTTACAAGTTTTAGATATGTAACCGTCATTTTTTACTCGATATAAAGGTTTATCGTATAAGGTTGGAATCAAGTTGATAAAAAATGTTCCAAAACTTAAAACTTCTAAAGTTTCAATCATAAAACTCTATTCTACGGTATTAAAGGTCTTTCGAAATCTAAAAATAATAAATTGTCATTTTCGTTAAGAACTTTACGGTAGTCAAAATATCTTGAATTAGTCGAACATTATTCCCTATACATCTGCCTTTACTATATGCTGATTGGTCTATATCTATAAGTTTTGATATGACTGTTTGTAAACGTTTAACCAAAACAAATGCACGAATTTTATAATCGCAATTTGTTAGACTAGTTGGTCTATAATTTCTAACATTTTACTTATCGCCCCTTTTTTATAATTAAGACTCTTTATTGACAGCCTCTGCAATTCTGGGAGCTCTTTACTTTTAGAAGATTTTATCAAAGAACTGAAGAAATAATGCTGTATATCATTCCAGAAAACTTTGTAAAATTCAACTGTACCTGGAGATGTATTGTTTTTCATATTTTTTATTCCGTCTTCATATTCTGATAAAAATGGGAGACTATCGCATATATTTTTTCACATCTTTTAGTTCATTTTCAATATTTGTTTCTGCTATGTAATTCTTGATTTCATCTACGTTTCACTTTTCTGAAGAATACAGGTTTTCATCAAAATCGACAGTGGATGCACACTCCTCCTAGACACCTTTTTCCACCATTACACCAATGACCCAGGGGTCCGTCATTGCCCAGCTATCTACTTTGTATTGCTTATAGGAGTTATGAGATTGATCAATGTTCGCTCTGATCGCCTTTCATAGCTGACCCAAGATTCTGTTATTGGTATATTATGTGTTATTACCCTCTACATTTTTTTTTCTTCATTACATTGTTGTTTTAATGCTTTTATTGGAAATTTAAAACTATTTTGCCCATACTTTATCCAGTTATCCTTTAATCTTATGTAAACTCCCTTTGATTTATAATCAGTTATAATCAAGGAAGGACACTGAAAATAACCTCACATGTCAGTAATTTCAACATTTTTGTTTAAAGTCAGCATTTGACAAATTGTATGGTGGTTTCAACGATCCGATTTGCTGCACAAACATACTAGTAGGTTAAATGCTGTAAAACGTGTTTGATGTATACAGTGGGAATGTATAACAAGGATAAAGTATGAAGGAACATGCTTACACGATTGGAGGGAGACTGTCATACTACATGCAAGGTGAAGATAACGAACAGTGATCAATATTCACAAATCAAACCTATATGTTGACGACTAAATTTCTTACATGAATCCACATCAATCTCTAATCTATTGTATCTTTGACAAATTCATTTTAAAAAAACGAAGGTGTTTCTATTGAATAATAACTGAAAGGTCATTACATGTTCACTATCAACTGACTGACATATACCAGAAAGGTTAGTGACAAACTAAATCGTTATTGGATAACCGTAATGTCACTTAATCTGAATACGTGGTAGCTGGAAGTTGAATGAATAATAATTAAAATTAGCTGATTGATTACTAAAGGCTGATTTAAAACTGAATGAAGTGTGAGTAAAAGATATTTTAAATGTGAATGATTTATCGTTAAATCATTTGTTTGTTTGATATTCGTAGGATTGGTTAACTATATATCGTTAACCGATTGGTGACTGTATTATATACCATGATACTATCCATCTCATTGCGATGCAGCCTCACCCTCCAACACCTCCCAAATGCACCAACATAGTGAAGTTGAAGTGTGTTGTAGTAACATTTCATATGCTACGTATGGGACGTATGGGTTATCCCATGGTTTATAAATAAATAAATATAAATAAATAAGGACCATCGTGTACCAACACCTCTGATGACTGTGGTACTGTCTTTTGATGGCCGGACACATACATGTGATTATAATTAGGTCATAAATCATAATGAAATAAAGAAGTAACTTATAAATGAGTAATAAAATTGATAAAGAATTTTTTTAAAATTTTAATAGGAGGTAATAATTAGTAATATTAGCAACAGGTAATAGTAATAGGGATGTAGTTATGTAGGTATGTATATACATGTGAAATAACTAAAATATATACAGAAAAGAATTAGGGTAGGGTCGCCAAAGAAAATTTTGATAATAGAGTGCTACTAGTTATTTGTTATTAATCATAAATTATGCCATACAATAATTTTGAGATCGTCATTAGGCAAGAATCGTCATCAGGTGCTACACGTCATACCCTGTACCATGTTTCTGTAGCCAAATCCAGCTTATTGCACGACATGGCTCCCTAACTCTTATTCGATAGTATGTATTATGTATGTAAACTAAAGATGCATATCGTAATAAAATGATAAAGTAAAAAGGTTAGTGAGTTAGTTCATATAACAAATTAGTATGACATATATTAAATTAATGACTATATTAATGGCTATAATAATTGATTTAAAAAAATATATACCCGTGATATTATACATATAAACACAAAAACATACATATGCACAGATATATACATATACTATACTAATAATTGTAATATATCCATATTCATATAGAGAGCAAAAAGAGGGAAAGAAAGAAAGAGAAAAAAATATTTTGTTAAAAAAACAATTATTTGCACAAGCAGGACTCGAACTCGTGCCTGTATACCGTATGATTATGAGCCCGATGCTCTAACCACTCGGCCACGGAGACCATACTTTACCGAAGGCCAAAAGTTTATTATAATGCTGTAAAATTAAGTTTAATATAATAATTATTGATGTTTGTAGATGTTGATGTTGTAAGGTTTTTTTAAGCATATACGTTAAGAAACTTTTAGCTATGGTAGTAAATATTTGTTAACATTACAGTGCTAACGATTGCGTATAAAATATAATGTTAAACTGCAATTGACGGATTTAGTATAAACATTTGAACGATGAAAGCATATACGATAAGAACCTTTTGTTTATGGTAGTAAATATTTTTAATGTTACAGTGCTAAAAAGATTGTGTATAAATTTATAACGTTAAACTGTAATTGACGGATTTATAAACATTTGAAAGATGAAAGGACCCTTTAGTTATGGTGGTAAACATTAGTTGAATTAATAGTGCTAAAATAATATTTGGTGAACGTATATTTTAGTTATAACTGATAGACAGTTATGCTATAAATAATAAAAGAATTTTGTAAACAATTAAGTTATTGCCGACAAAGATGCATAGGTAATGAATTGACTAATAGACATTTATGCTATAACTAATAAAATAATTTTGTAAACAATTAAGTTATTGCCGACGAAGATGCATAGATAATGAATTGATTGTAAAGATCGCTAAAAGTGCTTAAATTAATTAATGTTGTAGACAATAATAAGGTAATTATAGCATATTTAAATGGGTTTTACTTACCAAACGGAAGGAAATCAGTGAAAACCCAACTGCACTAGAGGATTCGAAATGGAAATGGCGAGATTAATTACGTATGTTAATGTTATGACGTGATTGATTGCGTATGTTACTATTATGACGTGCATTTGAGTTAGTGATTTTTCCGCGAAAACTGTGATATGGTATCCTGTTATATAAATAACAATGTAGAAGGATTTGAAGTTTATGAATTTATTGAAGCAGTACAAATATAATAATAATAATATCAATCAGTATAGATAATGAATTAATATATGTAAAATAAAAAAAAAATAATTTAAAAATAGTATGGGGAATAATAATTGATAATAGATAATGGAGTGAGGAATAATAATTGATAATGGAATTAAAAGAAAAACCATGGGTTTTAATATTGACATGAATATGAATAGGTTGATTTGAGATGAAAATAAGAAATTGTGATTATATATGTGATTATAAATATGAATAATTTGAATAATTTTAGCGATTTAATGGAGATTGAGTAAATTGTAATATCTTTATCATACTATATATAATGTGTACACATAAAATTCAATACATATTATTATGACTAAACGTTATACTGTATTGTCATAACTTATAAAAATAATTACAATGCGATGTATAAATATTGATATAACAATAATTAGTACATTTGTGTAATTATATGTATTATATGAATTGTTATAACACAAGTAGTGTGTTTATAGTTCATCCACACTAACACAGTCTATATAAATGTATTACAACACAAGTAGTGTGTTTATAGTCCATACACACTAATACAGTATATATATATACAAATTGTACTAACATATGTAGCGTGCTTATACTCTGTATACAATCACAGTATATATATTATTTTTAATAACATACATATAGTGTTTATATTTCGTACCCATTGACAAAGTCCATATATGTATATATTTACACCTGCAGCTATAGTTTATGAAATACTGTAATCTATGTTGAAAAAGCCAATACCACGTATAACACAATAAACCTCAGACAGACACATATTTACCAATGAGAAAAATTAATATCGTGCATGAAATAAAATCTGAAAATATCGTAACACACTGAAAGTTTAAGATTGTGGTACATTTTGTGTGCAAACCAAGATATATATTTAGTAAATGGTGTATTTATAATGATGCCTATCTCATTGACAGTGTCATATATTAATAATAAAAATGTATGGAAATATTTGCATTCTTTAACTTTTTTGCTTTGTTTGCCTATGTAGTAAATAGTGTTTTTATGTGTACCTAGGTACTTAAAGGATATAACAACTTGAGAATCACAGAAATCCATACATGGAATTTGTAGCGTAATATTATTTTTGTTAAAGTTGAAAGGAATATTATTAACATCAAAATATATGGTGTCAACATCGTCAAAGTTAGTAAATTCTTGAAACACCATGGACAGGATATGGCTCATACTGTGTATTGACTGAAAGTTACAGTATAATAAAATTAATTTATAATTTATAAATATTTAGAATTGTTGGATAGTTATATTTAGTAAGTAGAACATAATAGGAAATTGAAAATTATGTATTTGATTAATACTTATTAAATTTGATAAAAAGTTAATTTAATAAGTTGTAATATGATGTGTAAATGAATTTATATATAATTATAAATCTTAGAATGGAGATTACGTTTAGTAAGGAGTATTTGTTTAAGTTTTTTTTTACCCACACTGTAGCTGAAAACCCAGTTGTAATGGAAGGGTGGTGATTTGGTAAGTATATATCTGACAAGTTTGCGTTCTTGTGAAGTATTTTGATGTTTGATATTACCGAATATATTAGTAGATTGTTTGGGTTTTCTATAGCAATTTCTTATATAAACATTTAAGCATATAATTCGGGTTTTCTATCGTGTATAACTATATGTTTATTAGTATGTAAACAATTACATATATAAGTATCGTAGCAAATTAATATTAGGACTATAAATTTTGCGTTTTTATCGTTTTAGTTTATATAAACATGTAGTTAAAATATAGATGCATATATACATCAAATCCCGGTATAGTATACGTATATGTATATACAAATATACATACAATTCAGGTATGTTATTATACGTATGTATTTTGTAAACTTCTTTTTATGACGAACATTTAGATGCAATGTCACAGTTTGTATGTATGCAGACATGCTGCATACTATTATATTTGATATATGTAAGTTTGTTGGATGTATGCAATTTGTGATTTTGCATCTATTCTGTATTTTCATTATTTAATTAAATCTATATGGTATGCCATTAAGTATACCACTTCTTATGGTTGATATTTTATCTGTCATACAATTTTATCATAAGTACTAACTCACCACTTATTACATTATACATCTTCAGTTTTATACACATAATACATACGATCGAATAAGAATTATGGAGTCATGTCGTGCTACAAGCTGGATCCAGTTACAGAAACATGGTACTGGGTCTGAGGTGTAGCACCTGACGACGACCTCAAAATTATTGCATGATGACGATCTCAAAATTGTTGTCTGGCATAATTTTATAATTTATGATTAACAAAGTAATAACTAGTGGCACTCTATTATCAAAATTTTCTTTGGCGACCCTACCCTAATTCTTTTCTGTATATATTTTAATTATTTCACATGTATATACATACCTACATCCATATTACTATCACCTGCTACTAATATTAATAATTATGTAATAGTTATGGTCTATTTATGTCGGTGTATTTTGAATTGGACGAAGGACGGAGACTCGTGCGATTACTAATTATTACCTTCTATTAGAATCCAAATAAATAACAAATATTTTAAATATTTAATTTTATATTTACTTATTATATTTTTTTTTTATTTCAATATACTTAAGGAATAAAATAAATAAAAATCATTATTAAAATTATTATATATATAATTAAAAATATAATTTATTATAAATAAAAAATGTTTTAATTATTTAATTTTAATTTACTTATTGTATTTTTTCTTTTAATTTATTGAACAAATTAAATAAAATTATTATTAAAATTATTATATAAATAAAGAATATAATTTATTTCATTAATTTCTACTTTTTATTTAGTTTTTATAAATATAAGTTACTTCTTTATTTCATTATGATTTATGACATACGACCATCACATGTATGTGTCCGGCCATCAAAAGACAGTACCGCAGTCATCAGACGTGTTGGTACACGATGGTCCTTATTTATTTATATTTATATATTTTTAAACCATGGGACAACCCATACGTCCCATACGGAGCATATGGAATGTTACTACAACACACTTCAACTTCACTATGTTGGTGCATTTAGGAGGTGTTGGAGGGTGGGGCTGGATCGCAATGAGATGGATAGTATTATGGCAGATAATACAGTCACCAATCGGTTAACGATATATAGTTGAAAGTGGATGCATGATCACTGAAAACTGACTGAATGTTCCAATCACTCAGTTAAATGAAGGGTCACTTAAATGTATCAGGAAAAAATATCTGATAATACTTTTATCAGGACAATCGCGTATCAATACACAAAAAGTGCGTTGACTGATGAGCGGCATTTTGTCTTTTTAAAGATATGTTCATCGGGGAACTCCAACATCACTTTAACAAGTAGGCAGGCTATTGACAAATATCTACGGTCGTATGGCCAAGTCGTCAATTGCTTGACAGATGCATGCAAATCTCGTGTTTAATAAACTGATATAACATATGCATATGGAATATTTACCCTAACGACCTAATCATATGGTGTAAATATTGCAGTAGGAATGTACAACTAGTAGCGTGATGCCTGGATTTGTGTAGGATGGTTGAGATGTAAAGCAATAAAATGGTGTACGTTTTCTATGAAAGATAAATTGAAAGATCCCCGAGCGGGACGTTCAGCAATATACAAATCAATCAATCACTCATATCTCATTTTAATAAATGCTTGCATATATAGACGTATGCTTGCAAATAACATATGGATATGGAATATTTACCCCAACGGCCTATCATTTTGTGTAAATATTGCAGCAGGAATGTACAACTAGTAGCGTGATCGCATGGTCATAATATCAGACAAAAATGACTGCAATGGATACGATTTATTGACATTGGATACTTGTATGATATCAATGAAATGTAATTAATAAATAAATTAAGACATTGGCACTTTGAAATATCACTGCATGTTTTCATTAATACCAATTTTGTAACATGTTCCCTACAACGTCATTCTAACCCTGTACATTGTGAATTAAAGTTTGTTGTGACGTGAAGCAGTGTGAAATGCACTAAGATACACGGTACTGCAATGTTGTCTTTCTCGGGATCTTTGTTTCACTGATATATGACTTAACATCGTGCGTTATCTTCAATACCAACACGGTGTTCTGTTGTGTTGATTTTTCTCTCATTTTAAATATACACTGTTTTATTGAGCACAGTTTGAATAACTAAACTTCTTGAACCAGGCATTGTATTTCTTCGGTGTGGTCTGAAGCTTCAGTAAACTATATACTGTTGGGGTCCAATAAAATAACTTTAATCATGATAGAACACAGCTTCTGATATTTTTCACAAAATATGTCCCTGTATTTACTTTACTTATTGTAGTATAAAAGACAATTAGTGGTTTACCTGCATTGTAAATCATTTTTGACAAGTATAATTTTCATCGGGTTCGAGACACATTTAAATACTGTAAACAATCCTCTAGTAACACGTTTTGATCTTTCATGATGTAAGTCTACTTTGTCATTATGTTTATATGTTTTCATTAAGTCAGCAGGTGTAATTAACACATTATAATTGCATAACACAGGAAGAAATATGCATAATCCATGACATTTGTATGCTCGAGGACGGTGTTGCTGACGAAGTTTTTTGTTTGTTTGTTTGATGTATACCATCCTCTTCATTATGTTTGTACTCTGGCTGCATGTTTTTTTTTTTTTTTCTGTTTTATTATCCGAGATACATGTTTATACAATTGTGCTGTAGATGAATGATATATAAGTATTATCTGTCAATTGCCAAAGCCTAGGCTTCCAAGAAAAGAGAAAATATGTCTTAATTTCTTTGGAAATCCAAGAAATGTGATAAATATTGTGTACAAGACACACACTTTGTAGAAGATAATCATAACATTGTCTAAAGTGAATGGAGTTTTGATATTTTTTTTTAGTTCTTATGCATCAAATTCAAGAGGGACTGTCATTGTTTTTAATAATACTTTTGACTTTAAAGTGCATGAACATGTATATTATGAAGATGGTAATTATTTAATTTTGAATGTCACTTTGGAGAATACACGAGTAGCACTAGTCAATATATATGGTCCAAATAGGGATCATCCTGAATTTTATAAATTGGTTGTGCAAAAGGTAAAAAAAATCTGGGAAATGAAAATTACATAATTTGTGGTGACTTTAATTTTATTCGAAACCCAGCAGTATATTGCAAATATTATAAGGGGGCTACCATAAATAAACCCAATGCTAGAGAATCCATGTTAGAAACAATAGAGGGATTAGATATTATAGATATATATATAGGGAATTGCAGAAAAAAGCAAGGAAATGGCTAGATTACATTTCTTCCTCCTATCGAATATACTTTTGAACTGTGTTCATGAATGCAATATATATCCTATTTACAGAACAGATCATTCTATAGTAATTTCATCTTTAAAGTTTCAAGAGTATCAGAGAGGTAAGCGACTATGGAAATTGTATAATCCACTTGCATACGTATATATATTTTTATATATATTTGTTGCAAAAGTCAAAAAAGAAATATTGTTAAAATTATTCACAATATTATATACCACTACAAAATACTGAATATGTTTTTAATATACCTGATAACGAACTTACCTTCTTCATTGATGATCAATTGTTCTTAGAAGTATTATTAATGAAACTATAGGTCAGTCAATTTCTCATTCCTCTTTTATGAAAAAAGGAACAACAAAGAAAAAGATGTACATGCACAGATACAATGTATTGAGGAAAAAGAAAGTGAAAGAAATGCATCTCACATTGAGGAACTTAATAAACAATTATAATCCATTAGAATTGAAAAAAAAATAAAAAGTGCCATAATAAAATCTAAGGTTAAAGCCATATGAGCTATAACTGAGGGCACCAAAAAATAAAATGAGAAAATACAGTTAGTAACATGCATTCATTATATTTTCTGTTGTATCCATTTTTTTTCGTAACATTTGGCCTCTAAAACTATTAAACCATTAAATCATTAATAAAATCTAAGATCTGAATTGCCTGGCTGCCAGCCACTAATTCCTAGCTGTTATCTCGATATTCAGTGACCCCAATTGCGCATGTGTCAATGTTTTAAACCTTAACAGTGTCGGGAAAGCTACAATATCCTGACCGGTTCTTATGTGCACAGGCTGTTTATTGTTAAAGTATCATTTTAATTTACAATATTACACAGTTTAAACTTTATATTTATTCATCAAATGCAAAAATAATTCACAGACAAAGAAAAAGCAATGATGTTTACCTCTGATTCCATTTTCGTTTGACCTCGTTATCAGCATATCCCTTTCACTCGGGAATAATCGTTTCTTGTGCCGAGAGATAATGAAGGCATTGGCAGTTCGAAAAAGTGCACAGCAGGGATGCAATTAACAGCTTTCTTTTGTTCATCGGGCTACATTTTCTTATCAGAACCTTGGTATCATCTTAGTTTTACAAGTGGGTAAAAGTTTAAGGACAGATCAGATGCAAATGTTTACCGTGTGTCATTGCTTTAAATGGATTGATGAAGGCGAAAAGCCAACGGAATACTTTTGTAGTGTAGAGAAACGAAACTGTACTTGTACAATTTTACAAAGAGTAGAAACTGGGGGAGGGGGATTATTACTAAACGCGATGAATTTTTAGAGGGCATATGTGAATTCTATGAAACTTTATACCAGAGTAAAACTTTAAAACATGATTCACAAAAATGGAAACGTGATAATGTATGTAATGACACTAGAAAATGATCATTAGAAGAAAAAAAATGAAACTCGAGGGTGATTTAGTTATAATGAGGCAGCATATACTCTGAACATTTTAAATAATAATACAAGTCCAGGAAGTGATGAATATACTACTGATTTTTGTTGAGGGATTTAACACATTTTATTGTCAAATCTTTGAATTATTCTTTCAGAAATGGTAATTAATCTGTCACTCAAAGACAATGTATAATAGTGTGTATACCGAAACATGACAAGCCAAAAGAATACTTAAAAAATGGTAACCGATTACATTACTAAATACGGTTTACAGAATTGCCTCAGTGTGAATTGTACACAGAATGAAATATGTCTTACTAATATTTTTACATGGATACCAAACATGATTTATACCAGGTCGATCTATTGCAGAAAATACTAGATTAATTTATGATATTATGAATTATAAACAAGTCAAAAATATTCCTGGATTAATTTTACTTATAGATTTCTAAAAGGCCTTTGATACAGTGTCGTGGAACTTTATGACACAAGTGCGGGACATTTTCAATTTTGGTAATTCAATAATTAGTTGGATAAAAATGTTTTACCACTACATCATAACAACAATTAACCAA